>NC_074665.1:89848446-90570946 GCF_029448725.1 Salvelinus fontinalis | reverse complement strand
GGGCGAAGTGACAATGCATAGGTAACATACAAACAGTGAGTAGCAGCAGTGAACAAGAAGGGGGGTGGGGTGTCAATGTAAATTGTCCTGTGGCGATTTTATGAATTGTTCAGCAGCCTTATGGCTTGGGGGAAGAAGCTGTTGAGGAGCTTTTTGGTCCTAGACTTGGCGCTCTGGTACCGCTTGCCGTGCGGTAGCAGAGAAAACAATCTATAACTTGGGTGACTGGAGTCTCTGGCAATTTTATGGGCTTTCCTCTGACACCGCCTATTACATATGTCCTGAATGGCAGGAAGCTTGGCCCCAGTGATGTACTGGGCCGTTCGCACTACCCTCTGTAGCGCCTTACGGTCAGATGCCAAGCAGTTGCCATACCAGGCGGTGATGCAACCGGTCAGGATGTTCTCGATGGTGCAGCTGTAGAACCTTTTGAGGATCTGGGGGCCCATGCCAAATCTTTTCAGTTTCCTGAGGGGGAAAAGGTTTTGACGTGCCCTCTTCACGACTGTCTTGGTATGTTTGGAACATGATAGTTTGTTGGTGATTTGGACACCAAGGAACTTGAAATTCTCGACCCGCTCCACTACAGCCCCGTCGATGTTAATGGGGGCCTGTTCGGCCCGCCTTTTTCTGTAGTCCGCGATCAGGTAATTGGTCTTGCTCAAATTGAGGGATATGTTGTTGTCCTGGCACCACACTGACAGTTCCCTGACCTCCTCCCTATAGGCCATCTCATCTTTGTCGGTGATAAGTCCTACCACTGTTGTGTCGTCAGCAAACTTAATGATGGTGTTGGAGTCATGTTTGGCCATGCAGTCGTGGGTGAACAGGAAATACAGGAGGAGACTACGTACACACCCCTGAGTGGCCCCAGTGTTATGGATCAACGTGGCAGACGTATTGTTGCCTATTCTTACCACCTTGGGGCGGCCCGTCAGGAAGTCCAGGATCCAGTTGCAGAGGGAGGTGATTAGTCCCAGAGTCCTTAGCTTAGTGATGAGCTTCGTGGGCACTATGATGTTAAACGCTGAGCTGTAGTCGATGAACAGCATTCTCACATAGGTGATCCTTTTGTCCAGGTGAGAAAGGAAGGTGTGGAGTGCGATTGAGATTGCGTCATCTGTGAATCTGTTGGGGTTGTATGTGAATTGGAATGGGTCTAGGGTGTCCGGGAGGATGCAATTGATGTGAGCCATGAACAGCCTTTCAAAGCACTTCATGGCTACCGACGTGAGTGCCATGGGGCGGTAATCATTTAGGCAGGTTACCTTCGCTTCCTTTGGCACAGGGACTATGGTGGTCTGCTTGAAACATGTAGTTATTACATACTCGGTCAGGGAGAGGTTGAAAATGTCAGTGAAGACACTTGACAGCTGGTCCGCGCATGCTTTGAGTACACGGTCTTGTAATCCGTCTGGCCCAGCGGCTTTGTGAATGTTGACCTGTTTAAAGGGGCGGCAGGTAACCTAGTGGTTAGAGCATTGGACTAGTAACCGAAAGGTTGCTAGACAGAATCCCTGAGCTGACAAGATAAAAAATCTGTTGTTCTTTCCCTGAACAAAGCAGTTAACCCACTTTTCCTAGGCTGTTATTGTAAAGAAGAATTTGTTCTTAACTGACTTGCCTAGTGAAATAAAAAAGGGTTTGTTCACATTGGCTACCGAGAGCGTCATCACACAGTCATCCAGAACAGCTGGTGCTCTCATGCATGCTTCAGTGTTGGTTGCCTCGAAGCGAGCATCAACGGCATTTAGCTTGTCTGGTAGGCTCGCGTCACTGGGCAGCTCACTTCTGGGTTTCCCTTTGTAGTCCATAATTGTTTTCAAACCCTGCCACATCCGACGAGCGTCAGAGCCAGTGTAGCAGGATTAAATCTTAATCCTGTTTTGACACTTTGCTTGTTTGATGGTTCGTCTGAGGGCATAGCAGGATTTCTTATAAGCGTCCGGATTAGTCTCCCACTCCTTGAAAGCGGCAGCTCTAGCCTTTAGCTCGATAAGGATGTTGCCTGTAATCCATGGCTTCTGGTTGGGATATGTACGTACAGTCACTGTGGGGACGACGTCATCAATGCACTTATTGATGAAGCCAATGACTGAGGTGGTGTATTCTTTTAATGCCATTTTGGATGAATCCCGGAACATATTCCAGTCTGTGCAAGCAAAACAGTCCTGTAGTGTAGCATCCGCATCATCTGACCACTTCCGTATTAAGTGAGTCTGAGAGAAGGGGAAAGAAGAGGCAGAAGGCAAAAATAAGAAATGGAGAGAGAAAGGGGGACAAAGAGACAGAAAGAGAGAGATAGAAATGGATGTAGAGAGAGAGAGAGAAAAAAAATAGACAAACAGACAAAAATTGAATGAGAGAAAGAAAGAATGGAAACATCCTCATTGACTCCAGGAAGGGAAGTGGAGAAACTCGGAACTCTGGGAGGAAAATTTGCCCATCTTACGGAGGACTCACACTCTCCCCCCATGCTAAAACTAAATTCACCACAATGTAATTTTGTGCAGGGATGCTTTTTTAGTCTGTCAGACTGAGACACGCAGTTTCAATTAAGGATTTTCTTTCCTTTCTTTATGTTGGTGCAGAACAAAATGGAATTCACCATGTGGAAAGTTCAATCCACTGATTTCTACCATGTTTGAAAACTTTGTAAAAAACGAAATACCTCTTCTTCAGCCGAGGCATGTGGTTTAGTCTGATTTATAGCCAGCTACTGAGAAGAAGGCCCAAAATAAAGCATGTGATCAACTAAAATGGCAGCCACAATTAGCATACTATATCCTCCCTCTCCTCCGCTTTTCCCATATTTCTCCTCACTACCAAATAGAAACAGCATGTTATCTCAGCACATTGCAATCATACAGATGTAGGATCTTAATTTGAGCCAGTTTGCTACAGCAGGAAAATCATCCTGCATCAACAGGATATGTGAATTATTATGTGGATTATAATTAACAGACATTTTTAATAAGGAAAATCAAGTCTAAAATGTCAAAGTAGAAATTACACATTTCAGAAGCCTTTTTAAACCTCAAATACATTATATGTTTTCTTGTAGTTCTCATGCATCTGGGTGATCAAAATAAGATCCTACATCTGTAGTTAGCATACTTTTTTCTCACTTCCCTCTCTGCTTTCCCATATTCCCTCTCCATATTCTGCCCAATATTTTCTTCTTCTCTAGAGAACAGCAGGTAAATCCATCGGTCCACCTGGCGGTACCTCAGACACATCTGTCTCAGTATTCTAGGTTAGTATTACATCCCAGAGATAAGATGTAAAAAACAGCACATTCACATACAGTTGAAGTCGGAAGTTTACATACACCTTAGTCAAATAGATTTAAACTCAGTTTACCACAATTCCTGACAATTAATCCTAGTAAAAATTCCCTGTTTTAGGTCAGTTAAGATCACCACTTTATTTTAAGAATGTGAAATGTCAGAAAAATAGTAGAGAGAATGATTTATTTCAGCTTTTATTTCTTTCATCACATTCCCAGTGGGTCAGAATTTTACATACACTCAATTAGTATTTGGTAGCATTGGCTTTAAATTGTTCAACTTGGGTCACACATTTCAGGTTGCCTTCCACAAGCTTCCCATACTAAGTTTGGTGAATTTTGGCCCATTCCTCCTGACAGAGCTGGTGTAACTGAGTCAGGTTTGTAGGCCTCCTTGATCGCACATGCTTTTTCAGTTCTGTCCACAAATGTTCTATAGGATTGAGGTTGTGATGGCCACTCCAATACCTTGACTTGGTTGTCTTGAAGCCATTTTGCCACAACTTTGGAAGTATGCTTGGGGTCATTGTCCATTTGGAAGACCCATTTGCGACCAAGCTTTAACTTCCTGACTGATGTCTTGAGATGTTGCTTCAATATATCCACATAATTTTCCTACCTCATGATGTCATCTATTTTGTGAAGTGCACCAGTCCCTCCTGCAGCAAAGCACCCCCACAACACGATGCTTCCACCCCCGTGCTCCAAACATAACAATTGTCTTTATGGCCAAATAGTTCTAATTTTGTTTCATCAGACCAGAGGACATATATCCAAAAAGTACGATCTTTGTCCCCATGTGCAGTTGCAAACCGTAGTCTGGCTTTTTTTATGGCGGGTTTGAAGCAGTGGCTTCTTCCTTGCTGAGCGGCCTTTCAGGTTATGTCGATATAGAACTCGTTTTACTGTGGATATAGATACTTTTATACCCGTTTCCTCCAGCATCTTCACAAGGTCCTTTGCTGTTGTTCTGGGATTGATTTGCACTTATCGCACCAAAGGGTGTTCATCTCTAGGAGACAGGACGAGTCTCCTTCCAGCGCGGTATGACGGCTCTGGGGTCCCATGATGTTTATACTTGCGTACTATTGTTTGTACAGATGAACGTGGTACCTCCAGGTGTTTGGAAATTGCTCCCAAGGATGAACCAGACTCGTGGAGGTCTTGGCTGATTTCTTTTGATTTTCCCATGATGTCAAGCAAAAAGGCACTGAGTGAAGGTAGGCCTTGAAATACATCCACAGGTACACCTCCAATTGACTCAAATTATGTCAATTAGCTCATCAGAAGCTTCTAAATCCATGACATCATTTTCTGGAATTTTCCAAGCTGTTTAATGGCATAGTCAACTTAGTGCATGTAAACTTCTGACATACTGGAATTGTGATACGGTAAATTATAAGTAAAATAATCTGTCTGTAAACAATTGTTGGAAAATGTACTTGTGTCATGCACAAAGTAGATGTCCTAACCGACTTGCCAAAACTAGAAATTTATGGAGTGGTTGAAAAACGGGTTTTAATGACTCTAACCTAAGTGTATGTAAATTCCCGACTTCAACTGTACATGATACAGATATACCATCACTTCTCGAATTGAGGGATGTGCGGGGGTACACCATACCCCTGGTTGGGAAAAAATGCAAAAAGAGTACCCCTTGCTAGCTTAAAGGTCCAATGCAGCCAATTTATTTCTGGGTAACAATTAAATATCGTACTGTGATTATTTTCCATTAAAATTGTCAAAAATAAACAAAATTAGCTTCTTAGCAAGGAACAATTTCTCAAGCAGGAAATTGCTAGGAGTTTCTGGGAGTGGTCTGAGTGGGGAGGGGAAAACAGAAATTAGCTGTTATTGGCAAAGCATGTTGTAGATATGAAGTAGTAGAATAGTGGCCTGAGGGAATACACTACATGTGTTGTTGATATGTGGTAGTAGAATAGTGGCCTGAGCGAACACACCAAATTTGTTGTGAAAGTGTAATTGTATATAACTGCCTTAATATTGCTGGACCTCAGGGAGAGTAGCTGCTGATTTGGCAGGAACTAACGGGGATCCTTAATAAATACAAGTACAAATGCCGCACTCATAGCCTAGTTTGAGCAGAATATTATCTGTCGGGTAGCAAAAGCGTGCAGTTCAAACAACATGGTTGTGCCGTGGAGCTGCTCACATTGATGATAAAAATAATTGCATTAATAAGAAACATAAACTACCAATGATCAAGTAAATTAGTTAATGAATCAAATCATTTTGGGCTTTTGTTAAAGCAATGTTAGTTTGCTTTAACAGGCCTATTGTCCTGTTGGTTTGTATTTACTTTGGTCTGTCTTGTAAACCTTAGATGACTTACAACATCAATCTGAGTGAACTTCGAAAAACCTCAATTGGATTCACTCACAAGTCAACATGTCTACGAATTTCAAACGTTCAAAAGTATTGAAATAACTTGGGGGCTTTTTGCAATTACATAGCTTTCCTTGGTGGAATTTATGAAAATGAGCATGAACAATGACAACCAATGTGAAAAGTTAACTGGTATAATAATACTGTTACTACTGTTATGTACTGTATAAGATGGAATATCAGCCATCTAAATCGTGTTGTGCATCACCAGTTTTGGAGTGTAGTGGTAGCCTACAGTATACCTCTGCACTAATGTCTAAAGTCTCTATTCACTTCCAATATTGTTTTCCAGAGACCATAACCCCCTTCCCCATGACATCAACGAGAGGTCATTGACGCTGATGGATGATCGGAGAAGGCCTGTGCGTTGTGTTGGTGGTATTCCCTCATGGCCCCAGCAGGAAGAGGGGGAATGAAACACTTACCATTCTGAGGTAACTGAGAAAGTGTCCGTTTGTGTGTCTGCTTGTATGCACCACACGCTCACACATGTGCGAAGCGTGTGCGTCTGAGTACACATTGGGATGAAATATAGCATGCTACTTTGTATCACTATGACTCACTATAATGCAAAATGTGAATGGGATGCTGCCAGCTGATGCTGACCTGGAATATGGAACTGTAAGGGACTCATAGCAGCATTTGACATATGAATACTGATTGAGTTGCTGACTCAACCAGTGAGAACATTTTGACATTGTACCTTTTGGAGTTAGCATGTACATTAGAGGCATGTACTGTAAACCAATGAGACCTATATAGAAGGTATACTGTAAAATTACCTATATAGATGGTATACTGTAAAAATACCTATAAATAGGGTATACTGTAAAATTACCTATATAGAGGGTATACCGTAAAAATACCAACAAATAGGGTATACTGTCAAAATAGCTATATAGAGGGTATACTGTAAAAAGACCTACAGTAGATTGGATGTAGTCTATCACAGTGCCATCAGTTTTGTCATCAAATATCCCCTCTATATAGGTATTTTTTCAGTATACCCTCTGTGGGTTTGGCGACAAATATGAAGCGAGGGCCAGCCAACGAGAGCATACAGGTCGCAGTGGTGGGTAGTATATGGGGCTTTGGTGACAAAATGGATGGCACTGTGATAGACTGCATCCAATTTGTTCAGTAGAGTGTTGGAGGCTATTTTGTAAATGACATCGCCGAAGTCGAGGATCGGTAGGATAGTCAGTTTTACGAGGGGATAAGCCAACAAGAAAATGCTCATCCAGAAGCGGCACACCTAGAGGCCTGGGACTTTAATGCAGCAAACTTACATCCGTTGTACCTAATTTCTACCAGCATGTCACATGTGCAACCAGAGGGGAAAAAAACTGTAGACCACCTTTACTCCACACACAGAGATTCATACAAAGCTCTCCCTCGCCCTCCATCTGACCATAGTTCTATCCTCCTGATTCCTGCTTACAAGCGAGAACTTAAGCAGGAAGTACCAGTGACTCCCTCAGTACGGAAGTGGTCAGATGACGCGGATGGCACTCTACAGGACTGTTTTGCTAGCACAGACTGGAATATGTTCCCGGGATTCAGCCAATGGCATTGAGGAGTATACCACCTCAGTCATCGGCTTCATTAACAAATGCATCGACGACGTCGTCCCCACAGTGACCATGTACATACATGTACATATCCCAACCATAAGCCATGGATTACAGGCAACATGTGCACCGAGCTAAAGGCTAGAACTGCCACTTTCAAGGAGTGGGACACTAATCCGGATGCTTATAAGAAATCCCACTATGCCCTCAGACAAACCATCAAACAGGCAAAGCATCAATAAAGGACTAAGATTCAATCCTACTACACCGGCTCTGGCGCTCGTCGGATGTGGCAGGGCTTGAAAACTATTAGGGACTACAAAAGGACCCAGCCACAAGCTGCCCAGTGACGCAAGCGTACCAGACAGGCTAAATGCCTTTTATGCCCGCTTTGAGGCAACCAACATTGAAGCATGCTTGAGAGCACGAGCTGTTCCAGACGACTGTGTGATAAAGCTCTCCATAGCCGATGTGAGTAAGACATTTAAACAGGTCAAAATTCACAAGGCTGTGGGGCCAGACAGATTACCAGGACGTGTAGTCAGAGCATGCGCGGACCAATTGGCAAGTGTCTTCACTTATATTTTCAACCTCTCTCTGAATTAGTCTGTAATACCTACATGCTTCAAGCAGACCACCATAGTTTCTGTGCCCAAGAAAGCGAAGGTAACCTGCCTAAAAGACTACCGTTTCAAGTTCCTTGGTGTCCATATCACCAACAAACTATTATGGTCCAAACACACCAAGAAAGTTGTGAAGAGGGCACGATAATGCCTTTTCCCCTCAGGAGACTGAAAATAATTGGCATGGGTCCCTCAGATTGTCAAAAAGTTCTACAGCTGCACATCGAGAGCATCCTGACCGGTTGCATCCCAGCTTGGTTTGATAACTGCTCGGCATCCGACCAGGCACTGCAGACGGTAATGCATGCATCCCAGTACATCACTGGGGCCAAGCTTCCTGCCTCCAAGACCTATATAATATGTCTTGGATGTTGGTCAGTCACCCAAGTCATAGACTGTTCTCTCTGCCACCCCATGGCAAGCGGTACTGGAGCGCCAAGTCTAGGTCCAAAATGCTCCATAACAGCTTCAACCCCCAAACCATAAGACTGCTGAACAATTAATCAAATGGACATCTGGACTATTTATATTGACCCCCCCCCCCCCCCCCCCCCTTTTGTTTATACACTGCTGCTACTCACTGTTTATTATCTATGCATAGTCACTTTACCCCTACCTACATGTACAAATTACCTCGACTAACCTGTACCCCCGAACATCGACTCGGTACTGGTACTCCCCTGTTTATAGCCTCGTTATTGTTATTTTATTGTGTTACTTTTATTTAATTTTTTACTTTAGTTTATTTAGTAAATATTTTCTTAACTCTATTTCCTGAAATACATTGTTGATTATGGACTTGTAAGTAAGCATTTCATGGTAAGATTGTATCCTGTTGTATTCAGCGCATGTGAGAAATAAAATTAGATTTAATTTTGATTTGATTTGATACTGTAAAAATACCTAAACAGAGCGTATACTGTAAAAAGATCTATATAGAGGGTATACTGTAAAAATTCCTACATAGAGGGTATACTGTAAAAATACTTATATAAGGGAATACTGTAAAAATACCTACACTGTATATAGAGGGATACTGTAAAAGTACCTATATAGAGGGTATACTGTAAAAATACCTATATAGAGGGTATACTGAAAAAATATCTATATAGAGGGGATATTGTAAAAGTCAGATTCTCTGGGTGGGCGGAGGCTGTGGTGGGTCATGGGGAGAGCGCCATCGGACAGATGCTCTTCTGAGCATGTGCAGACAGAGCCCCAGCACCCCAGCTTTGTGCTAAAACAGCTTGCAGAGGGACCAGACCAGGCTAGCAGCTCTCTCCTCTCTCTGGGTAGATCAGACTGGTAGAGAGAGAAGCAGCAGCAGTGACCTCAGTGGAAAAGAATTCAGCGGTTGATTCTCCCTCCCCTAACATTCAACTCAATACTTTTTCTTCCTTGAACCCAATGTTTAGTGGAGGGAGAAAATAAGCATTTTCCCATTTTAAAATGGCCACAACCATTATTTTTCTCCTTTCCTTCCCCTTCCTCCCACATTGCCTTCCCACCACATCCATTGGGTCAGTGTAACATTGGTTGCCACGTTTACGGCTGTAAGACTATATCTCCTCCCTGCTGCTGTCGTTCTGCTGTTGTTCTGCTGTTGTTCTCACTGGTAATAGAGATCAGAAGTTGTTGCTGGCCCACATTTGCCTTGGTTGTATGTGCCAAGATTAACTTGGGCTCTGTCCCAAGTTCCCTATGTGCACTAAATAGGGAATAGAGTGCCATTTGAGATGTAGACCTATACCTTTCTTGGTCTGTGATTCCATGTCCTATTTATTAGTCTATTCTCCATGTTTTGGAGATGATTCTGTTATGAAGGCCTGTGAGGGGGATGTTTCATGTGCTACGCTTTGAGGCTCCCCTGGTGCCAGCCACATGTTCTGACGCAGAGAAGGAGGAGGACCAAGATTTATGATGGCCTCCTGTGTCACCCTGGAAACGTAGTGCTAATAGCTTTCAGATGTTGCTTGGGGGATGGGGACTGGAGATGGGTCATGGGTAGACAGAACTACAGTAGAAGTCCAAGACTGGACGCAGCAGACCCACTTTACTTACTGTGATTTTTTTATTGAGTAACTAACTTTGAGTTACTTGGATGGTCGGCACAGCGAGAGGCACACTGACTTGATTAGTTTGGCTTTAACCTTCTTTTTCTGTATTTCTTATTGTTTATCTAGAGTTTGACATTGTACTGCATTATTGGGAGCTAGTAACATCAGCATTTATCTGCTCCCGCTTCAACTTCAACCAATAAACTTTGATTTGACTTTCCATAATGTAAATACCTATAACGTTGTGTCATCATCAACATCACATATGGCACCCTATTCCCTCTGGTGCTCCGGAGTGGTGCAGCGGTCTAAGGCACTGCATCTCAGTGCTAGCAGCGTCACTATAGGTCCTGGTTTGATTCCAGGCTGTATCGTCCAGTTTAGGGTTTGGCCGGGGTAGGCTGTCTTTGTAAATAAGAATTTGTTCTTAACTGACCCCCCCATGTTCATCGACATCACATAGCAAGTTAATATGTACATTCATAATACCTGTCAGCAGTTCCAGCTCCAGGCAAAAGTGGCATAGGAGCTCAGTCGGGGTTTCAATTTAGTATTGAGAGTAAGAATAGTCAAATACACCAGCTGCAATTTTCAAAATGAAGATTCGGTCACATGTAGCAAAATTTGAAATTGTGTTGTTTTACATTGGATAAAAGTAGAGACTCAGAGCTACAAAATGGTATATTATACACTACAGTTGAGGAACAATAGGAGATTAATTCTGCTTTGAAAGTTGGCCCTTGAATGGCCCTTGAATGTTTTGGTAAATCTACTGGAGAGCTCTTCTTTGTTGACACCCATTCAGTATCGGAACCCAAACCCAAACCGGCTGCGCGCATGCGCCATTGTGCATAAATTTTGTCCCCCCTCACCAAACGCGATCACAACACGCAGGTTAAATTATCAAAACAAACTCTGAATCAATTATATTAATTTGGGGACAGGTCGAAAAGGATTAAACATTTATGGCAATTTAGTTAGCTAGCTTGCACTTGCTAGCTAATTTGTCCTATTTAGCTAGCTGCTGTTGCTAGCTAATTTGTCCTGGGATATTACATTGAGTTGTTATTTTACCTGAAATGCACAAGGTCCTCTACTCCGCCAATTAATCGACAAATCAAATGGTCAACCGAATCGTTTCTAGTCATCTCTCCGACTTCCAGGCTTTTTCTTCACTTGACTTTATATTGCGATTGGCAACTTTCATTAATTAGGTGCATTACCGGCACTGACATCGTTCGTCTTTCAGTCACCCACGTGGGTATAACCAATAAGGAGATGGCACGTGGGTAGCTGCTTCTATAAACCAATGAGGAGTGGTGAGAGGTAGGACTTGCAGCGTGATCTGCGTCAGAAATAGAACTGACTTCTTTTTTAGCCCTTGGCAACGCAGACGCTCATTGGCGCGCGCGAGCAGTGTGGGTGCAATAATTGAATAACATGTATGTCTAAATTTATTTTGGTGTAGTCAGCCTGTTAGCCCAACCCATCTCTTTAAGGAGTCACATGTAAGGCCAGGTGCTAAACAGAGTAAATAAGGTAGGGTGGTAAAAAAACAAAGATTTCAAGACTAAATGTGGTGAAAGTAGTAGCATACTGTCAGTAGAAGTAAGAGTACACTGTATCTAGTCCTTGGCCTAGATCCTAATCTGACTTTGATGCAGGTCATGTTGTTCTTCACATTATCATGTTGTTCTTCACATAACACACACTATATCAAATATTATTTGTCACATGCACAAGATAAAGAAGGTGTAAACAGTACAGTGACATGTTTACTTGCATATTTGCATAGTAGAAATATCAAAAATAGAAAGTGTCCAGATAAATATTGTGCAAATATTTTATAATTAGTAGATGATTCTTACCCAGACACACTTGTCTAAATTGATGGGTCGTCTGAAATAAATACTATAACCACCCTCCAGTCACATCTAGCATCTGTAAGTGGATGGGTCACTATTGTCTAGACATGTACACATGTTCATGAAATACAATAGAATACAACTACTGTCACGACCTGATCTGTTTCACCTGTCCTTTTGCTTGTCCCCCCCCCCTCCATGTGTCGCTCATCTTCCCCATTATCCCCTGTGTATTTATACTGGTGTATTTATACCTGTGTTTTCTGTCTGTCTGATGCCAGTTCGTCTTGTTTGTTCAAGCCTAGCAGCGCTTTGTCTCAGCTCCTGTTTTTCCCTAGTCTCTCTTTTTCTCGTCCTCCTGGTTTTTAACCTTTGCCTGTCCTGACCCTGTACCTACCCACCTGACCACTGCCTGTCTCTGACCCTGAGCCTGCCTACCGTCCTGTATCTTTGCTCCACTTCTAGATTACCAACCTCTGCCTGACCTGACCCTGAGCCTGCCTGCCATCCTGTACCTTTGCCTCTGTTCTGTGATAGACTGCATCCAATTTGCTGAGTAGAGTGTTGGAGGCTATTTTGCAAATGACATCGCCAAAGTCAAGGATCGGTAGGATAGTCAGTTTTATAAAGGTATGTTTAGCAGCATGGGTGAAGGATGCTTTGTTGCGAAATAGGAAGCCGATTCTAGATGTAATTTTGGATTGGAGATGCTTATTGTGAGTCTGGAAGGAGAGTTTACAGTCTTACCAGACACCTAGGTATTTGTAGTTGTCCACATATTCTAAGTCAGAACCGTCGAGAGTAGTGATGCTGAACGGGTGGGAAGGTGTGGGCAGCGATCAGTTGAAGAGCATGCATTTAGTTTTGCCTGCATTTAAGAGCAGTTGGAGGCCACGGAATGATAGGTGTATGGCATTGAAGCTCATCTGGAAGTTAGTTAACACAGTGTCCAAAGAAGGGCAGAAGTATACAGAATGATGTCATCTGCGTAGAGGTGGATCAGAGAATCACCAGCAGCAAGAGCGACATTATTGATGCAAACAGAGAAAAGAGTCGGCCAGGGGTTGAACCCTGTGGCACCCCCATAGAGACACCCAGAGGTCCGGACAACAGGCCCTCCGATTTGACGCACTGAACTCTGTCAGAGAAGTAGTTGGTGAACCAGGCGAGGCAGTCATTTGAGAAACCAAGGCTGTTGAGTCTGCCAATAAGAATGTGGTGATTGACAGAGTCGAACGCCTTGGCCAGGTCGAGGAATACAGCTGCACAGTATTTTTTCTTATCGATGGCGGTTATGATGTCGTTTAGGACCTTGAGCGTGGCTGAGGTGCACCCATGACCAGCTCGGAAACCAGATTGCAAAGAGGAGAAGGTACGGTGGGATTCAAAATGGTCGGTGAACTGTTTGTTAACTTGGCTTTCGAAGACCTTAGAAAGGCAGGGTAGGATAGATATAGGTCTGTAGCAGTTTTGGTCTAGAGTGTCTACCCCTTTGAAAAGGGGGATGACCGCGGCAGCTTTCCAATCTATGGGTGTCACGCCCTGACTTTAGTTATATTTTGTTTTCTTTATTTTTTGGTTAAGTCAGGGTGTGACAAGGGTGGTTTGTTTAGTTTTTGTATTGTCTAGGGTTTTTGACTTGTCTAGGGTTTTTGTTTATCTATGGAGATTTTGCATGGTCTAGGGGTATGTAGGTTTATGGTGGCCTGAGTTGGTTCTCAATCAGACACACCTGTTTCTCGTTGTCTCTGATTGGGGAGCCTATTTAGGTTGCCATTTTCCATGTTGGTTTTGTGGGTAGTTGTTTTCTGTTTTGTGTTGCTGCACCAGACAGACCTGTTTCGTTTGTTCCGCTTTGTTATTTTTTGTTCTAGTGTTCAGCTGTATTAAAAATCATGAACAAGTACCATGCTGCACCTCGGTCCTCTTCTTCAAACAGCCGTTACAATGGGGATCTCAGACGATACGAAAGAGAGGTTGAGGTTGAACAAGCTAGTTATAGGGGTTGCAACAATTTCGGCGGAGAGTTTTAAGAAGAGAGAGTCCAGATTGTCTAGCCCTGCTGATTTGTAGGTATCCAGATTTTGCAGCTCTTTCAGAACATCAGCTATCTGGATTTGGGTGAAGGAGAAATGGGGGAGGCTTGGGCAAGTTGCAGTGAGGGGTGCAGGGTTGTTGATCGGGGTAGGGGTAGCCAGGTGGAAAGCATGGCCAGCCGTTCCAAAATGCTTATTGAAATTCTCAATTTTTCCGGATTTATCGGTGGTGACAGTGTTTCCTAGCCTCAGTGCAGTGGGCAGCTGGGAGGAGGTGCTCTTATTCTCCATGGACTTTACAGTGTCCCAGAACTTTTTGGAGTTAGTGCTACAGGATGCAAATTTCTGCTTGAAAAAGCTAGCCTTTGCTTTCCTAACTGCCTGTGTATATTGGTTCCTAGCATCCTTGAAAAGTTGCATATCGCGGGGCTATTCAATGCTAATGCAGTACGCCACAGGGTGTTTTTGTGCTGGTCAAGGGCAGTCATGCCTGGATTGAACCAAGGACTATATCTGTTCCTGGTTCTACATTTTTTGAATGGGGCATACTTATTTAAGATGGTGAGGAAAGCACTTTTAAAGAATAACCAGGCATCCTCTACTGATGGAATGAGGTCAATATCATTCCAGGATACCCGGGCCCGGTCGATTAGAAAGGCCTGCTCGCTGAAGTGTTTTAGGGAGCGTTTGACAGTGATGAGGGGTGGTCGCTTGACCGCAGGCCCATTATGGGCGCAGGCAGTGATCGCTGATCTCCTGGTTGAAGACAGCAGAGGTGTATTTGGAGGGCAGGTTTGTTAGGATGATATCTATGAGGGTGCCCGTGTTTACGGATTTGGGGTTGTACCTGGTGGGTTCATTGATAATTTGTGTGAGATTGAGAGCATCAAGCTTAGATTGTAGGATGGAAGGGGTGTTAAACATGTCCCAGTTTTGGTCACCTAACAACAAGAGCTCTGAAGATAGATGGGGGGCAGGACTTATTGATGGCAACCTTAGAGAATTTAGGGTTCAGTGCCTTGCTCAAGGGCTCATCAACAGATTTTTCAACTAGTCAGCTCAGGGATTTGAGCCAGCAACCTTCTGGTAACTGGCCCAATGCTCCTAACCGCTAGGCTACCTAGCTCCAGTAATATAGCTAGCCTAACTAGTGAATATTTGGGACTACAGCTGCGTTTTTCTACATTGTAATAGACACAGTGCAACCTTTGGTAAGCTGTTGGCAGGCTAATTGGCTGTACTTCAGCAATGCTAAGTCAGCCCGTGCTCATGCCATGGTTCCCACAGCTAGGGTCCATGGTTCTCACAGCTAGGGGATATGATAGGCTACAATGACTTTGCTCATGATGCGCGTCGCAAATTATGTGTAACAACACCCTGAGAGCATCGGACACGAAACGAAACATCAATACAAACGTAACATCAGCACAAAATAGATAAACAAGTTTGTGACATTTTCTTTTGCTGCTGCATTTTCATTATATCTGCGCCAATCAAAGCATTGGAACGTGGTCAAAACCATTCATCTTGGGCTACGGGGGAGAGCAATTTTACCATTCATATAATGGTCATATGTATATTTTTGAATATATTTATTTAACCTTTATTTAACTAGGCAAGTCAGTTAAGAACAAATTCTTATTTACAATGACCAATTGTGCGCCGCCCTATGGGACTCCCAATCATGTCCGGTTGTGTTAAGGCTGTAGTGACTCCTCAAGCACTGAGATGCAGTGCCTTAGTCCGCTGCGCCACTCGGGATACAGACTCGCTCAAAAATAAGTGAAACTTTACAAATTACCCAATGGATCACTTACTGTTAGAAAAGTGGAGGAGACAAAAACATACGTTTGTACACTCTATTTTAATTTGCTCCATAACTCAGGCTGCCAGGTGAAGGCTTCTGCGAAAAGGTGTTTGGCTTAGCCAAAGATTATCTATTATATCGTACAATAGCAACTCACGAAGAGGAACAACTCTGCAGGTGTTTCTGATGAATAAACAATGCCATGCTGGTGGGTGGTAATATTCTAATAAAACCCAGCCCTGAAAAGAAAGGTAGACTGCTCAGTGTTAGCACGTCATCTCATAGGGGAAACACGGGATTCACACAGAAAATATCTGAAGTTACTTCGGATTTCCCACTTCAAACCCAAATATATCATACTCTGACTATAACGATGA
Organism: Salvelinus fontinalis; assembly: GCF_029448725.1. NCBI lineage: Eukaryota > Metazoa > Chordata > Actinopteri > Salmoniformes > Salmonidae > Salvelinus > Salvelinus fontinalis. Next base: position 90,554,915 of record NC_074665.1, on the reverse strand, counting down.
ATCATTGACTTAAAGTGCAACATCATGGGTAAACTATGTGCATTGTCTTTCAGTTGAAAAAAAGAGAACATTACTTGTGGGAGTTTAAAACGGCAAATGTTTTTCTCTCTGCCCCATGGCAAAATGAGTAGAATTGCATTTTTGTATTTATACAATTGTAACATTTTCTCTCCGCCCCTTGGCAAAATGTGTAGAATTGCATTTTTGTATTTATACAATTGCAACATTTTCTCTCCGCCCCTTGGCAAAATGAGTATAATTGCATTTTTGTATTTATACAATTGCAACATTTTCTCTCCGCCCCTTGGCAAAATGTGTAGAATTGCAAGAAATTTACTTTAAAGCTTATATGTTTCTCTCCGCCATCAAGAGAGGGACCACTAAAATGTTTTTCCGCAAGGTGGGAAGATCCCCAACCAAATCTCGCTTAGTGCCACCAAATGGCTAGAGCCAGCCCTGATCGTTAATAAAGAAGTTATAGTCAATTTGAGTTCAACAAATCAGTTGGTCATTGAATTATTGGCTCATGACCTCAATTCAGGGTGCATCCCTATATAGTGCACTACTACCATAGGACTCTGGTCAAAAGAAGTGCACCATATAGGGAATAAGGCGCAATTTGGGATGCGATCTCATTCTTTCTGAGGCCATTCCTTCTTACATTTACATTTACATTTAAGTCATTTAGCAGACGCTCTTATCCAGAGCGACTTACAAATTGGTGCATTCACCTTATGACATCCAGTGGAACAGCCACTTTACAATAGTGCATCTAAATCTTTTAAGGGGGGGGTGGGGGGGCAGAAGGATTGCTTTATCCTATCCTAGGTATTCTTAGCTATGTATGATATTAAACAAGGGAAACTCTATTTTTATGCAACTGTATATCTCAGTCTCAGCTCTCAGACACCTGGTCTGAACCTTACCCGGTCCACTAATTCAACCTCCGTTTGTTACCATTCAATGTGGCCTCTGCCATTTAAAGGGGCAATCTGCCATTGCTAAATCCATTTGTAGACTTTTAAAATAATGACATATGCTCATTGATTCTTGAAGAATATAACTTAGAAATGCCTCATGAGCTTAGTTCAACAGTTGTACCCTATCAGAACCCAAAATATACATTTTTTTTACTCCATTGTTTATAATTGTAAACAAACGCAGAAACACTTAAAAACATGGTTAAAACTATCATTTTAATCTCATGGATGGTCCTTGCATCCATAGATCTATCTATGGATTTGAGAATGGTTACATTTCTCCAGCCCTGTCCATCAGTTGTTTACCAAATCAGTGGTGGGGTGTCCACCTTGTTGTTGTTTGACCTGCAGATCACCCCTTTAACCAGTGGCTGTTCCTCAATTAGCCGTTGTCATTAAAGTGGCCCATGTAGACTGCTTGTTTGACTTCTCACTTTCTTTACAAGATACCAATGGAGCGTTTTCTGTCTAGCTCTTCCTATTGCCAGGGTCAAAGGCCTTTGTGAAATATGGTCAAAATTCCTAATGATGTTCTAAATAGATAGGATTCTAATGTAAGTAGTAGTAGAGATGCTGTACTTTCCACCTCTTCAATTGACGTGTCTCCCCTGCGCTAGAGGATAGGCATTGTCTTCTTCCATTGTAGTTCTCAAAGCACAGAGACAATAATTTCCCATATCCAGTGCTCAATAATCCAGAGGCCTGAAATAAAGAGCAGATCTAACCATCCCATCAGTCTCAGACTACTCACAGTTGCATCACAAATGGCACCCTATTCCCTATTTAGTGTACTACTTTTGACCAAATCCCATGGAGAGAATAGGGTGTGTCATTTATGACTACACAAAAAGAGTAGCATGTGGCAGAGAAAGTAGCAATGTCATTGTTGCCTCAAGTGACGTTGACTCGGCACAGAGAACACGCTCAATAAATTATCTACTAAAATAAGTCCCCAAATTAGAGGCTGGAGAGAGAAAAGGACTGACTGGTTTGGTTAACTTGGTTTATGACCTGGTACCACACCGATTGCAGCTTTGAATATCCTTTTCCCCTTTTGTATTATTGCTGGTGTCCTGCCAGGTAGAGCTGGGAGAGACTGGCTCCATCTTTCCTTCCCTCCTTCCTTCTCTACCTCCTTCCTTGTCTGATCTAGCTAGTGTTTGAACAGAAGGTTGGATGATACACTTAGATGATGTTTAAAGGGTAGCCATTTTGGGAAATTTCTGGTTTAAGAATATAAGTCTACAGCACTCCCACTGTTTTTCTGTCTATACTGATTCCCTTTATTCTAATGTTGGTAGCCATCTAGGTGAGTTTTAGTTTCCTAATTGCTCAAGTCTTGTATCCCAGTTCCCTGAAGAAGTGGAACAGCTTTATTATCACATTGGGCTGCTATCAACTTCCATAGTGTTGATTGGCCAATCAGAATAGCAGAATATTTCGATTATAGGACGTCACACTTTTTATATGCATGCGAATGTCTGGAGTCCCAAACAAAGGTTACATATTGGGCCGATATAATCTGTTTAGCAGCTGTTTTATAACAGCGTTTTCTACAATGCCAAGCGGCAGACATACACAGTTTCCATTCCAGATTCAATAACAGGTAAGGATATCCGTTGTGGAAGACCCTTGAAAGCGTTCCAAACTCTATAACTTGACAGGCTCTGTTCTCTCTGGGCCTAATGTCTTTTGCAGTCCCTCTATCTACAGATAGGTTCACTGACTTACTAACTCTCTGAAATGCTTGATGTGTTACAAAACCAGATGTTCATTGGACTGCAGTATTGAAACCAGATAGAACATCATCTGTGATTCAGCAGCCAAGTAGCTCAGGGCAAGTATTGTGAAGGCTGAAACATGTTCTCCTCAACTAAATGTCTTCCTCACAATAACTTCTCACTGTCTCAGTCAAATGGGATATCTCTGGTCACCTTAAAAAAATGTCCTTTAAAGTATACAACCTGACCATGACTTCACTAAAGAAGTCATTAGACATCATTGTAACCCGTTTTTGCCTGTTGGAAAGGAAAAGTTATTTTGAGGCGAGTTGAGCACTCCTGTGCGTTTCATGGAGATCCCCATTACACCTTGGGATCCTTACAAAACATAGGCCCTCAGTTCCTACGTGGCTAGGGTTCTCAACGGTCTTCATCTACAGTGGCATTTTACTGTAATCCTTTTGTGGTGGTGGAATAGTAAGCTATAAACAGTATGGGACCTGTCATTGCTGTCATAATTACAACCATGCTCTATGGAATTTAGGGCTGAAAATGTTTGGCTTATGTTGCCATAAAGACTGAAGACAGTCTACACTGTGAGATAGCCAGGAAGTGCATGATATTCCACTTTTGTCTACCTGATTAGCAAGGCACGTCACATGCATGTTTAGCCATGTAAACCATACATATCTACATGGACTATAGATAAACAGCTATAAAATAGGCTATAGACAGGTATAACATGGGCTATAGATAAACAGCTATAAAATAGGCTATAGACAGGTATAACATGGGCTATAGATAAACAGATATAAAATGGGTTATAAATAAACAGGTATAAAATGGCTATAACAGGTGTAACATGGGCTATAGATAAACAGTTATAAAATGGGCTATAGATAAACAGGTCTAAAATGGCTATAACAGGTGTAACATGGGCTATAGATAAACAGGTCTAAAATGGGCTATAGATAAACAGGTCTAAAATGGGCTATAGATAAACAGGTATAAAATGGGCTATAGATAAACAGGTCTAAAATGGGCTATAGATAAACAGGTATAAAATGGGCTATAGATAAACAGGTATAAAATGGGCTATAGATAAACAGGTATAAAATGGGCTATAGATAAACAGGTCTAAAATGGGCTATAGATAAACAGGTATAAAATGGGCTATAGATAAACAGGTCTAAAATGGGCTATAGATAAACAGGTATAAAATGGGCTATAGATAAACAGGTCTAAAATGGGCTATAGATAAACAGGTCTAAAATGGGCTATAGATAAACAGGTGTAACATGGGCTATAGATAAACAGGTATAACATGGGCTATAGATAAACAGGTCTAAAATGGGCTATATATAAACAGGTATAAAATGGGCTATAGATAAACAGGTCTAAAATGGGCTATAGATAAACAGGTCTAAAATGGGCTATAGATAAACAGGTCTAAAATGGGCTATAGATAAACAGGTATAAAATGGGCTATAGATAAACAGGTGTACCATGGGCTATAGATAAACAGGTATAACATGGGCTATAGATAAACAGGTATAAAATGGGCTATAGATAAACAGGTCTAAAATGGGCTATAGATAAACAGGTGTAACATGGGCTATAGATAAACAGGTCTAAAATGGGCTATAGATAAACAGGTATAAAATGGGCTAGAGTATACAGGTATAAAATGGGCTATAGATAAACAGGTCTAAAATGGGCTATAGATAAACAGGTATAAAATGGGCTATAGATAAACAGGTATAAAATGGGCTATAGATAAACAGGTATAACATGGGCTATAGATAAACAGGTCTAAAATGGGCTATAGATAAACAGGTCTAAAATGGGCTATAGATAAACAGGTCTAAAATGGGCTATAGATAAACAGGTATAACATGGGCTATAGATAAACAGGTATAAAATGGGCTAGAGTATACAGGTATAAAATGGGCTATAGATAAACAGGTCTAAAATGGGCTACAGATAAACAGGTATAAAATGGGCTATAGATAAACAGGTCTAAAATGGGCTATAGATAAACAGGTCTAAAATGGGCTATAGATAAACAGGTCTAAAATGGGCTATAGATAAACAGGTATAAAATGGGCTAGAGTATACAGGTATAACATGGGCTATAGATAAACAGGTCTAAAATGGGCTATAGATAAACAGGTATAACATGGGCTAGAGTAAACAGGTATAAAATGGGCTAGAGTATACAGGTATAACATGGGCTATAGATAAACAGGTATAAAATGGGCTATAGATAAACAGGTATAAAATGGGCTATAGATAAACAGGTATAACATGGGCTATAGATAAACAGGTCTAAAATGGGCTATAGATAAACAGGTATAAAATGGTCTATAGATAAACAGGTCTAAAATGGGCTATAGATAAACAGGTATAACATGGGCTATAGATAAACAGGTATAAAATGGGCTAGAGTATACAGGTATAAAATGGGCTATAGATAAACAGGTCTAAAATGGGCTATAGATAAACAGGTATAAAATGGGCTATAGATAAAGAGGTATAAAATGGGCTATAGATAAACAGGTATAACATGGGCTATAGATAAACAGGTCTAAAATGGGCTATAGATAAACAGGTATAAAATGGGCTATAGATAAACAGGTATAAAATGGGCTATAGATAAACAGGTATAAAATGGGCTATAGATAAACAGGTCTAAAATGGGCTATAGATAAACAGGTATAAAATGGGCTAGAGTATACAGGTATAACATGGGCTATAGATAAACAGGTCTAAAATGGGCTATAGATAAACAGGTATAACATGGGCTAGAGTATACAGGTCTAAAATGGGCGTGTCAGATAAATAGTACTGGAACTGAAGCGGACCATCAGGGCTTTGGGCAGTGTGTGTAGTCATTATGAAGAGGCTAGAGGGAGAGGTCTCACCACCACAGCGCCCCCACTCTCCCCTGCCTCCCCTCTGCTCTAAATTTACATTTGATTGGAGCATGTGGAAACGCCTTCTGTTGGTGAGCGAGAGAAGCAGAGTCCATGCCAGTCAGTCAAATTAGGGCCGGAGGAAGAGGAGGATGAAGGGAAGAGCTGAAAGTTCAAGGATGGATGGATAATTTTTAGATGAAATGCTCACAGTTTAATATATCCCTACTTCTTTATTCAAGATTCCGTGTCTCATGGAAACAGTGTCTGATGTTCTAGGACTATTGTGAGTTTGTGTTCACATAGCAGATACTACTTCACTGATGAATATGGTAATAGTCTGATGCTTGTGTCTACTGACAACGATGAACAGAGCTACAGACGTGGGTTTCTTCATAGCATTGTAAAGTTTATTAAACAACACTGGACTGTTTATAGCATAGTGTCGGTAAACACTAAGAACCAGTTTCCCTGTCCCAGATCAAGCCTTGTCCTGTACTAAAAACACAGTTTCAATCAACATTCTCCATAAAAAAATCATTCTGCAGAAACTGGCAAGAAACCAGCCCCAAATCTATGGCCACGCAGTTAAGGAGGAGAGTCCAACTGGTGCTCTCCATATAACCCTACCAGACAGAGCCACTGCAAACATTCCACATCCCTTTGCCCTGGCCCAGCCAACAGCCAAAAGCCCCTCTCTCTGTCAGCTGGGAACCAGAATTCTGTGAATAACTTTCAGAGGAAATACCAAGGAAGATACACTACCGGTCAAAGTTTAAAGGGTTTTTCAATATTTTTACTATTTTATACAATGTAAAAGAATAGTGAAGAGATCAAAACTATGAAATAACACACATGGAATCATGTAGTAACCAAAAATGTGTTAAACAAATCAAAATATATTTTATATTTGAGATTCTTCAAATAGACACGCTTTGCCTTGATGACAGCTTTGCACACGCTTGGCATTCTCTCAACCAGCTTCACCTGGAATGCTTTTCCAACTGTCTTGAAAAAGCATTGCAGGAATGTTTTTCCTTCACTCTGCGGTCCGACTCATCCCAAACCATCTCAATATGGTTGAGGTTGGGGTATTGTGGAGGCCAGGCATTTGATGCAGCACTCCATCACTCTCCTTATTGGTCAAATAGCCCTTACACAGCCTGGAGGTGTGTTGGATCATTGTCCTTTTGAAAAACAAATGATAGTCCCGCTAAAAGGAAACCAGATGGGATGCTGCATCGCTGCAGAAGGCTGTGGTAGCCATCCTGCTTAAGTGTGCCTTGAATTCTAAATAAATTACAGACAGCGTCACCAGCAAAGCACCCCCACACCATAACACCTCCTCCTCCAAGCTTTACGGTGGGAAATACACATGCAGAGATCATCCATTCACCCACACCGCATCTCACAAAGACACAGCAGTTGGAACCAAAAATCTCCAATTTGGACTCCAGACCAAAGAGGTAACTCTGGGTCTTCCATTCCTGTGGCGGTCGTCATGAGAGTCAGTTTCATCATAGCGCTTGATGGTTTTTACGACTGCACTTGAACAAACTTTCAAAGTTCTTGAAATGTTCCGTATTGACTGACCTTCATGTCAGAAAGTAATGATTTACTGTAGTTTCTCTTTGCTTTCTTGAGCTCTTATTGATATAATATGGACTTTTACCAAATAGGGCTATCTTCTGTATACCCCTATACCTTGTCACGACACAACTGATTGGCTCAAACGGATTAAGAAGGAAAGAAATTCCACAAATTACATTTTAAGAAGGCACACCAGTTAATTGAAATGCATTCCAGGTGACAACCTTATGAAGCTGGTTGAGAGAATGCCAAGAGTGTGCAAGCTGTCATCAAGGCAAAGGGTGGTTATTTAATGAATGATGAGAGGAGAGGAGAGGAGAGGAGAGGGGGAGGAGAGGAGAGGAGGAGGAGAGGAGGAGGGGGATGATAGGAGGGTGGAGAGGAGAGGGGGAGGAGGGGAGGGGAGGAAATGAGAGTGGGTGATTGGAGAGGAGGAGGGGAGATGAGAGGAGGTGGGAGAGGGGGATGAGGAGAGGGGGATGAGAGGGGGAGGGGAGGGAGAGGAGAAGAGAAAAGATAAATAAATGTTAGGATTTGAGGTTTCCACATCACATGTTTTAGTGAAAAAATGATAATGTGATAGCTAGTCACTGCAAAAGAGAGTGTGAATTAGGAATTATTGGAGGTGGAGCCATGGTGGATTATAGTCCTTTAATTGGCTTTTGAAAGATTGCTCGTTTTCTGATTGGCTGTGGACAGATGCCCATATTTAGATGAGCCGCTAGTTTCTCCATGCTACTAGTTTCTCCGTGCTACTAGTTTCTCCGTGCTACTAGTTTCTCCGTGCTACTAGTTTCTCCATGCTACTAGTTTCTCCGTGCTACTAGTTTCTCCGTGCTACTAGTTTCTCCATGCTACTAGTTTCTCCGTGCTTCGTGTTCAGCTGCACCTTTGAGTGGGGTTGAGCTAGCCGTCTGTTTCCTTTCTCCACATCATATCATTGACACACGCTAAGCATAGATCTGAATCCTAGATCCAGCCTCTGGCCCACCTACACTTACTAAGACAAGGCTGGCCTGGCTAAAGACACTGAACAAGTCTGGGGGGTGAGGATTGAAGATGTTCATTCAACCTGTCTGGAGCTGGTCCCTCGGGATTAAGTTTGATTCCTAATTAGTGAGTTAATTGGCCACTTTTTAATTAGTATGCTCAATTAAGTAATTTGAGATGCAGGTCAGAGAGGTGCTCTTGCACCTTCACCTGTTTTAACCCACCTGTTTAGCCATGAAAATGAATACCAGTGAAGGGAGAGGATACCTTTTCTCCCGGAGGCTTTGCTAACACAAAAGCGGAGCACCATTTCATTTCTCAGGCCTGCCTGCCACATCAACAGAGGGAGTCCGCTTGGCTGAGGTTCAAATAGAGAGAGAAAGAACACAACACTTAGAGCCAGAGATGGGGAGAGAAAGAGAGAGAGAGAGAGAGATAGAGCGAGAGAGAGAGAGAGAGAGAGGAGGGACAGAAGAGAGCACAAACAGCTCGAGTTTGTATGGATGTTGGATTAATCCACGGCCACACATGCACCCAGTCCTCCCTTACATCCCCAGCACATGCAAGGTTACTGTGTAGAGTTAGAAACCTCCATATTCAATGTTGTGTATGGAATTTCACACAGTATGTTTTGTCTTCTACAAAGAATTATCTAATGTTGATCATGTGTTCTGGTTTTAGGAGAATTTCTCCACTAATAATGACTCCAAATCTAAAGGTATTACTGTGTGACACTTAAACCCCCCTCCTCTCCCTCATTCTCTCACTATATGTTTGTCACGAACGTCGTCAGGGAAATGACCGGACCAAGGTGCAGCGTGGTGAGCGTACATTTCACTTTGTTTTAAATGTCGCCAACAAAAACAAGAAACAACAAACATTACTAGGGCTATACAGGCCACAAACAAAGTCAACTACCCACAACTAAGGTGGAAAAACAGGCTGCCTAAGTATGATTCCCAATCAGAGACAACGATAGACAGCTGTCACTGATTGAGAACCATACCCGGTCAAAACATAGAAACAGAAAACATAGAAATAAAGAAACTAGAATGCCCACCCTCGTCACACCCTGACCTAACCAACATAGAGAATAAAAGCCTCTCTATGGCCAGGGCGTGACAATGTTGGCATCCCTATATGTTTATAGAAATGAATTATACCTCACTTCAACGGCTATGGAAACCAGACATGTTACGTTAAAACAAAGAAAAATAAGCATTTGTTTCAAAGATAACAATCAAATGTAGCCTATGAGTATACTTTTGTTCTGCAGTCAAATGTCTATTTGAAAACGGAAAACATTTTGTTGAGCAGGCCACTTTAATCAGGGAATGAGTCATCACAGCAGAGCTCCTCTGCATGCTGGCTTTATTGAAGTCAGATGATGAGGTGGAGTTGAACGAAGGACGAGTGGAACTCTGGAAGGGATCGAAAATATAACATGTTCATCATTTAGAAAAACATTATCTGAGTCCCAAATTAGGTTTGTCAAAAGGGAATTACATTTACATTTAAGTCATTTAGCAGACGCTCTTATCCAGAGCGACTTACAAATTGGTGCATTCACCTTATGACATCCAGTGGAACAGCCACTTTACAATAGTGCATCTAAATCTTTTAAGAGGGGGGGGGGGGGGCAGAAGGATTGCTTTATCCTATCCTAGGTATTCCTTGAAGAGGTGGGGTTTCAGGTGTCTCCGGAAGGTGGTGATTGACTCCGCTGTCCTGGCGTCGTGAGGGAGTTTGTTCCACCATTGGGGTGCCAGAGCAGCGAACAGTTTTGACTGGGCTGAGCGGGAACTGTACTTCCCGCTCAGCCCAATAGGGTGCCATTTGGGATACATATGTTAAAACCTGTTAGGGGTGCAGCCCGTCACCGGTACACTTATGACAACATCCAGCTCAGGTGCAGGGCGCGAAATTCAAAATCATTTTTTTTTTAATATTTAACTTTCACACATTAACAAGTCCAATACAGCATTTGAAAGATAAACATCTTGTCAATCCAGCCAACATGTCCGATTTTTTAAATGTTTTACAGAGAAAACACCACATATATTTATGTTAGCTCACCACCAAATAAAAAAGAGGACAGACATTTTTCACAGCCCAAGTAGATTCAAGTAGCATGCACAAGCCAACCTAACTAACCTAGAACCAACCTAAATAACCTAGAAGAAACTACCTCAGATGACAGTCCTATAACATGTTACACAATAAATCTATGTTTTGTTAAAAAAATGTGCATATTTTAGCTATAAATCAGTTTTACATTACTGCTCCCATCATAGCTACAGTCTGAAATCGCACGGGAGTAGCCAGAGAAAATACAGACACCAACGTCAACTACTAATTACACCTCATAAAACATTTCAGAAAAATATATGGTGGATAGCTAATGAAAGACAAAGATCGTGTGAATAGAGCCAATATTTCAGATTTTTTAAGTGTTTTACAGCGAAAACACAATATATCGTTATATTAGCTTACTACATTAGCTAGCATACGGCAGCATTGATTCTAGTCAAACGGTAGCATAGCACAGTTCGACAGATATATGAAAAAGCATCCCAAATTGGGTCCTTATCTTTGTTGATATTCCATCAGAATGTTGTAAAGGGGTCCATTGTCCAGTACAGTCTTTGTTTGGGGTCCAGAACGAACTATTTCCCTCTTGTATTAGCAAGCACACTGGCCGTGCGGCGCTAATCTCTCTTTCTTCAAACAATTCTTGCGTCACATCACGTCTAAAGTCCAGAATAAATTTCAATAATATAATTAAACTATATTGAAAAAACATACTTTAGGATGATTTTGTGACATGTATCAAATAATATCGTAGCCAGAGCTCATATTCACCTTTAACGAGCGTTTTCCATGAGCCGAGTCCATATTCTACTTCGTGACCAGAATTTTTTTTTAAGTGCGCAGGTCTCACTCCAAGATGTTGTGTTCAGCCCCTGGAAGAGATATTCAACTCCTTTCTGCTCTCACTTCCGCATTACACCCAGAGGAAGGCGTATGATGTGTTTCTACAGTCCTAAGTGAAATGCCCTTTTATAGACAAGCTCTTAAAGAGAGACCTCACATTTGGAAATCTCAATTCCGGATAGGAAATGTTCTGTAAAAATAGTTCTGTTCCACTTAGAGAAATAATTCAAACGTTTTTAGAAACTAGAGACTGTTTTCTATCCAATAGTAGTAAATATATGCATATTGTAAGAGCAAAAATTTCTTAAGAGGCCGTTTGAAAATGTGCACATATTTTCCAGTTTTTCAATATTCACCCTGCAGCCATAAGAAGTTATTAAGGCGAGACAGACGTTTTGTGCCATTTAAGATGAGGAAGGACGATTATTTTTTAATGAGCATGGCCTTATTTCTATTACAGCACATTGGATGACTGTCATTCATATTCCATTAACACAGCTCAATGTAACATCGATATGTTTAGGCTACTATATGATACTCAAATTTTCCCTGTACCCATCATGAGGTTGCTACATCCTAGCCAATGAATGAAAGTTTACAATGTAGGTGCACATGTCGAGAGAGATTTGAGTAATCAAGGTGACAGACATAAACATGTTCAATAGCGCCTTGCACACTCTTGCCTGCATCTAGCTGATTTAGGGTAATTCAGTGTAATCATTAGTCCAAAAGTTGCAAACAAGATTTTTTTAAATGTTTTATTTCACCTTTATTTAACCAGGTAGGCTAGTTGAGAACAAGTTCTCATTTACAACTGCGACCTGGCCAAGATAAAGCAAAGCATTGCGACACAAACAACAACACAGAGTTACACATGGAATAAACAAACATAAAGTCAATAATACAATAGAGAAAGTCTATATACAGTGTGTGCAAATGAGGTAGGATAAGGGGGGTGAGGGGGGGTGAGGCAATAAATAGGCCATAGTGGCGAAATTATTACAGAAGGTCAAATTAAACACTGGGGTGATAGATGTGCAGAAGATGAGTGTGCAAGTAGCGATACTGGGATGCAAAGGAGCAAAAATAAATAAAATAAATAACAATATGGTGATGAGGTAGTTGGATGGGCAATTTACAGATTGGCTATGTACAGGTGCAGTGATCTGTGAGCTGCCCTGACAGCTGGTGTTTAAAGTTAGTGAGGGAGATATGAGTCTCCAGCTTCAGTGATTTTTGCAGTTCGTTCCAGTCATTGGTAGCAGTGAACTGGAAGGAAAGGAGGCCGAAGGTGGAATTGGCTTTGGGGATGACCAGTGAACAATACCTGCTGGTGCGCGTGCTGTGGGTGGGTGCTGCTATGGTGACCAGTGAGCTGAGATAAGGCGGGACTTTACCTAGCAACGACTTATAGATGACCTGGAGCCAGTGGGTTTGGCAACGGATATGAAGCGATGGCCAGCCAACGAGAGCATACAGTTCGCAGTGGTGCGTAGTATATGGGGCTTTGGTGACAAAACGGATGACACTGTGATAGACTGCATCCAATTTACTGAGTAGAGTGTTGGAGGATATTTTGTAAATGACATCTCCAAAGTCAAGGATCGGCAGGATAGTCAGTTTTACGACGGTATGTTTGACAGCATGAGTGAAGGAGACTTTGTTGCAAAATAGGTTCTAGATGTAATTTTGGATTGGAGATGCTTAATGTGAGTCTGGAAGGAGACTTTACAGTGTAACCAGACACCTAGGTATTTGTAGTTGTCCACATATTCTAAGTCAGAACCGTCCAGAGTAGTGCTGCTGGGCAGGTGGGTAGGTGCGGGCAGCGATCGGTTGAAGAGCATGCATTTAGTTTTGCTTGCATTTAAGAGCAGTTGGAGGCAACAGAGGAGAGTTGTATGGCACTGAAGCTCGTCTGGAGGTTAGTTAACACAGTGTCCAAATAAGGGCCAGAAGTATACTGAATGGTGTCGTCTGCGTAGGGGTAGATAAGGGAATCACCCGCAGCAGGAGCAACATCATTGATACATACAGAGAAAAGATTCGGCCCGATGAATGAACCCAGTGGCACCCCCATAGAGACTGCCAGAGATCCGGACAACAGGCCCTCCGATTTGACACACTGAACTCTGTCTGAGAAGTAGTTGGTGAACCAGGCGAGGCAGTCATTTGAGAAACCAAGGCTGCTGAGTCTGCCGATAAGAATGTGGTGATTGACAGAGTCGAACGCCTTGGCCAGGTCGATGAATACAGCTGCACTGTATTGTCTCTTATCGATAGCGGTTATGATATCGTTTAGGACCTTGAGCGTGGCTAAGGTGCCCCCATGACCAGCTCAGAAACCAGATTGCATAGCAGAGAAGTTACAGTGGGATTCTATTGGTCAAATTCAGGTATGTTTATCCCAGTTTCATTCCGTTTGCTTCCGTTTAAGAAACATGTTCAACAGAATAGGTGGAATTACTACAACCCCGAGCAAACACTGTTCACTTTCATAGCAGCCACATACAAACAGCATGAATCCCTTTGATCATTGTGTAATTCATTCTCGTATCTAAGCGCTCTCCTCCTCTCACCTTTCCATTTGCTTGTGAACTTCAGAGGACAACACATCAGCTGTCTGTGACCAGGCGATAAAACCTTACCAGCCAAACATTCATATCATAACCTCTAACCGCTACACACAGCCTACATCGTTGACACCATATTAACTAACGTCCTAATCAACATAGCTACTAGAACTAACATGTTAGTAAACCCACTACAACCGTGCAATACAGTCAGAAAGTAGTTTAGCAGTTACACCGGCAGACCCCGGTGGCAATAAATAAATAAAACCAAAAGCTTACCTTGACTTGTAAGAGTTTCAGTGTTGGATAACCAGCTAGCTAACATAGGCAGCTAGCTAACATAGCATCCCTCTCTGTTTGAGCCGGGTGTTTGAGTAGACTAAACTAGCTACCTGCATTCTCTAGATAGGTAAGTGAAAGTGAAAATAAATAAAACAAAATATATCCAGCACACTCTCTCTCTATCGCTTCACTTTCATTTTTGAAGACTTAATTTGTTCAAAACTGTTCAACTGTTGTCGTTCTCTCTCTTTGAGTCAACTACTCACCACATCGTTTGCACTACAGTGCTAGCTAGCTGCAGCTTATGCTTTCAGAACTAGATTCATTCTCTGATCCTTTGATTGGGTGGACAACATGTCAGTTCATGCTGCAAAAGCTCTGATAGGTTGGAGGACGTCCTCTGGAAGTTGACATAATTACTGTGTAAGTCTATGGAAGGGGGTGAGAAACACAATAATTCACAATTCCTTTGCCGCAGGATTATTTTCCTGCTGTGAGAAAATGGTTGAATTATGATCCTACACTTGTAGGCAGTAGGGTGTCACGTTGCAGAATAATATAAATTCTAACCTACAGCTTATTATGTATGCAGTGCAGCGGTGGTATCCGATTTTAGCCGGAGAAAACTATGCTGTTGACCCAGTAGGAGTATTAACGGAGGACATTAAGCATAAACACGTGCACCCTCTAACCCTCAGCATGTTGAGACTAAGCAGACAGCATTCCTTCAAAAAACATCTTTCCCAGAGTAGGCCATCTTTAAACCAAGGAAGCCGGCGTTCGCCTGCATGAACTATCATCACCAAAATACACAGCTGACTGTTAGAAGGAAGCCATTCATGTTGCCTAACCAATAACCTAGGACCATGCCTCAGGACTACCTGGCCTGATGACTCCTTGCTGTCCCCAGTCCAACTGGCCGTGATGCTGCTCCAGTTTCAAATGTTCTGCCTGCGGCTATGGAACCCTGACCTGTTCCCCGGATGTGCTACCTGTCCCAGACCTGCTGTTTTCAACTCTCTAGAGACAGCAGGAGCGGTAGAGGTACTCTGAATGATCGGCTATGAAAAGCCAACTGACATTTACTGCTGAGGTGCTGACTTGTTGCACCCTCGACAACCACCCTGATTATTATTATTTGACCCTGCTGGTCATCCATGAACATTTTAACATCTTGGCCATGTTCTGTTATAATCTCCACCCGGCACAGCCAGAAGAGGACTGGCCACCCCTCATAGCCTGGTTCCTCTCTAGGTTTCTTCCTAGGTTCTGGCCTTTTTAGGGAGTTTTCCTAGCCACCGTGCTTCTACACCTGCATTACTTGCTGTTTGTGGTTTTAGGCTGGGTTTCTGTCCAGCTTTGTGACATCAGCTGATGTAATACGGGCTTTATAAATACAATTGATTGATTGATTGATTGATTGATAAAAAAGGGTAACCAAGGAGAATGAGGATAGAAAAGGTCTAGTCACCACCACTAGTCAACCTCCACCACAGACCTAGCCAAAGAGACAAATGTTGTATTTCCTTTTTTTGTTGTTGCTTTGTTTATGACACACAGGCCAACTCCATTCTCGCTGCCACATATCCAGTCCCCTCAGGAGGCTGAAAATATTTGGCATGGACTCTCAGATCCTCCAAAAGTTATACGGCTGCACCATCAAGAGCATCTTGACTGGCTGCATCACCACTTGGTATGGCACCGCTCTCGACTACAAAGAACTACACAGGGGCCGAGGAAAGGCCATCAAGCCATAGACTGTTCCCTCCACTATCATCCGGCAAATGGTACCGGAGCATCAGCTCTCGGACCAACAGGCTCCGAGACAACTTCTACCCCAAGGCCATAAGACTGCTAAATAGTTAATTAAATGGTTACCTGGGCTATCTGAACTGACTCTACGCGCACCCACAAGACTATATAAACACACTATATATACACTACATTGACGCTGTCACACAAAACCGGCACACATTCACATACGCACACACACATAACACACACGCATACCAACACAACACAAACACACACACTTTTACACTCATCATTTGCTACTGCTACTCTGTTCTTCATTTTACTCTTAATATTATCTATCCTGATGCCTAGTCACTTTACCCTGCCTTCATGTACATATCTATCTCAAATACCTTATTAATATGTATCCTGATGTCTAGTCACTTTACCCTGCCTTCATGTGCATATCTACCTCAAATACCTTATTATTATCTATCCTGATGCTTAGTCACTTTACCCTGCTTTCATGTACATTCTACCTCAAATACCTTAATATTATCTATCCTGATGCTTAGTCACTTTACCCTGCCTTCATGTGCATATCTACCTCAAATACCTTACTATTATCTATCCTGATGCCTAGTCACTTTACCCTGCCTTCATGTACATACAGTGTCTTTGGAAAGTATTCAGACACATTTACTTTTTCCACTTTTTGTTAGATTATCTACCTCAAATACCTAGTACCTCTGCACATTGATCTGGTATTGGCACTCTCTGTATATATAGTAGCTCCATTCTTGTGGATTTTATTCCTTGTGTGTTACTATTTTTTAACTGCATCGCTGGAAAGGGCTTGTAAGCAAGCATTTCACAGTAAAGTCTACAATCGTTGTATTTGGCATATTACAAATAACATTTGATATGATGATTTTGATTTGAATTTCTCTTTCCCCCTTCTCTGTCTCTCTCTATTCTTCTCTCCCTCTCTCTCTCTTTCTCTCTCTCTCTTTATTTCCCCTCCATGTCTTTTTCTCCCTCTCCTGTTTCTACCTGCCTTGTGCATTCCTTAAGTTCTACCTCATCCATCATCTTGCTATAGGGGAGAAACAACACACACCAAATAAGTCTCCAGCCTCTCCCTGCCCCCCCCCCCCCCTTCCCTCACCCCTCCCTGCGAAAACAGATTTAGCAAATGTATTAAAAATAAAAAAACATGAATACCATATTTACATAAGTGTTCAAACCCTTTGCTATGAGACTTGAAATTGAGCTCAGGTGCATCCTGTTTCCATTGATCATCCTTGAGATGTTTCTACAACTTTATTGGAATCCAACAGTGGTTAATTCATTTGATTGGACATGATTTGGAAAGGCACACACCTTTCTATATAAGATCCCACAGTTGACAGTGCATGTCAGAGCAAAAACCAAGCCATGAGGTCAAAGGAATTGTCCATAGAGCTCCGAGACAGGACTGTCAAAGCACAGATCTGGGGAAGGGGACCAAAAAATGTCTGCAGCATTGAAGGCCCCCAAGAACACAGTGGCCTCCATCATTCTTAAATGGAAGAAGTTTGGAACCACCAACACTTCCTAGAGCTGGCCGCCCAGCCAAACTGAACAATCGTGGGAGAAGGGCCTTTGTCAGGGAGGTGACCAAGAATCCAATGGTCACTCTGACAAAGCTCTAGACTTCCCCTTAGGAGATGGGAGAACCTTCCAGAAGGACAGCCATCTCTCCAGCACTCCACCAATCAGGCCGTTATGGTAGAGTGGCCAGACAGAAGCCACTCCTCAGTAAAAGGCACATGACAGCCCACTTGGAGTTTGCAAAAAGGCACATAAAGACTCTGAGGTGATGATAAACCAGATTCTCTGGTCTGATGAAACCAAGATTGAACTCTTTGGCCTGAATGCCAAGTGTCATGTCTGGAGAAAACCTGGCACCATTCCTACGGTGAAGCACGGTGGTGGCAGCATCATGCTGTGGGGATGTTTTTCAGCAACAGGGACTGGGAGACTAGTCAGAATCAAGGCAAAGATGAACCGAGGAAAGTACAGAGATCTTTGATGAAAAACCTTTCCAGAGCGCTCAGGACCTCAGACCTGGGTGGTTCACCTACCAACAGGACAACGACCCTAAGCACACAGCCAAGACAACGCAAGAGTGGCTTCGGGACAAGTCTCCGAATGTCCTTGAGTGGCCCAGCCAGAGCCCTCTGGAGTACAGAGTACAGCAGAGTACAGAAGAGTATAGTTGAGTACAGCAAAGTACAAAGTACAGTAGAGTACAGCCGAGAACAGAGTACAGTAGAATACACAGTAAAGTATAGTAGAGTACAGTATGACTACAGCGGAGTACAGAGCACAGTAGAGTACAGAGTACAGCAGAGTACAGCAGAGTACAGCTGAGTACAGTGGATTACATCAGAGTACAGATTACAGTAGAGTACAGTAGGGTACAGAGTACAGTGGAGTACAGTAGAGCACAGCAGAGTATAGCAGAGCACAACAGAGTACAGCAGAGTACAATAAAGTACCGCAGAGTACCGAGTATAGTCGAGTACAGTAGAGTACAGTAGAGTAGAGACTACAGTAGAGTAGAGTACAGTAGAGTACAGAGTACAGTAGAGTTCATTAGATTACAGTCGAGTACAGAAAAGTACAGACTACTCTCTAGTACTGTAGAGTACAGCAGAGTACAGCAGAGTACAGTAAGGTACAGTAGGGTACAGATTACAGCAGAGTACAGTAGAGTATGGCAGAGTGCAGAGTACAGTAGAGTACAGTAGAGTACAGTAGAGTAAAGAAGAGTACAGAGTACAGTAGAGTACAGAGTACAGTAGAGGCTGAAGGAAAAACAGCACCCAACAATTTTCTGGTTTTCTAAATGGCCCTCCCATTTCCATTCATTGGTTGGCTTTTGTTCCAGTGTTTCTCCATTCCAATGCGACTAACCTTTTCCATTCCATAGTCATGAAACTTGATCTCTTCATGGTTTCAAACACAGCTTTACCATCCAAGTGTTCGCCTGCATTTTCTTTATACCAAAGACCCCTAACAGTACCTCATGATGCCTACAGCTACAACAGGCAGGCAGACTTAGGTACTGTTGAGTTGAGTTCAGGCATGTGAGTGATCAACAGTGTTGATGAAAACAGATATAGGTGATGGCAGATTGAAGCACAAAAGGACAGCAACGTTCTGTTCTCACAGACACATGAGTTCAATTTCTCCTGCATCTGGAATCACTTAATTTCATACTGCTGGATTCGTTTGAGCAGAGGTCTGCTGTGTGACTGCAGCTCTGGTAACAAAACATTGACAGAGAAAAATAGGAACAGCAGTGAACCTGGTTAATGAGACAAAATTATTGTTTTGTTGCGTTCTCACAGGGAAAATTAATCAGTGCACTTCACTTCATTTGCCCTACCCGCATTGTAAAATACATGGTGATTTTTACATGAATATGAAATCCTAGCTAGACCCTGTAAGTGTAAAAATTGTGAAGAAAACAAAATGTGACACGACAGAGAAAGAGCAGATCCATCACTTAGGACATATTAACTCTATTAACTATACTCAACAAAAATATAAACACAACATGTAAACTGTTGGCTGGCATGTTTCATGAGCTGAAATTAAAGATCCCAGAATTTTTCCATACGCACAAAAAGCTTATTTCTCTCAAATGTTGTGCACATATTTGTTTACATCCCTGTTAGTGAGCATTTCTCCTTTGCCAAGATAATCCATCAACCTGACAGTTTTGGTATATCAAGAAGCTGATTAAACGCCATGATCATTACACAGATGCACCTTGTGCTGGAGACAATAAAAGGCCACTCTAAAATGTGCAGTTTTGTTACATAACATAATGCCACAGATGTCTCAACTTTTGAGGGAGCGTACGATTGGCATGCTGACTGCAGGAATGTCCACCAGAGCTGTTGTCAAAGAATTGAATGTTAATTTCTCTACCAACATAATTTTAGAAAATTTGGCAGTACGTCCAACCGGCCTCACAACAGCAGACCTTGTGTAACCACGCCAGCCCAGGACCTCCACATCCAGCTTCTTCACCTGCGGGATCATCTGAGACCATCCACCCGGACAGCTGATGAAACTGGGTAGTATTTCTATCTGTAATAAAGCCCTTTTGTGGGGAAAAACTCATTCTGATTGGCTGGGTATGGCTCCACAGTGGATGGGCCTGGCTCCCAATTGGGTGGGCCTATGCCTTAGGGTGGGCCTATCCATAGATTAAAATCAAATCAAATCAAATTGTATTTGTCACATGCGCCGAATACAACAGGTGTAGTTCTTACAGTGAAATGCTTACTTACAAGCCCTTAACCAACAATGCAGTGTTAAGAAAATACAATAAAAAGTAAGAGGTAAAAAGAACAAATAATTACAGAGCAGCAGTAAAATAGCAATAATGGGGCTATATACAGGGGGAAACAGTACAGAGTCAATGTGCGGGGGCACAGGTGTCGAGGTAATTGAAGTAATATGTATATGTAGGTAGAGTTATTAAAGTGACTATGCACTGATAATAACAGAGAGTAGCAGCAGCGTAGAAGAGTGGGGGGGAAGGGGGGTCAATGCAAAAAGTCTGGGTAGCCATATGATTAGATGTTCAGGAGTCTTATGGTTTGGGGGTAGAAGCTGTTTAAAAGCCTCCTGGACCTAAACTTGGTGCTCCGGTACCACTTGCCGTGCGGTAGTAGAGAGAACAGTCTATGACTAGGGTGGCTGGAGTCTTTGACAATTTTTAGAGCCTTCCTTTGACACCGCCTGGTATAGAGGTCCTGGATGGCAAGAAGCTTGGCCTCGGTGATGTATTGGGCAGTACGCACCACCCTTTGTAGTGCCTTGCGGTCGGAGGCCAAGCAGTTGCCATTCCAGGCAGTGATGCAACCCATCAGGATGCGCTCGATGGGGCACCTGTAAAACATTTTGAGGATCTATAGACCCATGCCAAATCTATTCAGTCTCCTGAGGGGGAATAGGTTTTGTCGTGCCGTCTTCACGACTCTCTTGGTGTGCTTGTACCATGTTAGTTTGTTGGTGATGTGAACACCAAGGAACTTGAAGCTCTCAACCTGCTCCACTACAGCCCTGTCGATGAGAATGGGGGCGTGCTCGGTCCTCATTTTCCTGTAGTCCACAATCATCTCCTTTGTCTTGATCACTTTGAGGGAGAGGTTGTTGTCCTTGCACCACACAGCCAGGTCTCTGACCTCCTCCCTGTAGGCTGTCTCATCGTTGTCGGTGATCAGGCCTATCACTGTTGTATCATCGGCAAACTTAATGATGGTGTTGGAGTCATGCATGGCCGTGCAGTCATGAGTGAACAAGGAGTACAGGAGGGGACTGAGCACGCACCCCTGAGGGGCCCCCGTATTGAGGATCAGCGTGGCAGATGTGTTGTTACCTACCCTTACCACCTGGGGGCGGCCAGTCAGGAAGTCCAGGATCCAGTTACAGTGGGAGGTGTTTAGTCCCAGGTCCTTAGCTTAGTGATGAGCTTTGAGGGCACTATGGTGTTGAACGCTGAGCTGTAGTCAATGAATAGCATTCTCACATAGGTGTTCCTTTTTTTCCAGGTGTGAAAGGGCAGTGTGGAGTGCAAAAGAGATTGCATCATCTGGGGATCTGTTGGTGCGGTATGCAAATTGGAGTGGGTCTTGGGTTTCTGGGATAATGGTGTTCATGTGAGCCTTAACCAGCCTTTCAAAGCATTTCATGGCTGCAGATGTGAGTGTATGGGTCGGTAGTCATTTAGGCAGGTTACCTTAGTGTTCTTGGGCACAGGGACGATGGTGGTCTGCTTGAAACATGTTGGTATTACAAACTCAGTCAGGGACAGGTTGAAAATGTCAGTGAAGACACTTGCCAGTTGGTCAGCTCATGCTCGGAGTACACGTCCTGGTAATCCGTCTGGCCCTGCGGCCTTGTGAATGTTGACCTGTTCAAAGGTCTGACTCAAATCGGCTGCGGTTAAGGCCTGATAAATGTATTTCAAATGACTGATTTTCTTATTTGAACTGTAACTCAGTAAAATCGTTGAAATTGTTCCATGTTGCATTCATCTTTTTGTTCAGTAGCTGTTTACAGCGTAATAGTTTTCAGAAGGACTTCGCCATTTATCATATGTGCCTTCTGAGTCTACTTGTTTTAAACCAATTAGAAACCTGTGTGTTGACATCTGCCTACAGGAGTAGGTTTATCTGGATGACCAGTTTGGGGATTGGGGAAACTTAAATAGGTTGTTTATATCAAACAGCCAGGGTTTAGCACAATTTTGACAATATCTTTGTTTCATCTTCTAATTCAAATGGGCATGACTGGTATACAAGCTCTCTTTCACTAAACCGCGCCATGTTTTCTCCCTTTGCTCTTTTAGCTGAGCGCAAATGACACTGTCCATATCGCTGTAGATGATGGAAAAGAAAACCCAAGGCTAACATGTATCTTGATGTGTGATTCCTACATGTCTGTGTCTATTGCATATTGCTCCAGTACCCTAAGGGTAACACAACACAAGCCAAGACAAGCATTCTTTTTACATTACACGTGGCCCAGTTCTTACATATCTCAATTAGCAATAGGTGTAACCACTGAAGGGCAGATGTTTTTTTAATCAACTACATCTACCACCATGACATATGTAATCAAAATGAGTCACGAGACCAACATGTTCTGGGGGAAGTTATTGTCTCAAGTCACACCCATCCCATCTCTCTTCCAGCTTTTCCCCACAGTTCTCCTTAATACCGTACCCCTCCTAACCTCTAAAGCCTGCTGCATCATTCCCAGTTGAAACAGTTAATGCATATAATATTATGATGAAAGGTTTGATGTTTTAGTTTTTTTTAAAGGAGTATGTGAGGCACAGTCGTTCACTTCGCCTAGCCAAGTTCTGCTAGGAGCAAACCCAATCTAGTATGCGGGCGCCTTAACTGTTACTACCGCCACTAACTCAGTAATGAGGCTGTCCGTTATAGAGCGACAAGCAGCATGACTAACTAATTTAACGCCAAATAATTGCTTTCAGGAAAAATGGTAGGCTACTGTACTGTCTCAACACTATAAAAAACATCCCACTTTGACTGGCTGAACGGAAAGTTGAGAGATGGAAATAAACAAATGTAAAACAAAAAGATGCAGGCTACTTTTAATCCTAGTGTTCTCTAGTCTGGAACTGAGTCTATGGCACAGCTTTTCTCAGAGGCCAAGTCGGTGTCCCAGATGACATCCTATTCCCTTCATAGAGCACTACTTTTTGCTTCAACGCCCCAGCAGCAGCTCAACAATAACCCAGCTCTCTGCCTAAACACCCCAGCAGCAGCTCAACAATAACCCAGCTCTCTGCCTAAACACCCCAGCAGCAGCTCAACGATAACCCAGCTCTCTGCCTAAACACCCCAGCAGGAGCTCAACAATAACCCAGCTCTCTGTCTAAACACCCCAGCAGGAGCTCAACGATAACCCAGCTCTCTGCCTAAACACCCCAGCAGGAGCTCAACGATAACCCAGCTCTCTGCCTAAACACCCCAGCAGGAGCTCAACAATAACCCAGCTCTCTGTCTAAACGCCCCAGCAGGAGCTCAACAATAACCCAGCTCTCTGCCTAAACACCCCAGCAGGAGCTCAACAATAACCCAGCTCTCTGCCTAAACACCCCAGCAGGAGCTCAACAATAACCCAGCTCTCTGCCTAAACACCCCAGCAGGAGCTCAACAATAACCCAGCTCTCTGTCTAAACACCCCAGCAGGAGCTCAACGATAACCCAGCTCTCTGCCTAAACACCCCAGCAGGAGCTCAACAATAACCCAGCTCTCTGCCTAAACACCCCAGCAGGAGCTCAACAATAACCCAGCTCTCTGTCTAAACACCCCAGCAGGAGCTCAACGATAACCCAGCTCTCTGCCTAAACACCCCAGCAGCAGGTCATCAACAACCCAGCCTCTGCCTAAACACCCCAGCAGGTGCTCAATGATAACTCAGCTCTCTGCCTAAACACCCCAGCAGGAGCTCAACGATAACGCAGTTCTCTGTCTGTGTCTCCCACCCTCCCTCCTTCCCTCTCTCTGCCTCTGCCCGAACCCCAGCAGCTAGTAACAGACACATCTGGCTAGATGGAGGGAATAACTCAGGATGATGATAAAATGGAGAGAAAGGAGAAGAAGAAAATGGAGAGAAACGGCCAAAGTATCCCAAATACCAAAGGTACTTGTTCAATTAGTCAACTAGATAATGAAACTCCATGTGGAGATGATTCACATGGAGATCTCTCTGACAATAATGGAACAATTAAGAAATGTTATAAAATTATTATAGTCCTAAATCAAGAATACAAGAAAAGGGCCATTAGCTTTGTAACCACAGCTAGATCATGTTGGTAAATAGCATTGCATCCTAACAAGATCATGCTCTAAAGTTAAGCCCCAAGGCAACGTTTGAAGGGGTCATCCTGCCAAGATGGCCACCGTCCTCTCTGCACTGCAGTATAAACATGTCTGGAGCCTCAAGACAACGTGTGAAAGTCCTATGATTGAGTGTAGTCTGGCCCAGGGGTGCGAAGGTGAACGGCAAGGCAAAGGAGCGACGAACCGCCCTTGCTGTCTCTGCCTGGTCAGCCTCTGACCCTATTACGGGGGCTGAGTCTCTGGCTTACTAGTGCTCTTCCATACCATCGCTAGGAGGGGTGTGTCACTTGAGGGGGTTGAATCACTGACATGATCTTCCTTTCCAGTTTTGGCAACCTCGGACTGGTACGGTGGAGGAGATCTTTGTGGGCTATACTCAGCCATGTTTCAGGGTAGTAAGTTGGTGGTCGGTTGATATCCCTCTAGTGGTGTGGGGGCTGTGCTTTGGCAAAGTGGGTGGGGTTATAACCTGCCTGGTTAGCCCTGTCCGGAGGTATCGTCAGATGGGGCCACAGTGTCCCCTGACCCCCACCTGTCTCAGCCTCCAGTATCTATGCTGCAATAGTCTATGTGCCGGGGGGGTAGGGTCAGTCTGTTATATCTGGTGTAATTATAATGTCTTATTTGGTGTCCTGTGTGAATTTAAGTATGCTCCCTCTAATTCTTTCTCTCTCCCTCTCTCCGACTCTCCTTACCAGAGGACCTGAGCCCTAGGACCATGCCTCAGAACTACCTGGCCTGATGACTCCTGGCTGTCCCCAGTCCACCTAGTTGTGCTGCTGCTCCAGTTTCAAATGTTCTGCCTGAGGCTATGGTAGGCTAAAAATGGCCTGTACACCGGACGTCCTACCTTGTCCCGGGCCTGCTGTTTTTAACTTTCTCTCTCTGCTGTCTCGACCTCTGAATGCTCGGATATAAAAAGCCAACTGAAATTTACCCCTGAGGTACTGACCTGTTGCATCCTCTACAACCAATGTGATTATTATTTGACCCTGCTGGTCATCTATGAACGTTTGAACAATCTGGCGTTAATGGCAATGTACACTTTTAATCTCCACCCGGCACAGCCAGAAGAGGACTGGCCACCCCTCAGAGCTTGGTTCCTCTCTAGGTTTCTTCCTATGTTCCTGCCTTTCTAGGGAGTTTTTCCTAGCCACCGTGCTTCTACATCTGCATTGCTTGCTGTTTGGGGTTTTAGGTTGGGTTTCTGTATAGCACTTTGTGACATCTGCTGATGTAAAAAAGGCTTTAGAATATATTTGATTGATTGATTGATGTCTGGTGGAGTAAGTGTGTGTGTGTCAGGGCTGTGTGTAAGTTGACTATGCAAACCATTTGTAATTTCCAACACATTAATGTTTCTTATAAAAAGAAGAAGTGATACAGTCAGTCTCTCCTCAACTCTTAGCCAAGCGAGACTGGCATGCATAGTATTAATATTAGCCCTCTGATTACAATGAAGAGCAAGACGTGCCGCTCTGTTCTGGGCCAGCTGTAGCTTAACTAGATATTTCTTTGCAGCACTTGACTGGACAATAATCAAGGTAAGATAAAACTAGAGCATGCAGGACTTCTTTTGTGGAGTGTGGTGTCAAAAAAGCAGAGCATCTCTTTACCATGGACAGACCTCTCCACATCTTTACAACCATTGAATCTTTATGTTTTGCCGATGACTGTTTACAATCTAAGGTAACACTAAGTAATTTAGTCTCCTTAGCTTGTTCAACAGCCACACCATTCATTACCAGATTCAGCTGATGTCTAGAACTTAGGGCATGATTTGTACCAAATACAATGCTCTTAGTTTTGGAGATGTTCAGGACCAGTTTAGCCACCCATTCCAAAAGACTGCAACTCCATGTCAAGGGTTTCAGGGACTTCATTAGTGGTGGTTGCTGACACGTATATGGTTGAATAATCAGCATACATGGACACACAGGCTTTGTTTAATGCCAGTGGCAGGTCATTGGTAAAAATAGAAAAGAGTAGAGGGCCTAGAGAGCTGCCCTACGGTACACCACACTTTACATGTTTGACATTAGAGAAGCTTCCATTAAAGAAAACCCTCTGAGTTCTATTAGATAGATTGCGACATGGCAGATGTTGAAAAGTCATAAAACATAGGTTTTCTCAGCAACAGGTTGCACTGAGGCTGCACTGAAATCTAACAGTACTGTTCCCACAATCTTATTATCAATTTCTTTCAACCAATCATCAGCCATTTATGTCAGTGCAGTACATGTTCAGTACCATTTTCTATAAGCATGCTGAAAGTCTGTATTTCTCGTTTACAGAGAAATAGCATTGTATTTGGTCAAACACAACAGTTTGCTAAGAGCTGGCAGCAAGCTGATAGGTCTGCTGTTAGAACCAGTTAAGGACATGTTTACCACTCTTGGGTAGCGGAATGACATTGGCTTCCCTCCAGGCCTGAGGACAAAGACTTTCCTCTGGGCTCAGATTAAAGATATGACAGACAGGAGGGGCTATAGAGTCAAATATCAACCTCAGTAGCTTTCGGTCAAAGTTGTCAATGCCAGGAGGTTTGTTGTTATTGATCGATAACAAAACAAATGTGCACCTCTCCCACACTAACTTTATAAAATACAAACTTACATTGCTTTTCTTTCATTATTTGTTTTTTTATGTATGCGTACGATGGCTCGCTTTTCATTGTTGGCATTTCCTGCCGAAGTTTTCCCACTTTGCCAATGAACTAATCATTAAAATAATTGGCAACATCAAATGGTTTTGTGATGAACAAGCCATCTGATACAATAAAAGATGTCGTTGAATTTGTCATTCTGTCCATAATTTCATTTAAAGTACTCTAAAGTTGTTTTCAAATAGTCAGATGTGCAGCCAGACTTATTAGCCATTCCTTTTTCACCCATCTCTTTCAATCAGACAATTTTTCAATTCCTCATCAATGCATGGAGCCTTAACAGTTCTAACAGTCAGTTCCTTAACAGGTGCATGTTTATCAATAATTGGAAGACGCAATTTCATGAATTCATCAAGTGCAGCGTTTGGACCAACGAATATTATTAACATCATCCACATAAAAGTCACAGCAAAATCTTGTATGTAATTTTAGGTCCATCTTTTGTAACTTTGGCTTTCCTGAATATAGCCACTATATTGTGATCACTACATCCAATGGGTAAGGATACAGCTTTAGAACAAAGTTCTACAGTATTAGTAAAAATGTGATTAATATATGTGGATGATCTTGTTCCTGTAGTGTTTGTAAACACCCCAGTAGGTTGATTAATAACCTGAACCAGATTACAGGCACTGGTTACAGTGAGAAGCTTCCTCTTGAGCAGACAGCTTGATGAAAACCAGTCAATATTCAGGACCCCAAGAAAGTAGACATCTCTGTTTACGTCACATACACTATCAAGCATTTCACACACATTATTTAGATACTGACTGTTAGCACTTGGAGGCTTATAGCAACACCCCATTTGTAGTAATTGGGGTGGCAAGTAGCCTAGTTGTTAGAGCGTTGGGCCAGTAACCAAAAGGTTGCTGGATCAAATCCCCGAGCTGACAAGGTAAAAATCTGTCGTTCTACCCTTGAAAAAGGCAGAAAAGCCACTGTTCCCCGGTCGGCTGTATTTGTAAATAAGAAT
Source organism: Salvelinus fontinalis (assembly GCF_029448725.1). Classification (NCBI taxonomy): domain Eukaryota; kingdom Metazoa; phylum Chordata; class Actinopteri; order Salmoniformes; family Salmonidae; genus Salvelinus; species Salvelinus fontinalis. The sequence goes on along the minus strand of NC_074665.1, from coordinate 90,527,116 downwards.
ATGTTCTTAACTGACGTGCCTAGTTAAATTTGAAAGATGTGCAAGGAGAACTTGCAACCATAACAACTGACATAAAATCTTCTCAAAGTATAGCAGGGATATGGCTCTGAATATACACAGCAACCACTCCCCCATAAGCACTCTTAAATGCAAGGAAAACTAAATGCATGCTCTTCAACCGATCACTGCCCACACCTGCCCGCCGTCCAGCATCACAGCTCTGGACGGTTCTGACTTAGAATATGTGGACAACTACAAATACCTAGGTGTCTGGTTAGACTGTAAACACTCCTTCCAGACTCACATTAAGCATCTCCAAAATTAAATCTAGAATCGGCATCCTATTTCGCAACAAAGCATCCTTCACTCATGCTGCAAAACTTACCCTTGTATTACTGACTATCCTACCGCTCCTCGACTTTGGCGATGTCATTTACAAAATAGCCTCCAACACTCTACTCAGCAAAGTGGATGCAGTCTATCACAGTGCCATCCATTTTGTCAGCAAAGCCCCATATACCACCTACCACTGCGACCTGTATGCTCTCGTTGGCTGGCCCTCGCTTCATATTTGTCGCCAAACCCACTGGCTCCAGGTCATCTATAAGTCTTTGCTAAGTAAAGCCCCGCCTTATCTCAGCTCACTGGTCACCATAGCAGCACCCACCCGTAGCATGCGCTCCAGCAGGTATATTTCACTGGTCACCCCCAAAGCCAATTCCTCCTTTGGCCGCCTTTCCTTCCAGTTCTCTGCTGCCAATGACTGGAACGAATTGCAAAAATCACTGAAGCTGGAGACTCATATCTTCCTCACTAACTTTAAGCACCAGCTGTCAGAGCAGATCATTGCACCTGTACATAGCCCATCTGTAAATAGCCCATCCAACTACCTCATTCCCATACTGTTATTTATTTTATTTCTTTTGCTCCTTTGCACCCCAGTATCTCTACTTGCACACTCATCTTCTGCACATCGCTCCAGTGTTTAATTGCTATATTGTCATTTTTTTGCCACTATGGCCTATTTATTGCCTTACCTCCCTTATCCTACCTCATTCGCACACTGTATATAAACTTTGTATTATTGACTTTATGTTTGTATATTTCCTGTGTAACTCTGTGTTGTTGTTTGTGTCGCACTGCTTTGCTTTATCTTGGCCAGGTCGCAGTTGTAAATGAGAACTTGTTCTCAACTAGCCTACCTGGTTAAATAAAGGTGAAATTAAAAAATAAAAATAAAAATTCTAACATCTATAGATGTTATATCCTTGTATTTCTACTGCTGTATTATCTAATGAATTATCTAATTGAGTCTCAGAAATGGCCAAAATATGAATGTCATCTGTTAGCAAGTAATTGATTTCTAAGAATGCCAAGAGTGTGCAAAGCTGGCATCAAGGCAAAGGGTGGCTACTCTGAAGAATTTCAAATATAAAATATATTTGTATTTGTTTAACCCTTTCTTGGTTACAACATTAGTCCATATGTGTATATGTGTAAATATTGAAGCAACATCTCAGATATCAGTCAGGAACTTAAAGCTTGGTCGCAAATGGGTCTTCCAAATGGACAATGACCCCAAGCATACTTCCAAAGTTGTGGCAAAATGGCTTGAGGACAACAAAAAAGTCAAGGTAATTGAGTGGCGTTTGACCCAAGTTAAACAATTTAAAGGCAATGCTACCAAATACTAATTGAGTGTATGTAAACGTCTGATCCACTGGGAATGTGATGAAAGAAATAAAAGCTGAAATAAATTATTCTATCTACTGTTATTCTGACATTTTTTTCACATTCTTAATATAAAGTGGTGATCCTAACTGACCTAAGACAGGGAATTTGTATTAGGATTAAATGTCAGGAATTGTGAAAAACTGAGTTTAAATGTATTTGGCTAAGGTGTTTGTAAACTTCCGACTTCAACTGTACTTGTGAACATATCAACCACGCTAATGATTTGTATTTTAGAAGTTTACTTTTTATGTAATTTGTATCTAATGGTTGCATGCTAACTGATAACCGCTAGCTAGCTTATAGGCAATAGCTAGACTGCCATTTCATCCTAGCTATCTATTTTTAGCTTTTGTTATTGTTAACTGGTCTTTGTTACATTTAATACACAGGCCTAAAGGGGATTTTAATGTATTTGAAAATCACAGGAGGTTGGTGGCACCTTAATTTGGGAGGAAGAGCTCATTGTAATGTCTGGAGAGGAATTTGTGGAATGGTTTCCATGTGTCTGATGCCACATTCATTCGCTCCGATCCAGCCATTATTTTAAGCCGTCCGCCCCTCTGATTCTCAGGTGACGTTTTTCATGTGATTTGTTCACATGTGTTTTTGATGTGATGTTTTTCACTTAATTTGTTGTAAGTGTCCTTTATGCCATGTCAAAGTTGCATGGTTAGATTAATGTAGCTGCTATTGTTTTTCTCCATTTTACTGTTTCTAATAAAACACAGCACACCCATTCCATAGCCAGGTAGATAGGTGTTGCATCGGTAAAGTGCCTTTTTCAGTGGTGCAGACACAGCACTTTTCCATCAGGGCATTAAGCCTGGCTGCCACCTTCTGGTCAGATGTCCCTCAAGTCAAGTCCTGAGGTCTCTGTTAAGTACATCAAAAAATAAATAGTCTGAGGTCTGAAGGACTTTCACACATCAACCCTCATAATATGTGGTCAGTGAATCTTAAATCTGTAATGTCCTAGTTATACAGTATTCCTACTTTGCTATCCACCAAACACTTGTTTTCTTCCTGTCTAAGTCGTTAAATATCTCTATGTAAACTCGGATTGTTACAAGTTCAAGAAGTGGACAATGGTACTTGAGATCTAAAAATGTGAACATTTAAGTGCACGCTGTAAGTGAAAGCATTTTAAAACTCTATGTCTTCATAAAACACTTCAAACTTTTCCTAAACCACTTGTTTTGGTAAAGAAATGCTTCTGCTCTGTAAAGAAAAATCATATTATGTCTATGATAAGACAAATGAACAGCGGTGGTCTGGGGAATCTAAAGCAAGTGTAAGAGATGTAGTCAGCATGTCCATGTAAGGTACTGGTACGTAGGTTCCCTTAGTGCTCTCTCAGATGGGAGCTCAGGCCCCCTCTAGTGACGGCTCCTATGTCTGTCCACCAGTGCACTACATCCCTCCCTGGATCTACATGTTGGAACTGATGCACTAAACAAGTTTTCTCTGACGTACACAGGAAGAGAAAAGACAAAACGCTCTGTAGTGAGGGTGGATGAGGGGTTACTGGGGGGGGGGGGGGGTTGGGGTGTGGGGTAGAGCTTCAAGATTAATGGAGAAATGCGATACTCTGGATTATTACCAAGGTAACCATTGGAGAGAAGGAGGGAGGGGCAGCGCTCACATATTCTAAAGGGGCGTGAAAGGAGCCAGAGAGAAAAACTTTCTCTCAGACACAAAACGGATCTTTTAAAGCTGTACTGCTGTCATCACCTTTTCAGTTTTTTTTGTCGACTTCTTTTTGTCTACAGTCCTGCACATTCCACAAGTGCTTTTTGATGCATTCACTTATACAGTCTATGACATAGATAAATCAATTTCTCCTTTTTGCCAGGTCATCTGTGCGCATTATTTATTATCTGTCTGTCTGCTTTATAACAGCTTTATAACTGGGAACAAAGGAAAAGCAGCTCAACTACTCCACTCATTTTTTAAAAATTTTATTTCACCTTTATTTAACCAGGTAGGCTAGTTGAGAACAAGTTCTCATTTGCAACTGCGACCTGGCCAAGATAAAGCATAGCAGTGTGAACAGACAACAACACAGAGTCACACATGGAGTAAACAATAAACAAGTCAATAACATGGTAGAAAAAAGAGAATCTATATACAATGTGTGCAAAAGGCATGAGGTAGGCAATAAATCGAGTAATTACAATTTAGCAGATTAACACTGGAGTGATAAATCATCAGATGATCATGTGCAAGAAGAGATACTGGTGTGCAAAAGAGCAGAAAAGTAAATAAATAAAAGCAGTATGGGGGGTGAGGTAGGTAAATTGGGTGGGTAGTTTACAGATGGACTATGTACAGCTGCAGCGATCGGTTAGCTGCTCGGATAGCAGATTTTTAAAGTTGTTGAGGGAGATAAAAGTCTCCAACTTCAGAGATTTTTGCAATTCGTTCCAGTCGCAGGCAGCAGAGAACTGGAAGGAAAGGCGTCCAAATGAGGTTTTGGCTTTAGGGATGATCAGTGAGATACACCTGCTGGAGCGCGTGCTACGGGTGGGTGTAGCCATCGTGACCAGTGAACTGAGATAAGGCGGCACTTTACCTAGCATAGCCTTGTAGATGACCTGGAGCCAGTGGGTCTGACGACGAACATGTAGCGAGGGCCAGCCGACTAGGGCATACAGGTTGCAGTGGTGGGTCGTATAAGGTGCTTTAGTAACAAAACGGATGGCACTGTGATAAACTGCATCCAGTTTGTTGAGTAGAGTATTGGAAGCTATTTTGTAGATGACATCGCCGAAGTCGAGGATCGGTAGGATAGTCAGTTTTACTAGGGTAAGTTTGGCGGCGTGAGTGAAGGAGGCTTTGTTCCGGAATAGAAAGCCGACTCTAGATTTGATTTTGGATTGGAGATGTTTGATATGAGTCTGGAAGGAGAGTTTGCAGTCTAGCCAGACACCTAGGTACTTATAGATGTCCACATATTCTAGGTCGGAACCGTCCAGGGTGGTGATAATAGTCGGGCGTGCGGGTGCAGGCAGCGAACGGTTGAAAAGCATGCATTTGGTTTTACTAGCGTTTAAGAGCAGTTGGAGGCCACGGAAGGAGTGTTGTATGGCATTGAAGCTCGTTTGGAGGTTAGATAGCACAGTGTCCAAGGAAGGGCCGGAAATGTACAGAATGGTGTCGTCTGCATAGAGGTGGATCAGGGAATCGCCCGCAGCAAGAGCAACATCATTGATGTATACAGAGAAAAGAGTCGGCCCGAGAATTGAACCCTGTGGTACCCCCATAGAGACTGCCAGAGGACCGGACAACATGCCCTCCGATTTGACACACTGAACTCTGTCTGCAAAGTAGTTGGTGAACCAGGCAAGGCAGTCATTAGAAAAACCGAGGCTACTGAGTCTGCCGATAAGAATATGGTGATTGACAGAGTCGAAAGCCTTGGCCAGGTCGATGAAGACGGCTGCACAGTAATGTCTTTTATCGATGGCGGTTATGACATCGTTTAGTACCTTGAGCGTGGCTGAGGTGCACCCGTGACCGGCTCGGAAACCGGAATGCACAGCGGAGAAGGTACGGTGGGATTCAAGATGGTCAGTGATCTGTTTGTTGACTTGGCTTTCGAAGACCTTAGATAGGCAGGGCAGGATGGATATAGGTCTGTAACAGTTTGGGTCCAGGGTGTCTCCCCCTTTGAAGAGGGGGATGACCGCGGCAGCTTTCCAATCCTTGGGGATCTCAGATGATACGAAGGAGAGGTTGAACAGGCTGGTAATAGGGGGTGCGACAATGGCGGCGGACAGTTTCAGAAATAGGGGGTCCAGATTGTCAAGCCCAGCTGATTTGTATGGGTCCAGGTTTTCCAGCTCTTTCAGAACATCTGCTATCTGGATATGGGTAAAGGAGAAGCTGGGGAGGCTTGGGCGAGTAGCAGCGGGGGGGGAGGGGCTGTTGGCCAAGGTTGGAGTCGCCAGGAGGAAGGCATGGCCAGCCATTGAGAAATGTTTGTTGAAGTTTTCGATTATCATGGACTTATCAGTGGTGACCGTGTTACCTAGCCTCAGTGAAGTGGGCAGCTGGGAGGAGGTGCTCTTGTTTTCCATGGACTTTACAGTATCCCAGAACTTTTTGGAGTTAGAGCAACAGGATGCAAATTTCTGCTTGAAAAAGCTGGCCTTTGCTTTCCTGACTGACTGCGTGTATTGGTTCCTGACTTCCCTGAACAGTTGCATATCGCGGGGGCTCTTCGATGCTATTGCAGTTCGCCACAGGATGTTTTTGTGCTGGTCGAGGGCAGTCAGGTCTGGAGTGAACCAAGGGCTATATCTGTTCTTGGTTCTGCATTTTTTGAACGGAGCATGCTTGTCTAATATGGTGAGGAAGTAACTTTTAAAGAATGACCAGGCATCCTCAACTGACGGGATGAGGTCAATATCCTTCCAGGGTACGCGGGCCAGGTCGATTAGAAAGGCCTGCTCGCAGAAGTGTTTTAGGGAGCGTTTGACAGTGATGAGGGGTGGTCGTTTGGCCGTGGACCCGTGGCGGATACAGGCAATGAGGCAGTGATCGCTGAGATCTTGATTGAAGACAGCAGAGGTGTATTTGGAGGGCAAGTTGGTCAGGATAATGTCTATTAGGGTGCCCATGTTTACGGATTTAGGGTTGTACCTGGTGGGTTCCTTGATGATTTGTGTGAGATTGAGGGCATCAAGCTTAGATTGTAGGACTGCCGGGGTGTTAAGCATATCCCAGTTTAGGTCACCTAACAGAACAAACTCTGAAGCTAGATGGGGAGCGATCAATTCACAGATGGTGTCCAGGGCACAGCTGGGAGCTGAGGGGGGTCGGTAGCAGGCGGCAACATTGAGAGACTTATTTCTGGAGAGATTAATTTTTAAAATTAGACGTTCGAACTGTTTGGGCATAGACCTGGAAAGTATGACAGAACTTTGCAGGCTATCTCTGCAGTAGATTGCAACTCCTCCCCCTTTGGCAGTTCTATCTTGACGGAAAGTGTTATAGTTGGGTATGGAAATCTCCAAATTTTTGGTGGCCTTCCTAAGCCAGGATTCGGACACGGCGAGGACATCAGGGTTGGCAGAGTGTGCTAAAGCGGTGAGTAAGGCAAACTTAGGGAGGAGGCTTCTGATGTTGACATGCATGAGGCCAAGGCTTTTTCGATCACAGAAGTCAACAAATGAGGGTGACTGGGGACATGCAGGGCCTGGGTTTACCTCCACATCACCCGAGGAACAGAGGAGTAGTAGGATGAGGGTGCGGCTGAAGGCTATCAAAACTGGTCGCCTAGAGCGTTGGGGACAAGGAATAAAAGGAGCAGATTTATGGGCGTGGTAGAATAGATTCTGGGCATAATGTGCAGACCAGGGTATGGTGGGGCACGGGTACAGCGGAGGCAAGCCCAGGCACTGGGTGATGATAAGAGAGGTTGTATCTCTGGACATGCTGGTCTCAATGGGTGAGGTCACCGCATGTGTGGGGGGTGGGACAAAGGAGGTATCAGAGGTACGGAGAGTGGAACTACGGGGTCCATTGCAAACCAAAACAATGATAACTAGCCTGAACAACAGTATGCAAGGCATATTGATATTTGAGGGAGACATACAATAAGGCGTAAAGTGATTGCAGGTCTTGATTGGGAGAGCTAGCTAAAACAACAGGTGAGATAACAGCAGCTAGTCAGCTAACACAGCAACAGCAGGTAAAAATGGCGACGGCTAGGCAGAGAGGGTCGGATTAACTACACACAGATCCTGAGTTAAAGCACAGAGCCGACAGATAAAACACAAATAAACGGAATGGAGTACCGTGAATTAATGGACAGTCAAGCAGGCATCAGCTATGTAGCCAAGTGATCATAGTGTCCGGGGGGCAGCCGTAGATGGGGCAGTGAGGCCTCCACTAAGCTAGCCCGCGGCGTTTAAAGTTAGTAGCCCGGGGGGAGGTCTGCTCAGACGGAGGGGGTCTGCTCAGACGGAGGCCGGTTGAGGGCACAGCGGATGGGCTATTCGTCTGCAGACCAGACGTGGTCGTGTCGACAGAGAATCCAAGCCGGATGGCGATGGCGAAAGAGAGGTTGTCTGTTCAGATAGCAGCCGATATGCTCAAGACAGCTAACGATTAGCGGGCCGCAGTTAGCATATGGGCGTTCAGGTTACGTCGCGATGGAGGGGCCAGTTGAAATACTCCCTCGGGCAGATAACGTCGGTATCCCAGTCGTGAAGGCCCGGTGGGGCTCCGCATCGGCAGTAAACGGGTCCGGATAGGTGATTGTAGCCCAGGAGTGGCTGATGGAACTCTTCAGCTGGCTAGCTCCGGGATAATTGGTGTTTGCTCCGGAATTGATGTTAGCCAATAGTCACTCGGAGAGCAGCTGGTTAGCTGCAAGATCCAGGTGTAAATGTCCAGAGCTTGCGGTAAAAATCCGGGGATATGGAGAGAAAAAAGGTCTGGTATGCTCTGGTCTGAGTCGCGTTGTACAAAACTGGCAATAGTTTTCCGAGCTAAAGGATAGCTGATGAGCGCTAGCTGTGGTTAGCTGAACTACTAACGTTAGCTTGTGAGCTGGCTAACTTCTGGCTAGCTTCTGTTGTAGATTTCGGATACGAGGTGAATAATACCTTTGAGGAAAAAAAACAGATCCGCACCACATTTGGTGAGGTGGGTTGCAGGAGAGTGTTTTGAAGTTGTGTTTTTAAGAAGAAAAAAATATATATAAAAAGAAATGCGAAGAAAAATATATAAAATATATATACACGGGAAAGGACGAGGACAAAGGACATCTGACTGCTACGCCATCTTGGATTCATTAGCCAGTTTGTTTTTGGAGACAAACCAAATATAATTTTTCTCCTACTATGTTTATCTAGGATGTGAGTTGAGATCACACAATACACCCACTCGGCACAAACAGCTGAAATCAAAGTTGTTTCAATGTAATTTGTCAACCGCAAATCCATTTAGGGATGCAAAAAGACAATACAGACTGCAACTTAGTGATCGACAACTCAGAGTCACATAGCATGTGGTAAGGACTACAGACTGTCACTGACTACAAAGGCAAATCCAGCTGTGTGGTGCCTACCGAAGCCTCCATCCAAGACCAGCTTAACACATTCTATGCTTGCTTCTAGGCAGACAATACCGAGCCATACAGGCTTAGGGCTCTCACTTTTCCGGATGACCAGCAGGTCCTTCTGCTCTCCGAGGCTGACGTGAGGGAAACTCTTAAAAGAGTGAATAATCACAAAGCCGCCGGCCCAGGTGGAATACCTGGCCGCGTCCTCAGAGTGACAAGCTGGCGGTAGTCTTCTCGGACATCTTCAACATGTCCCTGTCCCAGGCTGTAGTACCCACCTGCTTTAAGGAGACCACCATCGTCCCAGTGCCCATCATGCTCACCTCAGTTATCAGGAAGTGCTTTGAGAGGATGGTCAAGGCCCACATCAAGGCCAGTATGCCAGAAACATTGGACCCACTCCACCTTGCTTACCGCTCTAACAGATCCACGGAAGATGCCATTTCCAACCCTATTCACACGGCCATAACGCATCTGGACAAGAGGAACACTTATGTGAGAATGATGTTCATTGACCACAGTTAAGCATGCAACACTATTGTTCCCTCCAAGCTCGACACCAAGCTCAGAGCCCTGGGTCTGGAGACCACTCTCTGCAACTGGATCCTGGCCTTCCTGACGGGCAGACCACAGGATGTGAGGATTGGCAACAACACCTCCTTCACACTGACTCTTAACATAGGGGCCCGCCAGGGGTGAGTCCTCCGTCCTATGCTGTACTCCCTGTTCACTCACGATTGCGTGGCCTTGACTACACCAACGCAATTATCCAGTTTGCTGACAACACCAGCTCAGAGACAGTTTCTATCTACAAGCCATCTGACTGCTGTACACTTGAACTGGACTGACCACATACTCTGATTCTCCACACCTTAGCATTCATGCACTCACTCATGCACACACCCACACAGACACACACACACATATACAGTACCAGTCAAAAGTTTGGACACACCTACTCATTCAAGGATATTTCTTTATTTGTAGTATGTTCTACATTGTAGATTAATAGTGAAGACATCCAAACTATGAAATAGCACATATGGAGTCATGTAGTAACCAAAAAGTGTTAAACAAATCAAAATATATTTTATAATTGAGATTCTTAGCCACCCTTTGTCTTGATGACAGCTATGCACACTCTTGGCATTCTCTCAACCAGCTTCATAAGGTAGTCACCTGGAATGCATTTCAATTAACTTCAGGTGTGCCTTGGTATAGTTAATTTGTGGAATATCTTTCCTTGTTAATCCGTTTGAGCCAATCAGTTGTGTTGTGACAAGGTAGGGTTGGAATACAGAAGATAGGGCTATTTGGTAAAAGAGCAAGTCCATATTATGTCAAGAACAGCTCAAATAAGCAGAGAAAAGACAGTCCATCATTACTTTAAGACATGAAGGTCAGTCAATACGGAACATTTCAAGAACTTTGAAAGTTTGTTCAAGTGCAGTCATGAAAACCATCAAGCGCTAAGATGAAACTGACTCTCATGACGACCGCCACAGGAATGGAAGACCCAGAGTTAACTCTTTGGTCTGGAGTCCAAATTGGAGATTTTTGGTTCCAACCGCCATGTCTTTGTGAGATGCGGTGTGGGTGAATGGATGCTCTCTGCATGTGAATTTCCCACCGTAAAGCTTGTAGGAGGAGGTGTTATGGTGTGGGGGTGCTTTGCTGGTGACGCTGTCTGTAATTTATTTAGAATTCAAGGCACACTTAAGCAGCATGGCTACCACAGCATTCTGCAGCGATACACCATCCCATCTGGTTTGCGCTTAGTGGGACTGGTATTGGTATACAGGGGGTTGGTATACAGAAGATAGATTTATTTGATAAAATACCAAGTCCATATTATGTCAAAAACAGCTCAAAAAATCTAAGAGAAAAGACAGTCCATCAATACTTTAAGACATGAAGGTCAGAACTTTCAAAGTTTTTTCAAGTGCAGTCGCAAAAACCATCAAACGCTATGATGAAACTGTCTCTTATGAGGACCGCCACAGGAAAAAAAGACCCAGAGTTACCTCTGCTGCAGAGGATTGGTGCCCCTGGTCACGGCACCAATGTAACAGTATAACTTTAAACCGTCCCCTCGCCCCGACACGGGCGCGAACCAGGGACCCTCTGCACACATCAACAGAGCAGAGCAGAGCAGAGCAAGGGGCAACACTACTTCTAGGTTTCAGAGCAAGTGACGTAACTGATTGAAACGCTACTAGCGCGTACCCGCTAACTAGCTAGCCATTTCACATCCGTTACATATGTGACAAAGCGAAATTACCTTTCCAAGCCAAACCATATCATAGCTGCTACACTCAGCCTACATGGTTGTCACCAAATTAGCTAAAGTAACCTCAAAGTCAACATATCTAACAGAAGTAATACGTTATTAAGCCCACTACAATCGTTCAGTAAAGTTACAGCGTACAGTCAGTAAGCAGGTACACCGTCGGGTCCCGGTGGGAATACATTTGTAAAACCTGAAACTTGCCTTGAATTGGACGAGTTCCAGTGTTGTGTTAGATAGTCATAGCCAGCTAGCTAACATAGCATCCCTCTGTTTGAGCCGGGTGTTTGAGTAACTAAACTAGCTAGCTGCATCTGCTGCTAAGTGAAACTGGGAAAAAAATGACACACTCTCTCTCTGTCTTGCTTCTCCTTAATTTTTTAAGGAATGTATTTGTTAAAAACTGTTCAACTATTGTCTTTCTCTCTTCTTTGAGTCAACTACTCACCACATTTCATGCACTGCAGTGCTAGCTAGCTGTAGCTTATGCCTTCAGTAATAGATTAATTCTCTGATCCTTTGATTGAGTGGACAACATGTCAGTTCATGCTGCAAGAGCTCTGATAGGTTGGAGGACGTCCTCCAGAAGTTGTCATAATTACTGTGTAAGTCTATGGAAGGGGGTGAGAATCATGAGCCTCCTAGGTTTTGTACTGAAGTCAATGTACCTAGAGGAGGACGGAAGTTAGCTGTCCTCCGGCTACAGCATGGTGCTACCCTACAAAGTGCTGTTGAGGCTACTGTAGACTTTCATTGAGAAACAGTGTGCTTAAATGAATTATTTGGTGACGTGAATATATTTAGTATAGTTGTATCTAAAAAGGATAGCTTTTTAAATGTTTAACAAAAAAAAATGAAATTTACCGAGGAGGATGGTCCTCCCCTTCCTCCTCTGAGGAGCCTCCATTGAATCAAATATTACCCAATTCTCCACGTTGAATTGATGTGGTGTATCCAGTGGGGCTTGTGGTTCAGTGGTTTTGCAGGTAAGGTTTATTCCTGGTAGGTTCTTCCTCTTCCTTCACTCTAGTGTACTGGTAAGGTTCTTGCATGCCGAATGGTGGCTTCTCTTTGCTCTTGATTTCACTATAGTGTACTGGTGGGGTTCTTGCATGCCGAATAGAGGCTTCCCTTTGCTCTCAATTTCACTCTATTGTACTGGTAGTAGGTTTCACCTATCTACTAACCTTAACCCTAACCCTAGCTCTAAGCCTAACCTGATGAAATGGAACACATAAGTTCTTTCAGAGAGATTGAAGTCCACAATGTTTACACTAATTGAACAACAAGGAAAACTGTAATCTCTCATCCAAACATCTCAAAAGAAGTGGCCTTGTTTTGGTTTACACAAACTACAGCAAACTCTAAATGTTCTCCTCTTTGTGGCTTCCTCTCCCTGCCCCAGCATCCTCCTCTCCATTCCTCTCCTCTCCCATTTCCAGCTTTTTCCTCGCCACTCTTCTCCTCTCCCAGCCTCCTCCTCTCCACTTCTCTCCTCACCCAGGCCCAGCTTCCTTCTCTCCACTCCTCTCCTTATTTCTCCCAGCCTCCTGCTCTCCTCTTCCGGTCCCAGCCTCCTCCTCTCCTTTCCTATTTTTCCTCTCCCAGCATTCTTCCCCTCCTCTCATATCCTGTCCTCTACCTTCCCCAGCCTCCTCCTGTCCTGTCCTCTCCCAGCCCCAGCCTCCTCCACTCCTCTCCTCTCCCAGCCTCATCCTCTCCTCTCCCAGCTCCAGCCTCCTCCACTCCTCACCCAGCTTCCTCCACACCTCTCCCAGCCCCAGCCTCCAGCCCCAGCCTCCTCCACTCCTCTGCCAGCCCCAGCCTCCTCTCCACTCCTCTCCCAGCCCCAGCCTCCTCCACTCCTCACCCAGCCTGCTCTTCTCCTCTCCTCTTCCGGAGAAGAACATTAAACATAATTTAGAATTAAATGTGAGGAGCAGCAGTCCCACAGGAAGCTTTACTAACAGCTGGAAATGGAAAGGAGAGGAGCTGCCAAGACACATTCCTCTGCTCTGAGTCAGACTCTTTCAGGGTGACAGGACGCCATCGACAGAACTTTGGATGATGCTGTCCAGTCAAGTAATGCTGTCCAGTCCAAACAGGTACTCTTGCCCAGTCCAGACAAGTACTGCTGTCCAGTCCAGACAGGTACTGCTGTCCAGTCCAGACAGGTACTGCTGACCAGTCCAGACAGGCACTGCTGTCCAGTCCAGACAGGTACTGCTGACTAGTCCAGACAAGTACTGCTGTCCTGTCCAGACAGGTACTGCTGTCCAGTCCAGACAGGTACTGCTGTCCAGTCCAGACAGGTACTGCTGACCAGTCCAGACAGGTACTGCTGTCCAGTCCAGACAAGTACTGTTGTCCAGTCCAGACAGGTACTGCTGACCAGTCCAGAGAGGTGCATTCAATTTGATGTTCCCAAAAAATATGTCTCACCATGTCTGCTGCAGAGGGACAAGAGAGACCCATGAGAAAATTAGTTGTGATCATTCATGGAAATAAAAGTGCTGAAAACACTATTTAAAAAGAAGGTGAAAAACAAACTGTAGGATGACAAATATCGGTGTTTGGGTGCAGGTACAGCTTTCTAGCACTAGCTAACTTTACTTATAAAAATATATATGAATAATAATAATAAATATATATATACAGTGCATTCAGAAAGTATTCAGACCCCTTGACTTTTTCCACATTTTGTTATGTTACAGCCTTATTTTAAAATTGATTAAATATTTTTTCCTCATCAATCTACACACAATACCCGATAATGAAAAAGCAAAAACTGGTTTTTAGACATTTTTGCAAATGTCAACAAATAAAAAATGACATAAAACTTTTACATAAGTATTCAGACCCTTTCCTCAGTACTTTGTTGAAGCACCTTTGGCAGTGATTACATTCTCGAGTCTTCTTGGGACGCTACAAGTGTCACGCCCTGGCCTTAGTAGTCTTTGTTTTCTTTATTATTTTAGTTAGGTCAGGGTGTGACATGGGGAATGTATGTTTTTTTGGATTGTCTAGGGGTATGTAGGTTAAATGGGTCAGGGTCTTGTCTAGGGGTTTTGTATGTCTATGGCTGCCTAGATTGGTTCTCAATTAGAGGCAGCTGTGGTTCATTGTCTCTGATTGAGAGCCATATTTAAGGCAGCCATAGGCATTGGGTTTTGTGGGTAATTGTCTATGTAGAACGTTTGTAGCTTTTGTGTTTCACTCGTCTCAAATAAAAGAGATGTATTTTTCACACGCTGCGCCTTGGTCCACTCATTTTCCTCAAGACGATCGTGACAACAAAGTTAGCACACATGTATTTGGGGAGTTTCTCCCATTCTTCTCTGCAGTTCCTCTCAAGCTTTGTCAGATTGGATGGGGAGCGTCGCTGCGCAGCTATTTACAGGGCTCTCAAATCAAATTGTATTGGTCAAATACATGTGTGTAGTGAAATGCTTGTGTTTGTAGCTCCGACAGTGCAGTAATATCTAACAAGTAATGCCTAACAATTTCACAACATACAGTGCCTTACAAAGTATTCATCTCCCTTGGTGTTTTTCCTATTTTTTTGCAGTACAACCTGTAATTTGAATGGATTTTTATTTGGATTTCATATAATGGACATACACAAAATAGTTCGCATTGGTGAAGTGAAATGAAAAAATAACTTGATTCAATAAATTAAAAAAATCTAAAAACGGAAAAGTGTTGCATGCATATGTATTCACCCCCTTTGCTATGAAGCCCCTAAATAAGATCTGGTGCAATCAATTACCTTCAGAAGTCACATTATTAGATAAATAAAGTCCACCTGTGTGCAATCTAAGTGTCACATCATCTGTCGCATGATCTCAGTACATATACACCTGTTCTGAAAGGCCCCAGTCTGCAACACCACTAAGCAAGGGGCACCATGAAGACCAAGGAGCTCTCCAAACAGGTCAGGGACAAAGTTGTGGAGAAGTACAGATCAGGGTTGGTTTATAAAAAAATATCTGAAACTTTGAACGTCCCACAGAGCATCATTAAATCAATTATTAAAAAATGGAAAGAATATGGCACCACAAAAAACCTGCCAAGTGAGGACCGCCCACCAAACCTCACAGACCAGGCAAGGAGGGCATTAATCAGAGAGGCAACAAAGAGACCAAAGATAATCCTGAAGGAGCTGCAAAGCTCCACAGTGGAGATTGGAGTATTTGTCCAAAGGACCATATTAAGCTGTACACTCCACAGAGCTTGGCTTTACGGTAGGGTGGCCAGAAAAAAAGCTTAAAGAAAAAAATAAGTTAACACGTTTGCTGTTCACCAAAAGGCATGTGGGAGACTCCCCAAACATATGGAAGAAGGTACTCTGGTCAGATGAGACTAAAATTAAGCTTTTTGGTGCAAACCCAACACCTCTCATTACCCCGAGAACACCAACCCCACAGTGAACCATGGTGGTGGCAGCATCAAGCTGTGGGGATGTTTTTCATCGACTGGGACTGGGAAACTGGGCAGAATTAAAGGAATGATGGATGGCGCCAAATACAGGGAAATTCTTGAGGGAAACCTGTTTCAGTCTTCCAGAGATTTGACACTGGGACAGAGGTACACCTTCCAGCAGGACAATAACCCTAAGCATACTGCTAAAGCAACACTCGAGTGGTTTAAGGGGAAACATTTAAATGTCTTGGAATGGCCTAGTCAAAGCTCAGACCTCAATCCAGTTGAGAATCTGTGGTATGACGTAAAGATTGCTGTACACCAGCGGAACCCATCCAACTTGAAGGAGCTGGAGCAGTTTTGTCTTGAAGAATGGGCAAAAATCCCAGTGGATAGATGTGCCAAGCTTATGGAGTCATACCCCAAGAGACTTGCAGCTGTAATTGCTGCAATAGGTGGCTCTACAAAGTATTGACTAGGAGGGTGAATAGTTATGCACGCTCAAGTTTTCTGTTTTTTCTCTTATTTCTTGCTTATTTCACAATTTTTTTTATTTTGCATCTTCAAAGTGGTAGGCATGCTGTGTAAATCAAATGATACAAACCCCCCAAAAATCTATTTGAATTCCAGGTTGTAAGGCAACAAATTAGGAAAAATGCCGATGGGGTGAATACTTTCGCAAGCCACTGTATACCCAATACACACAAATCTAAGTAAAGGAATGGAATTAAGAATACATAAATATCTTGGCCTCCCGAGTGGCGCAGTGGTCTAAGGCACTGCATTGAGATCCTAGATGATCCTGGTTCAAGTCCAAGCTCTGTCCCAGCCAGCTGAGACCGGGAGAGCCATGGGGCTGTGCACAATTGGGCCAGCATCATCATGGGAGGGTTTGGCTGGCAGGGATGTTTCTTCCGCACTAGCGACTCCTGTGGCAGGCCAGGTGCAATGCATGCTGACACGGTCACCAGGTGTACTCTGACACATTGTTGTGGCTGGCTTCCGGTTTAAGCAGGCCTTCTATCAAGAAGCAGTGCGGCTTGGCTGGGTTGTGTTCCGGAGAACGTACGGCTCTCGACCTTTGCCTCTACCGACTCCAATGTTGGAGTGGATACCACAAAATTGGGGAGAAAAATGTTTTTATAATAATAAAAAAAGAATATATAAATATATGGGCAAGCAATGTCAGAGCGGCATAGACTAAGATAGAATAGCATAGAATACAGTACATACTGTACATAAGAGATGACTAATGCAAGATATGTAAACATTATTAAAGTGACTAGTGTTCCATTTATTTAAGTGGCCAGGGATTTCAAGTCCAAGGCAGCAGCCTCTATGTGCAAGTGATGGCAAAGAGATGTTCGATCGGGTTCAAGTCCGGGCTCTAGTTAGGCCACTCAATTACATTCAGAGACTTGTCACTCCTGCGTTGTCTTGGCTGTGTGCTTCGGGTCTTTCTCCTGTTGGAAAGAGAACCTTCTCCCCAATCTGAGATTGAGATGAGATGCTGAGTTTTCATCAGGGATCTCTCTCTCCTATGCTCCGTTCATCTTTCCCTTGATCCTGACTAGTCTTCCAGTCCCTGCCGCTGAAACAAATCCACACAGCATGATGCTGCCACTACCATGCTTCACCGTAGGGCTGGTGCCAGGTTTCCCCAGACATGACGCATGGCATTCAGGCCAAAGAGTTAAATATTGGTTTCATCAGACCAGAGAATCTTGTTTCTCATGGTCTGAGAGTCCTTTAGGACTCCAACCAGGTTGTCATTTGCCTTTTACTGAGGAGAGGCATCTACCATAAAGGCCTGATTGGTGTAGTGCTGCAGAGATGGTTGTCCTTCTGGAAGGTGCTCCCATCTCCACAGAGTACTCTAGAGCTCTGACAAAGTCCCCATCGGGTTCTTGGTCACCTCCCTGACCAAGGCCCTTCTCCCCCGATTGCTCAGTTTGGCCAGGCGGCCAGCTCTAGGAAGAGTCTTGGGGTTCCAGATTTCTTCCATTTGACGGAAGCCACTGTGTTCTTGGGGACCTTTATTACTGCAGACATGTTTTGGTACCCTTCCCCAGATCTGTGCATCGACACAGTCCTGTCTCGGATCTCTACGGACAATTCCTTCGACCTCATGGCTTGGTTTTCGCTCTGACATGCACTGTCAATTGTGGGACTTTATATAGAAAAGTGTGTGCCTTTCCAAATCATGTCCAATCAATTGAATTTACCACAGGTGTTCTCCAATCAAGTTGTAGAAACATCTCAAGGATGATCAATAGAAACAAGATGCACCTGAGCACAATTTCGAGTCTCATAGCAAAGGGTCTGAATACTTATGTAAATAAGGTATTTCTGTTTTTCTTGTAATACATTAGAAATATTTCAAAAAACCTGTTTTCGCTTTGTCATTATGGGGTACTGTGTGTAGATTGAAAAGGAAAAACATTTGCTTAATCCATTTTAGAATAAGGCTGTAACGCAACAAAATAAGGAAAAAGGTAAGGGGTCTGAATACTTTCCGAATGTACTGTATATGAATATATATATATATACATATATATGTATGTATATATATATATATACAGTACAATCGGAAAGTATTCAGACCCCTTATATATATGTATATATATATACAGTACATTCCATTTAGAATAAGGCTGTAACGCAACAAAATAAGGAAAAAGGTAAGGGGTCTGAATTCTTTCCGAATGTACTGTATATGAATATATATATATATACATATATATGTATGTATATATATATATATATACAGTACAATCGGAAAGTATTCAGACCCCTTATATATATGTATATATATATACAGTACATTCCATTTAGAATAAGGCTGTAACGCAACAAAATAAGGAAAGGGGGAAGGAGTCTGAATACTTTCCAAATGTACTGTATATGAATATATATATATATATATATATATATATATATATATATATATATATATACATATATATATATATATATACAGTATTCAAAATATATACAATATATAATACTTTCCGATTGTACTGTATATATATATATATACATACATACATATATATGTATATATATATATATTCATATACAGTACATTCGGAAAGAATTCAGACCCCTTCCCTTTTTCCACATTTTGTTACGTTACAGCCTTATTCTAAAATGGAATGTACTGTATATATATATATGCACATATATACAGTATATATATATATATATGTATATAAAAAAAATACAAATACAAATCATTGGTAGGAGTCAATGTATTGATGTAATATCTTCCCAAATAATACTCCAATATGTAACTATAAATGTTTCCCCATCACTACTATGTGCCATGAGAGAACATTCTATCTTAGCCCTAATGGCACCCTATTCCATATTTAGTGCATTACTTTTGACCAGAGCTCTATGGGCCCTGGTCAAAAGTAGTGCACTAAATTGGGAATGGGGTGCCATTTGGGACACACCCTCTGACTGGGGATCTGATGGAATGAAGAAGGTGAAGCTACAGACAATGTTGAACTCATCTTGATTTGGAGCCTGATACTTGTCAGGATGAGTTCCATTCCTAAGAAGCATCTGTTCTACTAATACACAGCTAATCTCAACAGTGTGTTCTGTGTGTTTTCAACCGGGCATGTGTAATATGGAAGCAGGGTTTTCCATTTATTGGGCTTTTTAAAGAGTGAAAATAGTTGGACTGGTTGGACTGTCTTGGACAGGACATTTCCACTGGATGGGTCTTTCAATCTAGGCTATCTGAAACACACAGTCTGTAGAGTTTGCCAAAGTCAAAGAGAAACATTTCAGCAGAGCCCAAAAAAAGAACAGTCTGGTTTGGTTTCCTCCACAGAGAGAAACACAGACATGGAGGAAAAATCTGTTTGCTTGCTTTTATTTATGACAGACTTACATGGTTTAGCAGAACAATGTAGTCACGCACGCACGCACGCACGCACGCACGCACACATGCACACACACACACACTTGTGTGTAGCTGTACAGTTATGTGGAAAATGAATTACACAAAAGAGGGTAAAAGGTTGAGATGGGAAATCCCAAGAGACTGCTGTGGTAGATGGAGGAAATTGCTGAAGAGTCTTGTCAGTTTAGGTGTGACACTCCCCACTCTTTAGTAACATCATAATTAGGACTGGTTGATCCCCAGCTTGTGTCTGTTGGTCCACTCCTCTCTTCTCCTTCTCCTTTCTTCTCTCTTCGCCTTCTTCTCGTCTCGGCCGTCTGCTCTCAACAGAGCCATCAGATTGGAACCAGCTGTGGATGCTGGCTGCAGTACAGCGCTGAGGAGACACACACACACAGAAAGAGGCTGAGTTGTGTCTGCCAAGCCCAGGGGAGGAGTCAAGATCTGGAACAGAGAAAGGAGAAAGTGATCTAGTGAAACAAAAGAGACCCAGGCAAAAAGTCTGTTCTCTCTGTCCACTGCTGCTTCCCAGAAACAAGTCTGTTCTCTGTCCACTGCTGCTTCCCAGAAACAAGTCTGTTCTCTCTGTCCACTGCTGCTTCCCAGCAACAAGTCTGTTCTCTCTGTCCACTTCTGCTGCCCAGCAACAGGTCTGTTCTCTCTGTCCACTGCTGCTGCCCAGCAACAGGTCTGTTCTCTCTGTCCACTTCTGCTGCCCAGCAACAAGTCTGTTCTCTCTGTCCACTTCTGCTGCCCAGCAACAGGTCTGTTCTCTCTGTCCACTGCTGCTGCCCAGCAACAGGTCTGTTCTCTCTGTCCACTGCTGCTGCCCAGCAACAAGTCTGTTCTCTCTGTCCACTTCTGCTGCCCAGCAACAAGTCTGTTCTCTCTGTCCACTTCTGCTGCCCAGCAACAAGTCTGTTCTCTCTGTCCACTTCTGCTGCCCAGCAACAAGTCTGTTCTCTGTCCACTTCTGCTGCCCAGCAACAGGTCTGTTCTCTCTGTCCACTGCTGCTGCCCAGCAACAAGTCTGTTCTCTCTGTCCACTTCTGCTGCCCATTAACAAGTCTGTTCTCTGTCCACTTCTGCTGCCCAGAAACAAGTATGTTCTCTCTGTCCACTGCTGCTGCCCAGCAACAAGTCTGTTCTCTCTGTCCACTGCTGCTGCCCAGCAACAAGTCTGTTCTCTCTGTCCACTGCTGCTGCCCAGCAACAAGTCTGTTCTCTGTCCACTTCTGCTGCACAGCAACAAGTCTGTTCTCTGTCCACTTCTGCTGCCCAGAAACAAGTCTGTTCTCTCTGTCCACTGCTGCTGCCCAGCAACAGGTCTGTTCTCTCTGTCCACTGCTGCTGCCCAGCAACAAGTCTGTTCTCTCTGTCCACTGCTGCTGCCCAGCAACAAGTCTGTTCTCTCTGTCCACTGCTGCTGCCCAGCAACAAGTCTGTTCTCTGTCCACTTCTGCTGCACAGCAACAAGTCTGTTCTCTGTCCACTTCTGCTGCCCAGAAACAAGTCTGTTCTCTCTGTCCACTGCTGCTGCCCAGTAACAAGTCTGTTCTCTGTCCACTGCTGCTGCCCAGTAACAAGTCTGTTCTCTCTGTCCACTGCTGCTGCCCAGTAACAAGTCTGTTCTCTCTGTCCACTTCTGCTGCCCAGCAACAAGTCTGTTCTCTGTCCACTGCTGCTGCCCAGCAACAAGTCTGTTCTTTGTCCACTTCTGCTGCACAGCAACAAGTCTGTTCTCTGTCCACTTCTGCTGCCCAGAAACAAGTCTGTTCTCTCTGTCCACTGCTGCTGCCCAGCAACAGGTCTGTTCTCTCTGTCCACTGCTGCTGCCCAGCAACAAGTCTGTTCTCTCTGTCCACTGCTGCTGCCCAGCAACAAGTCTGTTCTCTCTGTCCACTGCTGCTGCCCAGCAACAAGTCTGTTCTCTGTCCACTTCTGCTGCCCAGAAACAAGTCTGTTCTCTCTGTCCACTTCTGCTGCCCAGCAACAAGTCTGTTCTCTCTGTCCACTGCTGCTGCCCAGTAACAAGTCTGTTCTCTGTCCACTGCTGCTGCCCAGTAACAAGTCTGTTCTCTCTGTCCACTGCTGCTGCCCAGTAACAAGTCTGTTCTCTCTGTCCACTTCTGCTGCCCAGCAACAAGTCTGTTCTCTGTCCACTGCTGCTGCCCAGCAACAAGTCTGTTCTTTGTCCACTGCTGCTGCCCAGCAACAAGTCTGTTCTTTGTCCACTTCTGCTGCCCAGCAACAAGTCTGTTCTCTCTGTCCACTGCTGCTGCCCAGCAACAAGTCTGTTCTCTGTCCACTTCTGCTGCCCAGCAACAAGTCTGTTCTCCCTGTCCACTGCTGCTGCCCAGCAACAAGTCTGTTCTCTGTCCACTGCTGCTGCCCAGCAACACGTCTGTTCTTTGTCCACTTCTGCTGCCCAGCAACAAGTCTGTTCTCCCTGTCCACTGCTACTGCCCAGAAACAAATCTGTTCTCTCTGTCCACTGCTGCTGCCCAGCAACAGGTCTGTTCTCTTTGTCCACTGCTGCTGCCCAGCAACAGGTCTGTTCTCTCTGTCCACTGCTGCTGCCCAGCAACAGGTCTGTTCTCTCTGTCCACTGCTGCTGCCCAGCAACAAGTCTGTTCTCTCTGTCCACTGCTGCTGCCCAGCAACAAGTCTGTTCTCTCTGTCCACTGCTGCTGCCCAGCAACAAGTCTGTTCTTTGTCCACTTCTGCTGCCCAGCAACAAGTCTGTTCTCCCTGTCCACTGCTACTGCCCAGAAACAAATCTGTTCTCTCTGTCCACTGCTACTGCCCTGAAACAAATCTGTTCTCTCTGTCCACTGCTACTGCCCTGAAACAAGTCTGTTCTCTCTGTCCACTGCTACTGCCCAGAAACAAGTCTGTTCTCTCTGTCCACTGCTACTGCCCAGAAACAAGTCTGTTCTCTCTGTCCACTGCTACTGCCCAGCAGCAAGTCTGTTTGTCTCTGTCCACTGCTGCTGCTCTGAACCAATGGGAGATCACCATTTTGCAGAGGGAACTTATTCAGTCGAATTCTGTGAAGGGGTTGGGGTGGTGGGGTCTATTCCGTTATTCAGATTTTTCAAAGAAAGTATTTACTTCTCAACATTGAATGATTAGCTACCCTGACGTGCTGGCCATAATGTGTTAGAGTTTTGACCAACCTTTGTGATGGTAACAGTGGCCATTGAAGATAAACTACACCACTGCTTTCTCCTGAAAGAAGAGCGTGTCTGGACATGTAGCCTACAGTATGAACAGCCCATAGCAGTAAAGGGGGAAGGGGAAATAGTAGAAGAGGTCCCATATCCAATAACATAGAGTGAATACTTGAATAAAGTGGTGCTGGACAGTACCATCACTATCTGTATGATAAAATGATTCCTTCAGGACAATTAATTCAGCTGTAATTACTACCACACTGTACTGCCTCCTCAGCCCCGTAAAATACCTAGAAAAAAGTGTCCAATTATCTTCCTACAGAGTTAATGACTTTTACAGTTTTAAAAGGCTCCATCAAGAGAGTAATAACACACACATCTCCTCTGCCGTTGTGTAAATCCATCCAGCCAGACTAGAGGATGTCATTACCAAGGATACAATGTTCACTGCTTCACTAGAAATACCCCTCAGACATTACATTTCAATCTTATTTTCATCAAAAATTATTAGCCTGAGTGAGGGAATTAAAATCGGCCGTTTTTTGATAAATCCTACCATAAGGAATATGGCGTGTCCATCATCACAGTCCTCAGTACAGACTCCTGTATCCTGACACATCTGACATTTTGAGTAATGAACTTTTAATGCGTGTTTGATTTGGACAGCAGTGTGACACGGATTGAGGGAGGTTGACACTCCTAAAAGTCCTAAAACATGATTTCCAGGTTTGAATTGTAACAATAAGGCCAGAATTGAACCTTAATGGCATATTTTTTTATTTGTTTTTGTGCGCTTTTAAAGTGATGTTTCCTCAATTTTTTCAGCAACAAATCTAATTTGCTGTAGGCCTAGCTGCAGTTGATACATACAGGACAGAGGGATGGAAGGAAGAGAGTAGTGACAGAGGGCCTGGCATCCCACAGCCTGAGCAGACCCTAGTGAGAGGGTTCCACAGCCTGAGTAGAGCCTAGTGAGAGGGCATCCCACAGCCTAAGTAGAGCCTAGTGACAGAGGGCATCCCACAGCCTGAGTAGAGCCTAGTGAGAGGGCATCCCACAGCCTGAGTAGAGCCTAGTGACAGAGGGCATCCCACAGCCTGGGTGGAGCCTAGTGACAAAGGGCCTGGCATCCCACAGCCTGAGCAGACCCTAGTGACAGAGGGCATCCCACCGCCTGAGTAGAGCCTAGTGAGAGGGCATCCCACAGCCTGAGTAGAGCCTAGTCAGAGGGCATCCCACAGCCTGAATAGAGCCTAGTGGAAGAGGGCATCCCACAGCCTGAGTAGAGCCTAGTGGTAGAGGGCATCCCACAGCCTGAGTAGAACCAAGTGAGAGTGCATCCCACAGCCTGAGTAGACCCTAGTGACAGAGGGCATCCCACAGCCTGAGTAGAGCCTAGTCAGAGGGCATCCCACAGCCTGAGTAGACCCTAGTGACAGAGGGCATCCCAAAACCTAGTAGAGCCTAGTCAGAGGGCATCCCACAGCTTGAGCAGACCTTAGTGACAGAGGGCATCCCACAGCCTGAGTAGAGCCTAGTGACAGAGGGCATCCCACAGCCTGAGTAGAGCCTAGTGACAGAGGGCATCCCACAGCCTGAGTAGAGCCTAGTGACAGAGGGCATCCCACAGCCTGAGCAGACCCTAGTGACAGAGGGCATCCCACAGCCTGAGTAGAGCCTAGTGACAGAGGGCATCCCACAGCTTGAGCAGACCTTAGTGACAGAGGGCATCCCACAGCCTGAGCAGACCCTGGTGAGAGGGCATCCCACAGCCTGAGTAGAGCCTAGTGACAGAGGGCATCCCACAGCCTGAGCAGACCCTGGTGAGAGGGCATCCCACAGCCTGAGTAGAGCCTAGTGACAGAGGGCATCCCACAGCCTGAGCAGACCCTGGTGAGAGGGCATCCCACAGCCTGAGTAGAGCCTAGTGACAGAGGGCATCCCACAGCCTGAGCAGACCCTGGTGAGAGGGCATCCCACAGCCTGAGTAGAGCCTAGTGACAGAGGGCATCCCACAGCCTGAGCAGACCCTGGTGAGAGGGCATCCCACAGCCTGAGTAGAACCTAGTAACAGAGTGCCTGGCATCCCACAGCCTGAGCAGACCCTGGTGACAGAGGGCATCCCACAGCCTGAGTAGAGCCTAGTGACAGAGGGCATCCCACAGCCTGAGTAGACCCTAGAGACAGAGGGCATCCCACAGCCTGAGCAGACCCTCGTGAGATGGCATCCCACAGCCTGAGTAGAACCTAGTGACAGTGTCACGACTTCCGCCGAAGTCGGTCCCTCTCCTTGTTCGGGCGGCATTCGGCGGTTGACGTCACCGGCCTTTTAGCCATCGCCGATCCACTTTTCATTTTCCATTTGTTTTGTTTTTGTTTTACACACCTGGTTTCAATTCCCCAAATACACGTTCATTATTTAACCCTCTGTTTTCCACATGGTTTTTGTGCGTGATTGTTTTATGTATGTTCGGTCCGTTATTGTGGGCTCGGTATTACGACATGTTATTGGTATATTTGAGTAAAGTTACTTGTGTTACTGATCTCTGCTGTCCTGTGCCTGAGTCCTCTGCACCAGCTACACCCAGACCACTACAGAATCACGCACCAAAGAAATGGAGTCAGCAGGAGCAGACAACCCCTCTTTGGCAGTCGAGGAGCGGGTCCAGCAGCATGCGACCATGTTGCAACGTCTCGGCACCGCCATGGATCGCGTGCTGCAGACGATGGACCGATGGGAGACGAGGAGTTCTTCCAGCGCCTCCACCGGCACCACTACAACAGGCACCACTGTTCACGCCTCCTTCACCCGGTCCCAGTGGGATTCGGCTCGCGCTCCCGAGGGAGTATGATGGGGAGGCTGCAGGATGCCAGGGGTTCCTATTCTAGCTGGAAATCTACCTGGCGACCGTTCACCCGGCTCCTTCGGGAAGTGAGAGCTGGTCCGCCCTCGTCTCCTGTCTCTCAGGGAAAGCCCTGGAGTGGGCCAACGCCATATGGTGGGAAGGAGAAGCGATGTTGAACCATTACGCGAAGTTCACCCACCGCTTTCGGGCAGTTTTCGTCCAACCTCCTGAGGGTAGAGCGGCGGGTGAACATCTGCTCCAGCTGAGGCAGGGGAGGAGGAGCGCACAGGAATTCGCCTTGAACTTCCGGACCATGGCCGCCATCGTGGGTTGGAACGAAAGGGCCCTGATCGATCACTACCGGTGCAGTCTGCGTGAGGACGTCCGTCGGGAGTTGGCCTGCCGAGACACCACCCTCACATTGGACCAGCTGGTGGACCTGTCCATCCGGTTGGATAACCTGCTTGCTACCCGCGGACGTCCGGATCGGGGTCTGTCAGTTCCATCCCCCAGTACCACTGCTCCGACGCCCATGGAGCCGGTCGCTTAGGGCGAACGGAGGAGGGGCCGTTCCCTGTACCATCTGTGGCCGCAGAGGGCACACTGATGGTCGGTGCTGGGGAGGTTCCTCTGGGAGTCGAGGCAGCAGTGTAACCCCAGGTGTGTCGGCACCAGGCTCACTCAGAGCCCCCTGTTGCTCACATGTTTTTGTTTATAAATTTTCCTGAGTTTTCCCCGCATTCCAGCATAAGGTGCTCGCGGATTCAGGCGCAGCTGGGAATTTTATTGACAGAGCATTTGCCCATAGTTTAGGGATCCCCATTGTTCCTGTGGATATGCCCTTCCCTGTGCACGCCCTAGATAGTCAACCATTAGGGTCAGGGCTAATTAGGGAGGCCACCGCTGCACTGGGCATGGTTACGCAGGAGGGTCACAAGGAGAGAATTAATATTTTCCTTATTGATTCTCCTGCGTTTCCCGTGGTGCTGGGCCTACCCTGGTTGGCCTGTCATAACCCCACTATTTCGTGGCAACAGAGGGCTCTCAAGGGGTGGTCACTAGAGTGCTCGGGGAGGTATTTAGGGGTGTCTGTCGGTGCCACTACGGTGGAAAGTCCAGACCAGGTCTCCACCGTGCCCATCCCCTCTGAATATGCCAATTTGGCTCTCGCCTTCTGTAAGAAGAATGCGACTCAATTACCACCCCATCGATGGGGGGATTGTGCAATAAATCTCCTGGTAGACTTCCCAGGAGTCACGTGTATCCCCTGTCACAGGAGGAGACGGCAGCTATGGAAACATATGTCTCCAAATCCCTAGGATAGGGGTACATTTGGCCCTCCACTTCACTTGTCTCCACAAGTAGATTTTTTGTGAAGAAGAAGGATGGAGGTCTGCGCCCGTGCATTGACTATCGAGGTATCAACCAAATCACTGTGAGGTACAGCTACCCGCTGCCTCTCATAGCCAGTGCAATAGAGTCAATGCACGGGGCGCGCATCTTCACCAAATTGGATCTCAGGAGCACTTACAACCTGGTGCATATCCGGGAGGGGGACGAGTCGAAGACGGCATTTAGTACCACCTCAGGGCACTATGAGTACCTCGTCATGCCGTACGGGTTTATGAATGCTCCATCAGTCTTCCAAGCCTTTGTAGACACGATTTTCCGGGACCTGCACGGGCAGGGTGTAGTGGTGTATATCAACGACATTCTGATATACTCCGCAACACGCTCCGAGCATGAGTCCCTGGTGCGCAGGGTGCTTGGTCGACTGTTGGAGCATGACCTGTACGTCAAGGCTGAGAAATGTTGGTTCTTCCAACAGTCCGTCTCCTTCCTAGGGTACCGCATTTCCACTTCAGGGGTGGAGATGGAGAGAGACCGCATTTCAGCCATGCGTAATTGGCCAACTCCCATCATGGTAAAGGAAGTGCAGCGGTTTCTAGGGTTTGCCAACTACTACCGGAGGTTTATCCGGGGCTGGGATAGGAGCCGTGCTCTCTCAGCGCTTGGGGTAGCCACCAAAGCTCCGCCCCTCTGCTTTCTTTTCAAAGAAGCTCAGCCCGGCGGGGCAAAACTATGATGTGGGACCCCGGGAGCTGTTGCCTGTTGTCAAGGCTCTGCAGGCGTGGAGACATTGGCTTGAGGGGGCTAAACACCCTTTTCTCATCTGGACTGACCACCGCAATCTGGAGTACATCTGGGCGGCGAGGAGACTGAACCCTCGCCAGGCAAGGTGGGCCATGTTCTTTACCTGTTTTGTTTTCACCCTGTCCTACAGACCAGGTTCCCAGAACGCTAGGGCAGACGCACTGTCAAGGATATATGATACAGAGGAGCGGTCCATAGATCACACTCCCATACTTCCGGCCTCTTGCCTGGTGGCACCGGTGGTGTGGGAGCTGGACGCGGACATCGAGCGGGCGTTACGTAAAAATGTTTGGAAGAAGCATTTTACAGTAACGTCGTTGAAGGTGGAAAATGAAGTACTGTTCTGAAATGAGTATGTTCTTTGTTTGAAAGGCCAAAGCAGTTGTACTTCAAAACCTTTCTAAATGTCTCCCCTCACATACAGCACTGCAATTGTGTGGATTTCCTCAATACCTATTTCCTCTGACCTGCAATTATCCCATATTGACATATATCGTTTCCAAATTAAACTGCCTCGTACTCAATTCTTGCTCGTACAATATGCATATTATTACTACTATTGGATAGAATACACTCTCTAGTTTCTAAAACCGTTTGAATTATGTCTGTAAGTGAAACAGAACTAGACTTAGAGCAATTCTCCTATGAGGATTTGAAAATGCTGAAATCTGCTCGCTGTTCCCAGACCTGTGGATAACTCTGACTGTCTTCTATTGGTTGAGATGCACTGCATACGCCTTCCCCTGGTTGTTAACGAATAGGGAGTCTTGAAATGGCGTCTCTACGTAGTTCCCAAAGTTTATAAATTGATTGGGAACGAGGTGATCATTCTTTCCACCTTCGCTCGGGCGCATTGAGGACCTGGGGACGTTCTTTTGGAACCATCGGTTATAGATCTCAGACATTTCCGGCTGTGTTTTTATTCGATATAGGTGTTGAAGACATCGTAATGTTGTTATTTTGAACCGAATTATATCAGTTTATCTCAGTATATTGCGATTTTTGGGTATTTATTTCCTTGGCGCTGTAGGAATGTGGGTATCTCTCTCTTTCGTGCTAATATTTACTGCTAATTGCAACTCTGAAGAGGACGTTCTCCAACCTATCAACGATTCTTTTTGACAAATGACACCTTTCCCAAAATTCTGATGAGAGTTCATCGAAAAGTAAGAACTATTTATGCCGATAATTCATTGTTCTGTTGAAAAATGTCAAATGCATGAAACGCCACTGCTTGCAGTGTAGCCTTGCGTTATCGCAGCCTGTATTGCGCAATAAGGTTAATTTAAAAAATGTAACCCAGCGATTGCATTAAGAACTAATTTGTCTTTCAATTGCTGTCCAACCTGTATTTTTTTAGTCAAGTTTATGAATAGTTTTCGATAAGAGTAGGTGGCCTTCCAAGATGGCGCCGGACAGATTGCTTGAGCTCTTGGCTACTTTTCTCATTGTATAAGCACAATTTGTGCCGCTAAATATGCACATTTTCGAACAAACTCTATATGCATTGTGTAATATGATGTTACAGGACTGTCATCTGAAGAATTCTGAGAAGGTTAGTGAAAAAATTAATATATTTTAGTGGTTTATACGTTATAGCTATTTTTGCCTTGAATCAATGCTGTTGTAATGTTCGCTATTGTGCTAAGCTAATATAATGCTATATTGTGTTTTCGCTGTAAAACACTTAAAAAATCTGAAACATTGGCTGGATTCACAAGATCTTTGTCTTTCATTTGCTGTACGCTGTGTATTTTTCAGAAATGTTTTATGATGAGTAATTAGCTAATACATGATGGTCTCTGTAGTTATTCTAGTCATTTTAGTGAGAGTTGTGATGGGGGCTGCAATAGTAAACTATGATTTATACCTGAAATATGCACATTTTTCTAACAAAACCTATGCTATACAATAAATATGTTATCAGACTGTCATCTGATGAGGTTGTTTCTTGGTTAGTGGCTATTTTTATCTTTATTTGGTCGAATTTGTGATAGCTACTGATGCAGTAAGAAAATGGTGGAGTATGGAAGTGGTTTCTTTTGCTAACGTGTTTAGCTAATAGATTTACATATTTTGTCTTCCCTGTAAAACATTTTAAAAATCAGAAATGATGGCTTTAGTCACAAGATGTGTATCTTTCATTTGGTGTCTTGGACTTGTGATTTCATGAACATTTTATTATGTGATATCCCTGTGGCTTTAGGCTAGGCTATGCTAGTCAGCTTTTGTGATGGGGGGCTCCCGGATCCGGGTTTGGTAGGCGTTAGAGGTTATTAATGTTTCCTTTAAACACAATTCTCAACATGTTGTCCATGTCCTTTACCGAAAAGAAGATAATTTTGCTCAGTTCTATTGTGTTAATACAGAGATACATTCTGTTTTGTGCTGAAACAAATATTGACTTTGACAGTAGCCTACAATGAATTTGATTTGATTATGAATAAATTATTTAAAAAATGATTTGATTAGAATTTTAAAGGTTTCTTATAATATGCCATAGGAGGACTTACAGTGCATTGGGAAATAATTCAGATCCCTTCCTTTTTACATGTTTTATTACGTTACAGCCTTATTCTAAAATGGATTAAGTCAATGTTTTTCCTCAATGGCAAAGTGAAAACAGAAATACCTTATATATATATACACTGCTCAAAAAATAAAGGGAACACTTAAACAACACAATGTAACTCCAAGTCAATCACACTTCTGTGAAATCAAACTGTCCAATTAGGAAGCAACACTGATTGACAATAAATTCCACATGCTGTTGTGCAAATGGAATAGACACCAGGTGGAAATTATAGGCAATTAGCAAGACACCCCCAATAAAGGAGTGGTTCTGCAGGTGGTGACCACAGACCACTTCTCAGTTCCTGCTTCCTAGCTGATGTTTTGGTCACTTTTGAATGCTGGCGGTGCTCTCACTCTAGTGGTAGCATGAGACGGAGTCTACAACCCACACAAGTGGCTCAGGTAGTGCAGCTCATCCAGGATGGCACATCAATGTGAGCTGTGGCAAGAAGGTTTGCTGTGTCTGTCAGCGTAGTGTCCAGAGCATTGAGGCGCTACCAGGAGACAGGCCAGTACATCAGAAGATGTGGAGGAGGCCGTAGGAGGGCAACAACCCAGCAGCAGGACCGCTACCTCCGCCTTTGAGCAGGAGGAGCACTGTCAGAGCCCTGCAAAATGACCTCCAGCAGGCCACAAATGTGCATGTGTCTGCTCAAATGGTCAGAAACAGACTCCATGAGGGTGGTATGAGGGCCCGACGTCCACAGGTGGGGGTTGTACTTACAGCCCAACACCGTGCAGGACGTTTGGCATTTGCCAGAGAACACCAAGATTGGCAAATTCGCCACTGGCGCCCTGTGCTCTTCACAGATGAAAGCAGGTTCACACTGAGCACATGAGCACATGTGACAGACGTGACAGAGTCTGGAGACGCCGTGGAGAACGTTCTGCTGCCTGCAACATCCTCCAACATGACCGGTTTGGCGGTGGGTCAGTCATGGCGTGGGGTGGCATTTCTTTGGGGGGCCGCACATATGCTCGCCAGAGGTAGCCTGACTGCCATTAGGTACCGAGATGAGATCCTCAGACCCCTTGTGAGACCATATGCTTGTGCGTTTGGCCCTGGGTTCCTCCTAATGCAAGACAATGCTAGACCTCATGTGGCTGGAGTGTGTCAGCAGTTCCTGCAAGAGGAAGGCATTGATGCTATGGACTGGCCCGCCCGTTCCCCAGACCTGAATCCAATTGAGCACATCTGGGACATCGTGTCTCGCTCCATCCACCAACGCCACGTTGCACCACAGACTGTCCAGGAGTTGGCGGATGCTTTAGTCCAGGTCTGGGAGGAGATCCCTCAGGAGACCATCCGCCACCTCATCAGGAGCATGCCCAGGCGTTGTAGGGAGGTCATACAGGCACGTGGAGGCCACACACTACTGAGCCTCATTTTGACTTGTTTTAAGGACATTACATCAAAGTTGGATCAGCCTGTAGTGTGGTTTTCCACTTTAATTTTGAGTGTGACTCCAAATCCAGACCTCCATGGGTTGATAAATTTATTTCCATTGATAATTTTTGTGTGATTTTGTTGTCAGCACATTCAACTATGTAAAGAAAAAAGTATTTAATAAGAATATTTCATTCATTCAGATCTAGGATGTGTTATTTTAGTGTTCCCTTTATTTTTTTGAGCAGTGTATATAGGTATTCAGGCCCTTTACTATGAGACTTGAAACTGAGATCAGGTACATGCTCTTTCTATTGATCATCTTTGAGATGTTTCTACAACTTGATTGGATTCCACTTGTGGTAAATTAAATTGATTGGACATGATTTAGAAAGGCACACACCTGTCTAGATAATTCCCATAGTTGAAAGTGCATGTCAGAGCAAAATCTGAGGCATGTGGTCGAATGAATTGCCCGTAGAGATCCGAGACAGGATTGTGTAGAGGCACAGATCTGGCGAAGGGTAACACAACATTTCTGCAGCATTGAAGGTCTACTTTTCAAGGGAAAAGGAAGCTAGGTTAAGGATACTGTATCCCATTAAACCGGATGTTAGTGGTTTCTTCTGATTGCGCATAGGCTACCTTACTGTAGAAGTAATGTGTAGGGTGAAGCTGGCCCTAGACGGTGATCTTGGGTCAGTTTGAGATTGTCCCAAACAAATGATTAAGGTTAGGATTAGGGGAAGCTGATCGTAGATTTGTATTTATAGGGGAAACTTCACCCGGGAGCATAGAAGTAGAAATAAAGTGCAGTCTCCTCACTCGAGCTTCTAGGCCAGCCTGGCCATCTCTCTGATTATCCGCTTCTTCAGCTTCTTCTTGAGGAAGAGGAGGTCGATGTAGACTATGTGGTCCAGGACCATGGAGGCACACAGGAGACCGCCGTGCAACGCTCCTGCTATCCCACAGCTGAAAACATCCACACACACCATATAAGGTGGCAAAGATGGCCTGGAGCTATGCAAGCTCCCTGACATACTTAAACATCTCAATCAGACAAGAGTTTGTAACTGTGAAAAGTCTTTAAAACATAGTAAAACATCGCAATCAGACAAGAGTTTGTAACTGTGAATAGACTTAACATGTGCCTATTTAACTCAATAGACTTTACAACATGTGACTATATAACTCAATAGTCTTTACAACATGTGACTATATAACTCAATAGACGTTACAACATGTGACTATATAACTCAATAGACGTTACAACATGTGACTATATAACTCAATAGACGTTACAACATGTGACTATATAACTCAATAGACTATACAACATGTGACTATATAACTCAATAGACTATACAACTCAATAGACTATACAACATGTGACTATATAACTCAATAGACTATACAACATGTGACTATATAACTAAATAGTCTTTATAACATATGACTATATAACTCAATAGACTATACAACATGTGACTATATAACTCAATAGACTATACAACATGTGACAATATAGCTCAATAGACTATACAACATGTGACAATATAACTCAATAGACTATACAACATGTGACTATATAACTCAATAGACTATACAACATGTGACTATATAACTCAATAGACTATACAACATGTGACTATATAACTCTATAGACTATATAACTCAATAGACTATACAAAATGTGACTATATAACTCAATAGACTATACAACATGTGACAATATAGCTCAATAGACTATACAACATGTGACAATATAACTCAATAGACTATACAACATGTGACTATATAACTCAATAGACTATACAACATGTGACTATATAACTCAATAGACTATACAACATGTGACTATATAACTCAATAGACTATACAACATGTGACAATATAACTCAATAGACTATACAACATGTGACTATATAACTCAATAGACTATACAACATGTGACTATATAACTCAATAGTCTTTATAACATGTTACTATATAACTCAATAGACTATACAACATGTGACTATATAACTCAATAGTCTTTATAACATGTTACTACATAACTCAATAGTCTTTATAACATGTTACTATATAACTCAATAGACTATACAACATGTGGCTATATAACTCAATAGACTATACAACATGTGACTATATAACTCTATAGACTATACAACATGTGACTATATAACTCAATAGACTATACAACATGTGACTATATAACTCAATAGACTATACAACATGTGACAATATAACTCAATAGACTATACAACATGTGACTATATAACTCAATAGACTATACAACATGTGACTATATAACTCAATAGTCTATACAACATGTGACTATATAACTCAATAGACTATACAACATGTGACTATATAACTCAATAGACTATACAGCATGTGACTATATAACTCAATAGACTATACAACATGTGACTATATAACTCAATAGACTATACAACATGTGACTATATAACTCAATAGACTATACAACATGTGACTATATAACTCAATAGTATTTATAACATGTGACTATATAACTCACTAGACTATACAACATGTGACTATATAACTCAATAGACTTTATAACATGTGACTATATAACTCAATAGTCTTTACAACATGTGACTATATAACTCAATAGTCTTTACAACATGTGACTATATAACTCAATAGACTTTATAACATGTGACAATATAACTCAATAGACTTTACTGCTAATGCACATTTCATCTCACTTTATAGAGGATTTCATCCTTAGGAGAAGCATTAGAGGTGAAGCTCCAGGAGTGTAACCTGAGATGAAAGGTTTTTGACATGGGTGGAGCAGCATGGAAGAGGTCCCTTTTGTGCTCAGTGGAGTACTGCGCTCTGCACTGGGCTCCCAAGTAGTGCATGTTAGTTAGGGGGGTCACAACGTCCTGGAACACTAAATGGAGAACAGAGCATAGAGACATTAGCAATAGTTATTTGACTGCTAATTGATTAATTGAATTAACATGTATTAATCTCTAAACCTCTACAAACTCCCAAACACAGAGAGAGCGTGAGCGAGATTCAATAAACACTATGTTTGTTAAAAGGCATTTTATTCCACCCTTTTCTCTCAGCTTGGGGAAAAGGGTGCATGCCCAGTCAAATTAAAATGTTGTAGTTGGTATAGTCATCTCCCCATTTCCTTACTGAGGTACCCTTCTATTCCTCAAACCACTCATGTTTCACCATGGTCAATATTATTATGCATGATTTCTCTGGAATGTAACATGGTATATACAGTACATCAGACAAAGAAGTACACACCCTTTGACTACATTATCTCTGGTATTCAGTGTTACAGTATCCTACCTCGTCTTGGCCGTAGCATCTTTGGCAGAGGGGAAGGTGACGAACATCATGGGGATATTATCAGGTTCATCCTCTTTACTCATGGCAAAGAACCCTCCCATCCTACACAAAACAACAAGGCTGTAAACATCTGGAGAATGCTAGAATGATGATGCATCAATGAAACTAGTCTTCATATACAGCTGTAGGCTATATATGGATGCCATAGTAACTGCTTGTACTCATTGTTTATACAGCAGCGCCACCTTTTGAGTACAGAGAGTGATATCATCTCATGTCAATCTTGAAAGAGCACTCGGTGATGGTACTTAGGAGCCTTCCATATCATTATGAAGAAGAAGCTGGTGGCGACAATACCCAGCTCCTCTTGGGTTCCATGAAAGCCAGAGATAATGATCCGTTGCTGTGCTTCATCATGTCAGACGTTACTGCTAGGAAGAAAGTATTTTGCCATAAACCCATAGCAAGACACGATAGTAGTAAGACAGAACACCATAAGGCAACACAAATCGAATGGATCGATCTGTCAGTCGATTGATACACCAATGCCATGATTACTGTATGTATGTGATAACCTTTGTATGCTTGCAATGCGCAATGATGGAAAA
This sequence comes from Salvelinus fontinalis, assembly GCF_029448725.1. Taxonomy (NCBI): domain Eukaryota; kingdom Metazoa; phylum Chordata; class Actinopteri; order Salmoniformes; family Salmonidae; genus Salvelinus; species Salvelinus fontinalis. The sequence goes on along the minus strand of NC_074665.1, from coordinate 90,491,598 downwards.
GTACTGGGTAAATGGAGATGTACTGCTTTAGTTCTCAGGCTGAGAACTGTCTGCACCTGCTGGTAGTCACACAGCCTCAAGGCCGAGATAGAGGGAGAAACCACAGTCTAGACATGTTTTTCTCATCTTCGATACTTTGTATCTAATCCAATGCAACAATGTTAAGATATGACTGATGGTAGGTTGTACAAAGAGTGTGGTCTCCTGTTTCGCCACACAGATCTTTACTATAGACTACTGAGGTTCTCTGCATGTGAATCTCTGTCTGCAATTGCATTTTATTACTAAAGAGTTTTATTCCAAGGTTCCTGTGTCATCTATCTGGAAGATTGATTGTTAAAGGAAACTTACATCACCCCATGCAAAGGACCACCCGACATTTGGCGAGCTTGCCTGGAGTGAGTGACCACTGCGTCTGGATTATCTTCGTCCCGCTGTGCAGCGCATCAAATTATAAGGTAAGCAGACGCCTGTTAAACCAAAAGTCTGAAATTAGAAAAAGCACTGTGTGGTTGATGACTCATTCCAGTATGTAAGTGGCACCTCACTCATGTGGTTGATAATTACAGGAACAGTCGATACCTACATGTATGTATAAGCCCGTATATGATGTATATGTGACAAATGACACAGAATTCCAGGTGTAACAGTTAGAAATTCATGAGGGTCTAATGGAACCTTGTGTGAGGAACTTGGTTATAGATTAGGATGAACCAAGTCAGTACTGAGGTACTGGGTGACAAGTGATTGAAAGTGTTATATGTGCATGGTGTCCTTAACTGAGGGAGGACACTGGTTTTATGTATGGTGTTCTTACCTGAGGGAAGACACTGGTTTTATGTATGGTGTTCTTACCTGAGGGAGGACACTGGTTTTATGTATGGTGTTCTTACCTGAGGGAGGACACTGGTTTTATGTATGGTGTTCTTACCTGAGGGAAGACACTGGTTTTATGTATGGTGTTCTTACCTGAGGGAAGACACTGGTTTTATGTATGGTGTTCTTACCTGAGGGAAGACACTGGTTTTATGTATGGTGTTCTTACCTGAGGGAAGACACTGGTTTTATGTATGGTGTTCTTACCTGAGGGAAGACACTGGTTTTATGTATGGTGTTCTTACCTGAGGGAGGACACTGGTTTAATGTATGGTGTTCTTACCTGAGGGAGGACACTGGTTCTATGTATGGTGTTCTTACCTGAGGGAGGACACTGGTTTTATGTATTGTGTTCTTACCTGAGGGAAGACACTGGTTTTGTTATGATTTTTGTATAATTGGTGGGATTATAGATTTGGTGTGGGGCAATTGTTGTATGAGTTGAGTGTATTTGATAACAGTGAATGGATGGATATATGCTAGTTAATATCAAGAATTTCTCTGTACTGAAATAAATCTAGACTGGTATAGACAACAAGTCTTTAAGACTAGTACAAGAAGGGATACATTTGCAAATTGCATATTGGGAAAGACGTGAGTTTACTCTTCCATTATATCCACATGTATTTTAACCCCCATACTGAAGTTAAAATACAATTGAAACCAATTGTGGTTATTTACCACACATATGTGGAACCATTTACAGTAGTTTGGTTAGTGAGTGATTGTAGTGAAACTAAAGAAGAAGAAGGGTTAGAGAAAATAGAACTGCGTTGGGTATATCATCCTATGTTAGGTTCTACTTCCCGTATACGGGGATAGAACTGGGGTTTTCTACAGTACCATACAGATAAGTCACTCAGTCCGCATTACAAAGAACCTGATTAAAAGAAAATTAAGGGGCACCATGACAGATTCAACTAAAGGCAGTGCAGAGACAGTGGGTCCCACACCAATGAAACATATTATTCCTAAACAATATTTACAGGACAAATATCCCTACTTGAAAACTGACCTGGACTGGGTGTTTTGTAAATGCAATAAATGGACAAACAAAGAAGAAAAGTACAGATATCCGGTCACAGGAACATTTGATAAGACTAAGTGTGATGTGATAAGTGACATAGTCAAGGGAAGGCAAGGCAGTAAGAAGAAGAGTAATAAGGTTACCATACTGTCAGCCACTATATTGGGACTCATTCAGACTGAAGGACAGACGTTTTATGCTCAAAGTCAGTTGAAACAGTTGAAGAGTCAAAGGGTGGCGGAACAAGTGAAAAAGAGAGACCCAGGATGTGGGCCCCTTCACCCTACAGCTCCCCCACCTTATGCAGATAAAGAAGGAGGTGTAGAAGTGAGTGAGTTTATAGCCTTTAATAGCTACTGGTACAAATGTAATTACTAAGGGGGAACTAATGAAAGAAGATGAAGAAGAAGAGTGTTCTCGAAGAACAATGGAAAGACTTAAGGCATAAGTCTGCGAACACCGAAAACAACTGAGGGAACAACAGGATGATGATTCTGAGGAAAACATGAGACCATATGACAAACTAAGAGAGGTGAACCTGACATGGTGATGAACACTCCTGCTCCTACAGCGCTCCCAAGTGGGCTTGCGCCGCAACCACAGCCCATAGTGCTTATGTACAGTTTCCCCTTCAGACCTATGGGAACCCACAACCATGGGGCCTACCATCACTCAGAATGCCACCTATGCAATGCTGGGGGTGTGGACAATTTGGACACATGAGGAACCAATGTCCACAAAATCCTCAATATCAAGGATGGGCTACAACACCTGGAGTGAACTGAAGAGGGAGAGGAAATTTCAGAGGAGGAAACAGAGGAGGATACCAACAACAAGGTGGATATCAACAGCAACCCCAAACCTATGGAGAACCTCCCCAGCAGGCACAAGGAGGTTACCAGCCTGGTCCTGGCCACCAAGGAGGACTCGGAGGAAATCAACCACAGAGAGGGGGAAGAGGAGGTGTCTGGCCACAAGGAAATCAGAACACCAACAGTTCCTACTTTCCTGATAATCAGCAATATAGAGGCCCAACCCCTTTCCTCCAGTGTCCCCACTACATGTTGGAAGATGGGAAAAAGAAGCCAATAATCAAACTTCGGATACATGGAAGAACTATCCTATTCTTAATTGACACTGGAGCCCACTGTTCCTGCTTAGGTGCACCAGGACAAATCCTGGCTCCACCTATAACCAAACGGTCTGTAAGAACTGTAGGTGTCTCGAGAACTCCACAAGAATTGTACTGGACTGAACCATTGATAATTGACATGGCGGAAGGAGAAATATACAAGGCTCCTTTTCTAAGACCAACTGAGCCATGTCTACAGGGGAATATCTGCCATAATTCATGAAATAGGACTGAGGTAGCTAATTGTTTATTTTCTGTGCCCCCCCCCAGTGTTCCCCTAAGGACTCCAGTGTTGTGATCAATGCTATTCTGTTGCACCACTAGAAGAGAGATACTACCCTAATACTCTACTGTTGCACCACTACAAGAGAGAACCTACCCTAAAGGAGGAGATCTCCTACCAGATCATCCCTGTCATCCAGAAGTCTGGAGGCAATGTCCTGGTCAGATTTTTGGGTGGTCCTTTGCATGGGGTGATGTAAGTTTCCTTTAACAATCAGTCTTCCAGATAGATGACACAGGGACCTTGGTATAACACTCTTTAGTAATAAAATGCAATTGCAGACAGAGATTCACATACAGAGTACCTCAGTAGTCTATAGTAAAGATCTGTGTGGCGAAATAGGAGACCACTCTCTTTGTACAACCTACCATCAGTCATATGTGGTAGGTTGTTCTACATTGTTGCATGATGCTTCTACATTGTTGCATTGGATTAGATACAAAGTATCTAAGATGAGAAAAACATGTCTAGACTGTGGTTTCTCCCTCTATCTCGGCCTTGAGCCTGTGTGACTATCAGCAGGTGCAGGCAATTCTCAGCCCGAGAACTAAAGCAGTACATCTCCATTTACCCAGTACGTTTCCATCATTGCGAATTGCAAGCATACAAAGGTTATCACATATATACAGTAATCATGTGTTGGGGTTTGTTTCCTTTGTCCTTGTCAATCATTTACTCATTGGTGAAATTAGCATTATGACAATATCTTTAATTAACCCCTTGTTCGGAGCCTAGAATAGAATAATATAGAAAATAATAGAATAGTATAGTTTATACAACGGGTGGGTCTAATCCAGTGTCTATTGCCGGTGTCTATTCCACACGTTACCACCATCTAAATCTAGGAATGACTATTTACTCTGTTCCATCTGACTGCGCAATCCACTGTCTCATCAGCCCAGCCAGGCAATTTATAAACTTTATCACCACTATAAAAATAATCTAGATATTATCTCACATTTCTTTAAGACTAACATTTAGTTTTCAACAGCGGAGATTTATATAAACCTTGCGGTCTGTCTCTCCGTCATTTGCAACATTGTTTCAATATTCAAATACGATCTCCAGCTGTTGCATAGTAATGAACGTGTCGGGAGTCGGGATTCGGGATGAGAGACAGGCAGACAGCTTTTCTCAGCCAGTCGAAATCATGAATCAGCATAATTTTTACGGACATATACAAAGAACTATCAATAGAAAACAACAGGTAAAGTGCAGCTAGATTGAAATCTTTCCACTTTCAGTTTGAAGTGTTGTTGGCTAGCTCCTCTGAACAACAGTGTCCTGACGAGAGAGCACATTTTCTACGCCAGGTGAAATCGCGGAACATTAGCTTATTGTTATGGATGTATCCAAATAAATGTCACTAGAAAACAGCTTAAACAAATCAAATGCAGCTACTTTGTTGTAATTCTGGCTGCACTGTTTGACCTGACTGTAAGTTAGCCTTAGATGGCTAGCTAGCAAGCAATGGATAAGAATGTTGCCAGCCAGTAAGGCAATGGAACATTTAGAACGAATGACTGTGTCACGATCGTCATAATAAGCGGACCAAGGCGCAGCGGGATATGAGTACATCTTCTTTTAATAGAGATGACTAAACACGAAAACGAACACTTTTACAAAACAAAACAACAAACGACCGTGAAGCTATAAACGAAAGTGCACACACAAGCTACTAACGTTCAACATAGACAATTACCCACAAACACCTAAAGCCTATGGCTGCCTTAAATATGGCTCCCAATCAGAGACAACAATAAACAGCTGTCACTGATTGAGAACCAAATCAGGCAACCATAGACTTTCCTAAACACCTACATTGAACACAACCCCATACATACTACAAACCCCCCTAAACAATACACACACCCTAAACTAGACAAAAACACACAAACATCCCATGTCACACCATGACCTAACTAAACTAATAAAGAAAATGAATATAACAAAGGCCAGAGTGTGACAGACTGGGTCGCATCCATAAATACAGAACAAAAAGACTTAACGACTGGGCCACTCTGGCAACCGAATGGATAGAATGAACAACCAGCCGGCTTAGGTTGCAACCCTAGATTTGTGTAGGGACTATATCTTTTGGAAGGATGAAATAGTAAGAGTAAATTCATCAAAACTAACGTTGTCAATTAAAATATGTGAATCATTATTTGAATATGTTGGTAACCCATTGTATAAAAGTGGTATTCCCCACCTGTGCCAATATATCCTCCAAACACCTGCTTCTTGGGCATTATCACTTACATATAATCTAGAATGTTAAGTCTATCTACCGTAGAAGAGGTAGTTTAAGATGATGTGAAGGTGTTCAAGGTGTTGGTGGTCAAAGTGCTGACCAGGTCTGTAGCTCCAGTACCAGAGAGGGTAAAGACGGAGGAGCAGAAGTTGGTGATGCCTGACTTCAGTAGGAACAAAGCCAGCCAATCGGGGATCAGCTTCAGAGAGGCCAGGTAGTGGGAGATCAGCTTCAGAAAGGCCAGGTAGTGGGGGATCAGCTTCAGAGAGGCCAGGTAGTGGGAGATCAGCTTCAGAGAGGCCAGGTAGTGGAGGATCAGCTTCAGAAAGGCCAGGTAGTGGGGGATCAGCTTCAGAGAGGCCAGGTAGTGGGGAGATCAGCTTCAGAAAGGCCAGGTAGTGGGGAGATCAGCTTCAGAAAGGCCAGGTAGTGGGGGATCAGCTTCAGAGAGGCCAGGTAGTGGGGAGATCAGCTTCAGAAAGGCCAGGTAGTGGGAGATCAGCTTCAGAAAGGCCAGGTAGTGGGGAGATCAGCTTCAGAAATGCCAGGTAGTGGGGGGATCAGCTTCAGAAAGGCCAGGTAGTGGGGAGATCAGCTTCAGAAAGGCCAGGTAGTGGGAGATCAGCTTCAGAAAGGCCAGGTAGTGGGGAGATCAGCTTCAGAAAGGCCAGGTAGTGGGGGGATCAGCTTCAGAAAGGCCAGGTAGTGGGGGATCAGCTTCAGAGAGGCCAGGTAGTGGGGGATCAGCTTCAGAGAGGCCAGGTAGTGGGAGATCAGCTTCAGAGAGGCCAGGTAGTGGGGGATCAGCTTCAGAGAGGCCAGGTAGTGGGGGATCAGCTTCAGAGAGGCCAGGTAGTGGGAGATCAGCTTCAGAGAGGCCAGGTAGTGGGGAGATCAGCTTCAGAAAGGCCAGGTAGTGGGGGGATCAGCTTCAGAGAGGCCAGGTAGTGGGAGATCAGCTTCAGAGAGGCCAGGTAGTGGGAGATCAGCTTCAGAGAGGCCAGGTAGTGGGGGATAAGCTTCAGAGAGGCCAGGTAGTGGGGGAACAGCTTCAGAGAGGCCAGGTAGTGGGGGATCAGCTTCAGAGAGGCCAGGTAGTGGGAGATCAGCTTCAGAGAGGCCAGGTAGTGGGAGATCAGCTTCAGAGAGGCCAGGTAGTGGGAGATCAGCTTCAGAGAGGCCAGGTAGTGGGGAGATCAACTTCAGAGAGGCCAGGTAGTGGGGGGGGATCAGCTTCAGAGAGGCCAGGTAGTGGGTCTTCTTGGCTGACACCTGGCATGATACAGATGGTCATTTGAAGTAAAAACATCAGTTAATATACTGTAGCGAAGTCAGAGAGTAGTCCCAACCACAACCAGGTCTTGAACTTTGGACATTGGGAGTGCCAACGAAACACCTCAGCGAAGTCAGAGGGTAGTCCCAGCCAGGGCTTGACGCTTGTACCATCAGCCAAACACCTCAGCAAAGTCAGAGGGTAGTCCCAACCAGGGCTTGAACCTTGGGGCTGTCAACCAAACACCTCAGCTGTTACCCCAAGAGATCCAAATATCTTGATGAGGTCACTAGGTAATGGCTTGAGGTGACTACAATACTGTTGATCCTCAGTTGATCACATCAGTGTTCTCATGACCAACAAATCCCCCCCACTGAAATAAAGTTTGTTCATGATTTTGAAAAACATTTTGATGGTAGCAACATCATCTGCTTCTTCAGGTGAGTCTACATCTCTGTCGTGCCGGTGAAGATGGTACTCGCATTTCTCCTCTCTCTCACCGATCTGGATGATGTCAAAGTGCTGGTCCAGCTTTACAAACTCCAGCTGGTCATCTGTGATCTGGTCGAAGGCAATATGCAGCAGACTGTTCTCATGGAGCTTGCTGATGTAGTGGAGACCTGGAAGGGACAATGGTGACAAATCATGTTTCAATAAGATGTTACAAAGGCCATTGACTGGGTCGTCACTATCTGGGCAAGTGGCAAAAACATAAATTGTAGAAACAGGTGGGTTTATCTTCTTAAAATACGATTTTAAACCTAACCCTTACCTTAACCACATTGATAAGCAAGCTTATGCCTTACCCTAAACTTAAATAAGACCAACGTACATTTTTACAATATAGCCAATTTTGGCTTTGCCACTTGCCCATCTAGTGGGAAACCATTGACTGTGTGAGGATAATGTACTACCCAAACTTTTAGAAGAGGGGGCAAGCGCTTCTTCTCAACACAGCTTGTTGTATGTGAATTGATCATTACATTTTGTGCCACATTAGATGCCATATGTGCTCATTTCAAATGTGTTAACTCCAAAGCAATGCATGATGCGTTGAATACTTGGAATACAACCTACTGTACTTTCTATGACACCTGGTCTATTGAGTACAAGTTATCAGTGAGAAACCCACAACAAGACCTCTGTCTTACCAATATCGAATTAAAATCCTTTCTCTATGTAGGTGTGACATCAGCCTCCTGATTGGTCATGCTGTTCCAGGACAAGGATCCTCTTGCCCAATTTGGTCAACGTGGCCGCCACCGTCAGGCCCCCGATGCCAATACCAATCACTATGACGTCCAGGTTCTGAGGCACTTTGTCAACATGAAAACCTCGACAGAAAACAAATGTGTAGTTCAAAAAGTGATAATTACAAATTGTTATTTTCCAATAAGATATATTTTGTTGACAACACATTTCCTTCCACAAAAACAACCAGGCCACGTGCAGTATGTATCTTTCTGTCTATGCCTCTTTCTTCTCTCAATCCTTGTCTGAAAATGGTGATACATCGTAAAATTAGGTGAGAAGTGACATTCAAAAGTGTAAGGTGTTAGGAGGTTGACATACAATACCTATCTTCTAATAACTTTCATGAATGTAAGTTATCTAAATGCATTCCTTGGGGCATTCCTTGTCTTTGCTCCTAGATGACTAAATAAATGACGTCTCTTCTCTTGGAGATGGGTTAGGCTGCTACCACAATCACAGTCCTAATCTAATTCAAATTAGACTAAGTCATATATCAAATTAAAACATGGGAGGATATAGCTTACCATAGATAATAACCCTCTCAACAGACACCTCATAGTAGCCATATCTAGGAAAGCCAAACTTCCAAAGGATGGGCCTAATATAGTGTACAATAAGTTACAATAAGTTTCGGAGTGATTCTGATTCTGATGTTGACGTAAAGAATATTTGCTGGTCTGTGGTATGTAATTAGGAGCAACCAGACGCTGCACTTGATATATTCATGAAATTGCTTATTCAAGTTACTAATAAGCATGCACCCATTAAGAAATTAACTGTAAAAACTGTTAAAGCCCATGGAAAGATGAGGAATTTAACTATTTTATGGTTGAGAGGGATGATGCAAAAGGAATGGCAAATAAGTCTGGCAGCCCAACTGATTGGCAAACATATTTAAAATAGAGAAATCATGTGACTAAACTAAATAAAAATAAACTATACTATGAAACACAAATAAATGATATAAAGAATGATGGTAAAAATCTTTGGAGTACCTTAAAACCTCTTAAGGATCAGACCCTTTTTTCCCATTACAGCCTAAAGACATACCCAAATCTAACTGCCTGTAGCTCAGGACCTGAAGCAAGGATATGCATATTCTTGATACCAATTGAAAGGAAACACTTAGACTTTTGTGGAAATGTAAAATTAATGTAGGAGAATATAACAGATTAGATCTGGTAAAAGACAATACAAACAAAAAAACATGTTTTCTATATTTTTTCCATCATCTCTGAAATGCAAGAGAAAGGCCATACATTGAGATGGGACTCTAGGTGTGATTTAGATGTTGTCCACAAGATGGAAGCAGTGTGTGTGCAAAGTTTCAGACTGATCCAGTGAAGAATTACATTACCACAATATGTTGTATTAAGTCTGCCAGGAGTTTGCCCAAATGTGCCAAATTGGTCAATTTATACATTTTCAAGTACATAACGACAGAGAACATACAAAAATGCTATGGTAATAAAAAATGTAAGTTTCCACACATCCAGGAATGTCATTCTTGATGGCTCATTAGCTTCCCTACAGAAAAGACTCTAACCTTCACACATCTAGATGCCGGGGTGGGTGTGGAGCCAGAGACAGCAGTGGGGTCAAACTGTAGAACCCAGTTCCTACATTTGAATATAAAAATGTATTTTTTCAAATGAAACTACACTATATTTTATCTCTGGGACCCTCATGATGACAAATCAGAGCAAGATTACTGAATGTAAGTACATTATATGATAGTTGACTAAAGGAAAAGGAGGACCTAGCACGCCCCCATTCTCATCGGCAGGGCTGTAGTGGAGCAGCTTGAGAGCTTCAAGTTCCTTGGTGTCCACATCACCAACAAACTATCATGCTTCAAACACCCCACGACAGTCGTGAAGAGGGCACGACAAAGCCTATTCCCCCTCAGCAGACTGAAAAGATTTAGCATGGGTCCTGAGATCCACAAAATGTTCTATAGCTGCATCACTGCCTGCTTCGGCAACTGCTCGGCCTCCAACCGTAAGGCACTACAGCGGGTAGTGTGTACGGCCCAGTACATCACTGGGGCCAAGAATTCAGCCACCCTAGTCATAGACTGCTTCTACCCCCAAGCCATAAGACCCCTGAACAGCTAATCAAATGGCTACACAGACTATTTGCATTGCCCCCCTCTTTTATGCTGCTGCTACTCTCTGTTTATTATCTATGCATAGTCACTTTAACTCTACCTACATGTACATATTACCTCAATTACCTCAACTAACCTGTGCCCCTGCACATTGACTCTGTACTGGTACCCCCTGTATATAGCCTCGCTACTGTTACTTTACTGCTGCTCTTTAACTATTTGTTACTTATTTTTCTTAAAACTGCATTGTTGGTTAAGGGCTTGTAAATAAGCATTTCACTGTATGGTCTACACCTGTTGTATTCGCGCATGTGACAAATACAATTTTATTTAATTGTATGTATTTACCTTCAGAGGTTTACCTTCAGAGTTCAAACCAGTTGCTGTGATAAAAGTGTTTTGTTGTGCACTATCCTCAAACAACAGCATGGTATTTTTTTTCTGTAATGGCTACTGTAAATTGAACACTGCAGTGAGATTAACAAGAATGTAAGCTTTCTGCCCATGTAAGACATGCCTATGTTCTGGAATTGGCTGTTGTTTACAACGTCACATTATCGCATATTGAGCAACAACTGTCCCGGCTCAGAACATCCTCAATTTGTTGGGGCATGGACTCTACAAGGTGTCGAAATCATTCCACAGTGATGCTGGCTCATGTTGACTCTAACCAGTGCATCCCACAGTTGTGCCAAGTTGGTTGGATGTCCTTTGATCTCCTATCAATTAGAACTACACTACTTCTATACATAATGCAATTAGAACCAATGGTGGAAAAAGTACCCAACTGCCATACTTGAGTAAAAGTAAAGATACATTAATAGAAAATGACTCAAGTAAAAGTGAAAGTCACCCAGTAAGATACTACTTGAGTACAAGTCTAAAAGTATTTTTATACAAAGTATACAAAGTAAATGTAATTGCTAAAATATATCTAAGTATCAGAAGAACAAGTATACATTTGTAAAAAAAGTCAAAAATATAAATAGTAAAGTAAAGAACAGATACCCCAAAAAACTACTTAAGTAGTACTTTAAAGTATTTCTACATAAATATTTTACACCACTGATTAGAACTGCATCATACTTATTTTTGAATAGCATTTGTTTCCATTCCTGATGACATTCCTGAGTGTTGGTTATATCATGCAATTAAATAATAAACAACTAAATACACAATTGGCATTGTGTATATTCACTATTCAATTATTTACAGCATCCTAGGAATACTGCTGGGAGATCTGGGCCGGCCTGTATCCACAAAGTGCCTCAGAATAGGAGTGCTGATTTAGGATCAGTTTGACCTGTTAGATCATAATGAACATGTTTGTGTGGACAGATCCTAGATCAACACTCCTACTCTGAGATGCTTTGTGGATACGGGCCCAGGTAGACAGATTACAAAATATATATTTCACCTTTATTTAACCAGGTAGGCTAGTTGAGAACAAGTTCTCATTTACAACTGCGACCTGGCCAAGATAAAGCAAAGCAGTTTGACACATAAAACAACACAGAGTTACACATGGAATAAACAAACATACAGTCAATAATACAGTAGAAAAAAAGTATACATTCAGTGTGTGCAAATGAGGTAAGATAAGGGAGGTAAGGCAATAAATCGGCCATAGTAGCGAGGTAATTACGATATAGCAATTAACTTATTTTTTGGCTGGGGGCAGTATTGAGTAGCTTGAATGAATAAGGTGCCCAGAGTAGACTGCCTGCTACTCAGTCCCAGAAGCTAAGATAAGCAATATTATTAGTAGATATGGATAGAAAACACTCTGAAGTTTCTAAAACTGTTTGAATGATGTCTGTGAGTATAACAGAACTCATATGGCAGGCAAAAATCTATTTATGAGTATTTCTGTTGAAATGATGTGGCTATGCAAAGTCACTTGATGTTTTTGCCACTAGTGAATCTAGTCGCCTCAATGTAAACTCAGATTTTTTGATATAAATATGAATTTAATCAAACAAAACATGCATGTATTGTGTAACATGAAGTCCTATGAGTGTCATCTGATGAAAATAATCGAAGGTTAGTGATTAATTTTATCTCTACTCTGGTTTTTGTGAAGCTATCTTTAGCTGGAAAAAATGGCTGTGATTATGGTGGTTTTGTGGTGACCTAACATAATCGTTTGTAGTGCTTTCGCTGAAAAGCCTATTTGAAATCAGACACTTTGGTGGGATTAACAACAAGATTACCTTTAAAATAATATAAGACACATGAATGTCTGAGGAATTTTAATTATGAGATTTCTGTTTTTTTAATTTGGCGCCCTGCACTTCGACTGGCTGTTGTCATATCAATCCCGTTAACGGGACTGCAGCCATAAGAAGGTAACGGGATCTCAGCCAGAATAAGTTTTAAACACTGGAGTGATAGATGTGCAAAAGATGAATGTGCAAGTAGAGATACTGGGGTGCAAAGGAGCAAAATAAAAAAATAATACAGTATGGGGATGAGGTAGTTGGATGGCCTATCAACAGATGGGCTATGTACAGGTGCAATGATCTGTGAGCTGCTCTGACAGCTGGTGCTTGAAGTTAGTGAGGGAGATATGAGTCTCCAGCTTCAGTCATTTTGCAGTTCGTTCCAGTCATTGGCAGCAGAGAACTGGAAGGAAAGGCGGCCAAAGGGGGTATTGACTTTGGGGGTGACCAGTGAAATATACCTGCTGGAGCGCGTACTGCGGGTGGGTCCAGCTATGGTGACCAGTGAGCTGAGATAAGGCGGGGCTTTAACTAGCAAAGACTTCCAGATGACCTGGAGCCAGTGTGTTTGGCGACGAGTATGAAGCGAGGGCCAGCCAACGAGAGTGTACAGGTCGCAGTGGTGGGTAGTATATGGGGCTTTGGTGACAAAACTGATGGCATTGTGATAGACTGCATCCAATTTGTTGAGTAGAGTCTTGGAGGCTATTTTGTAAATGACATCGCCGAAGTCGAGGATCGGTAGGATAGTCAGTTTTACGATGGTATATTTGGCAGCATGAGTGAAGGATACTTTGTTGCAAAATAGGAAGCCGATTCTAGATTTAATTTTGGATTGGAGATGCTTAATGTGGGCCTGGAAGGAGAGGTTACAGTCTAACCAGACACCTAGGTATTGTAGTTGTTCACATATTCTACGTCAGAACCGTCCAAAGTAGTGATGCTGGATGGCCGGGCAGGTGCGGGCAGCGATCGGTTGAAGAGCATGCATTTCTTTTTACTTGCATTTAAGAGCAGTTGGAGGCCACGGAAGGAGAGTTGTATGGCATTGAAGCTCGCTTGGAGGTTAGTTAGCACAGTGTCCAAAGAAGGGCCAGAAGTATAAAGAATGGTGTCGTCTGCGTAGAGGTGGATCAGAGAATCCCCAGCAGCTAGAGCGACATCATTGATGTATACAGAGAAGAGAGTCGGCCCTAGAATTGAACCCTGTGGCACCCCCATAGAGACTGCCAGGTCCGGACAACAGGCCCTCTGATTTGACACACTGAACTCTGTCTGAAAAGTAGTTGGTGAACCAGGCGAGGCAGTCATTTGAGAAACTAAGGCTGTTGAGTCTGCCAATAAGAATGTGGTGATTGACAGAGTCGAAAGCCTTGGCCAGGTTGATGAATAGGGCTACACAGTATTGTCTCTTATCGATGGCGGTTAAGATATCGTTTAGGACTTTGAGCGTGGCTGAGGTGCACCCATGACCAGCTCGGAAACAGATTGCATAGCGGAGAAGGTACAGTGGGATTCGAAATGGTCAGTGATCTGTTTGTTAACTTGGCTTTCAAAGACCTTAGAAAATGCAGGGTAGGATAGATATAGGTCTGTAGCAGTTTGGGTCTAGAGTGTCTCCCCCTTTGAAGAGGGTGATGACCGCGGCAGCTTCCAATCTTTGGGGATCTCAGACGATACAAAAGAGGGGTGAACAGGCTAGTAATAGGGGTTGCAACAATTTCGGCAGATAATTTTAGAAAGAGAGGCTCCGGATTGTCTAGCCCGGCTGATTTGTAGGGATCCAGATTTTTGCAGCTCTTTCAGAACATCAGCTATCTGGATTTGGGTGAAGGAGAAATGGGGAAGGCTTAGGCGAGTTGCTGTGGGGGGTGCAGGGCAGTTGACCAGGGTAGGGTTAGCCAGGTGGAAAGCATGGCCAGCCGTAGAAAAATGCTTATTGAAATTCTCAATTATCGTGGATTTATCGGTGGTGACAGTATTTCCTGGCCTCAGTGCAGTGGGCAGCTGGGAGGAGGTGTTCTTATTCTCCATGGACTTTACAGTGTCCCAGAACATTTTTGAGTTTGTACTAAAATCCAAACCAGGAAGAAAAAAAAAATCTGTCGAGACCAGAGATGAGCAGGCGGCAACCAGGAGAAGGCAGTGATGAGCAGGCAGAAACCAGGAGAGGACAGTGATGAGCAGGCAGAAACCAGGAGAGGGCAGTGATGAGCAGGCAGAAACCAGGAGAGGGCAGTGACGAGCAGGCAGAAACCAGGAGAGGGCAGTGATGAGCAGGCAGAAACCAGGAGAGGGCAGTGATGAGCAGGCAGAAACCAGGAGAGGGCAGTGACGAGCAGGCAGAAACCAGGAGAGGGCAGTGACGAGCAGGCAGAAACCAGGAGAGGACAGTGACGAGCAGGCAGAAACCAGGATAGGGCAGTGACGAGCAGGCAGAAACCAGGAGAGGGCAGTGACGAGCAGGCAGAAACCAGGAGAGGGCAGTGACGAGCAGGCAGAAACCAGGAGAGGGCAGTGACGAGCAGGCAGAAACCAGGAGAGGGCAGTGACGAGCAGGCAGAAACCAGGAGAGGGCAGTGACGAGCAGGCAGAAACCAGGAGAGGGCAGTGATGAGCAGGCAGAAACCAGGAGAGGGCAGTGATGAGCAGGCAGAGACCAGACGAGGGCAGTGACGAGCAGGCAGAAACCAGGAGAAGGCAGTGATGAGCAGGCAGAAACCAGGAGAGGGCAGTGACGAGTAGGCAGAAACCAGGAGAGGGCAGTGACGAGCAGGCAGAACCCAGGAGAGGGCAGTGACGAGCAGGCAGAAACCAGGAGAGGGCAGTGACGAGCAGGCAGAAACCAGGAGAGGGCAGTGTTTTTTTTTTTTATGTAACCTTTATTTAACTAGGCAAGTGAGTTAAGAACAAATAATTTTTTTACAATGACGGCCTACCGGGGAATAGTGGGTTAACTGCCTTGTTCAGGGGCAGAACGACAGATTTTTACCTTGTCAGCTCGGGGATCTGATCCAGCAACCTTTCGGTTACTGGCCCAATGCTCTACTAGGCTACCTAATGCCTCAATGCCTCAAAAGTGATGAGCAGGTAGAGACCAGACGAGGGCAGTGATGAGCAGGCAGAAACCAGAAGAGGGCAGTGATGAGCAAGCAGAGAGACCAGGAGAGGGCGGTGATCAGCAGACAGAGAATGTTTAACAACAAACCAGACTTTGAAATCATTGCATCATAATTAAACAACAGTGCTGCTAACTCCAGGGTCATCAGTTGTTAAAAAAAGTCAGTTGAAACTCAAAACAATCATATTGTCTAATTATAGGCATTTATAGGGAGCCCCCAGGTTCAGGTTAAGCCACCTTATTTTCCAATATCACAAAGTAAATACACCTCTGAGGTTGCAAACCAAGCTACACAGGAGGTGGTGACTTATGAGCTGCGTAAGTCTGTAACCATTGATGAATTTCCCTGCAGGATAGCTGTAATTGATATAAACAGAGGAAACCAGAACTCAGTGACCACTGTCTAATTTCCCTGCAGGATAGCTGTATATTGACATATAACCGCAGTGTATTTGTAGTTTGCAGTGAGCACACAAAAGGTCCTTATTAACTATTAGCTTCCCTCGTCACCACACCTCACCACAAGAGACATCTTTCTACACCACTTTTATTAGAAGTGATTATCGAAGAAGGTTAGGAGAGCATTTTCCCCAACCCTTTTCCTGACCTTAACTTCCGTCTCCTAAATTGCAACCTTAATTCTCCTAACCTGCTGCGAAATAGCCACATCGGTATCGAAGTGGTGTCAAAAGGTTTCCCCTCACCACACAGGCCAGCACTCACCAGTTAATTAGGTACACCCATCTAGTACCAGGTTGGACCCCCTTTTGCCTCCAGAACAGTCTGAATTCTTTGGGGCATGGAAACATCGTTCAATTGGTATCAAAGGACCTAACGTGTGCCAGGAAAACAATCCCCACACCATTACACCACCAGCCTATACCATTAACACCAGGCAAGATGGACTTATGCTGCTTAACCCAAATCCTGACTCTGCCATCAGCATGATGCAACAGGAACCGGGATTCGTCAGACCAGGCAATGTTTTTTCACTCCCCAATTGTCCAGTGTTCGTGAATGTGTGCCCACTGGAGCCGCTTCTTCTTGTTTTTAGCTGATAGGAGTGGAATCCTGTGCGGTCGTCTGCTGCAATAGCCCATCTGTGACGAATAGAAACAGTGTAGCTATTCCCTCCGCAAGGCAATCAAACAAGCTAAGCTTCAATATAGAGACAAAGTAGAGTCACAATTCAGAGGCTCAGACACGAGAGGTATGTGGCAGGGTCTACAGTCAATCACGGACTACAAAAGGAAAACCAGCCCCGTCGCGGACCGAGATGTTTTGCTCCCAGACAAACTAAACAACTTCTTTGATCACTTTGAGGACAATACAGTGCCACTGACACGGCCCGCTACCAAAACCTGCGGGCTCTCCTTCACTGCAGCCAACGTGAGTAAAACATTTAAACGTGTTAACCATCGCAAGGCTGCCGGCCCAGACCGCATCCCCAGCCGCATCCTCAGAGCATGCGCAGACCAGCTGGCTGGTGTGTTTACGGACATATTCAATCACCCTTATCCCAGTCTGCTGTTCCCACAAGTTTCAAGAGGGCCACCATTGTTCCTGTTCCCAAGAAAGCGAAGGTAACTGTGCTAAATGACTATCGCCCCGTAGCACTCACTTCCGTCATCATGAAGTGCTTTGAGAGACTAGTCAAGGACCATATCACCTTCACCCTACCTGACACCCTAGACCCACTCCAATTTGCTTATCGCCCCAATAGACGACACAATCGCAATAACACTGCCCTAACCCATCTGGACAAAAGGAATACCTATGTAAGAATGCTGTTCATCGACTACAGCTCAGCATTTAACACCATAGTACACTCCAAACTCATCATTAACCTCGAGACCCTGGGTCTCTACCCCGTCCTGTGCAACTGGGTCCTGGACTTCCTGACTGGCCGCCCCCAGATGGTGAGGGTAGGTAACAACATCTCCACCCCGCTGATCCTCAAAACTGGGGCCCCACAAGGGTGCGTTCTCAGTCCTCTCCTGTACTCCCTGTTCACCCATGACTGCGTGGCCATGCACGCCTCCAACTCAATCATCAAGTTTGCAGATGACACTACAGTGGTATGCTTGATTACCAACAACGACGAGATGGCCTACAGGGAGGAGGTGAGGGAACTCGGAGTGTGGTGTCAGGAAAATAACCTCACACTCAATGTCAACAAAATAAAGGAGACGATCGTGGACTTCAGGAAACAGCAGAGGGAGCAGCCCCCTATCCACATCAACGGGACAGTAGTGGAGAAGGTGGAAAGTTTTAAGCTCCTCGACGTACACATCACGGACAAACTAAAATGGTCCACCCACACAGACAGCGTGGTGTAGAAGGCGCAACAGCGCCTCTTCAGCCTCAGGAAGCTGAAGAAACTTGGCTTGTCACCTAAAACACTCACAAACTTTTACAGATGCACAATTGAGAGCATCCTGTCGGGCTGTATCACCACCTGGTACAGCAACTGCTCCGCCCACAACCGTAATGCTCTCAAGAGGGTAGTGAGGTCTGCACAATGCATCACCGGGGGAAAACTACCTGCCTTCCAGGACACCTACATCACCCGATGTCACAGGAAGGCCAACAAGATCATCAAGGACAACAACCACCCGAGTCACTGCCTGTTCACCCCGCTATCATCCAGAAGGCGAGGTCAGTACAGGTGCATCAAAGTGGGGACCGAGAGACTGAAAAACAGCTTCTATCTCAAGGCCATCAGACTGTTAAACAGCCACCACTAACATTGAGTGGCTGCTGCCAACATACTGACTCAACTCTAGCCACTTTAATAATGGAAAAATGTATGTACTAAATGTATCAGTAGTCACTTTAAACACTGCCACTTTATATAACGCTTACATACCCTACATTACTCATCTCATATGTATATACTGTACTCTATACCATCTACTGCATCTTGCCTATGCCGTTCGGCCATCGCTCATTCATTATTTTTATGTACATATTCTTATTCATTCCTTTACACTTGTGTGTATAAGGTAGTTGTGGTGAAATGTTTAGGTTAGATTACTTGTTAGATATTACTGCATGGTAGGAACTAGAAGCAAAAGCATTTCTCTACACTCGCATTAACATCTGCTAACCATGTGTGTGTGACAAATAAAATGTGATTTGATTTGACACGGCTCGACGAGTTGTGCGTTCCGAGACACCGTTCTGCACACCACTGCCGTTATTTGCCTGTTTGTGGCCCGGCTGTTAGTTTGCACGATTCTTGCCATTCTCCATCCACCTGCCATCAACTAGCTGTTTTTGTCCACAGGACTGTCGCTGACTGGATGTGTTTGGTGTTTCGCATCATTCTCTGTAAACCCTACACACTGTCGTGTGTGAAAAGCCTAGGAAGCTGGCACGATTTAAGCTTTGTTTTAATTTTCTTTAACTCTGTTTTTTTTCTGTGTCTAATTCTGAATAAGGTGCTATGTAACTCAGTTGGTAAAGCATGGCGCGCATTACTCCAGGGTAGTGGGTTTGATTCCCTGGAACCACCTATACGTAAAATGTACGTGCTTCGGATAAAATTGTCTTCTAAATGGCATATATTATAAAAGATTCCGCTATTTCTCAAGACGGGGAGCTGGTTGGTTCCCCTGCAATACCTCCAGACCTTGCTGCCAATCCCCTCTCTCTGGACGGTGAGCTGGTTGGTTCCCCAAGAGGTTAAATATACAGTACCAGTCAAAAGTTTGGACACACACTCATTCCAGGGTTTTTCTATATTTTTACATTGTAGAATAGTAGTGAAGACATTAAAACTATGAAACAACACATATGGAATCATATAGTAACCAAAAAGTGTTAAACAAATCAAAACATATTTTATATTTTTTCAAAGCAGCCATTGACAGCTTTGGACACACTTGGCATTCTCTCAACCAGCTTCATGAGGTAGTCACCTGGAATGCATTTCAATTGACAGGTGTGCCTTCTTAAAAGTTGTCTTATAGAAATGAAGGTCAGTCAATACGGAACATTTCAAGAACTTTGAAAATGTATTCATCAAATTCATCCAGCGCTATAATGAAACTGGCTCTCATGAGGACTGCCACAGGAAAGGAAGACCCAGAGTTACCTCTGCTGTGGAGGATAATTTCATTAGAGTTAACAGCCTCAGAAATCAGCATTTAACTGCACCTCAAATTGCAGCCAAAAATAAATGCTTCACAGAGTTCAAGTAACAGACACATCAACATCAACTGTTCAAAGGACTGAGTGAATCAGGCCTTCATGATCAAATTGCTGCAAAGAAAAACCTACTAAGGGACACCAATTAGAAGAAGACACTTGTTTGGGCTAAGAAACACAAGCAATGGACATTAGACCATTGGAAATATGTCCTTTGGTCTGATGGGTCCAAATTTGCAATTTTTGGTTCTAACCACCATGTCTTTGTGAGACACAGAGTAGGTGAATGGATGATCTCTGCATGTGTGGTTCCCACCGTGAAGCATGTAGGAGGAGGTGTGATGGTGTGGGGGTGCTTTGCTGGTGACACTGTCAGTTATTTATGTAGAATTCAAGGCACACTCAACAGCATGGCTACCATAGCATTCTGCAGTGATACGCCACCCTTTGTGCTTAATGGAACTATCATTTGTTTTTCAACAGGACAATGACCCAACACAACTCCAGGCTGTGTAAAGGCTTTTTGACCAATAAGGAGTGATGGAGTGCTGCATCAGATGACCTGGCCTCCACAATCACCCGACCTCAACCCAATTGAGATGGTTTGGGATGAGTTGGACCGCAGAGTGAAGGAAAAGCAGCCAACAAGCGCTCAGCATATGTTGGAACTCCTTCAAGACTGTTGGAAAAGCATTACTCATGAAGCTGGTTGAGAGAATGGGAAGTGTGCAAATTTGTCATCAAGGCCAAGGGTGGCTACTTTGAAGAATCTAAAATATATTTTGATTTGTTTAACTCTTTCTTGGTTACTACATTATTCCATGTGTTATTTCATAGTTTTGATGTCTTCACAATTATTCTGCAATGTAGAAAATAGTAAAAATAAAGAAAAACCCTTAAATGAGTAGGTGTGTCCAAACTTTTGATTGGTACTGTATATTTTTTCAATATTGCATTTTTTTGTTTCAGGATTACTAAATAATCAAATTGCACATATACTGTGTATTCTGAACTGAAGACAAACAAGATTACATGACACATCAACCTGGAAGTTGAGGTGGCGGAGGTGGGACAGGAATCCTCAGGGCCCCCAGTTCCATCATCCAGAGGCGGTGCTGGCTGAGGTTCAGGTTCCTGAGGTTCTCAAACTGCTCAAGGCCCAGAACGTCCAGCTGTTTCAGGAGGTTGTGGTCCAGGCGGAGCTCCAGGAAAGAGGACAGATTTTTGGAGTCAGGCGGGAGCCACCGCAGCCAGTTGTAGCTGAGGTCCATTCTCTCCAGGAAAGAGGACAGACTGTTGGAGTCAGGCGGGAGCCACCGCAGCCAGTTGTAGCTGAGGTCCATTCTCTCCAGGAAAGAGGACAGACTGTTGGAGTCAGGCGGGAGCCACCGCAGCCAGTTGTAGCTGAGGTCCATTCTTTCCAGGAAAGAGGACAGATTGTTGGAGTCAGGCGGGAGCCACCGCAGCCAGTTGTAGCTGAGGTCCATTCTCTCCAGGAAAGAGGACAGACTGTTGGAGTCAGGCGGGAGCCACCGCAGCCAGTTGTAGCTGAGGTCCATTCTCTCCAGGAAAGAGGACAGACTGTTGGAGTCAGGCGGGAGCCACCGCAGCCAGTTGTAGCTGAGGTCCATTCTCTCCAGGAAAGAGGACAGACTGTTGGAGTCAGGCGGGAGCCACCGCAGCCAGTTGTAGCTGAGGTCCATTCTCTCCAGGAAAGAGAAGGATGATAGGGCCTGGAAAGGAATTATTTTCTAATCTAAATGATACACTGTACTTTAATGCTTTGTCAAGGTCGTTTGTCAATCGATCATTCGCCAAAAGCACACATTTGAATTTGAGGTAATTACACTGAACAAAAATATAAAGGCAACATGCAACAATTTCAAAGATTTTACTGAGTTACAGTTCATATAAGAAAATCAGTCAATTGAAATAAATTCATTAGGCCCTACTCTATGGATTTCACATGACTAGGAATAAAGATGTTGGTCACAGAAACCTTTTTTTTAAAGTATGTGTGTGGATCAGAAAACCAGTCAGTATCTGGGGTGACCACCATTTGCCTCATGCAGCGTGACATCTCCTTTGCATAGTTGATCAGGCTGTTGACTGTGGCCTGTGGAATGTTGTCCCACCCCTCTTCAATGGCTGTGCAAAGTTGGATATTGGCGGGAACTGGAACCCGATGTCATACACATTGATCCAGAGCATCCCAAACATGCTCAATGGGTGACATGGCTGGTGAGTATGCATGCCATGGTAAAACTGGGACATTATCAGCTTCCAGGAATGGCTGCATCATGTTATGGATATGCTTGTAATCGACAAGGACTGAGTTTTTTTTAATAAAAATAAATGTAATAAAATAAGCAACAAAAAAAATCCTATAGGAAAACCTTGTTCAAGCTGCTTTCCACCAGACACTGGGTGACAAATTCAACTTTCAGCAGGACAATAACATATAACATAAGGCCAAATATACACTGCCGTTGCTTACCAAGATGACGTTGAACGTTCCAGAGTGGCCTAGTTACAGTTTTTAATTAAATGTGCTTGAAAATCTATGGCAAGACTTGAAAAGTGATGTCTTGCAATGATCAACAACCAACTTGACCGAGCTTGAATACATTTTTAAAGAATAATGTGCATATATTGTAGTCCAGGTGTGCAAAGACTTACCCAGAAAGACTCACAGCTGTAATCGCTGCCACAGGTGATTCTAACATGTAGTGACTCAGAACAAGCGCCACACTCAGACCTAGCATTATTCAGAAGCTGTACATGTAGGTCTCATTTCTGAATCTGGAGGACGTATAAAATCTACATTTATTGATAGGGTACGCAGGTGAAGCAAAATGCTTGTTTCTAGCTCCAACAGTGCAGTAATACCTGGCAATAAAAATAAACTATACACACATAATCCATAAAGAAATTAGGAAATATATGAACGAGCAAGGTCAGAGACAGGAATATATACACATATATTGGTGTATAGACAGTATATGAATGGAAAAGGTGTGTACAACAGTAGTTATATAGGATGTGCCATTAATAGAATACAGTATATACCACAACAGCCTCAATGGCACACAATCCATGTCTCAATTGTCTTAAGGCTTAAAAATCCTTCTTTAACTTGTCTCTTCCCTTTCATCTACACTGATTGAAGTGGACTTAACAAGTGACATCAATAAGTGATCATAGCATTCACCCGGTCAGTCTGTCATGGAAAGAGCATATTTTGTACAGTGTACATATAAAGTGGGTAAAACATTATGTAAACATTATTAAAGTGACCAGTTTTCAATGACTATTTACATAGAGCAGCAGGGTAGAGTACCAGGTGGTAGCTGGCTAGAACAGTGACTAATGCTGGTGGTGACTTAACAGTCTGATGGCCTGGAGATAGAAGCGATTTCTTAGGCTCTCGGTCCCAGCTGTGATGTACCTGTACTGTCTCTGCTTTCTCGATGGTAGCGAGGTGTAACGGCCGTGGCTCGCGTGACTGAGGTCCTTGACATTATCTTCTTGACCTTTCTGTGACACTGGGTACTGTAGATGTCCTGGAGTTTAGGCAGTGTACCCCTGGTGACTCGTTGGGCTGACTGCACCACCCTCCGGTGATACAGCCACACAAGGTGCTCTCAATGGTGCATCTGTAGAAGTTTGTGAGGGTCTTAGGGGTCCAAGACAAATTATTTCAGCCTTCCAAGGTTGAATAGGCACTGTTGTTCCTTCACCACGCTGTCTTTGTGAAGGGACTATTTTCAGGTTGTCAGTGATGTTTTTGACCCTCTCCCCTGTGGTCCCGTTGATGTGGATGGGGGCGTACTCTCTGCTCTCCTGTAGTTCACGATCAGTTCCTTTATGTTGACGTTATTTACCTGGCACCACTCCACCAGGGCTCTCACCTCCTCCCTGTAGGCTGTCTCATCATTGTTGGTAATCAGACCTACCACTATTGTACCAGACTGTTACGGTTTGCATGTGGTTATCTTCATCCAATTCCCAAATTGGATCCCCTTAGATTTTGATGTCTATGTTTTTTTTTTTTTTTTTAAACAATGTAGCTGTTATGGGGACAGATATGGTCATGTGATGCAGTTCATAGTTGATGCTGTTGGTGAACGTTGGCAATTAAATAGATCAAGCATCTAATGTCAGAGAGGGTCCATTTTGGGTGGACCCCCATAATAGGGATTTGTGTTTGCCACAATATAAAACCTTCTTGAACATTATGTTTGATGACATGTCATTTAGCAACACTAAGGCTTATCAGAGGAATCTGGTGGGAGGGGCTATAGGAATGGCCCATTGTAATGTCTGGAATGGAATCAATGGAACGGAGTCAAACATGTTTGATACCATTCCGTTCCAGCCATTACAATGGGCCTGTCCTATAGCCCCTCCCACCATATTGCTCTGACTTATATAGCTTCATTATCTAGCGCTCAGTCAATCTAAATATGCAACAGAAAAAGAGGTCTTCTGACCGCAATGGGACTTCCAGGATAAATAAAGGTTCAATCAACAGAAAATACACACCCTAGTCCAGTGTTCCCGCACCTGAGTCAACTAACCCTCGGGTGAGTTTCTCTTGGGTTACAATAAAAATGTATGCTGCTGGGGGTACCCAAGGTCTGGAGTTGGGAAGCACTGCCCTTGTCCAATCATGTCTCCGGCAGTCCATGAATTAGTCTTCTCCGTGATCAGACAAGCAGGTACCCAGTGGAATGTAATGACATTACCTGCAGATTCTCACTTCCTACTTCGACAGGTACCATCACTGACACTGAAATGACCTGTAATTTACAGTCCATTGGTATAACAACTTAGCCTCCCTTCACCAATCTTGTTCAGTATCCTCCGTCCTGAGTTATTTGAAGCAGCAAGCACAGCAGGGGCCAGCATTGGAGAAATAAGAATCCGTTTCCCATTTTAATTGAATGTCCAGGTAATGAAGGGATGGATTCTGTGAGGTCAGTTCTCTGTAATCAAATCTTTTTCTAATGAGAAACTAACAATTGCTGTGTAGTCAAATTCTTTTGAACAACTTAACTTACATGAAACAAGTTGTTCAACAACTTACATGAAACATGTTTACTTTAAATGGCACCAACAGCAGTATAATGTTTTAGTTAACTGGACGGCATGTACATGGTCAGGTGTATAAAGGGTGGCATGCCAGGTTTGACCACGCACATTGAGTAGTCATGATTAAATGGTAGCCTACTGGAGCCTTGTAAAACCAGACCTATCTCACGAGAGCTCACATTCGGTTTCACTTCATGTGAACAGAATCATGAATGCAGTGGTCAGCAGTTTAATGAGGCTAGGCCTACTGCACTATTGACTGACCATTCTTTTGCAGAGACAATGTTCCATATACCACAATTCATTGTACAATGAAAATACCTAACAGGAAATCAATAATTTGCCATCTGACTCTTTCAAAGGTTTGTGTTCTTTGCCTCGCAAAAAGCTATTGAAATTACTGTATTACAGTCAGAATGTTACTTTTATTTTAGAAAATGTCTTTTTAAAGTGTGGCATTTCAAGTCACGTTTTGTTTAAAAGACAGAAAAACAGACACTTGTATAACATGGATATAGCAAAAAAAGGAAACTGACAGAAATAAAGCTAACAAGCCTTTGACTGCTCTATTTTTCTCTTTTTGAATAAATGAAATTTATGGAAAAGAAAGGAGAAAAGCCATTGGGGACAAGAGGAAGATGATGGATTGATGGGAGGGATGAGTGAGATGAAGTTAGTTTCCTTTAACTATATGGTTGCGTCATGGTTGATGTTTTAAATTATCTTTATAAAGTCTAATTTAAGATTAACTCTTTCCTCTTTTTTTTGTGTGTCTTTTTCGTTAATGTTTTTAGATCTTCTGGACCCAGTGCTCTTCAGCGCTGGATCTTCCTGGTCTCTGACAAGGAGGGCTAGGAATGCCAACCTCGTCCGGCAGTCGAGACAGACTGCCCGCCGTGCCGTCCACCAGCCCGCTGCAGTGTTGCATTCCCTGGCTGGCCCGACCCACACTGCCCTGCGCTGACTCAAGATGATAAAGTGGAGTCCTTCTGTGTTTGCTGTGCTTGTGAACGTTGCTTCTGACTTTCCAAGTCTCTAAAATGTTTCTCAACCTGCAGAGGAAGGACAAGGGAAGACAACTTGAGATGTATGATCATTACTATTTGTTACCGTAACAAAAGAAAAAGTGCAAACGACATGTTAATTGTATAATTGTTACACAGCAAAGGCAATGCATTGACAGCTATAACAATTGGTAGGTTGGTTGACAGCTATAACAATAGTAGTAGTAGTAGTTAGGTAGGTTGACATATAACCATAGTAGTAATTAGGTTGACAGACCTAACAGTAGTAGTAGTAGTAGGGTTGACAGACCTAAAAGTAGTAGTAAGGTTGACACACCTAACAGTAGAAGAAGTTAGGCTGACATACCTAACAGTAGTAGTAGTAGTAGTAGTAAGGTGGACAGGCCTAAGCGCAGTAGGTAGGTGGACAGACCTAACTGCAGTAGGTACAGTTGAAGTCGGAAGTTTACATACGCTTAGGTTGGAGTCATTAAAACTCGTTTTTCAACCACTCCACAAATTCCTTGTTAACAAACTATAGTTTTGGCAAGTCGGTTAAGACATCTACTTTATGCATGACACAAGTCATTTTTCCAACAATCGTTTACAGACAGATTATTTCACTTATAATTCATTGTGTCACAATTCCAGTGGGTCAGAAGTTTACATACACTAAGTTGACTGTGCCTTTAAACAGCTTGGGAAAATCCAGAAAATGATGTCATTCTGATAGGCTAATTGACATCATTTGAGCCAATTGGAGGTGTACCTGTGGATGTATTTCAAGGCCTACTTTCAAACTCAGTGCCTCTTTGCTTGACATCATGGGAAAATCAAAAGAACTCAGCCAAGACCTCCACGAGTCTGGTTCATCCTCGGGAGAAATTTCCAAATGCCTGAAGGTGCCACCTTCAAACTGTACAAACAATAGTACGCAAGTATAAACACCACGGGAACACGCAACCGTCATACCGCCCAGGAAGGAGACGCGTCCTGTCTCCTAGAGATGAACGCCCTTTGGTACAAAAAGAGCAAATCAATCCCAGAACAGCAGCAAAGGACCTTGTGAAGATTCTGGTGGAAACGGGTACAAAAGTATGTATATCCACAGTAAAACGAGTCCTATATTGACATAACCTGAAAGGCGCTCAACAAGTTAGAAGCCACTGCTCCAAACCCGCCATAAGAAATCCAGACTACGGTTTGCAACTGCACATGGGGACAAAGATCGTACTTTTTGGAGAAATGTCCTCTGGTCTGACGAAACAAAAATAGAACTGTTTGGCCATAATGACCATCATTATGTTTGGAGGAAAAAGGGGGAGGCTTGCAAGCCGAAGAACACCATTCCAACCGTGAAGCACGGGAGTGGCAGCATCATGTTGTGGGGGTGCTTTGCTGCAGGGGGGACTGGTGCACTTCACAAAATAGATGGCATCATGAGAGAGGGAAATGATGTGGATATATTGAAGCAACATCAAGACATCAGTCAGGAAGTTTAAGCTTGGTCGCAAATAGGTCTACCAAATGGACAATGACCCCAAACATACTTACAAAGTTGTGGCAAAATGGCTTAAGGACAACACAGTCAAGGTATTGGAGTGGCCATCACAAAACCCTGCCCTCAATCGCATAGAAAATGTATGGGCAGAACTGAAAAAGTGTGTGCGAGCAAGGAGGCCTACAAACCCAACTCAGTTACACCAGCTCTGTCAGGAGGAATGGGCCAAAATTCACCCAACTTATTGTGGGACGATTGTAAAAGGCTTACCGAAACGTTTGACCCAAGTTACACAATTTAAAGGCAATGCTACCAAATACTAATTAAGTGTATGTAAACTTCTGACCCACTGGGAATGTGATGAAAAAGATAAAAAGCA
The DNA here is from genome assembly GCF_029448725.1 of Salvelinus fontinalis. Taxonomy (NCBI): domain Eukaryota; kingdom Metazoa; phylum Chordata; class Actinopteri; order Salmoniformes; family Salmonidae; genus Salvelinus; species Salvelinus fontinalis. Next base: position 90,463,916 of record NC_074665.1, on the reverse strand, counting down.
GAAATAAATCATTCTCTCTACTACTATTCTGACATTTCACATTCTTAAAATAAAAGTGGTGATCATTACTGACCTAAGACAGGGAATTTTTACTAGGATTAAAATGTCAGGAATTGTGAAAAACTGAGTTTAAATGTATTTGGCTAAGGTGTATGTAAACTTCCGACTTCAACTGTAGGTGGACAGACCTAACCGCAGTAGGTAGGTGGACAGACCTAAAAGTTGTAGTAGTAGGTAGACAGATGTAGTAGTAGGTAGACAGATGTAGGTGTAGTAGGTAAGCGATACTCACTATTTTGCGTACATGACTTAAAGCACTTCCCTCTTTGCCTTTGCAGTTGTCAGCCTGGTATGGCGGCGAGATCACAACGTCGTCCATCACCATTATGTTCTTCTCCTGCCATTTACAGTCTTTGATGCTGCAGAACATAGTACACATCATTAAACCATTTAAAGGGTCAAACAGTCCTTGAGCTGAAGAGTCAGGTCTATTTAAACCACTAAAATGCGTTTTAATCTAATATTTTGAAATAAAGCATGAAATCTCAATTGAATATTTATTTATGAAGCTAAAACTTGACAACAATTTATAAGAGTATGTACCATTAGATAATCTAAGCCTATTATCTGAAAAGGTAGATCGGGATACAGACATTGGGGAGATGCGGGACAACTTAGTACTGTAAGGTATATGTGAATGCCTTTATCAAATTCTCCCAGAGAATCTTGCCGCCCGACGTGCTATCACTTAGTTTGTGTGCACAGCAGTTGATCAGCAGTCGCACCGCGTTGGCCGTGTGTGGAAAAACGGAGGTGTCGGAGCTGGGATTGTCTTTACCGCGTCGTACCAATTTAAACAAAGATTAAAAGCCAAAATCAGGTCAAGACTTTCAAAGTTTTAATTAACGTTGACCTAACATGGGATATATTCAAATCACCTGCCTCTAAACCTAGCCATTATAACTGGAAAGGATATTCAGTAGGCCCAGTGGCGGCCTGGGATCCATAAAGAATCCCCTGCCCGATATATTATAACCAGTAGACAATGCTGCCGACCGACACACTGCCCCTCTGGAATTAATATTATTGAATTGAAAAAGGCACTTACGTTTTGTGAATAGTCTGGAATAGATGCTGGCCCTCCACAGAAACCCCAGCACTGATTGCATATGCTTGGGACAGCTTGTCTTCCTTCTCTGACCGTGCTCGATTGGCAAGCTGGGAGAAGGATGGCAGGGAGGAGAAAGTTAGGAGGGGATTTGGAGAAGAAGGCAGTCAACCAACTTGAGTCGAGGTGCAATCAAAACCTACACGGAACAAAAATATAACCGCAAAGTGTTGGTCCCATGTTTCATGAGGTGAAATAAAAGATCCCAGAAATGTTCCATATTCACAAAAAGTGTATTTCTCTCAAATTTTGTGCACAAACTGCAATGTCGTTTTAGAGAGTTTGGCAGTACGTCCAACCAGCCTCATAACCACATGTACCATGCCAGCCCAGAACCTCCACATCCGGCTTCTTCACCTGCAGGTGAAGAAGCTGGTCTCTGGTCTCATCTGAGACCAGCCACGCGGACAGCTGATGAAACTGTGGACAACCGAAGGATTTCTGTTTCTGCACAAACTGTCTCAGGGAAGCTCATCTGCGCACTCGCCATCTTTGAAATTGTTGCGGTTGCATTTATATACTGAACAAAAATGTATTTGAAGGGAATAGGCACAAGACGCAACTTTCGCTTACAATTGAAAACACAATTGATAGCCTTGATCAGAAAAATGGGATGAGAAAGTTGACAAGGAAGATTTAACAATGACTGGCTCAGATGGGTGATTATTTGAGACAGGTGACAAATGGAACTCAAGTCATCTCATTGCAAGGAACCTAACACTGGACCTGGCCTGTTCATAAGATGTACAAAAAATGTAACAGATTTTGTTTTCCATACAAATAGTCTAATCATAAGAACAAAGAATCACGTACAAAAGCCTAGGCTGCACAAAAGCCAAGCAGCATCTACAGCAGGGGTATTCAAATGTTACCCGCCGAGGTCAGGACTAGTCCTGGTTCTGTTCTAACTGATAATTCATTTCACACACACATGGTGACCCAGGTCTAAATCAGTCCCTGATTAGAGGGGCAGAAAGAAAAAAAGCAGTGGAACTGGCTGAATTTGGGGGACCTACAGTATGACAGCAGATGAGGGCTTACCTTGCTAACATTCAGTGATGCTAGAGGAGGAGTTTCAGTGCGGTCATTTATTATATCCACTTCAGAAACATAGGCTAAATTGATCAGGATGACGTCGTAGAGAGTTGGCTTTCTGCTGGAGGGATCACATTCTGGGAGGAACTCAAGTCAAGGTAAACAAGCTGAGTAGTAGCAGCAGTGCCACACAATGCATAGTAGTAGCAGTAGCTGTACACAATGCATAGTAGTAGCTGTACACAATGCATAGTAGTAGCAGTAGCTGTACACAATGTGTAGTAGTAGTGGAACAAATTTTAAAAACTTGCTGTCCGGATCCCGGTTTTGAGTCACAGATCGGATCATTTTTCGGATCAGAAAAAAAAAAAAAGTGGAAACAAATCTAACTTTGCTTTCCATTTATGAAAGAACACTTAAAGAGACAAACTTTTCAATGTTTAAATCAAATATTTAAATCAAATATTCAATTGTTAAATTAAAGTGCAGTATGAGGCATGATACCTTCTTCCTTTGAACAATAGTGAATAAAACAATAGCCTGTGTCCACATCAAAGAAAAGTAAAGAAAGCAAAGCAGACCTGAGCTTAACTTCAAATTCTTTTTCAAAAAGATGAGGATGTCTACATAGTCTGGGGAGAGAGTAGACCTCTTAGCAGTCACTATGTCCCCTGCCGTGGAGCACACCCTCTCGCTAGGGGCGGAAGTGCCAGGCACAGACAGATAGCATCTTGCCTACATGGCAATGTGAGGGTATTTACACACATTGATTTTCTAACATGTCAGTGGATCACCACCATTTAAACCAGAAACTCTGGGTTGCTAACTGAGTAGACTAATTGAAGTTTATGAACATTGATAACGAAATTCTCATAACAGTAGTAGCAGCAGCACACAATGCATAGTAGTAGCAGCAGCAGCAGCATCACACAATGCATAGTAGTAGCAGCAGCAACATCACACAATGCATAGTAGTAGCAGCAGCAGCATCACAAAATGCATAGTAGCATCAGCGTCAAACAATGCATAGTAGCATCAGCAGCAGCATCACACAATGCATAGTAGCATCAGCAGCAGCAACACACAATGCATAGTAGCAGCAGCAGCAGCATCACACAATGCATAGTAGGAGCAGCAGCAGTATCACACAATGCATAGCAGCAGCAGCAGCAGTATCACACAATGCATAGCAGCAGCAGCAGCATCACACAATGCATAGCAGCAGCAGCAGCATCACACAATGCATAGCAGCAGCAGCATCACACAATGCATAGCAGCAGCAGCATCACACAATGCATAGCAGCAGCAGCATCACACAATGCATAGCAGCAGCAGCATCACACAATGCATAGCAGCAGCAGCATCACACAATGCATAGCAGCAGCAGCATCACACAATGCATAGCAGCAGCAGCATCACACAATGCATAGCAGCAGCAGTATCACACAATGCATAGCAGCAGCAGCATCACACAATGCATAGCAGCAGCATCACACAATGCATAGCAGCAGCAGCATCACACAATGCATAGCAGCAGCAGTATCACACAATGCATAGCAGCAGCAGTATCACACAATGCATAGCAGCAGCAGTATCACACAATGCATAGCAGCAGCAGCATCACACAATGCATAGCAGCAGCAGCATCACACAATGCATAGCAGCAGCAGTATCACACAATGCATAGTAGCAGCAGTATCACACAATGCATAGTAGTAGCAGTATCACACAATGCATAGTAGCAGCAGTATCACACAATGCATAGTAGCAGCAGTATCACACAATGTATAGTAGCAGCAGTAGCAGTATCACACAATGTATAGTAGCAGCAGTAGCAGTATCACACAATGCATAGTAGCAGCAGCAGCAGTATCACACAATGCATAGTAGCAGCAGCAGCAGTATCACACAATGCATAGTAGCCGCAGCAGCATCACACAATGCATAGTAGCCGCAGCAGCATCACACAATGCATAGTAGCATCAGTAACAGTAGAAAAGAAGCATCCTAGCACATGGCTAGAGCATCAGTGACATTCAAAGAATCTCAAGACCTGTGGATAAATATGGAGGATTCACTTTAAGTCTATACAAAAACACCCCATTCTACCAACAGTCCAGACTGCATATCTGTCATGCTGCACAATAATCCAGCCATTTGACTGAGCATTTGGCAGGCGTGTTTCTCACGTGAGAGTAAAGCCTATTCCTTCCAAATGCCTTTATGATTTTTTTGCTTGCACCTCATCTCACGTTGGTTGAGTGCCTTCTACTCCTCTACAGGTATTTGACTGAGCAAATATATCACCACCATCAACAGGGTTAGAATGAGTCAATCATTATGAGGGTCTATTTTCCCCATCTACCGTCAATATGAGGGTCTATTCTCCCCACCAATATTAGGATCTATTTTCCCCATCTATCGTCAATATTAGTGTCCATTCTCCCCACCAATATTAGGGTCTATTCTCCCCATCAATATTAGGATCTATTTTCCCCATCTATCGTCAATATTAGTGTCCATTCTCCCCACCAATATTAGGGTCTATTCTCCCCATCAATATTAGGGTCTATTCTCCCCATCCATCGTCAATATTAGGGTCCATTCTCCACATCAAAAATGTGAAATCTCAGACAGCTGTAGCTCAACGTAATAGAGTAGTAGACTGAGGAAGTCACATGGCACTCCGCCAGCAGCTGTGGTTAGATAGAGACTGAGGAAGTCTTGCCAGGCGCATGGCTCCCCGCCAGCAGCTGTGGTTAGAGGCTGAGGAAGTCTTGGGGTAGGCCATAGCAGTACTGTCATAGTCAGCTGGAATGACAACCAAGGGAAATACTGCCACCTATTGCAGCCACAGGAGAACATTCCCAGGTTATAGCATAGCAATGAATGACAGGAAGCATCCGAGAGAAAGTAGAGGGACATGAATGGGCTCCCGAGTTGCGCAGCGGTCTAAGGCACTGCATCTTAGTGCTAGAGTGCTATTCACGTTAGTCGGATGTGGCAGGGCCTGCAAACCATTACAGACTACAAAGGGAAGCACAGCCGAGGGCTGCCCAGTGACACGAGCTAAACTAATTCTATGCAAATAACACAGAAACATGCATGAGAGCACCAGCTGTACCGTAAGACTGTGTGATCACGCTCTCTGCAGCCGATGTGAGTAAGACCTTTAACTTCTCTAGGATAGGGGGAGGCATTTTCACTTTGGATGAATAGCGTGCCCAGAGTGAACTGCCTCCTACTCTGTCCCAGATGCTAATATATGCATATTGATATTACTATTGGATATAAAACACTCTGAAGTTTCTAAAACTGTTTGAATGATGTCTGTGAGTATAACAGAACTCATATGGCAGGCAAAAACCTGAGAAAAAATCCAAACAGGAAGTGAGAATTCTGAGGCTGGTCAATTTTCAACTCATCGCCTATTGAAATCCCAGTGGGATATGGATCTGTTTCCACTTCCTACGCCTTCCACTAGATGTCAACAGTCTGCAGAACGTTGAATGAAGCTTCTACTGTGATGTGGGGCCGGATGGGAGGTGTTTGAGTCAGTGGTCTGGCAGAGTTCCTGGTCACGCGCATTCCTCATGATATCGACTTGCGTTCCATTACTTCTATAGACACAAAGGAATTCTCTGGTTGGAACGTTATTGAATATTTATGATAACAACATCCTAAAGATTGATTCTCTACTTAGTATGACAAGTTTATTCGACCTGTAATATAACTTTTTGAAGTTTTCGTCCGATGTTCGCCTGGATCTGCGCGAGCGTTTGGATATGTGTACTATACGTGCTAACAGAAGTAGCTACTTGGACATAAATACTGGACATTAAACAAAACAACACTCCTGGGAGTGCAGTCTGATGAAGCTCATCAAAAGGTAAGTGAATATTTATGATGTAATTATGATGTAATTTCGTATTTCTGTTGACTCCAAAATGGCGGAGAAGTGTTGTTTATATCTGAGTGCCGTCTCAGATTATTGCATGGTTTGCTTTTTCCGTAAAGTTTTTTTGAAATCTGACACAGCGGTTGCATTAAGAACAAGTGTATCTTTAATTCTATGTAAAACATGTATCTTTCATCAAAGTTTATGATGAGTATTTCTGTTATTTGATGTGGCTCTCTGCAATTTCTCCGGATATTTTGGAGGCATTTCTGAACATGGCGCCAATGTAAACTGTGATTTGTGGATATATAAATATGCACATTATCGAACAAAACATACATGTATTGTGTAACATGATGTCCTTTGAGTGTCATCTGATGAAGATCATCAAAGGTTAGTGATTAATTGTATCTCTATTTCTGCTTTTTGTGACTCCTATATTTTGCTGGGAAAATGGCTGTGTTTTTCTGTGGCTATGTACTGACCTAACTGAGCTAACATAATCGTTGTGTGCGTTCGCCGTAAATCCTTTTTGAAATCAGACATGTTGGCTGGATTCACAAGTGTAGCTTTAATTTGGTGTCCTTCATGTGTGATTTCATGAAAGATTGATTTTATAGTAATTTATTTGAATTTGGCACTCTGCATTTTTACTGGCTTTTGGCCAAGTGGGACGTTAGCGTCCCACATATCCCAGAGAAGTTAAACAGGTCAACATTCACAAGGCCGCAGGGCCAGACGGATTACCAGGACATGTACTGCGAGCATGCGCTGACCAAATAACAAGTGCCTAAACTGATATTTTCAACCTCTCCCTGTCCGAGTGTGTAATACCAACATGTTTTAAGCAGACCACTATAGCCTCTGTGCCCAAAAACACTAAGGTAACCTGCCTACATGACTACTGACCCGAAGCACTCACATCTGTAGCCATGAAGTGCTTTGAAAGGCTAGTCATGGCTCACATCAACACCATCATCCCAGAAACCCTACACCAACTCCAATTTGCATACCACCCCAACAGATCCACAGATGATGCAGTCTCGATTGCACTCCACACTGCCCTTTCCCACCTGAACAAAAGGAACAACTACGTGAGAATGCTATTCATAGACTACAGCTCAGCGTTCAACACCATAATGCCCTCAAAGCTCATCAATTAGCTAAGGACCCTGGGACTAAACACCTCCCTCTGCAACTGGATCCTGGACTTCCTGACGGGCCAACCCCAGGTGGTAAGGGTAGGTAACAACACATCCGCCACGCTGATCCTCAACACAGGGGCCCCTCAGGGGTGCGTGCTCAGCCCCCTCCTGTACTCCCTGTTCACTCATGACTGCACGGCCAGGCACGACTCCAACACCATCATTAAATTTGCCGATGACACAACAGTGGTAGGCCTGATCACCGACAACAACGAGACAGGCTACAGGGAGGAGATCAGAGACCTGGCAGTGTAGTGCCAGGACAACAACCTCTCCCTCAATGTGTTCAAGACAAAGGAGATGATTGTGGACTACAGGAAAAAGAGGACTGAACATGCCCCCATTCTCATCGACGGGCTGCAGTGGAGCAGGTTGAGAACTTCAAGTTCCTTGGTGTCCACATCACCAACAAACTAACATGGTCCAAGCACACCGTGAAGCGTGCACAACAGAACTTACTCCCCCTCGGGAGACTGAAAAGATTTGGCATGGGTCCTCAGATCCTCAAACGGTTCTACAGCTGCACCATCGAGAGCATCCTGACTGGCATGGCAACTGCTACGCCTTCGACCGCAAGGCACTACAGAACGGCCCAGTACATCATTGGGGCCAAGCTCTCTATACCAGGCAGTGTCAGAAGGCCCTAAAAATTGTCAAAGACTCCAGCCATCCTAGTCATAGACTGTTCTCTGCTACCACACGGCAAGCAGTACCAGAGAGCCAAGACTAGGTCTAAGAGGCTTCTAAACAGCTTCTACCCCCAAGCCATAAGACTCCTGAACATCTAGTCAAATGGCTACACAGACTATTCGCATTGCACCCCCCACACCACTCTCTGTTGTCATCTATGCATAGTCACTTTAATAACTCTACCTACATACTACCTCAACTAACCAGTGCCCCCGCACATTGACTCTGTACCGGTACCCCCCCTGTATATATTGTTATTTTTACTGCTCCTCTTTAATTACTTGTTACTTTTATCTCTATTTTTTGAAACTGCAATGTCGGTTAGGGGCTTGTAAGTAAGCATTTCACTGTAAGATCTACACCTGTTGTATTCGGCGCATGTGACTAATAAAATGTGATTTATTCATCTACAAAACATCCAACTACAGTTATGGCTTTAACCACAACACAGAAAGAATTGCAACTGTGGTTACATGTTTACATGCTTTGTTCCTGGTGGGGTCTTTAGTGTCTGCCACTGCCATTCATTGACAATTTAATCTACAATTAAATTGAGAAGCTCTGTGAGTGCTAAATAACATCTTCAGTCTCAGTGGACTAGTATAAAGAGAAGAAAAAATACAGTTCAAATGGTAATAGCGGCATGCATGTGACAACCTAGCGCTCAAACTTTAGGCAGCATTCTGCCTTCTCCCTACAGTTCTCAGCCATTAGCTTCGGCCACGACTTTGTGAACTACAATCCCGAAGCTGTGTTTTAAAGTTGCAATATGTAACTTTTTTGGCAACCAGAACAAATTCACATAGAAACATAAGTTAAAGATCTGTCACTCATTGAAAGCAAGTCTAAGAAGTGGTAGATATGTTCTATGTGCACCATTTCTATGCTGCACGTTCTTAAGTTTTGTTCTTACGTCTATTACTTTTGGTTTGGAACACCAGCTTCAAATGGCTGAAAATACAAAATGTTTGGTTGTGGAAAATATTTTTCACAGCGGTTTAGATAGTACAACAACTCTACACTATACTTGCTTGTTTTGTCACCAACGAAAATTAGGAGGCACTACTACGATTTGCGCAACCAGGAAATGGTGGAATGATTTCTGCATAGTGCATCTTTAACGTTTAGAAACATCAATAATCATTGCTTGCGAAATGGCTTTCGAAACATATGGCCCTTGTCTTTTATCAGCGATAAAGAATCCTTCAAATAAAGACACACTTACTGTAGCAGTTACAGATCCATACAGCTATGGAGCCTCCATCCGACTAAACTACACTGCTGCAGTTACAGATCCATACAGCTATGGCGCCTCCATCCGACCAAACTACACTGCAGCAGATCCATACAGCTATAGAGCCTCCATCCGACCAAACTACACTGCAGCAGTTGCAGATCCATACAGCTATGGAGCCTCCATCCTACTAAACTACACTGTAGCAGTTACAGATCCATACAGCTATGGAGCCTCCATGCGACCAAACTACACTGCAGCAGATCCATACAGCTATAGAGCCTCCATCCGACCAAACTACACTGCAGCAGTTGCAGATCCATACAGCTATGGAGCCTCCATCCTACTAAACTACACTGTAGCAGTTACAGATCCATACAGCTATGGAGCCTCCATGCGACCAAACTACACTGCAGCAGATCCATACTGCTATAGAGCCTCCATCCGACCAAACTACACTGCAGCAGTTACAGATCCATACAGCTATGGAGCCTCATCCAACTAAACTACACTGTAGCAGTTACAGATCCATACAGCTATGGAGCCTCCATCCTACTAAACTACACTGCAGCAGTTACAGATCCATACAGCTATGGAGCCTCCATGCGACCAAACTACACTGTAGCAGTTACAGATCCATACAGCTATGGAGCCTCCATGCGACCAAACTACACTGTAGCAGTTACAGATCCATACAGCTATGGAGCCACATCCGACCAAACTACACTGTAGCAGTTAAAGATATGGAGCCTCCATCAGACTAAACTACACTTCCATTACACTTCGGCACGACCAAGGTGAGTATCAATTTAACCTGTATTTTTCAAATGATTTCTCTCTGATATTAAAGTTACGGTCATTACGCCTCATGTCCACCGCATGCATCAAACTGTTCCAGCGGAAGTCATTCATTGTCAATGGCGCAGTGCTTTGGGGGTGCAGCACTAGGCAGTGGTGTGTTCTGTGTACCAAATCAAATGTATTTATAAAGCCCTTTTCACATCAGCAGATGTCACACATTGCTTATACAGACACCCAGCATAAAACCCCAAACAATGTATATGTAGAACCACGGTGGCTAGGAAAAACACCCTAGCAAGGCAGGAACATAGGAAGAAACCTAGAGAGTAACCAGTCTCTGAGGGGTGGCCAGTCCTCATCTGGCTGTGCCTGGTGGAGATAAGAGTACATGGCATTAAGGCAAGATTGTTATTCAAGATGTTCAAACGTTCATAGATGACCAGCAGGGTCAAATAATAACCACAGTGGTTGTAGAGGGTGCAACACGTCAGCACAGCATGAGCTCAATATTTTCTACTCGTACGTTGCTTTACCGTTGCATACAAACGAATACACACACTCCAACTACCAAGCTTTTAGCTAGTTGAAAAGCGAAGCACATGTGCCTCAAGTACGGAAAATGCGCGCTAGAAATACAAAACTGCACTGCAAGCTATGCATCTTAATGTTCAGACCGAGCGTTAGATTTTAACAACCCCCACCCACTACTACAGGAGACGCTTCCATCCAACGTCTTAAGTGTAATGTAATGGAACTGAGAGTCATGATCAAGGGCTACTGACAACCAGTCATTGGAGCACATGCATATGGTGGTCCTACGCCCACCCTCAAAAGTGTGGATTGACGAGAGAAATCCATTGCTTTTTCAGCTAGTTACTTGGGCCAAGGTTTATTGAAGAGCCATATAGTTGACCAATAAGATTCTCTTTTAGCTAGCTAGCTTTAGTGTACAGTGACAGAACCGGCATGTTTCATCATACTACCGTATCTAGCTAACTAGCTAACTAACGTTAACTAGGTACCCTTGGGTCATCCACTGACTTTGACAAGTCAATCATGCCGTGCTAGTTAATCCGATTGATAACTAAGACTGTCTTTATGCTTGATATTCTTAGCAGCGTCAAATGGTACCATAAATTATAATTTGCTGGCTATCTAAACGCAAGCTAACGATAGCTGCTAACTAACAGCAAATTAACGTCGCTAGTTAGCGTTGAGGAAATTAAATTAATTGTCACTTACCTACCACTGCAATCAGTTAGGTGGCAAAAAGAATGACAGTATATCGCATGTCAAAACCATCTGCGCTGGTCAGTTAGTAAGCAAGACTGTCACGCTAGCCAATAACAATTACTGTATATTGTTAATGAATCTGCCATGATGCCATAATGGGTTCTGCCAAATAGTGATCCTAGTCGAGGACCAGCAATTCTACGTTGGCTCACAACACATGTAAGCAACAACTACGCGATCAGAGCAAAACTCCAGCAACATTAACAAAATGTAATACAAAAGTAATGAATTGTATCAAAATATTTCACGTCGGACACAGCTAGCTAAGCATTTCGCCTAGCTACAATTACGCCTGCGCGGATAACTATTTGACATATGTTGGTTACAGACAGGCCCTGGCCGAAGGCACACAGGCCAATGATTCAATGGCATCCTAAAATGGAGAAAGGATACTCAAAGTCAACATCTTGGACTGGTAGTCGAAGGCCACCACTTCTCCCTGCAGACGCTGGCCCAAGCAGGTAAGACAAGAGATATGGCTCCCGACGCTAAAATACTCCCCCGGTCCAGGGGCCGCCATCTTCTCCGCCAGGAAAGCGGAGCTCCAGTATTACGTAAAATTAGTACGTGAACTCGCCACTTGGACGACTTCGGGCAATGTCAAATTACATACGTTGCATATGATGATTTTAATTAATTCCACAGTTCATACTGTAGCTAGCTGGCATTCTAGCATTACATTTAGATTTTTACCAAGGATATCATATTGTTGGTTCCCTTGGATGAAAAAAATTATTTAAAAAATTATATATATCATTGAATTAATAAAGCTGCATACCAACATAGACTGTTTTGAATACCCATACTAACATACTGTATACTACATACTTAATGAGTATATACTACATATTATTAGTTACTTTTAGTATACTGTAAACAAACTGTATCGTTTCAGTTGAGCATACTAGAGCTGCTCCTGTCTACCAGAAATTGATGCTGTTGCTATGCAACCTCTTGCTAGCTTGTTAACACAACAAATGACTAGCAAAAAAAATGTACGGTTTCCGGTGTGTTCGTAAATTCAATCTGCAGTAACAGAGTGTACTCTGGGCGTTCGTAAATCCAGAGCGTTGTCAGATTGTAAATCCAGAACATTAGCTAACTAGCTAACATACAGGCACATACTACTGTAATGCTATGCGTTTCGTAAGGATAGCGTAGCTAACAAATTGTCAGCCAACACAACATGTAACGTAACTTATTTAAAAAGTAATTACTTTATTACATTGCTAAATATTTCCCTAACATTTCCCACTAGTTAGTTCAATGAATTTGTATTTGCTCTCGTCGGACATCGGCTACATATTTTCTGCCATTTTCTTCAAATTTGAAAACGTTGTGAAGCCACGCCCATTTACTGAAGAATTGCATTATCGGCCCTAAAAGTATGGAAATAGTGTTCTCTGCGTGTATACTTAGTATTTTGGTGAATTTAGTACGACATCCGGGAACTTTTGCAATAATAACTATATCCATACTATGACCAATAAGCATACTATATAGTCAATTAATGTCACAAATTGTGTGGTTAGTATGAGTATTCGAACACAGCTATGGTCTCTTTTTTGTTTTCTTGAGTAAGGCAGCTCCAAAATGCAGGTGTTTCAGCCTAGCTCAGTGCTTTCTATGGTGGTGGGGCAAGCCAGCAGAACATATGGAGTGCTGCGCCGTGATTGGCTCAGTGTTCTGTCACTAATGGGGACTTTACGTCACTGCCAAGTATAAGGAGACCTTGAACATTTTAGCCTTTCAGCTGCCATAGAAGTGCCCATCCAAGAAGGCTCAAGGTCATTGGCCACAGATAAAATGACAGCAAACCACGTTATACAGAAGCTTTTATTGGACTGATCATGTCAACATCATACTTTCACAATTTTAGCTAGCATTCATCATCATTAATCAAATTGACAATCTACTGGCAAATCCTTTTCAATCCTTTTCATATGAAAATAAATAATGAAGAGAAATTATGGATAAAACGTATCAGTGCTCATAGGCCATTGGACATAAACATTACACAACAAGTTGGAAATCGCAAATTCAACGAGTGGTTTGGAAGAAATCAGTGACAGTGGCTGTGTGGTCCCAAATCTGGGATGAAGTTTTTTTTTTCCAAATTGAAAATGATAAACATTCAACATTGGCCATGCTGTCAAATAAGCATGATTTGTGCCACGCTCAAAACAACTGTTAATTCGGAGGACCGCTTCTTGTTCAAGTGAGCTCAGCATGAACCATGTGAGTCCAAAAATGTATTGTATGCTGCTTCATAAATTATGTAATATGCCAGGGAGACATGTATACTGTAGCTAAGAAAGTAATACTAAGTGTATGTTGTGTAGTAAGATGTTAGTAGCCCATGTGCCTCACGCTAATAATTAGGTCTATTTACCCCTCTAAATTTCACCTACATTTCTGACTCTTCTACTGTAGCCTATAACCTGTTTTAGAGAAAGGCCTCCTCTAGAGGCTGAAGAAATTTGGCTTGTCACCAAAAACACTCACAAACTTTTACAGATGCACAATTGAGAGCATCCTGTCGGGCTGTATCACCGCCTGGTACGGCAACTGCTCCGCCCATAACCGTAAGGCTCTCCAGAGGGTGGTGAGGTCTGCACAACGCATCACCGGGGGCAAACTACCTGCTCTCCAGGACACCTACACCACCTAATGTCACAGGAAGGCCAAAAAGATCATCAAGGACAACAACCGCCCGAGCCACTGCCTGTTCACCCCGCTATCATCCAGAAGGCGAGGTCAGTACAGGTGCATCAAAGTGGGGACCGAGAGATTGAAAACAGCTTCTATCTCAAGGCCATCAGACTGTTAAACAGCCTTCATTAACATTGAGTGGCTGCTGCCAACATACTGACTCAACTCTAGCCACTTTAATAATGGAAAAATTGATGTAATAAATGTATCAGTAGTCACTTTAAACACTGCCACTTTATATAATGTTTACATACCCTACATTACTCATCTCATATGTATATACTGTACTCTATACCATCTATTGCATTTTGCCTATGCCGTTCGGCCGTCGCTCATCTATATATTTATATATACATATTCTTATTCATTCCTTTACACTTGTGTGTATAAGGTAGTTGTTGTGAAATTGTTAGATTACTTGTTAGATATTACTGCATGGTCGGAACTAGAAGCGCAAGCATTTCGCTACACTTGCATTAACATCTGCTAACCATGTGTATGTGACCAATAAAATATGATTTGATTTGATTTGATGATGGCTATTTGGCTTCCTATCAAGCACTTTGAGAGCCCGTTCATAGACAGACTGAATGGATTTTAATGTTGGGCCCAACTAGTCAAGCAGTATGTTAAGTGAGGGAGTATCATAGATTTGAAGTACAGTTTTGCTACCTCTGTAGTTAAACAATTTCGTATAAATCCGAAATTAGCTAGGTTGAATTTGGTTATTTGAATTACCTTTTTCACCTGCTTTTTAAAAGAGAGGTTGGAATCAAGTATGATGCCAAGGTACTTAAAATCAGATACCACCTGGAGCTTCTCCCCTGACACATAGACATCTGGCTCAGTAGCATCTGTTGCCCTCTTTGTGAAGAACATGCAGACAGTTTTTTCACATTGAGATGCAAACATGAGTCACTGAGCCACTTTGTCACCTGGACCATTACAGTAGTGAGTTCTCGTGCAGCTTGTTGTTTGCTCTTTGCATGCACATACTGTATATCACTATATCATCTGCATAAATTTGAACTTCAGACCCAGTACAGACAGAAGGCAGATCATTCATGTACAGGCTGAACAGGAAGGGCCCCAGTATTGACCCTTGGGGAACGCCCACATCATAGCTAAGAGTGGGAGACAGCTCAATGCTCACTGACACACTGAGTTCTGCCTTCAAGGTATGATTTCATCCATCTTAAGGCATCGGGAAAAAAGTTGAACTTGGACAATTTTGTGATGAGAACCTCATGGTTAACAGTATCAAAAGCCTTCCTTGGGTCCAGAAACAGAGCCCCAACAATGACCCCTTTGTCCATCCTGGACTTAGGTAATATCATATCAAATCTTATTTGTCACATGCAAATAGAAATGGTGTAGACCTTACAGTGAAATGCTTACTTAAAAGCCCTGAACCAACAATGCAGTTTTAAGAAAATACCCCAAAAAAAGGAGGGAGAGGTTGTTGTCCTTGCACCACACGGCCAGGTCTCTGACCTCCTCCCTATAGGCTGTCTCATCTGGATCGGTGATCAGGCCTACCACTGTTGTGTCATCAGAAGATTTAATGATGGCGTTGGAGTCATGCCTGGCCGTGCAGTCATGAGTGAACAGGGAGTACAGGAGGGGACTGAACACGCACCCCTGAGGGGCCCCCGTGTTGAGGATCAGCATGGCAGATTTGTTGTTACCTACCCTTACCACCTGGGGCGGCCCGTATGGAAGCTTTGAGGGTGCTATGGTGTTGAACGCTGAGCTTTAGTCATTGAATAGCATTCTCACATAGGTGTTCCTTTTGTCCAGGTGAGAAAGGGCAGTGTGGAGTGCAATAGAGATTGCATCATCTGTGGATCTGTTGGGGCAGTATGCAAATGGGGTGGGTCTAGGGTTTCTGGGATAATGGTGTTGATGTGAGCCATGACTTTCAAAGCACTTCATGGCTGCAGACGTGAGTGCTTCGGGTCAGTAGTCATTTAGGCAGGTTACCTTAGTGTTCTTGGGCACAGGGACTGTAGTGGTCTTTTCCCTCTGTTTGCACATTTAACATGCTGCTAGAAATGAGGTAAAACGGATTTAAGTTTCCAATTTCAGAATTGAAACCCTGACGTCGAGCCAGGCCTAATCGCCCAACATCAGTGCCTGACCTCACTAATGCTATTGTGGCTGAATGAAGGCAAGTACCGCAGCAAAGTTTCAACATCTAGTGGAAAGCCTTCCCAGAGGAGTGGAGGTTGTCATAGCAGCAAAGGGGGGACCAACTCGATATTAATGGCCGTGATTTTGGAATGAGATGTTCGACGAGCAGGTGTCCACATACTTTTGGTAATGTAGTGTACTTTCTCAACCAATAGGAGTTGCAGTTGTCTGGGTGGCCAGGGTTGCCAGATGGAGCTGACATTTCTAGCCCAATGACCAAAATCTAACCACAAGGCCTCAAAAGTAGGCCAAGAAATTGTTGCGCAGCAAGATAAACCCTTTTTCCATATTGTTATCTAGGGAATTAGGCAAAAGCAGAATGGCAATTTTTCTGCTGATGATTGATGTAACAGTCCTGACCTGTTTTATGTTGTTTTTATGTGTTTATGGTCAGGGCATGTGTTTTGGGTGGGCAGTCTATGTTATCTGTTTCTATGTTGGTTTTGGTTTGCCTGGTATGGCTCTTGATTAGAGGCAGGTGGTTTGCGTTTGCCTCTAATTAAGAGTCATATTTAGGTAGGGCATTCTCACTGTTTGTTTGTGGGTGATTGTCTCCTGTGTTTGTGTCTGCGCACCACACGGGATTGTTTCGGTTGTATTTCGTTTTGATGTAGTCTGTTTCCTGCTCGTGTGTTCTTCCTGTCGTTATGTAAGTTCCATGTTCAGGTTTCGTCTACGTTGTCCGTTTGTTATTTTGTATCATTTCTAAAGTATAGTTCGTGTCAGTGTTCGTTTTGTAAAATAAATTCATTATGTCATCACACCTCGCTGCGCATTGGTCTACCGATCCTTCTCTCCTCACCTCATCCGAGGATGAGGAGAGCGTCACCCGTTACAAAATCACCCACCTACCGAGGACCAAGCGGCGGGGGAGAGCTCAACAGAGCAATCAGGACTCGTGGACTTGGGAACAGATCTTGGAAGGAAAAGGACACTGGGCGCACATTGGGGAATATCGCCGCGCTCGTGAGGAGATGGAGGCAGCGAGAGCCCAACAGCGGTGGTATGAGGAGGCAGCAAGGAGACGTGGCTGGAAGCCCGAAAAGCCAGGGGAGCAGCTGGAGGCACTGGGGAGTGCAGAGGCTACCGGAGAGAGGAACCGGAGCTATGAGGGAACGCGTCTGGCACGGAAGCCGAAAAAGCCCGTAAGTAATTCCCAAAAATTTCTTGGGGGGGGGCTAGGAGATAGTGGGCCAAGGGCAGGTAGGAGACCTGCGCCCACTTCCCAGGCTTACCGTGGAGAGCGGGAGTACGGGCAGGCGCCGTGTTACGCAGTAGAGCGCACGGTGTCTCCTGTACGAGTGCATAGCCCAGTGCGGGTTATTCCACCTCCCCGCACTGGGAGGGCTAGATTGGGTATTGAGCCAGGTGTCATGAGGCCGGCTCAACGCGTCTGGTCTCCAGTACGTCTCCTCGGGCCGGCATACATGGCACCTGCCTTACGCATGGTTTCCCCGGTTCGCCTACATAGGCCGGTGCGGGTTATTCCACCTCCCCGCACTGGTCGGGCAACCGGGAGCATTCAACCAGGTAAGGTTGGGCAGGCTCAATGCTCAAGAGTGCCAGTACGCCTCCACGGTCCGGTATTTCCGGCACCACCTCCCCGCCCCAGCCTAGTACCTACAGTGTATACACTACGCACTAGGCTACCAGTGCGTATCCTGAGCCCTGTTCCTCCTCCACGCACTCTCCCTGTAGTGCGTGTATTTAGCCCGGTGCCTCCAGTTCCGGCCCCACGCACTAAGCTACCAGTGCGTCTCCAGAGCCCTGAACCCACTGTATCTTCTCCCCCTACTAATCCTGATGTGCTTGTCCTCAGCCCGGTGTCACCAGTGCCGGTACCACGCATCAGGGATAGAGTAGGCTTTGAGAATACAGTGTGCCCTGTCCCTGCTCCCCGCACTAGTAGGAAGGTGTTTGTCATTAGCACGGTGCCTCCAGTTCCGGCACCACGCACCAGGTCTACAGTGCGCCATATCCGGCCAGAGCCATCCGTCTCCCCAGCGCCATCTGAGCCATCCGTCTCCCCAGCGCCATCTGAGCCATCCGTCTCCCCAGCGCCATCTGAGCCATCCGTCTCGCCAGCGCCATCTGAGCCATCCGTCTCCCCAGCGCCATCTGAGCCATCCGTCTCCCCAGCGCCGTCTGAGCCATCCGTCTGCCAGGAGCCTGCAAAGCCACCCGTCTGCCATGAGCCTGCAAAGCCGCCCGTCTGCCATGAGCCTACAGAGCCGTCAGCCAGACAGGAGCCGCTAGAGCCGTCAGCCAGACAGGAGCCGCTAGAGCCGTCAGCCAGACAGGAGCCGCTAGAGCCGTCAGCCAGACAGGATCTGCCAGAGCCGCCAACCAGACAGGATCTGCCAGAGCCGCCAACCAGACAGGATCTGCCAGAGCCGCCAACCAGACAGGATCTGCCAGAGCCGCCAACCAGACAGGATCTGCCAGAGCCGCCAACCAGACAGGATCTGCCAGAGCCGCCAGCGAGCCATGAGCAGCCAGAGCCGTCAGAGCGCCATGAGCAGCCAGAGCCGTCAGAGCGCCATGAGCAGCCAGAGCCGTCAGAGAGCCATGAGCAGCCAGAGCTGTCAGAGAGCCATGAGCAGCCAGAGCTGTCAGAGAGCCATGAGCAGCCAGAGCCGTCAGAGAGCCATGAGCAGCCAGAGCCGTCAGAGAGCCATGAGCAGCCAGAGCCGTCAGAGAGCCATGAGCAGCCAGAGCCGTCAGAGAGCCATGAGCGTCGAGAGCCGTCAGCCTGCCATGAGCGTCGAGAGCCGTCAGCCTGCCATGAGCGTCGAGAGCCGTCAGCCTGCCATGAGCGTCGAGAGCCGTCAGCCTGCCATGAGCGTCGAGAGCCGTCAGCCTGCCATGAGCGTCGAGAGCCGTCAGCCTGCCATGAGCGTCGAGAGCCGTCAGCCTGCCATGAGCGTCGAGAGCCGTCAGCCTGCCATGAGCGTCGAGAGCCGTCAGCCTGCCATGAGCGTCGAGAGCCGTCAGCCTGCCATGAGCGTAGAGAGCCGTCAGTCTGCCATGAGCGTCGAGAGCCGTCAGCCTGCATGGACCTGCCAGAGCCGTCCAGCCAGGACCTGCCAGAGCCGTCCAAACAGGACCTGCCAGAGTCCTTCAGCCGGGATCTGCCCCTTGTCCCGGTGTTGCCCCTTGTCCCGGTGCTGCCCCTTTTCCCGGTGCTGCCCCTTTTCCCGGTGCTGCCCCTTGTCCCGGTGTTGCCCCTTGTCCCGGTGCTGCCCCTTGTCCCGGTGCTGCCCCTTGTCCCGGTGCTGCCCCTTGTCCCGGTGCTGCCCCTTATTCCGGTGCTGGTCTTTATCCTGGTGCTGCCCCTTGTCCCGGTGCTGCCCCTTGTCCCGGTGCTGCCCCTTGTCCCGGTGCTGCCCCTTGTCCCGGTGCTGGCCGTTTATTTAGGGGAGGGTAGTGTTAGGGTGGTCATTAGAAGGGGTAGTCAGAAGAGGGGAGTGACTATGGTGGTATGGGGACAGCGTCCTGAGCCGGAACCACCACCGTGGTCAACTGCCCACCCGGACCCTCCCCTGGACTTTGTGCTGGTGCGCCCGGCGTGCGCACCTTGAGGGGGGGGGTACTGTAACAGTCCTGACCTGTTTTATGTTGTTTTTATGTGTTTATGGTCAGGGCATGTGTTTTGGGTGGGCAGTCTATGTTATCTGTTTCTATGTTGGTTTTGGTTTGCCTGGTATGGCTCTTGATTAGAGGCAGGTGGTTTGCGTTTGCCTCTAATTAAGAGTCATATTTAGGTAGGGCATTCTCACTGTTTGTTTGTGGGTGATTGTCTCCTGTGTTTGTGTCTGCGCACCACACGGGATTGTTTCGGTTGTATTTCGTTTTGATGTAGTCTGTTTCCTGCTCGTGTGTTCTTCCTGTCGTTATGTAAGTTCCATGTTCAGGTTTCGTCTACGTTGTCCGTTTGTTATTTTGTATCATTTCTAAAGTATAGTTCGTGTCAGTGTTCGTTTTGTAAAATAAATTCATTATGTCATCACACCTCGCTGCGCATTGGTCTACCGATCCTTCTCTCCTCACCTCATCCGAGGATGAGGAGAGCGTCACCCGTTACAATTGAAGAGTGTATCGTTCCCGTTTACATAATATGTAATCGTGTTTCTTAAGTTTGCATGATATAGGCCAAATGTTTTCTTTATCTCTTACCTTATACTGTGTCTATTTTCAGCTATGTAACCAGCAGTGTAACTGTCTCCCTCCATCCCTCCCAAATATGTATGCAAAATCTCACTTTGTTTAGTTACAATGCTGCCTTACGAAATTGAGTGATTGACAAATGATATGTTATTATGGCTTCCTCTCTTATTTCTCATTTTTTTCTGTATTATATCTTTTAAAATTAGTTATACTATTTTGATATTGATTACTGCAGTTGGGTAGAGTTTGCAAGTTAAGCATTTCACTGTACCTGTTTGTGCATGTGATAAAACTTGAACTATAGGGAAATAGTTCCACCTTCTGGTTAAACCTAATCAATTCATGAGTCATTGTTCATCTCAAGTAGTTTGCTGTACCCAGCTACAGACTAGTAGTTTATGCTTGCTTGGCAAGTTAAGTTATGTAACACTAAATAAGAAATGCCCTGACAATAAAAATGTCAGAATACTGTATGCAGCTATTCATATCATTCACCTGAAAGACCAAAGCAAATAAATGACATGCAGGATGTTTTTCAGTTGGTAACCATTTATAAATATGCTATTATTCAATACATAGGGTTGACTGTACAGATTACAATCAGTTATCATGAGATAAAAACACATTCTTTTAGTTTTTAATTAATATTTCATCACAGCGCTCTGCAAGCTCACATTTACAGACTAAAGAACTCTGCTCAGCAAGCAAATACATTTCAATTAAATTAAATAATAAACTAGAACACTTCAGAGTTTTGCGTTTTGTCTGGTTGGAGGTTTGGTGGAAAGGATACAGCTTCATTACTCTATCCCACATGTCTATCCCACATGTCTATCCCACATGTCTATCCCAGATGTCTATCCCAGATGTCTATACCAGACCAGATGTATATCCCACATGTCTATCCCAGATGTCTATACCAGACCAGATGTACATCCCAGATGTCTATCCCAAATGTCTATACCAGATGTCTATCCCACATGTATTTCCCAGATGTATATCCCAAATGTCTATCCCAGACCAGATGTATATCCCACATGTCTATCCCACATGTATATCCCAGATGTCTATACCAGATGTCTATACCAGACCAGATGTATATCCCACATGTCTATCCCACATGTCTATCCCGGACCATATGTATATCCCACATGTCTATCCCGGACCATATGCATGTCCCACATGTCTATCCCAGATGTCTATACCAGGCCAGATGTATTTCCCAAATGTCTATCCCAGACCAGATGTACATCCCACATGTCTATCCCAGATGTATATCCCAGATGTCTATACCAGACCATATGCATATCCCACATGTCTATCCCAGATGTCTATACCAGACCAGATGTCTTGCCCAGATGTCTTGCCCAGATGTCTATCCCAGATGTCTTGCCCAGATGTCTATCCCAGACCAGATGTATATCCCAGATGTCTATCCCAGATGTCTATCCCAGATGTACATCCCAGATGTCTATCCCACATGTATATCCTAAATGTCAATCCCAGATGTACATCCCAGATGTCTATCCCAGACCAGATGTATATCCTAAATGTCTATCCCAGACCAGATGTCTATCCCAGATGTCTTGCCCAGATGTCTATCCCAGACCAGATGTCTATCCCACATGTATATCCTAAATGTCAATCCCAGATGTACATCCCAGATGTCTATCCCAGACCAGATGTCTATCCCACATGTATATCCTAAATGTCAATCCCAGATGTACATCCCAGATGTCTATCCCAGACCAGATGTACATCCCAGATGTCTATCCCAAATGTCTATCCCAGATGTCTATCCCACATGTATTTCCCAGATGTATATCCCAAATGTCTATCCCAGACCAGATGTATATCCCAGATGTATATCCCACATGTCTATCCCAAATGTCAATCCCAGATGTATATCCCAGATGTCTATCCCACATGTCTATCCCAGACCAGATGTATATCCCAGATGTCTATCCCACATGTCTATCCCAGACCAGATGTATATCCCAGATGTCTATCCCACATGTCTATCCCAGACCAGATGTATATCCCAGATGTCTATCCCAGACCAGATGTATATCCCAGATGTATATCCCAGATGTACAGTACCAGTCAAAAGTTTGGACACACCTACTCATTCAAGGGTTTTTCTATATTTGTACAATTTTCTACATTGTAGAATAATAGTGAAGACATCAAAACTATGAAATAGCACATATGGAATCATGTAGTAACCAAAAAAGGGTTAAACAAATCAAAATATATTTTATATTTGAGATTCTTCAAAGCCACCCTTTGCCTTGATGACAGCTTTGCACACTCTTGGAATTCTCTCAACCAGCTTCATGAGGTCGTCACCTGGACTGCATTTCAAGTGAATGTCAGTCAATCCGGAAAATGTCAAGAACTTTGAAAGTTTCTTAACTTCTTGTGGCTGAAGGGGCAGTATTGAGTAGCTTGGATGAAAGGTGCATAGCTGCTCCTCAGTCATAGTTGCTAATATATGCATAGTATTATTACTATTGTATAGAAAACACTCGGAAGTTTCTAAAACTGTTTGAATTATGTCTGTGAGTATAACAGAACTCATATGGCAGGCAAAAACCTGAGAAAAAAATCCAAACAGGAAGTGGAAATTCTGAGGCTGGTCGAGTTTCAACCAAGATCACATTGAAATCACAGCGAGATATGAATGAGTATTCACTTCCTACGGCTTCCACTAGATGTCAACAGTCTGCAGAACTTTGTCTGATGACTCTACTGTGAAGGAGGGGTGAATGAGATAGAAATTAATCACGTCTGCCATGACCTGCCCATTCTTTGACCATGCGCGTTCACATGAGGAGGACCTCTGTTCCATCGCTCATCTGAAGTCAATGTAATTCTCAGGTTGGAACATTATTCAAGATTTATGTTAACAACATTTTAAAGACTGATTCAATACATCGTTTGACATGTTTCTACTGACTGTTACTGAACTTTTGGACATTTAGTCAGCTTTTAGGGAACGCGCTTCGTGAATTTGGAATTGTTTACCAAACGCGCTAACAAAAATAGCTAATTGGACATAAATAACGGACATTATCGAACAAATCAAGCATTTATTGTGGACCTGGGATTCCTGGGAGTGCATTCTGATGAAGATCATCAAAGGTAAGGAAACATTTATCATGTAATTTCTGGTTTCTGTTGACTCCAACATGGTGGCTAATTTGACTATTGTTTTGAGCGCCGTCTCAGATTATTGCATGGTTTGCTTTTTCCGTAAAGTTTTTTTGAAATCTGACACAGCAGTTGCATTAAGGAGAGGTATATCTATTATTCCATGTGTATAACTTGTATTATCATCTACATTTATTACATTTACATTTAAGTCATTTATGATGAGTATTTCTGTTGAAACGATGTGGCTATGCAAAATCACTGGATGTTTATGGAACTAGTGAATGTAACGCACAAATGTAAACTCAGATTTTTTTATATTAACTTTATCAAACAAAACATACATGTATTGTGTAACATGAAGTCCTATGAGTGTCATCTGATGAAGATCATCAAAGGTTAGTGATTCATTTTGTCTCTATTTGTGCTTTTTGTGACTCCTATCTTTGGCTGGAAAAATGGCTGTGCTTATTGTGGTTTGGTGTGACCTAACATAATCGTTTGTGGTGCTTTCGCTGAAAAGCATATTTGAAATCAGACACTTTTGCGTGATTAACAACAAGATTACCTTTAAAATGGTATAAGACACATGTATGTCAGAGGAATTTTAATTATGAGATTTCTGTTTTTTGAATTTGGCGCCCTGCACTTTCACTGGCTGTTGTCATATCGATCCCGTTACCGGGATCTCAGCCCTAAGAATTTATAGTGCAGTCGCAAACCTTCGAGCGTGATGATGAAACTGGCTCTCATGAGGACCGCCACAGGAAAGGAAGACCCAGAGTTACCTCTGCTGCAGAGGACAAGTTCGTTAGAGTTACCAGCCTCAGAAATTGCAGCCCAAATAAATGCTTTACAGAGCTCAAGTAACACACATATCTCAACATCTCAACTGTTCACAAGAGACTTTGTGAATCAGACCTTCATGGTTGAAATACTGCAAAGAAACCACTACTAAAGGGCACCAATAAGAAGAAGAGACTTTCTTGGGCCAAGAAACACGAGCAATAGACATTAGACCGGTGGAAGTCTGTCCTTTGGTCTGATGTCCAAAGTTTTGTTTTTGGTTCCAAACGCTGTGTCTTTGTGAGACGCAGAGTAGGTGAACGGATGATCGCCGAAGGTATGGTTCCCACCATGAAGCATGGAGAAGGAGGTGTTATGGAGTGGTGGTTCTTTGCTGGTGACACTGTCAGTTATTTATTTAGAATTCAAGGCACACTTAACCAGCATGGCTACCACAGCATTCTGCAGCGATACACCGTCCCATCTGGTTTGCGCTTAGTGGGACTATCATTTTTTTATTCAACAGGACAATGACCCAACACACCCCCAGGCTGTGTAAAGGCTATTTGACCAATACGGAGAGTGATGGAGTGCTGCATCAGATGACCTGGCCTCCACAATCACCCGACCTCAACCAAATTGAGATGGTTTGGGATGAGTTGGACCGCAAAGTGAAGGAAAAGCAGCCAATAAGTGCTCAGCATATGTGGGAACTCCTTCAAGACTGTAGGAAAAGCATTCCAAGTGAAGCTGGTTGAGAGAACGTCAAGAGTGTGCAAAGCTGTCATCAAGGCAAAGGGTGTCTACTTTGAAGAATCGGAAAATATATATATTTTTTGATTTGTTTAACACTTTTTTGGTTACTACATGATTTCATATGTGTTATTTCATAGTTTTGGTGTCTTCACTACTATCCTACAATGTAGAAAATAGAAACAAATAAAGAAAAATCATTGAATGAGTAGGTGTGTCCAAACTTTTGACTGGTACTGTATATCCCAGATGTCTGTCTCAGACCAGATGTATATCCCAGATGTATATCCCAGATGTCTATAACAGATCCCAGACCAGATGTATATCCCAGATGTCTATCATAGATCCCAGACCAAATGTACCAGCTGGCGATGTTGTTGCTGGAAGGGGAGAAGCGGAGGCCCACGCTCTGGGAGTGGATGAGGGGCCGGGGAGTGGAAATGTGCGGTTTGATCTCCGTGGTAGTGGCACTGACGGGCCGCCTCACCATGTGGCCGATCTCTGGTGATCCGAGCTGGCACTGGGGCATGGCACTGTTTTGGCGCTCCAGTTCGTGCTTGGCACCAGGGTAGTAGGCGGCTGACTGGCTGCGGCTAATCTGGGGGGTCTGGCTATAGCGGACAGCCCCCTGGAGCTGGCCCCCTTGTCCTCCCCCACTGCTGGCACGGTAGGCAGAGGAGGGGCGCTGGGGTAGCTCGTCCTTCATCAGGCCCTCTATGACCCCTCCTCGGCCCACGTGCTGACAGAGGGCCCCAGCTGAAAGGCTGGACTGGGGCATGGAGCGACCATCCAGGGAGGGCTGGTACATCAACCGGCTCTGGCTCTCCATCGGCACGTCCATGGAGGCCCCCTGGTAACGCATGGGGTGGCCCATCTGGCCGTATGTGTTGCTGGGCTGGTTGGTGCGAACAATCTGGGCCATGGAGGGCTGGAGGCGCAGTCCCTGGGCCTGGTGGTGCTGTTGAGTCTGGTGTTGCAGGGAGTCCTGGTGGTGTTGGGAGGCCTGGTGCTGTAGTTGGGCCTGGTGGTGCTGTTGGGAGACCTGGTGGTTCAGTTGGGCCTGGTGGTGCTGGTGGGTCTGGAGGGTGTCGTGGTGCAGAGAGGCCTGGTGGTGCAGGGAGGCCTGGTGGTGCAGGGAAGGCTGTGAGCTCTGCTGGAAGGACCTCTGGCTGCTCATCTTTGAAAGGGTAGGCTGCTCCTGCTGGTAGCGCACCGGAGACCCTGACTGGGACCTATACAGACACACACTCTCCACCGGGAGCCACACTTAACCAGCATGGCTACCACAGCATTCTGCAGCGATACACCGTCCCATCTGGTTTGCGCTTAGTGGGACTATCATTTTTTTATTCAACAGGACAATGACCTAACACACCCCCAGGCTGTGTAAAGGCTATTTGACCAATACGGAGAGTGATGGAGTGCTGCATCAGATGACCTGGCCTCCACAATCACCCGACCTCAACCAAATTGAGATGGTTTGGGATGAGTTGGACCGCAAAGTGAAGGAAAAGCAGCCAATAAGTGCTCAGCATATGTGGGAACTCCTTCAAGACTGTAGGAAAAGCATTCCAAGTGAAGCTGGTTGAGAGAACGTCAAGAGTGTGCAAAGCTGTCATCAAGGCAAAGGGTGTCTACTTTGAAAAATCGGAAAATATATATTTTTTTTGATTTGTTTAACACTTTTTTGGTTTCTACATGATTTCATATGTGTTATTTCATAGTTTTGGTGTCTTCACTACTATCCTACAATGTAGAAAATAGAAAAAAATAAAGAAAAATCCTTGAATGAGTAGGTGTGTCCAAACTTTTGACTGGTACTGTATATCCAAGATGTCTGTCTCAGACCAGATGTATATCCCAGATGTCTATAACAGATCCCAGACCAGATGTCCATCACAGATTCCAGGCCAGATGTATATCCCTGATGTATATCCTAGATGTCTATCACAGAACCCAGACCAGATGTATATCCCAAATGTCAATCAAAGATCCCAGACCAGATGTATATCCCAGATGTCTTTCACAGATCCCAGACCAGATGTATATCCCAGATGTCTTTCACAGATCCCAGACCAGATGTATATCCCAGATGTCTATCATAGATCCCCGACCAAATGTATATCCCAGATGTCTATCATAGATCCCAGACCAGATGTATATCCCAGATGTCTATCATAGATCCCCGACCAAATGTATATCCCAGATGTCTATCATAGATCCCTGACCAAATGTATAACCCAGATGTCTATCATAGATCCCTGACCAAATGTATATCCCAGATGTCAATCAAAGATCCCAGACCAGATGTATATCCCAGATGTCTATCATAGATCCCCGACCAAATGTATATCCCAGATGTCTATCATAGATCCCCGACCAAATGTATATCCCAGATGTCTATCATAGATCCCTGACCAAATGTATATCCCAGATGTCTATCATAGATCCCAGACCAGATGTATATCCCAGATGTCTATCATAGATCCCCGACCAAATGTATATCCCAGATGTCTATCATAGATCCCCGACCAAATGTATATCCCAGATGTCTATCATAGATCCCCGACCAAATGTATATCCCAGATGTCTATCATAGATCCCAGACCAGATGTATATCCCAGATGTCTATCATAGATCCCAGACCAGATGTCTATCCCAGATGTCTATCAAAGATCCCAGACCAGATGTCTATCACAGATGTCTATCACAGAACCCAGACCAGATGTATATCCCAGATGACTATCACAGAACCCCGACCAGATGTATATCATAGATCCCAGACCAAATGTATATCCCAGATGTCTATCATAGATCCCAGACCAGATGTATATCCCAGATGTCTATCATAGATCCCAGACCAGATGTCTATCCCAGATGTCTATCAAAGATCCCAGACCAGATGTCTATCACAGATGTCTATCACAGAACCCAGACCAGATGTCTATCCCAGATGTCTATCACAGAACCCAGACCAGATGTATATCCCAGATGACTATCACAGAACCCCGACCAGATGTATATCATAGATCCCAGACCAGATTCAGGACACTGTGTATACTGTATGTGTTTCTGTTTGAGATCAGGACAAATAATAAAACATGCATCTGAATGTTTACAGCCAACTAATTTACATTTTACAGTCAACTAATTTACATCAAAAGTTGGAAAACAAAACGCCTCAAAAGTCATTTTAAAGTCCTTTTTGAAAGAATAGTACAATTCCTCACACATACAGTATGGTCTTAAAGTTGTCCAAATGAGCTATCCTGTGGGTAGGGAACCATTTGAATCATTTTATTCAGCCATTTGAATAGCAGACAAGATCAAAATGGAAGCTGTCCATGAAGCAGTGGCAACTGACTGAGCATTCAATCTGACTGAAGTACATTCACACACCCATTGTTTTTATACTCTCACCTGGCAAATATAAAAATATGTTGGTCATGAATACAATCTTTACATTTCTCTCTCCAGGACTTTCCCTTGACACTGAAGTTAAGTGCTTTGTCACTGGATTTGGGACCATCTGATTGACTGTCAGTCAATAGGTTCCACACACTGTGATTAAATTGAATAGTAGATATAAGGAAACTGCAAAAGAGGAGCATTTTCACTCGTGGTAAGGATAAAAAAGAACACAAGCCACTTGCGTATGAGATCTGTCTGTCTATGAAGGGATCTGGGGTTGGGTTGAGGGGGATGGCCAGTATATGCAGCTGTTACAATGTGCTATAACGTCTATACATCTTCAGACATTTAAAAACATTGTTTGCACTTTATATTGTCATTCATTACTTTGCTTTGTAGATCAGAGTTCCTACGACAATGAGTAATCAGTAATAAGCCAGTATCATTAGTCAGAAGCTCCACCTGACCTCCATTTCTACAAAATCAATAACATTCAATAACGATAAAGTAACAAAAATACATAAAGTGCACCTTAAGTTAAGAACTTCACAGGCATTTAGTGCAGACATTTATGAATAAATGAAATGTAATAAAAAGTTAAATTAAAATATCAAAAATATAACATGACAAAGCTAAGATTTAGAAACTAGGAAAATATCCTTTCACATGTGAGTAATTCAAAGTTTCTAAATGTCCCTCATTCCCTGTCCTAGTTGATTCTGAAACCATGTTGTTGCATCATGGACCACATTAAGCATGTATTGCCTTTGCTCCCACCTAATGGTCTTTGTATTGCAGAAGAAGTGCCATTCATATGAAATTAATAATTTTTTTGTTTACTGCTGTTTATTGTTTAGTCTAACCACGATATACTGTTCTATCCACTGTCATCCTGTCCTTTATAGCCCTTCAGTTGGTATCATCTGTCAGTATTAATATTCCTGGTTGTTTTATTAACACTTACATAGCATACGTTTGTGTTACTTTTACAGATATATTGTCACTAGCCTAAACCGGATTAGCCGTTCCTATTGAAATGAATGTAGCTAGCTGCTATCAACATGCTAGCTACTTGGTATGTGTGTGTTTTGTATGCTGTGACTTTTTGTGTTGCAGTTTTACACTTTTCATCCTTAAATCGACTAAAGATATCTCCGGCCTAGTTCGTGGATGATTGAGTGTTTTGGACGAGTTTCAACTGGCTGTATAGCTGAGAAAGCGCTCGATGGGAGCAAGGACTTATTAAGGACAGCACATGGACAGAAGGCTAAAAAAACAATTACAAACAGAAAGAACAAAAAGAAAATCATTCATGTTTTTATATGTATTTACATTATATAACTTAATAATAAATATAATAATTTCTCTATGCACACTCACGTTGTAATTTCTGACCCATTTACAGTAGTGAACATATTAATATTGTATTACAGAGAGTCTAGCAACCTTGAATAAGAGCACAAGTCGTATTTTAAAGATAGCATATGGTAGATGGATAGAGAATCCACAGGTACAGTAAGGTAAGGGCCCTCAGTTTCACTCCCACTCCCCCCCCTGGAAGTGTTAGGGACTCTGACCCTGTGTTTGATCAGGATTACCCCCAGTGTGTTATTATCTATGTACTGTATGACTAGACTACTACCCCCAGTGTGTGCCTATTGTAGACTGCTCACTGTGTGAGTGGGGCCTATTGTAGACTGCTCTCTGTGTGAGTGGGGCCAATTGTAGACTGCTCTCTGTCTGAGTGGGTTCTGTTGTAGACTTCTGTTTGTGTGAGTGGGGCCTGTTGTAGACTGATCTCTGTGTGAGTGGGGCCTGTTGTAGACTGCTCTCTGTGTGAGTGGGGCCTGTTGTAGACTGCACTCTGTGTAAGCAGGGCCTGTTGTAGACTGACCTCTGTGTGAGTGGGGCCTGTTGTAGACTGCTCTCTGTGTGAGTGGGGCATGTTGTAGACTGCTCTCTGTGTAAGCAGGGCCTGTTGTAGACTGATCTCTGTGTGAGTGGGGCCTGTTGTAGACTGCTCTCTGTGTAAGCAGGGCCTGTTGTAGACTGACCTCTGTGTGAGTGGGGCCTGTTGTAGACTGCTCTCTGTGTAAGCAGGGCCTGTTGTAGACTGCTCTCTGTGTGAGCGCGGCTGTAATCTGTCTATGTATCATGTGTTCTTCATCAATGTCATACAAGGTCAGCAGCCTTAACTCAACCGCCCCCCCGCCCCCCCCCCCTCCCTTCCTCCCCTCCCTTTCTCCCCTCTCTTCCTCCCCTCCCACTCACACGCCCAGTTCGGCCGTGGACGGTACATTCACACATTCGACTCCACGAAAGGTCTCTTTGGTTTGATGGGGGAGGTGGGGCCCTGCCTAGAGTCACGGGATATATCACGAGAGAGCTGTCGGTACATGTTGTCCTGGTAGGCCTGAGCTACGGGCAGAGTCCTGGCCACCTTCACGTCTGGATAGGTGGGCACCTGGCTCACCCGCTCCAGGATGTCCCCTCCTCCACCCCGGGAGGCTCCGTTGGCCAGCTTGCCCAGGGAGGACTGCTGATGCTGGGGTTGCTGGGGGTAGTAGTCTTCCTCCAGGAGTTGTCCGTTCTGGGCGTTGTTAGTCTTGTTGTAGTAAGCAAAGTTCCCCAGCGAGGTTGGGGGGCTGTAGGACGAGCCATGCTGGACCAGTTGGCCGGGCGATGTGGGGCTGATGCCAGAGTCCATGGAGGTCATAGCCCAGGGCCGCTGGGACGAGGGCTGCTGCAGGTATTGAGTCTGGTGAGTCCGTGCTGTCTTGTCTATGATGCCCATGAAGGGCGTGGTCCGTGAGCGGGTGCTCTCACCCTGGTACAGCCCACCACCGCTGCCCTGGGAGGGCGAGTTTGGGGAGATGTCGTCGTTACAGGAACGCTCGTACCCCTCGTAGCCTTCGTAGCCCTCGTAAGCCACCTGCAGCGGGATCTCCATCCCCTGAATGGAGGAGGAAGGCCTGAAGCCTGGGGCTAGATTACAGCTAGAGCCCCCTGTGGGGATGTTGTTGCTGGAAGGGGAGAAGCGGAGGCCCACGCTCTGGGAGTGGATGAGGGGCCGGGGAGTGGAAATGTGCGGTTTGATCTCCGTGGTAGTGGCACTGACGGGCCGCCTCACCATGTGGCCGATCTCTGGTGATCCGAGCTGGCACTGGGGCATGGCACTGTTTTGGCGCTCCAGCTCGTGCTTGGCACCAGGGTAGTAGGCGGCTGACTGGCTGCGGCTAATCTGGGGGGTCTGGCTATAGCGGACAGCCCCCTGGAGCTGGCCCCCTTGTCCTCCCCCACTGCTGGCACGGTAGGCAGAGGAGGGGCGCTGGGGTAGCTCGTCCTTCATCAGGCCCTCTATGACCCCTCCTCGGCCCATGTGCTGACAGATGGCCCCAGCTGAGAGGCTGGACTGGGGCATGGAGTGACCATCCAGGGAGGGCTGGTACATCAACCGGCTCTGGCTCTCCATCGGCACGTCCATGGAGGCCCCCTGGTAACGCATGGGGTGGCCCATCTGGCCGTATGTGTTGCTGGGCTGGTTGGTGCGAACAATCTGGGCCATGGAGGGCTGGAGGCGCAGGCCCTGAGCCTGGTGGTGCTGTTGAGTCTGGTGATGCAGGGAGTCCTGGTGGTGTTGGGAGGCCTGGTGCTGTAGTTGGGCCTGGTGGTGCTGTTGGGAGACCTGGTGGTTCAGTTGCGCCTGGTGGTGCTGGTGGGTCTGGAGGGTGTCGTGGTGCAGAGAGGCCTGGTGGTGCAGGGAGGCCTGGTGGTGCAGGGAAGGCTGTGAGCTCTGCTGGAAGGACCTCTGGCTGCTCATCTTTGAAAGGGTAGGCTGCTCCTGCTGGTAGCGCACCGGAGACCCTGACTGGGACCTGTACAGACACACACTCTCCACCGGGGGACTGGCTCTGTACTGGCTCTGTACCCCACCCCGACGCAGAGGGGATAGCGGGGGGCTCTGGTATCCGTGGTCCATCCCTTGTCCCCCTCCTCCACTGGGCGGGGGGCTGAAGCGGTAGGTGGGCTGGTGCACCGGGGAGGTCTGCGGAGGGCTGTGTCGGTGGTGGGAGTTGTGGTGCGTGGGGGAGAGAGAGGGGGGCGACGGCAGCTGGTAGTTCTGGATGCCGGGAGAGGACATAGAGGTGGGGCTGGGGTGGTCGTAGACGTAAGCCTGGCCCATGGGGGAGCCCCCTGACAGGAATGCCTGGTCCTGGTGGTAGGGGTGCTGGTGGATGGTTGGAGAAAGTGGGGGGCTCTGGATGATAGGCAGGCTGGAGGGGTTGGAGCAGAGCTCTCTCTCGAAGGCCAGACCCATAGAACCCATACTCCCCATAGACATGGCCTCCTGCTCCAGATAGTCCTCGTCCTCAAACAGATCCTGGACCGGCTCCATGTCCTCCAGCCGAGGCTCCGGGGGAGGGGGGAGCTCCAGGGGGAGTGGGAGGGAGGACAGGGACATCTCCTCCTCCTCCCCCTCGTCTGGGGGAGGGGAGGGGGGAGGAGATGGGGGAGGATCCAGCTTCTGTGCGTCCTCCTCCTCCTGGGTAAGCTGTCGACACTCCTCCTCTACCCGCTGCAGGAGGCGCTGGATCTCAGGGTGGTTGGGGCTCTGCTTCATTGCTTCATTCAGGTCCTCCAAGGCCTCAGGGAACTGCCTGCAGAGACAGGTAGGAGTGGGAAAATGCAACAGGGTTGGAACTGATGTGAGGTTTGTATTCTTACATGAAGCGTTTTTTTATTATTTTATTTATTTTATAAAACACTGCTGTGAAAATGTATAAACTAAGGAAAAAACAATTGGTCACAAAAAAGGAGGAAAATCTTATGAGAGACTGAAAAATATGAGATCAGAGCAGAATATGTCAACTATTCTACAGTGGAAGGGAAGCAGGGATGTAAATAGAAGGTTACCTGCTGCTACGCTTGGCGCGGGCTCTGGCATAGTACGCTTCGTATGATTTTGGTTTCAATTCAAGTGCCTTTGTAGCAAACTCCTCAGCCATCCCAAAGTCCTGAATGTAATAACAAGTGATCCATGAGTCAGATACCGAGGACAATAGAGGTACTATCCAGTACTGTTACATCCATGAGTCAGATACTGAGGTACTATCCAGTACTGTTACATCCATGAGTCAGATACTGAGGACAATAGAGGTACTATCCAGTACTGTTACATCCATGAGTCAGATACTGAGGACAATAGAGGTACTATCCAGTACTGTATTTGATTTGATTTGATTTTGTTACCTCCATGAGTCAGATACTGAGGACAATAGAGGTAATATCCAGTACTGTTACTATTAGTTACTACTATGTATTTCTCTGGAATGCATGTATTGATAATATACTATACATGGTTGTGTCTCAAATGGCACACTATTCCGTATATAGTGCACCTGGGCCCAGGTCAAAAGTAGTGCACTATATTGGGAATAGGTTGCCATTTGGGATGGATCCATGTTCAGAGCCCACCAACTCACGTTCAGTTTCCTCCGACATCGGGACAGATTGAGTAAGATGGACACTTTCTGCTCCCTGAAAGTCTTGAGGTCCTCACTGAAGCCTTCACGGGGGAACTTTTTGAGGGCGTACTGATACCTCTGTGCTGCCTCCTTCACTTTCCCTTTCTGTTGAATACACCGACACACACAACATGTTATTCATACAAGACAGACAACATATAGCTCTTATTGACCATTCAAAAAAATCTGTAAACTTTTGTGGATAAATAAATCTGTCAAAAGTGTAGACAAAAGCATCGCAAATAGTTTGATTAGATCACATATTCTTTCTTGGATGTGTATACTGTATATACAGTACCTGTCAAAAGTTTGGGCACACCTACTCATTTAAAGCTTTTTCTTTATTTTTACTATTTTCTACATTGTAGAATAATAGTGAAGACACCAGAACTATGAAATAACACATATGAAATCATGTAAACTCAGCAAAAAAAGAAACGTCCTCTCACTGTCAACTGCGTTTATTTTCAGCAAACTTAACGTGTACATATCTGTATGGAGATAACAAGATTCAACAACTGAGACATAAACTGAACAAGTTCCACAGACATGTTACTAACAGAAATGTAATAATGTGTCCCTGAACAAAGGGGGGAGTCAAAATCAAAAGAAACAGTCAGTATCTGGTCTGGCCACCAACTGCATTAAGGACTACAGTGCATCTCCTCCTCATGAACTGCACCAGATTTACCAGTTCTTGCTGTGAAATGTTACCCCACTCTTCCACAAAGGCACCTGCAAGTTCCCGGACATTTCTGGGGGGAATGGCCCTAGCTCTTACCCTCCGATCCAACAGGTCCCAGACGTGCTCAATGGGATTGAGATCCGGGCTCTTCGCTGGCCATGGCAGAACACTGACATTCCTGTCTTGCAGGAAATCACACACAGAATGAGCAGTATGGCTGGTGGCATTGTCATGCTGGAGGGTCATGTCAGGATGAGCCTGCAGGAAGGGTACCACATGAGGGAGGAGGATGTCTTCCCTGTAACGCACAGCATTGAGATTGCCTGCAATGACAACAAGCTCAGTCTGATGATGCTGTGAGACACTGCCCCAGAACCTGACGGACCTTCCCCCTCTAAATCGATCCTGCTCCAGAGTACAGGCCTCGGTGTAACGCTCATTCCTTTGACGATAAACGCAAATCCGACCATCACCCCTGGTGAGACAAAACCACGACGCATCAGTGAAAAGCACTTTTTGCCAGTCCTGTCTGGTCCCGCAATGGTGGGTTTGTGCCCATAGGCGACGATGTTGCCGGTGATGTCTGGTGACAACCTGCCTTACAACAGGCCTACAAGCCCTCAACCCAGCCTCTCTCAGCCTATTGCAGACAGTTTGAGCCCCGATGGAGGGATTGTGCGTTCCTGGTGTAACTCGGGCAGTTTTTGTTGCCATCCTGTACCTGTCCCACAGGTGTGATGTTCGGATGTACCGATCCTGTGCAGGTGTTGTTACACGTGTATCTGCCACTGCGAGGACGATGTCCGTCCTGTTTCCCTATAGTGCTGTCTTAGGCGTCTCACAGTACAGACATTGCAATTTATTGCCCTGGCTACATCTGCAGTCCTCATGCCTCCTGCAGCATGCCTAGGACACATTCACACAGATGAGCAGGGACCCTGGGCATCTTTCTTTTGGTGTTTTTCAGAGTCAGTAGAAAGGCCTCTTTAGTGTCCTAAGTTATCATAACTGTGACCTTAATTGCATACCGTCTGTAAGCTGTTAGTGTCCACCGTTCCACAGGTGCATGTTCATTAATTGTTTATGTTTCATTGAACAAGCATGGGAAACAGTGTTTAAACCCTTTACAATGAAGATCTGCGAAGTTATTTGGATTTTTACAAATTATCTTTGAAAGACAGGGTCCTGATAAAGGGATGGCCAGGTTATATCCTTCCTGTTTGGCCCTGTCCGGGGGTTTCTTCGGATGGGGCCACAGTGTCTCCTGACCGCTCCTGTCTCAGCCTCCAGTATTTATGCTGCAGTAGTTTATGTGTCGGGGGGCTAGGGTTAGTTGGTTATACCTGGAGTACTTCTCCTGTCTTATCCAGTGTCCTGTGTGAATTTAAGTATGCTCTCTCTAATTCTCTCGTTCTCTCTTTCTCTCTGAGAACCTGAGCCCTAGGACCATACGTCAGGACTACCGGGCATGCTGACACCTTGCTGTCCCCAGTTCGCCCGGCCTTGCTGCTATTCCAGTTTCAACTGTTCTGCCTGCGGTTACGAAACCCCTACCTGTCCCAGACCTGCTGTTTTCAACTCTTAATGATCGGCTATGAAAAGCCAACTGAGATTTATTCCTGATTATTATTTGACCATGCTTGTCATTTATGAACATTTTGAAAATCTTGGCTCTCTCTAATTTTCTCCTTCTCTCTTTCTCTCGGAGGACCTGAGCCCTAGGACCATACGTCGGGACTACCGGCCGTGGTGACTCCTTGCTGCCCCCAGTCCGCCTGGCCTTGCTGCTATTCCAGTTTCAACTCTTCTGCCTGCGGTTTTGGAACCCCTACCTGTCCCAGACCTGCTGTTTTCAACTCTTAATGATCGGCTATGAAAAGCCAACTGAGATTTATTCCTGATTATTATTTGACCATGCTTGTCATTTATGAACATTTTGAAAATCTTGGCTCTCTCTAATTTTCTCCTTCTCTCTTTCTTTCTCTCGGAGGACCTGGGCCCTAGGACCATGCGTCGGGACTGCCGCCCGTGGTGACTCCTTGCTGTCCCCAGTCCGCCTGGCCTTGCTGCTATTCCAGTTTCAGCTGTTCTGCCTGCGGTTATGGAACCGCCACCTGTCCCAGACCTGTTGTTTTTCAACTCTTAATGATCAGCTATGAAAAGCCAACTGAAAATTATTCATGATTATTATTTGACCATGCTTGTCACTTATGAACATTTTTGAACATCTTGGCATAGTTCTGTTATAATCTCCACCCGGCACAGCCAGAAGAGGACTGGCCACCCCTCATAGCCTGGTTCCTCTCTAGGTTTCTTCCTAGGTTTTGGCCTTTCTAGGGAGTTTTTCCTAGCCACCGTGCTTCTACACCTGCATTACTAGCTGTTTGGGGTTTTAGGCTGGGTTTCTGTACAGCACTTCGAGATATTAGCTGATGTACGAAGGGCTATATAAAATAAAATTGATTGATTGATTGATGTTTCTTTTTTTGCTTAGTTTAGTAAGCACATTTATGTTATATTCTTCAAAGTAGCCACCCTTGATGACAGCTTTGCAAACTCTGGGTATTCTCTCAACCAGCTGCAAGAGGAATTATTTTTCAACAGTTTTGAAGGAGTTCCCACATATGCTGAGCACTTGTTCGCTGCTTTTCCTTCACTCTGCGGTCCAACTCATCCCAAACCATCTCAAATGGTTTGAGGTCGGGTGATTGTGGAGGCCAGGTCAGCTGATGCAACACCATCACTCTTCTTCTTGGTCAAATGTGACCCGATTCAGGAAACTAGGTGTATGTCACAAGTCACAACTTCACAGGAGAGCAGTTTGAACGTAAACACTTTTTTTTTTATCAAAATGCATTTTTGGCCAGAAATGCGTTCTCGAACATGTGAACTTTCATGTGCCTTATTAATAACAAACTTCTATGCAATCTGTTAAATTACAAGCCTTGTTAGTTATGCCACAGAAAAAGCCAGCAACTCTCCCACTACCCATGATTGGCTGAGATAATGAGTGGGCTGGACAACGCGAGAGAGGAGTTCGGACTGGTCTGCCATAGAAGGCTTCTGTCTATTTGAGCTCGTCAGTTTGTGTTGGTAATCCTGTCGAACGTGGCTTTTAAAAACATGTATTGTGTAGTGGAGCTGCATAAGTGTTGCTCTCCACTTTCTGGAGGATCAAGTTTTGAAATCAGTGGATGTATATTATGATAGGTAAAGAGATGGAGAAAACACCTGTCTCCGGATTACATCTTCAAACTAAGGGCAACTGTGGCATGGCATTCCTGACAGGGAGACATGTCCATCATGCATGATGATGTATACAGGTAAGTTAGTCTAGCGTTAGCTAGCTACATTTTCAGATATTACACGTTTCCTAATTTTGACAGAAAGTGGTTTTATTTCAAGCTAAAGTGTACTGTTAGCTAGCTAGCTAACATTATCTAGCTTGCTCCCGAGCTGATGTTATTATTAGTTTCCCAGAGCCGTGTGCTCTTCTAGTTAGAGCCTGATGTTAGCTAGCTAACACTGAACATGGTTGGTTAGCTCCCAGCACTGTGGCATTGTTGGCTCTGTTCATTGTTGTTTTCTAACTAGTTAACAATAGCTGGCTGGCACGTTATCTAACGTTACGTGACGTGTGTGAACTTACACTTTGTTTACCTAGCTAGGTACATTGTTTACCTAGCTAGCTCAAATCAAATTAAAGTTTATTTGTCACGTTACAGTGAAACGCTTACTTACAGGCTCTAACCAATGGTGCGTGAAAAAAAGGTATGTGTGTGTGTGTGGGTAAGTAAAGAAATAAGCTATATCTTAGCTATATAGCTATATCTTAAGTTAAAGTGTACTGTTAGCTAGCTAGCTAACGTTAGCTGTCTGGCTCCCTAACTGACGTTATTATTTGTTTCCCAGAGCCGTTTGCTGTTCTAGTTAGAGCCTAATGTTAGCTAGCTAAAATTTGAACATGGTTGGTTAGCTCCCAGCACTGTGGCATTGTTGGCTCACCCGTGTGCACAACCCGTGTGTACAACACCCGTTGAATATGGCCGGTGTCAGTCTGCAAAAAAGCACAATGAAATTGTTGCCAGCAGAGCTGGTTAGGCTGTTTTCATGTTATCCAGAGGTAAACAAATCATCGGCCAGAGCGTCAAGTGTGCACTCTAAGAGCGAAACGAGATGGGTGGGGCTAAAGCTTAAGAAGATGTGAACGATGCTGAATGGGTGTAGACAAAGAACAGCTCATCAAAGGCGATTTTCTCAAAAGTGAGTTTACAAGTTGATCAACTTTCAAAGCAGAATTACTTACTCATTGTTCCTCAAATGCAGTGTATGATATACCATTTTGTATCTCTGAGTCTACTTTTATCTAATGTAAAAAACACAATTTCAAATTTTGCTACATAAGACCGAATCCAGGTTGTGAGTCACAAATATCCCTTACACAGCCTGCAGGTATGTTTTGTGTTATTGTCCTGTTGAAAAACAAATGATAGTCCCACTAAGCTCAAACCAGATGGGATGGTGTATCGCTGCAGAATGCTTTGGTAGCCATGCTGGTTAAATGTGCCTTGAATTCTAAATAAATCACAGACAGCGTCACCAGCAAAGCACCCCCACACATTAACACCTCCTCCTCCATGCTTCACAGTAGGAACCACACATGCGGAGATCACCCATTCACCAACTCTGCATCTCACAAAGACACAGCGTTGAAACCAAAAATCTACAACTTTGACTCCTCAGACCAAAGGACAGATTTCTACAGGTCTAATGTCCTTCTTCTGTATACCACCCCTACCTTATCACAACACAAATGCATTAAGGAGGAACATTAACTTTTAACAAGGCACTCCTGTTAATTAAAATGCATTCCATGTGACTACCTCATGAAGCTGGTTGAGAAAATGCCAAGAGTGTGCAGAGCTGTCATCAAGACAAAGGTTGGCTACTTTGAAGAATCTCAAATATAACATATATTTTGATTTGTTTAACACTTTTTTGGTTACTACATGATGTGTTATTTCATAATGTTGATGTCTTCACTATTATTCTACAATGTAGAAAATCGTACAAATAAAGAAAAAGCCTTGAATGAGTAGGAGTGTCCAAACATTTGACTGGTACTGTATATATTTTCTTTCTTATATGTATGAATATTTTCCAACAACAGGTGACAGTCCTTCCTCAGATTAGGGTAGGGCCTCCTGATCTCACCTTATAGAAGCTGTCTCCCTCCTCAATCAGCTTACTCAGTAGGATGATCATGATGTCGGGTTTGGAGGTAGCCATAGCCCATGTGGCTGGACCTGAAGAACACAGGATGAGAAAGCAGGGAACGATAAAAAACATGTTGTTTTGGAGTCACAGTAAACACGTAACAATAACAAGTGACAACAACAACCAACAAAGTGTCAGGAATGACAGAGATAGACAGATGTCTGTCCACTGCAGAGAAAATTACGCTATTCTCTCTCTAACATCTATTGATCCAGATAAAGGAGTGCACTGTTGGGACAAAAGCCAAGACTTATCAATCAATAGTCACAAGCCAAAAGCGTAGAAATATGATTTAACAAAACACTAAATTATGCAGCTGGTAAAGCATGAGTCATCATACAGTCATAAAGGATAACTTATCATACAGTATCTCTCTGCAATAGCAACACTTGAAAAACATTTACACATTGATTGGAGAGACGAGGACAAGGTGGGTGGACTTCTTGCATGAGGACAAGGTGGGTGGACTTCTTGCATGAGGACAAGGTGGGTGGGATCCTTGCATGAGGACAAGGTGGGTGGGCTTCCTGCATGAGGACAAGGTGGGTGGGCTTCTTGCATGAGGACAAGGTGGATGGGCTTCTTGCATGAGGACAAGGTGGGTGGGCGTCTTGTATGAGGACATGGTGGGTGGGCTTCCGGCATGAGGACACGATGGATGGTCTTCTTGCATGAGGACAAGGTGGGTGGCATTCTTACATGAGGACAAGGTGGGTGGGCTTCTTGCATGAGGACAAGGTGGGTGGCCTCCTTGCACGAGGACAAGGTGGGTGGCTTTCTTGCATGAGGACAAGGTGGGTGGGCTTCTTGCATGAGGACAAGGTGGGTGGGCTTCTTGCATGAGGACAAGGTGGGTGGCCTCCTTGCATGAGGACAAGGTGGGTGGCTTTCTTGCATGAGGACAAGGTGGGTGGGCTTCTTGCATGAGGACAAGTTGGATGAGCTTCTTGCATGAGGACAAGGTGGGTGGGAATCCTGCATGAGGACAAGCTGGGTGGGCTTCTTGCATGAGGATAAGGTGGGTGGGCTTCTTACATGATGACAAGGTGGGTGGCCTTCTTACATGAGGACACGGTGGGTGGCCTTCTTACATGAGGACAAGGTGGGTGGCCTTCTTGCATGAGGACAAGGTGGGTTGGAATCCTGCACGAGGACAAGGTGGGTGGGCTCCTTGCATGAGGACAAGGTGGGTGGCCTTCTTGCATGAGGACAAGGTGGGTGGGCTTCAGGCATGAGGACACGATGGATGGTCTTCTTGCATGAGGACAAGGTGGGTGGCATTCTTACATGAGGACAAGGTGGGTGGGCTTCTTACATGAGGACAAGGTGGGTGGGCTTCCGGCATGAGGACACGATGGATGGTCTTCTTGCATGAGGACAAGGTGGATGGGCTTCTTGCATGAGGACAAGGTGGGTGGCCTCCTTGCATGAGGACAAGGTGGGTGGCATTCTTGCATGAGGACAAGATGGGTGGGCTTCTTGCATGAGGACAAGTTGGATGAGCTTCTTGCATGAGGACAAGGTGGGTGGGAATCCTGCATGAGGACAAGCTGGGTGGCTTCTTGCATGAGGATAAGGTGGGTGAGCTTCTTACATGATGACAAGGTGGGTGGCCTTCTTACATGAGGACACGGTGGGTGGCCTTCTTACATGAGGACAAGGTGGGTGGCCTTCTTGCATGAGGACAAGGTGGGTTGGAATTCTGCATGAGGACAAGGTGGGTTGGAATCCTGCACGAGGACAAGGTGGGTAGGCTTCTTGCATGAGGACAAGGTGGGTGGGCTTCTTACATGATGACATGGTGGGTGGGCTTCCGGCATGAGGACACGATGGATGGTCTTCTTGCATGAGGACAAGGTGGGTGGCATTCTTGCATGAGGACAAGGTGGGTGGGCTTCTTGCATGAGGACAAGGTGGGTGGCCTTCTTGCATGAGGACAAGGTGGGTGGCCTTCTTACATGAGGACAAGTTGGATGAGCTTCTTGCATGAGGACAAGGTGGGTGGGAATCCTGCATGAGGACAAGCTGGGTGGGCTTCTTGCATGAGGATAAGGTGGGTGGGCTTCTTACATGATGACAAGGTGGGTGGCCTTCTTACATGAGGACAAGGTGGGTGGCCTTCTTACATGAGGACAAGGTGGGTGGCCTTCTTACATGAGGACAAGGTGGGTGGCCTTCTTGCATGAGGACAAGGTGGGTTGGAATTCCTGCACGAGGACAAGGTGGGTAGGCTTCTTGCATGAGGACAAGGTGGGTGGGCTTCTTACATGCTGACAAGGTGGGTGGCCTTCTTACATGAGGATAAGGTGGGTGGGCTTCTTGCATGACGACAAAGTGGGTGGGCTTCTTGCATGAGGACAAGGTGGGTGGGCTTCTTGCATGAGGACAAGGTGGATGGGCTTCTTGCATGAAGACAAGGTGGGTGGCCTTCTTACATGAGGATAAGGTGGGTGGGCTTCTTGCATGACGACAAAGTGGGTGGGCTTCTTGCATGAGGACAAGGTGGGTGGGCTTCTTGCATGAGGACAAGGTGGATGGCCTTTTTGCATGAGGACAAGGTGGATGGGCTTCTTGCATGAGAACAAGGTGGGTGGGCTTCTTGCATGAGGACAAGGTGGGTGGGCTTCTTGCATGAGGACAAGGTGGGTAGGCTTCTTGCATGAGGACAAGATGGGTGGCATTCTTGCATGAGGACAAGGTGGGTGGGCTTCTTGCATGAGGACAAGGTGGGTGGCCTTCTTGCATGAGGACAAGGTGGGTGGCCTTCTTACATGAGGACAAGTTGGATGAGCTTCTTGCATGAGGACAAGGTGGGTGGGAATCCTGCATGAGGACAAGCTGGGTGGGCTTCTTGCATGAGGATAAGGTGGGTGGGCTTCTTACATGATGACAAGGTGGGTGGCCTTCTTACATGAGGACAAGGTGGGTGGCCTTCTTACATGAGGACAAGGTGGGTGGCCTTCTTACATGAGGACAAGGTGGGTGGCCTTCTTGCATGAGGACAAGGTGGGTGGGCTTCAGGCATGAGGACACGATGGATGGTCTTCTTGCATGAGGACAAGGTGGGTGGCATTCTTACATGAGGACAAGGTGGGTGGGCTTCTTACATGAGGACAAGGTGGGTGGGCTTCCGGCATGAGGACACGATGGATGGTCTTCTTGCATGAGGACAAGGTGGGTGGGAATCCTGCATGAGGACAAGCTGGGTGGGCTTCTTGCATGAGGATAAGGTGGGTGGGCTTCTTACATGATGACAAGGTGGGTGGCCTTCTTACATGAGGACAAGGTGGGTGGCCTTCTTACATGAGGACAAGGTGGGTGGCCTTCTTACATGAGGACAAGGTGGGTGGCCTTCTTGCATGAGGACAAGGTGGGTGGGCTTCAGGCATGAGGACACGATGGATGGTCTTCTTGCATGAGGACAAGGTGGGTGGCATTCTTACATGAGGACAAGGTGGGTGGGCTTCTTACATGAGGACAAGGTGGGTGGGCTTCCGGCATGAGGACACGATGGATGGTCTTCTTGCATGAGGACAAGGTGGGTGGGAATCCTGCATGAGGACAAGCTGGGTGGGCTTCTTGCATGAGGATAAGGTGGGTGGGCTTCTTACATGATGACAAGGTGGGTGGCCTTCTTACATGAGGACAAGGTGGGTGGCCTTCTTACATG
Source organism: Salvelinus fontinalis (assembly GCF_029448725.1). Lineage (NCBI taxonomy): Eukaryota > Metazoa > Chordata > Actinopteri > Salmoniformes > Salmonidae > Salvelinus > Salvelinus fontinalis. The sequence continues at coordinate 90,420,260 of NC_074665.1, read as the reverse complement.
AGGACAAGGTGGGTGGCCTTCTTACATGAGGACAAGGTGGGTGGCCTTCTTGCATGAGGACAAGGTGGGTTGGAATTCCTGCACGAGGACAAGGTGGGTAGGCTTCTTGCATGAGGACAAGGTGGGTGGGCTTCTTACATGCTGACAAGGTGGGTGGCCTTCTTACAAGAGGACAAGGTGGGTGGGCTTCTTGCATGAGTACAAGGTGGGTGGGCTTCTTGCATGATGACAAGGTGGGTGGGCTTCTTACATGATGACAAGGTGGGTGGGCTTCTTGCATGACGACAAAGTGGGTGGGCTTCTTGCATGAGGACAAGGTGGGTGGGCTTCTTGCATGAGGACAAGGTGGATGGCCTTTTTGCATGAGGACAAGGTGGATGGGCTTCTTGCATGAGAACAAGGTGGGTGGGCTTCTTGCATGAGGACAAGGTGGGTGGGCTTCTTGCATGAGGACAAGGTGGGTAGGCTTCTTGCATGAGGACAAGATGGGTGGCATTCTTGCATGAGGACAAGGTGGGTGGGCTTCTTGCATGAGGACAAGGTGGGTGGCCTTCTTGCATGAGGACAAGGTGGGTGGCCTTCTTACATGAGGACAAGTTGTATGAGCTTCTTGCATGAGGACAAGGTGGGTGGGAATCCTGCATGAGGACAAGCTGGGTGGGCTTCTTGCATGAGGATAAGGTGGGTGGGCTTCTTACATGATGACAAGGTGGGTGGCCTTCTTACATGAGGACAAGGTGGGTGGCCTTCTTACATGAGGACAAGGTGGGTGGCCTTCTTACATGAGGACAAGGTGGGTGGCCTTCTTGCATGAGGACAAGGTGGGTTGGAATTCCTGCACGAGGACAAGGTGGGTAGGCTTCTTGCATGAGGACAAGGTGGGTGGGCTTCTTACATGCTGACAAGGTGGGTGGCCTTCTTACAAGAGGACAAGGTGGGTGGGCTTCTTGCATGAGTACAAGGTGGGTGGGCTTCTTGCATGATGACAAGGTGGGTGGGCTTCTTACATGATGACAAGGTGGGTGGGCTTCTTGCATGACGACAAAGTGGGTGGGCTTCTTGCATGAGGACAAGGTGGGTGGGCTTCTTGCATGAGGACAAGGTGGATGGCCTTTTTGCATGAGGACAAGGTGGATGGGGTTCTTGCATGAGAACAAGGTGGGTGGGCTTCTTGCATGAGGACAAGGTGGGTGGGCTTCTTGCATGAGGACCAGGTGGGTGGCCTTCTTACATGAGGACAAGGTGGGTGGCCTTCTTACATGAGGACAAGGTGGGTGGCCTTCTTACATGAGGACAAGGTGGGTGGCCTTCTTGCATGAGGACAAGGTGGGTTGGAATTCCTGCACGAGGACAAGGTGGGTAGGCTTCTTGCATGAGGACAAGGTGGGTGGGCTTCTTACATGCTGACAAGGTGGGTGGCCTTCTTACAAGAGGACAAGGTGGGTGGGCTTCTTGCATGAGTACAAGGTGGGTGGGCTTCTTGCATGATGACAAGGTGGGTGGGCTTCTTACATGATGACAAGGTGGGTGGGCTTCTTGCATGACGACAAAGTGGGTGGACTTCTTGCATGAGGACAAGGTGGGTGGGCTTCTTGCATGAGGACAAGGTGGATGGGCTTCTTGCATGAGGACAAGGTGGGTGGGCTTCTTGTATGAGGACAAGGTGGGTGGGCTTCCTGCATGAGGACAAGGTGGGTGGCCTTCTTGCATGAGGACAAGGTGGGTAGGCTTCTTGTATGAGGACAAGGTGGGTGGGCTTCCTGCATGAGGACAAGGTGGGTGGCCTTCTTGCATGAGGACAAGGTGGGTGGGCTTCTTGCATGAGGACAAGGTGGGTGGGCTTCCTGCATGAGGACAAGGTCGGTGGGATTCTTGCATGAGGACAAGGTGGGTGGGCTTCTTGCATGAGGACAAGGTGGATGGGCTTCTTGCATGAAGACAAGGTGGGTGGCCTTCTTACATGAGGATAAGGTGGGTGGGATCCTTGCATGAGGACAAGGTGGATGGGCTTCTTGCATGACGACATGGTGGGTGGCCTTCTTACATGAGGACAAGGTGGATGGGCTTCTTGCATGAGGACAAGGTGGGTGGGCTTCTTGCATGAAGACAAGGTGGGTTGGAATCCTGCATGAAGACAAGGTGGATGGGCTTCTTGTATGAAGACAAGGTGGATGGGCTTCTTGCATGACAACATGGTGGGTGGCCTTCTTGCATGAAGACAAGGTGGATGGGCTTCTTGCATGAAGACAAGGTGGGTGGGCTTCTTGCATGAAGACAAGGTGGGTGGGTGTCTTGCATGAAGACAAGGTGGATGGGCTTCTTGCATGACAACATGGTGGGTGGCCTTCTTGCATGAAGACAAGGTGGATGGGCTTCTTGCATGAAGACAAGGTGGGTGGCCTTCTTGCATGAAGACAAGGTGGATGGGCTTCTTGTATGAAGACAAGGTGGATGGGCTTCTTGCATGACAACATGGTGGGTGGGTGTCTTGCATGAAGACAAGGTGGGTGGGCTTCTTGCATGAAGACAAGGTGGGTGGGTGTCTTGCATGAAGACAAGGTGGGTGGGCTTCTTGTATGAAGACAAGGTGAGTGGGCTTCTTGCATGAAGACAAGGTGGATGGGCTTCTTGCATGAGGACAAGGTGGGTGGGCTCCTTGTATGAGGACAAGGTGGGTGGGCTTCTTGTATGAGGACAAGGTGGGTGTGCTTCTTGCATGAGGACAAGGTGGATGGGCTTCTTGCATGAGGACAAGGTGGGTGGGCTCCTTGTATGAGGACAAGGTGGGTGGGCTACTTGCATGAGGACAAGGTGGGTGGCCTTCTTGCATGAGGACAAGGTGGGTGTGCTTCTTGCATGAGGACAAGGTGGGCGGGCTTCTTACATGAGGACAAGGTGGGTGGCCTTCTTGCATGAGGACAAGGTGGAAGGGCTTCTTACATGAGGACAAGGTGGGTGGGCTTCTTGCATGAGGACAAGGTGGGTGGGCTTCTTGCATGAGGACAAGGTGGAAGGGCTTCTTACACGAGGACAAGGTGGGTGGGATTCTTGCATGAGGACAAGGTGGGTGGGAATCCTGCATGAGGACAAGGTGGGTGGGCTTCTTGCATGAGGACAATTTGGGTGGGATTCTTGCATGAAATCAAGGTTGGTGGCCTTCTTACATGAGGACAAGGTGGGTGGCCTTCTTGCATGAGGACAAGGTGGATGGGCTTCTTGTATGAGGACAAGGTGGATGGGCTTCTTGTATGAGGACAAGGTGGGTGGCCTTCTTGCATGAGGACAAGGTGGGTGGGCTTCTTGCATGAGGACAAGGTGGGCGGGCTTCTTACATGAGGACAAGGTGGGTGGCCTTCTTGCATGAGGACAAGGTGGAATGGCTTCTTACATGAGGACAAGGTGGGTGGGCTTCTTGCATGAGGACAAGGTGGGTGGGCTTCTTGCATGAGGACAAGGTGAGTGGCCTTCTTGCATGAGGACAAGGTGGAAGGGCTTCTTACATGAGGACAAGGTGGGTGGGCTTCTTGCATGAGGACAAGGTGGAAGGGCTTCTTACATGAGGACAAGGTGGGTGGGATTCGTGCATGAGGACAAGGTGGGTGGGCTTCTTGCATGAGGACAATGTGGGTGGGATTCTTGCATGAAATCAAGGTTGGTGGCCTTCTTGAATGAGGACACGGTGGGTGGGCTTCATGTATGAGGACAAGGTGGGTGGGCTTCTTGCATGAAGACAAGGTGGGTGGGAATTCTGCATGAGGACAAGGTGGGTCGTCTTCTTGCATGACAAGACACATACAGTGTAGTGTGCTCGAGGCTGGGTATGCTGTCATAACACATCATAACCAACTGGAATGTCAACATCTACCTCTAAATAAAAGCAGTCCAAGTTATAGTTATCTCTGTCATGCTTGGATTTAATCTGATCGCAGGTTATAGGCATTGCTGCTTTTAAAGGCAATTTACGATTGAGCCGACATATCCAGCATTTACCTTGAACAGGATCTCCATGAACGCTGGAACATTGCCTTTAAAGGTCAATGCCTATAATCCGCGATCAGATTGAATCTTGGCCTCAGAGTTAATAGTAATACCTGAGTGTTATTTCTCAGGATGGGGGTTGTAGATGGGGGTTATAGCTAAACTGGCCTGCTGACACAGACCATAACGACACTAAGACAACACAGAAAGAGGAGGTAGGGCTGTCAAAATGCCTGCTGGGGTGAGATGCCGACAGCCTTGGGATTACCTCTAGGCCGACTGGGCAGCGTCTGACATCCTGGTACAGCAGAGAGGTCGGGGGGGTCATGAGCAAGGGAGGGAGGGCGAGTGCAGTGGGCCAGAGTAATCAAAAAAAGAAAAAAAAAGAAAAAGGTGCGTGGAAGAAAAGGCAAGTGGGAAAAAAGACAAAGAAAAAAAGTTGGAGGATGAAGAGTGAGAAGAGGAACAGAAAAAAGCAGCAGTGAGAAGCAGGGATAAGAGGAAAGAAAAAACACACTACTAACAGCTTGTCTCAGAGATCACACATAGAAGGACAGAGAGACAGAGAACATGAACAAAAGAGAGAGCAGAGAGAAAGAAAGAAAGAAAGAAAGAAAGAAAGAAAGAAAATTTACGAGAGAGAAAGAATGAACCAGAGAGAGCTGAAATAGAGGAAGAGAGAGAGACTACAGGAGGACACAGTAGAACAACACAGAAACATCTACAGATCTGAGGAAGGACTAGTCAGAGAGAACAGTGAAATACTACAGGAGGACACAGTAGAACAACACAGAAACATCTACAGATCTGAGGAAGGACTAGTCAGAGAGAACAGAGAAAGACTACAGGAGGAAACAGTAGAACAACACAGAAACATCTACAGATCTGAGGAAGGACTAGGCAGAGAGAACAGAGAAAGACTACAGGAGGACACAGTAGAACAACACAGAAACATATACAGATCTGAGGAAGGACTAGTCAGAGAGAACAGAGAAAGACTACAGGAGGACACAGTAGAACAACACAGAAACATATACAGATCTGAGGAAGGACTAGTCAGAGAGAACAGAGAAAGACTACAGGAGGAAACAGTAGAACAACACAGAAACATCTACAGATCTGAGGAAGGACTAGTCAGAGAGAACAGAGAAGACCTGCAGTATGGTGCACCAGGAGCAGCAGGGGGAACATACAAAACAGTGGGGTTCAGCTGTTTGCTCAGCTCCAAAGAGACAGTAACAAGTTGCATCCCAAATGGCCCTGTGTTCGTTTTTTAGTCCACTACTTCTGGTCAATAATAGTGCACTATATATTAAATAGGTTGCCCTTTAGGATGCAGATTCTGTATTGCTGTGTCATCCTACTGCAGCATGGATAGTATTTGAATTGTGTCTCAACATCAGATAGTCAAGTGTAATTTTGTTTTCCAATTTTACAGTCAAAAGATCCAAACTGTTGCACTATGGAGAGAATGGGGTTCTTTTCCAGGAAAGGAATTTCAAATCCTGGCTGCGTCTAGAAGGGCACCCTTTACCCCACAGTGCACTAGTTTTGACCAGGTCCCATTTTGGACAGCCCCTGTCCAAAATCTCTTGGCTTCCAGTCTAACACTAAGTCCATTCTCAATACCTATCTTGGCTCCCTTCTTGAGCAGGGTGACCACCACGGACGTGTTCCTGCAGCCCACGGCCCGGTCCAGAGGACACATCCCACTGTAGTCCACATGCTCTATCATCACCCCCTGGTCCACTAAGAACTGGACCTGCGAGGACAGACAGCAGACGGGGGGTGGAGGGAGAACAAGGGGGTGGAGGGAGAACAGGGGGGGGAGGGAGAACAGGGGGGGGGTGGGAGAACAGGAGGGAGGGAGAACGGGTGGAGGACCAAGGACAGTACGGAGGATGTGAGAATAGGCGGAGGGAAAATGGGGGAGGACGGGGGGAGGAGGAGAGAAGGGGGGGGCAGGGGGAGGAGGGAGAACAGGGGGGGGGTGAGGGGAGGGAGAATATAGGGAGAAGGGGGGGAGGAGTGAGAATGGGGGAAGGGAAAACAGGGGGGAGGAAGGAGAACAGGGGGGCAGGAGAACGGGTGGAGGATGGAGGACAGTGGGAAGGAAAGTGAATGGGGAGAAGAGGGAGGATAATGGAGGAGGGAGGACAGGGGTGAGGAGGGAGGACGGGGGCAGGAGGGAGATGGGCGGAAGAGGGAGGACAGGTGGAGGAGGGGGTACAGTGGGAAGGAGAGTGAATGGGGAGAAGAGGGAGGATAATGGAGGAGGGAGGACAGGGGCGAGGACAGTTGGGAGGAGGGAAGACAGGGGCGAGGACAGTGGGGAGGAGGGAGGACAGGGGTGAGGAGAGTGGGGAGGAGGTAGGACAGGGGCGAGGACAGTGAGGAGGAGGGAGGACAATGGGGAGGAGGGAGGACAGTGGGGAGGTGGGAGGACAGGGGCGAGGACAGTGAGGAGGAGGAGGGACAATGGGGAGGAGGGAGGACAGTGGGGAGGAGGGAGGACAGGGGCGAGGACAGTGGGGAAGAGGGAGGAATGTATTGATTAATGATCTTCATCAGAGCAGGATCATAGGATGGTACTAACATTTGGGAGAGTTACTGCTAGCAAAATATACACAAATATAACTATACTTATATACTTGAACACATTTTTTTTCTTAATGTTGTACTACCACTCACCATCTCTGAGTCCCCGTAGAAGGAGGCCAGGTCGAGGGGCGTGCGTCCGTTCTTATCAGCATGGTCTGTAGCAGCCCCCCTCTCCACCAGACAGCGCACCACGGGCAGGTGTCCCTTCAGACACGCCCAGCTCAGAGCTGTTAACCCCTCCTTGTCCATCAGAGGCAGGGACGCACCTGGCAGGTGGATCAGAGGGGTCAGGGTTTACAGGTCAGCATTGGGAGTAAAAAGTAAATTGGTCAAATAAAGTACCGTCAATGCTTTGGTGATTGTGTTTAACAAAAGTTTCTTGAGAGTTTGCAGTATATAATTCAAAGTATGAAAGGATAGCAGGTCACAGATAATGTAAATGTCAAGGAATGAGTGGATGATGTCTTCCTCCGAACCCTCACCTTGTGCCAGTAGGAACTCCACAGTGCCCAGGTGACCCTCTGAGGCAGCCATCATCAGAGGGGTTCGGCTCTGCTTGTCTGCGAGGTTCACCTCCGCTCCGTGAGTCAGGAGAAGGTCCACAATCTGAGAGAGGACAACACTATCGTCACCATCTAGCACACAACAGCCTGTTTCTATCAACATGGCTGCTCGATCTCTCTTTGTCTGATTAAGTGTTTGGGTCAAAAGTAGTGCAATATAAAGGGTGCACTCAGTCTCACCTGCCAGTTTCCCTGTCGGACAGCACTGAACAGGGGTACCATGCCTCGTCTGTTGGGCTGAGCCACCGCTGCTCCCTGCTCCAGCAGCAGCCTGCAAACGTCTAGCTTCCCCAGGCCCCCTGCTGCCGTGAGAGCTACAGGAAGAGGAGAGGGACACACAGGGATCAGCCATGTTGTACACCAGTCTTTTCCATTTTTTTTACATCATTCTAAGACTGACAGTTATTGTGTGTGCCATGTGTTAGTTTGCAGATTGTACAGGAAGGACACCCAGGGCAGGGAGGGCAGGACAGGGAGGAAACACGTATTAATTCTTAGTGCTAGGGGTCAGAATGTTTTTTTCTTCTTCAAATAACGTACCCAACGTAAACGGAAATTTTCTCTGGCCCAGATCGTAGAATATGCATATAATTTACAGATTAGGATAGAAAACACTCCAAAGTTTCCAAAACTGTCAAAATATTGTCTGTGAGAAAAAGAATAGTTATTCTGCAAGCGAAATCCGGAGAAAATCTAACCCGGAAGTGATATAAAAATAAATAAGAAAACGTTGTTTCCTGACCTGTCTAACCTCCATTTAAAGGGGTATCAACCAGATTCTTTTTCCAATGGCTTCCTCAGGCTGTGACCAGGCTTTAGACATAGTTTCAGGCTTTTATTTTGAAAAATGAGCGAGATGTTTCAAAAGAGGTCAGGTGTCCTCCAAATATTTCCTGCGCGAGCGGGAGGAGCTCACCATTTTCATTTTCTCTCTTAATGAATAGGTTATGCTCCGGTTGAAATATTATCGATTATGTTTGTTAAAGACAACCTGAGGTTTGATTATAAAAAACATTTTAAATGTTTCTACGACCATTTTGGATACTTTTGGGGATTTGTCGAACGGAACACGGCTTTTGTTTTTTCATCATAACGCGCAACCCAAATGGCGTTTTTTTGTGACAAAAGTAATATTTATCGAACAAAAATAACATTTGTTGTGTAACTGGGAGTCTCGTGAGTGGGAACACCCGAAGATTATCAAAGGTAAGCGATTCATTTGATTGCTTTTCTTACTTTCGTGACCAAGCTAGCCAAGCTAATATAAGGCTAATGTTATAGCATTGAAAGCTACACTCACAAAAGCTTGGATTTCTTTCGCTGTAAAATATATTTTCAAAATCTGACACGATAGGTGGATTAACAACAAGCTAAACTGTGTTTTTGTATATTTCACTTGTGATTGCATGATTATAAATATTTGTAGTAATATTTTTTAATCTGATACGTTTGGAAATTTCCCTCTTCCTTTCAGGACCGGAATGAGGCTGTAGTTTTTTTCATCATAACGCGCAACCCAAATGGCGTTTTTTTGTGATAAAAGTAATATTTATCGAACAAAAATAAAATTTGTTGTGTAACTGGGAGTCTCGTGAGTGGAAACGTCCAAAGATTATCTAAGGTAAGCGATTAATTTTATTGCTTTTCCCACTTTTGTGACCATGCTAATTTGAGGCTAGCTGATGTAGCATTGAAACCTACACTCACAAAAGCTTGGATTTCTTTCAATATTTATGCATTTGGCGACCTGCAATTCTAGCGGTTGTTTAGGAAAGTGATCCCGGGGGAGAAGAGAACAGTGGTGTGACAGTAGAGAAAGAGGGAGGAGAGAACAGTGGTGTGACAGTAGAGGAAGAGGGAGGAGAGAACAGTGGTGTGACAGTAGAGAAAGAGGGAGGAGAGAACAGTGGTGTGACATTAGAGAAAGAGGGAGGAGAGAACAGTGGTGTGACAGTAGAGAAAGAGGGAGGAGAGAACAGTGGTGTGACAGTAGAGAAAGAGGGAGGAGAGAACAGTAATGTGACATTAGAGAAAGAGGGAGGAGAGAACAGTGGTGTGACAGTAGAGAAAGAAGGAGGAGAGAACAGTGGTGTGACAGTAGAGAAAGGGGGAGGAGAGAACAGTGGTGTGACAGTAGAGAAAGAGGGAGGAGAGAACAGTGTTGTGACAGTAGAGAAAGAGGGAGGAGAGAACAGTGTTGTGGGAGTAGAGAAAGAGGGAGGAGAGAACAGTGATGTGGGAGTAGAGAAAGAGGGAGGAGAGAACAGTGGTGTGGGAGTAGAGAAAGAGGGAGGAGAGAACAGTGATGTGGGAGTAGAGAAAGAGGGAGGAGAGAACAGTGATGTGGGAGTAGAGAAAGAGGGAGGAGAGAACAGTGGTGTGGGAGTAGAGAAAGAGGAAGGAGAGAACAGTGGTGTGACAGTAGAGAAAGAGGGAGGAGAGAACAGTGTTGTGACAGTAGAGAAAGAAGGAGGAGAGAACAGTGGTGTGACAGTAAAGAAAGAGGGAGGAGAGAACAGTGTTGTGACAGTAGAGAAAGAGGGAGGAGAGAACAGTGGTGTGACAGTAGAGAAAGAGGGAGGAGAGAACAGTGTTGTGACAGTAGAGAAAGAGGGAGGAGAGAACAGTGTTGTGACAGTAGAGAAAGAGGAAGGAGAGAACAGTGTTGTGACAGTAGAGAAAGAGGGAGGAGAGAACAGTGTTGTGACAGTAGAGAAAGAGGGAGGAGAGAACAGTGGTGTGACAGTAGAGAAAGAGGGAGGAGAGAACAGTGTTGTGACAGTAGAGAAAGAGGGAGGAGAGAACAGTGTTGTGGCAGTAGAGAAAGAGGAAGGAGAGAACAGTGGTGTGACAGTAGAGAAAGAGGGAGGAGAGAACAGTGTTGTGACAGTAGAGAAAGAAGGAGGAGAGAACAGTGGTGTGGGAGTAGACAGTCACCTCTATGCAATTCACTGATTGAGTCATTGTTTCCAACAGTACAGAGAGAGTAGAGGGACACACAGGGATCAGTCCTTTTTATCCTTAGTCTTCATGTGTGTCATTTGTTAGTTTGCACACTGATTGCATTCTAAGTGGATACTAAGTGAAGAGTTTGAGTACACCAACAGTAGACAGACAGTAGACAGAAAGACAGACAGTAGACAGACAGACGGTAGTCAGACAGACTGTAGACAGAAAGACAGTCGACAGTCAGTAGACAGTCAGTAGACAGACACGGTAGACAGACAGACAGACAGACAGACAGACAGACAGACAGACAGACAGACAGACAGTTCTGTGTATGGATTTAACTGACTGAGTCATTGTATTGCTCACAATCCTTCCGCCTCTCTCTCCCTCTCTGCCTTGCGGTACATAGAGAGAATAGTCTCTAACAGCAGACCCCCCTCTCCCTCTGACACTAGTTCTGAGCTCTGCACTGCTCCGCCCGTCTGTGCTCCAATAACACCACTGCACTGTTTACCTGATATCAGCCAGTCGCTGTCTGGCGCAGAAACAGAGCAAATATCTGTGTGTGTGTCTGTCCCTCTCTCTGTGTAACTATGACCTCACTGCATTTGAGTTCAGCTTGGAACATACATGACCAAAAGTATGTGGACACCTGCTCGTTGAACATCTCATTCCAAAACCATGGGCATTAATATTTCTGTATGGACCTCGCTTTGTGCAAGGGGGCATTGTCATGCTGAAACAGGAAAGGGCTTTCTCCAAACTGTTGCCACAAAGCTGGAAGCACAGAATTGTCTATAACTAAGGGGCCAAGCCCAAACCATGAAAAACAGCCCCAGACCATTATTCCTCCTCCACCAAACTTTACAGTTGGCACTATGAATTGGGGCAGGTAGCATTCTCCTGGCATCCGCCAAACCCAGATTTGTCCATCGGACTGCCAGTTGGTGAAACGTGATCTCATCACTCCAGAACATGTTTCCACTGCTCCAATGGAGTCCAATGGTTGCTATCTTTACACCACTCCAGCCACCGCTTAGCATTCGCTCATGGTGATGTTAGGCTTGTGTTAGGCTGCTCGGCCATGGAACCCCATTTCATGACGCTCCTGACGAACAGTTCTTGAGCTGCCGTTGCTTCCAGAGGCAGTTTGGAACTCGGTAGTGACTGTTCTAAACCGAGGACAGACGGGCTTCAGCACTCGACGGGCTTCAGCACTCGACGGGCCAGTTCTGTGAGCTTGTGTGGCTTACCACTTCCGTTGTTGCTCCTAGACGTTTTCACTTCACAATAACAGCACTTACAATTCACGGGGCAGCCCTAGCAGGGCAGAAATTTGACAAACTGACTTGTTGGAAAGGTGTCATCCTATGACGGTGCCAGGTTGAAAGCCACTGAGTTCTACAGTAAGGCCATTCTACTGCCAATGTTTGTCTATGGAGATTGCACGACTGTGCGCTCAATTCTATACACCTGTCAGCAACGGAAATGGTTGAATAACCAAATCCACTAATTTTAAAGGGTGTCCACATACTGCTTTATATATAGTGTATGTGGGCCTTCTTCACTATGATTCTCTCTCTCTGTAGTGATCTAAACTCTTATGGTAAACAAGTACAGCAAGCATCCCTTCCTACAGTATGTCTAAGCAATCATGACATCCATCCACATCTCAGCTTAAGCCCAGACTAAGCATCGGCTTACAATTCAAGTGTCAAACCTAAAGCCACTGAGGCATAATGATTCCCCCTAAGGAAGCAGCACTGTCAGATTCAATGAGATCTGCTTTAGCTGACATCGGCATAGCAGTTGTTTTGACGGTGGCGGAGGAGGAACTACATTAGAGCCGTCAAATCCACCAGCGGCTCCTAGCATTATACCGAAAGCGGACATTGGCTAAATGGAGTCACGTTAACAGAAATCCCATGCAGCCTTGTTTGAACACTGGCATGTGAGATGTGATCTTCACCTCCATTAGGCTGATAGAAATCCTCATTATTTTGTTTAATGATTTTCAATTTGAGTCATTATTTCTATATAGCCTACACTTTCTCTTTCTGAACTTCTAAGGCTAGTGAGACGGATGTGGCTTCATGACAATGATCAAAAGAGCAGCTGCTCACCGATTTGACAGTTTCACCTCTAACAGCACCAAAACATAATTTATGCGGGTGTTGGCTATCGCCGGTTAACGCTTGACCTAGGCCCAAACCTCCACAAGGCTGCGGACTATATCTGAAGACCTTTTTAACAAGCACAGGATGAGAAGCTGTAGCTGTAGTACCTGTCTCTCCCCACAGGGTGTCAATGTTGTTAATCTGAGCTCGTTCCACCTTCTCCTCATCCTTCTCATCCTTCTCATCCTTACCATCCTTCTCTGGCAGGTCCAGCAGGTAGGACACAATCTGGTTGAAATAATGATACATTTTACACTTCCAAAAAAAAAAAAAACTGAAAAATCACTTGTTATTGTGAGCGGCATACAATACTGGTAGTATCTCAGAGGGATAAACAGTCCACACACTGCAGGGAAATTACGGGAAAAAAATCAAAAAAATCACATACTAAAATCCTAGCTGTAGAAAACTTTCAGCTGAGTAAGTAAGGTTGGTGTCAAGCATTATGCTAATAGCAGGAGATGAGCAGAGGAGAAATGATGAAGCTACAGCATCCCCAGGTCAGGAGATTCTCAGCGAGGAAAGGCCTACCTCTGTGTATCCCATGCTAGCTGCAGCGATGAGGGCTTGCTGGACAGCGTGGCTCTTGCAGAAGGCTCCTTGTTGTTGTGGTTGTCCCATGGCCCAGTCCCACTGGATGAGGAACTTGACCACATCCATCTGGCCCCTGAGAGCTGCATGCACCACGGCACACTGACCATTATTATCTAGGTGGTCCACCTGTTGACGGACACACACATACAGAAGCACACATAAAGTTGGTATATCCCCATTCGTCCTCAGATGATAGATGAAGATTAAGATAGATAGAGGTTAATCTACAAACAAACTGTCCTCTTCTCTCTCTCTTCCCTCATCCTCTCCCCTATCTCTCTCTTCTCTCTCTCTCTTCCCTCCCTCCTCTCCACTGTCTCTCTCTTCTCTCCCTCTCCCCCTCCTCTCTTCTCTCTCTAATCTCTTCCCCCTCTCTCCCTCCTCTCCTATCTCTCTCTTCCCTTCCCCTCTCTCCCTCCACTCCCCCCTCACTCTTCCCCCTCTCCCTCTTTCTCCCTCTCTGTCCCGCCTCTCCCCCTCTCTCTTCCCTCCCCCCTCTCTCCCTCCACTCCTCTCTCACTCTCTTCCCTCCCCCCCTCTCTCTTCCCTCCCCCTCTCTCTCTTCACTCCCCCTCTCTCTCTTCCCTCTCTCCTCTCTCTCTTCCCTCCCCCCTCTCTTTCTCCTCTCTCCTCTCTCTCCTCCCTCTCATCTCTCGCTCTCTTCCCCTCTCTTCCTCCACTCCCCCTCTCTCTTTCCCCTCCCCCTCTCTCTTCCCTCTCCCATCTCTCTCTTCCCTCTACCCTCCCCCCCCTATCTCCCTCCTCTCCCCTCCCCCCTCCCTCTCCTCTCGCCCTCCTCTCCATCTTCCATCTTCCCTCCCCCTCCCCCTCCTTTCTCCTCCCCCTCACCCTCTCCCCTCCCTCTCCTCTCTCCCTCATCATCTCCATCTTCCCTCCCCCTCACCCTCCTCTCCCCTTCCCCTCTCTCCCTCTCTCCTCTTTCCATCTTCCCTTCCTCTTCCTCCTCTCTCTTTGTTTCCTCCCCCTCTCTCATCTGTCTCCCTCCACTTCCCCTCTTCCCTTCCCTCTCGTTCCTCTACCCTCTCTCCCTCCTCTCTTCCCTACCCCTCTCTCCCTCCTCTCCCCTCTCTCTCTCTTCCCGACCCCCCTCTCTCTTCCCTACCCCCCCTCTCTCCCCTCTCTCTCTCTCTCTTCCCTGCCCCTCTCTCTCCTCTCTTTCTTCCCTCCCCCTCTCTCTTCTCTCTCTCTCTTCCCTCCCCCTCATCTCTCCCACTTACCTCCCCCTCCTTCCACTCCCCCCTCTCTCTTCTCTTCACCATCCCTCTCCCCCTCTCTCTTCCCTCTCCTCCTCTCTCTTCCCCCTCTCTCTCTCTCCCCCCTTCCCCTCTCTCCTTCTACTCCCTTCTCTCTCTTCCCTGCCCCTCTCTCTCTCCTCTCTCTTCCTCCTCTCCCCTCTCTCTCTTCTTTCCCCTCTCTCTCTCCCGCCTCTTCCCTTTCCCCTCTCTCCCTCCTCTTCCCCTCTCACCTTGGCTCTCCTTAGACACAGTGTAGTGACTATAGCCATGTGTCCCCCGGAGGCAGCATAGCCCAGTGGGGTGAGACCGCTCTCTGAAGGCTGGTCTACAGAGGCCCCATACTCCAACAGGAGCCCCACCATGTCTATGTAACCCAGGAAGGCATGCACACACAGCACTGGGGCATTGTTCAACACCTCCGTCCGGTAGTTCACGTTGGCACCGCCGAGCATCAGCAACCGGCTCACCTGGGCACAGACAGGTTTTACACGGTGTTATAGACAGACAAACTGTATAGAAAGTACATTTAATTTGTCAGTAGGAACAGCCCTTCAGGCGATTCACCTGGTTTGGAATACACTGCAGTTGGTTGGCCCCATGTCAGAGGGAGAGCTGAAACCCCGATGAAAGCAGCAAATGTTGGTATATACGGAGCCAAGCTTTCATTTTTAAAGGGTAAAGCAGTAAGTTATCTTGATGTTAGGAGTGTAGGTGTAAAGCAGTAAGTTATCTTGATGTTAGGAATGTAGAGGATAAAGCAGTAAGTTATCTTGATGTTAGGAGTGTAGAGTGTAAAGCAGTAAGTTATCTTAATGTTAGGAGTGTAGAGTGTAAAGCAGTAAGTTATCTTGATGTTAGGAATGTAGAGTGTAAAGCAGTAAGTTATCTTGATGTTAGGAGTGTAGAGGGTAAAGCAGTAAGTTGTCTTGATGTTAGGAGTGTAGAGGGTAAAGCAGTAAGTTATCTTGATGTTAGGAGTGTAGGTGTAAAGCAGTAAGTTATCTTGATGTTAGGAGTGGGGGGTAAAGCAGTAAGTTATCTTGATGTTAGGAGTGTATGTGTAAAGCAGTAAGTTATCTTGATGTTAGGAGTGTAGGTGTAAAGCAGTAAGTTATCTTGATGTTAGGAGTGTAGAGGGTAAAGCAGTAAGTTATCTTGATGTTAGGAGTGTAGGTGTAAAGCAGTAAGTTATCTTGATGTTAGGAGTGGGGGATAAAGCAGTAAGTTATCTTGATGTTAGGAGTGGGGGATAAAGCAGTAAGTTATCTTGATGTTAGGATTGTAGAGGGTAAAGCAGTAAGTTATCTTGATGTTAGGAGTGTAAAGGGTAAAGCAGTAAGTTATCTTGATGTTAGGAGTGTAGAGGGTAAAGCATTAAGTTATCTTGATGTTAGGAGTGTATGTGTAAAGCAGTAAGTTATCTTGATGTTAGGAATGTAGGGGGTAAAGCAGTAAGTTATCTTGATGTTAGGAGTGTAGAGTGTAAAGCAGTAAGTTATCTTGATGTTAGGAATGTAGAGGACAAAGCAGTAAGTTATCTTGATGTTAGGAATGTAGAGGACAAAGCAGTAAGTTATCTTGATGTTAGGAGTGTAGAGTGTAAAGCAGTAAGTTATCTTGATGTTAGGAGTGTAGGTGTAAAGCAGTAAGTTAACTTGATGTTAGGAGTGTAGGTGTAAATTAGTAAGTTATCTTGATGTTAGGAGTGTAGAGGGTAAAGCAGTAAGTTATCTTGATGTTAGGAGTGTAGGTGTAAAGCAGTAAGTTATCTTGATGTTAGGAGTGTAGGTGTAAAGCAGTAAGTTATCTTGATGTTAGGAGTGTAGAGTGTAAAGCAGTAAGTTATATTGATGTTAGGAGTGTAGAGTGTAAAGCAGTAAGTTATCTTGATGTTAGGAGTGTAGGTGTAAAGCAATAAGTTATCTTGATGTTAGGAGTGTAGGTGTAAAGCAGTAAGTTATCTTGATGTTAGGAGTGTAGAGTGTAAAGCAGTAAGTTATCTTGATGTTAGGAGTGTAGATGTAAAGCAGTAAGTTATCTTGATGTTAGGAGTGTAGAGGGTAAAGCAGTAAGTTATCTTGATGTTAGGAGTGTAGGTGTAAAGCAGTAAGTTATCTTGATGTTAGGAATGTAGGTGTAAAGTAGTAAGTTATCTTGATGTTAGGAATGTAGAGGGTAAAGCAGTAAGTTATCTTGATGTTAGGAGTGTAGGTGTAAAGCAGTAAGTTATCTTGATGTTAGGAGTGGGGGGTAAAGCAGTAAGTTATCTTGATGTTAGGAGTGGGGGGTAAAGCAGTAAGTTATCTTGATGTTAGGAGTGTATGTGTAAAGCAGTAAGTTATCTTGATGTTAGGAGTGTAGGTGTAAAGCAGTAAGTTATCTTGATGTTAGGAGTGTAGAGGGTAAAGCAGTAAGTTATCTTGATGTTAGGAGTGTAGGTGTAAAGCAGTAAGTTTTCTTGATGTTAGGAGTGGGGGATAAAGCAGTAAGTTATCTTGATGTTAGGAGTGGGGGATAAAGCAGTAAGTTATCTTGATGTTAGGATTGTAGAGGGTAAAGCAGTAAGTTATCTTGATGTTAGGAGTGTAAAGGGTAAAGCAGTAAGTTATCTTGATGTTAGGAGTGTAGAGGGTAAAGCATTAAGTTATCTTGATGTTAGGAGTGTATGTGTAAAGCAGTAAGTTATCTTGATGTTAGGAATGTAGGGGGTAAAGCAGTAAGTTATCTTGATGTTAGGAGTGTAGAGTGTAAAGCAGTAAGTTATCTTGATGTTAGGAATGTAGAGGACAAAGCAGTAAGTTATCTTGATGTTAGGAATGTAGAGGACAAAGCAGTAAGTTATCTTGATGTTAGGAGAGTAGAGTGTAAAGCAGTAAGTTATCTTGATGTTAGGAGTGTAGGTGTAAAGCAGTAAGTTAACTTGATGTTAGGAGTGTAGGTGTAAATTAGTAAGTTATCTTGATGTTAGGAGTGTAGAGGGTAAAGCAGTAAGTTATCTTGATGTTAGGAGTGTAGGTGTAAAGCAGTAAGTTATCTTGATGTTAGGAGTGTAGGTGTAAAGCAGTAAGTTATCTTGATGTTAGGAGTGTAGAGTGTAAAGCAGTAAGTTATATTGATGTTAGGAGTGTAGAGTGTAAAGCAGTAAGTTATCTTGATGTTAGGAGTGTAGGTGTAAAGCAATAAGTTATCTTGATGTTAGGAGTGTAGGTGTAAAGCAGTAAGTTATCTTGATGTTAGGAGTGTAGAGTGTAAAGCAGTAAGTTATCTTGATGTTAGGAGTGTAGATGTAAAGCAGTAAGTTATCTTGATGTTAGGAGTGTAGAGGGTAAAGCAGTAAGTTATCTTGATGTTAGGAGTGTAGGTGTAAAGCAGTAAGTTATCTTGATGTTAGGAATGTAGGTGTAAAGTAGTAAGTTATCTTGATGTTAGGAATGTAGAGGGTAAAGCAGTAAGTTATCTTGATGTTAGGAGTGTAGGGGTAAAGCAGTAAGTTATCTTGATGTTAGGAGTGTAGAGGGTAAAGCAGTAAGTTATCTTGATGTTAGGAGTGTAGAGGGTAAAGCAGTAAGTTATCTTGATGTTAGGAGTGTAGAGGGTAAATCAGTAAGTTATCTTGATGTTAGGAGTGTAGGTGTAAAGCAGTAAGTTATCTTGATGTTAGGAATGTAGAGGGTAAAGCAGTAAGTTATCTTGATGTTAGGAGTGTAGAGGGTAAAGCAGTAAGTTATCTTGATGTTAGGAGTGTAAAGGGTAAAGCAGTAAGTTGTCTTGATGTTAGGAGTGTAGAGGGTAAATCAGTAAGTTATCTTGATGTTAGGAGTGTAGGTGTAAAGCAGTAAGTTATCTTGATGTTAGGAATGTAGAGGGTAAAGCAGTAAGTTATCTTGATGTTAGGAGTGTAGAGGGTAAAGCAGTAAGTTATCTTGATGTTAGGAGTGTAGAGGGTAAAGCAGTAAGTTATCTTGATGTTAGGAGTGTAGGTTTAAAGCAGTAAGTTATCTTAATGTTCGGAGTGTAGTTGTAAAGCAGTAGGTTATCTTGATGTTAGGAGTGTTGGTGTAAAGCAGTAAGTTGTCTTGATGTTAGGAGTGTATAGGGTAAAGCAGTACGTTATCTTGATGTTAGGAGTGTAGAGTGTAAAGCAGTAAGTTATCTTGATGTTAGGAGTGTAGGTGTAATGCAGTAAGTTATCTTGATGTTAGGAGTGTTGGTGTAAAGCAGTAAGTTGTCTTGATGTTAGGAGTGTAGGTGTAAAGCAGTAAGTGATCTTGATGTTAGGAGTGTAGAGGGTAAAGCAGTAAGTTATCTTGATGTTAGGAGTGTAGAGGGTAAATCAGTAAGTTATCTTGATGTTAGGAGTGTAGGTGTAAAGCAGTAAGTTATCTTGATGTTAGGAATGTAGAGGGTAAAGCAGTAAGTTATCTTGATGTTAGGAGTGTAGAGGGTAAAGCAGTAAGTTATCTTGATGTTAGGAGTGTAGAGGGTAAAGCAGTAAGTTGTCTTGATGTTAGGAATGTAGAGGGTAAATCAGTAAGTTATCTTGATGTTAGGAGTGTAGAGGGTAAAGCAGTAAGTTATCTTGATGTTAGGAGTGTAGAGGGTAAAGCAGTAAGTTATCTTGATGTCAGGAGTGTAGGTTTAAAGCAGTAAGTTATCTTAATGTTCGGAGTGTAGTTGTAAAGCAGTAGGTTATCTTGATGTTAGGAGTGTTGGTGTAAAGCAGTAAGTTGTCTTGATGTTAGGAGTGTATAGGGTAAAGCAGTACATTATCTTGATGTTAGGAGTGTAGAGTGTAAAGCAGTAAGTTATCTTGATGTTAGGAGTGTAGGTGTAATGCAGTAAGTTATCTTGATGTTAGGAGTGTTGGTGTAAAGCAGTAAGTTGTCTTGATGTTAGGAGTGTAGGTGTAAAGCAGTAAGTTATCTTGATGTTAGGAGTGTAGGTGTAAAGCAGTAAGTTGTCTTGATGTTAGGAGTGTAGGTGTAAAGCAGTAAGTGATCTTGATGTTAGGATTGTAGAGGGTAAAGCAGTAAGTTATCTTGATGTTAGGAGTGTAAAGGGTAAAGCAGTAAGTTATCTTGATGTTAGGAGTGTAGAGGGTAAAGCATTAAGTTATCTTGATGTTAGGAGTGTATGTGTAAAGCAGTAAGTTATCTTGATGTTAGGAGTGGGGGGTAAAGCAGTAAGTTATCTTGATGTTAGGATTGTAGAGGGTAAAGCAGTAAGTTATCTTGATGTTAGGAGTGTAAAGGGTAAAGCAGTAAGTTATCTTGATGTTAGGAGTGTATGGGGTAAAGCAGTAAGATATCTTGATGTTAGGAGTGTAGAGTGTAAAGCAGTAAGTTATCTTGATGTTAGAAGTGTAGAGGGTAAAGCAGTAAGTTATCTTGATGTTAGGAATGTAGAGGACAAAGCAGTAAGTTATCTTGATGTTAGGAGTGTAGGTGTAAAGCAGTAAGTTATCTTGATGTTAGGAGTGTAGGTGTAAAGCAGTAAGTTATCTTGATGTTAGGAGTGTAGAGTGTAAAGCAGTAAGTTGTACTGATGTTAGGAGTGTAGAGTGTAAAGCAGTAAGTTATCTTGATGTTAGGAGTGTAGAGGGTAAAGCAGTAAGTTATCTTAATGTTAGGAGTGTAGGTGTAAAGCAGTAAGTTATCTTGATGTTAGGAGTGTAGGTGTAAAGCAGTAAGTTGTCTTGATGTTAGGAGTGTAGGTGTAAAGCAGTAAGTTATCTTGATGTTAGGATTATAGAGGGTAAAGCAGTAAGTTATCTTGATGTTAGGAGTGTAAAGGGTAAAGCAGTAAGTTATCTTGATGTTAGGAGTGTAGAGGGTAAAGCATTAAATTATCTTGATGTTAGGAGTGTATGTGTAAAGCAGTAAGTTATCTTGATGTTAGGAGTGGGGGGTAAAGCAGTAAGTTATCTTGATGTTAGGATTGTAGAGGGTAAAGCAGTAAGTTATCTTGATGTTAGGAGTGTAAAGGGTAAAGCAGTAAGTTATCTTGATGTTAGGAGTGTAGGGGGTAAAGCAGTAAGTTATCTTGATGTTAGGAGTGTAGAGTGTAAAGCAGTAAGTTATCTTGATGTTAGGAATGTAGAGGACAAAGCAGTAAGTTATCTTGATGTTAGGAGTGTAGGTGTAAAGCAGTAAGTTATCTTGATGTTAGGAGTGTAGGTGTAAAGCAGTAAGTTATCTTGATGTTAGGAGTGTAGAGTGTAAAGCAGTAAGTTATCTTGATGTTAGGAGTGTAGATGTAAAGCAGTAAGTTATCTTGATGTTAGGAGTGTAGAGGGTAAAGCAGTAAGTTATCTTGATGTTAGGAGTGTAGGTGTAAAGCAGTAAGTTATCTTGATGTTAGGAATGTAGGTGTAAAGTAGTAAGTTATCTTGATGTTAGGAATGTAGAGGGTAAAGCAGTAAGTTATCTTGATGTTAGGAGTGTAGGGGTAAAGCAGTAAGTTATCTTGATGTTAGGAGTGTAGAGGGTAAAGCAGTAAGTTATCTTGATGTTAGGAGTGTAGAGGGTAAAGCAGTAAGTTATCTTGATGTTAGGAGTGTAGAGGGTAAATCAGTAAGTTATCTTGATGTTAGGAGTGTAGGTGTAAAGCAGTAAGTTATCTTGATGTTAGGAATGTAGAGGGTAAAGCAGTAAGTTATCTTGATGTTAGGAGTGTAGAGGGTAAAGCAGTAAGTTATCTTGATGTTAGGAGTGTAAAGGGTAAAGCAGTAAGTTGTCTTGATGTTAGGAGTGTAGAGGGTAAATCAGTAAGTTATCTTGATGTTAGGAGTGTAGGTGTAAAGCAGTAAGTTATCTTGATGTTAGGAATGTAGAGGGTAAAGCAGTAAGTTATCTTGATGTTAGGAGTGTAGAGGGTAAAGCAGTAAGTTATCTTGATGTTAGGAGTGTAGAGGGTAAAGCAGTAAGTTATCTTGATGTTAGGAGTGTAGGTTTAAAGCAGTAAGTTATCTTAATGTTCGGAGTGTAGTTGTAAAGCAGTAGGTTATCTTGATGTTAGGAGTGTTGGTGTAAAGCAGTAAGTTGTCTTGATGTTAGGAGTGTATAGGGTAAAGCAGTACGTTATCTTGATGTTAGGAGTGTAGAGTGTAAAGCAGTAAGTTATCTTGATGTTAGGAGTGTAGGTGTAATGCAGTAAGTTATCTTGATGTTAGGAGTGTTGGTGTAAAGCAGTAAGTTGTCTTGATGTTACGAGTGTAGGTGTAAAGCAGTAAGTGATCTTGATGTTAGGAGTGTAGAGGGTAAAGCAGTAAGTTATCTTGATGTTAGGAGTGTAGAGGGTAAATCAGTAAGTTATCTTGATGTTAGGAGTGTAGGTGTAAAGCAGTAAGTTATCTTGATGTTAGGAATGTAGAGGGTAAAGCAGTAAGTTATCTTGATGTTAGGAGTGTAGAGGGTAAAGCAGTAAGTTATCTTGATGTTAGGAGTGTAGAGGGTAAAGCAGTAAGTTGTCTTGATGTTAGGAATGTAGAGGGTAAATCAGTAAGTTATCTTGATGTTAGGAGTGTAGAGGGTAAAGCAGTAAGTTATCTTGATGTTAGGAGTGTAGAGGGTAAAGCAGTAAGTTATCTTGATGTCAGGAGTGTAGGTTTAAAGCAGTAAGTTATCTTAATGTTCGGAGTGTAGTTGTAAAGCAGTAGGTTATCTTGATGTTAGGAGTGTTGGTGTAAAGCAGTAAGTTGTCTTGATGTTAGGAGTGTATAGGGTAAAGCAGTACATTATCTTGATGTTAGGAGTGTAGAGTGTAAAGCAGTAAGTTATCTTGATGTTAGGAGTGTAGGTGTAATGCAGTAAGTTATCTTGATGTTAGGAGTGTAGGTGTAAAGCAGTAAGTTGTCTTGATGTTAGGAGTGTAGGTGTAAAGCAGTAAGTTATCTTGATGTTAGGAGTGTAGGTGTAAAGCAGTAAGTTGTCTTGATGTTAGGAGTGTAGGTGTAAAGCAGTAAGTGATCTTGATGTTAGGATTGTAGAGGGTAAAGCAGTAAGTTATCTTGATGTTAGGAGTGTAAAGGGTAAAGCAGTAAGTTATCTTGATGTTAGGAGTGTAGAGGGTAAAGCATTAAGTTATCTTGATGTTAGGAGTGTATGTGTAAAGCAGTAAGTTATCTTGATGTTAGGAGTGGGGGGTAAAGCAGTAAGTTATCTTGATGTTAGGATTGTAGAGGGTAAAGCAGTAAGTTATCTTGATGTTAGGAGTGTAAAGGGTAAAGCAGTAAGTTATCTTGATGTTAGGAGTGTATGGGGTAAAGCAGTAAGATATCTTGATGTTAGGAGTGTAGAGTGTAAAGCAGTAAGTTATCTTGATGTTAGAAGTGTAGAGGGTAAAGCAGTAAGTTATCTTGATGTTAGGAATGTAGAGGACAAAGCAGTAAGTTATCTTGATGTTAGGAGTGTAGGTGTAAAGCAGTAAGTTATCTTGATGTTAGGAGTGTAGGTGTAAAGCAGTAAGTTATCTTGATGTTAGGAGTGTAGAGTGTAAAGCAGTAAGTTGTACTGATGTTAGGAGTGTAGAGTGTAAAGCAGTAAGTTATCTTGATGTTAGGAGTGTAGAGGGTAAAGCAGTAAGTTATCTTAATGTTAGGAGTGTAGGTGTAAAGCAGTAAGTTATCTTGATGTTAGGAGTGTAGGTGTAAAGCAGTAAGTTGTCTTGATGTTAGGAGTGTAGGTGTAAAGCAGTAAGTTATCTTGATGTTAGGATTATAGAGGGTAAAGCAGTAAGTTATCTTGATGTTAGGAGTGTAAAGGGTAAAGCAGTAAGTTATCTTGATGTTAGGAGTGTAGAGGGTAAAGCATTAAATTATCTTGATGTTAGGAGTGTATGTGTAAAGCAGTAAGTTATCTTGATGTTAGGAGTGGGGGGTAAAGCAGTAAGTTATCTTGATGTTAGGATTGTAGAGGGTAAAGCAGTAAGTTATCTTGATGTTAGGAGTGTAAAGGGTAAAGCAGTAAGTTATCTTGATGTTAGGAGTGTAGGGGGTAAAGCAGTAAGTTATCTTGATGTTAGGAGTGTAGAGTGTAAAGCAGTAAGTTATCTTGATGTTAGGAATGTAGAGGACAAAGCAGTAAGTTATCTTGATGTTAGGAGTGTAGGTGTAAAGCAGTAAGTTATCTTGATGTTAGGAGTGTAGGTGTAAAGCAGTAAGTTATCTTGATGTTAGGAGTGTAGAGTGTAAAGCAGTAAGTTATATTGATGTTAGGAGTGTAGAGTGTAAAGCGGTAAGTTATCTTGATGTTAGGAGTGTAGAGGGTAAAGCAGTAAGTTATCTTAATGTTAGGAGTGTAGGTGTAAAGCAGTAGGTTATCTTGATGTTAGGAGTGTTGGTGTAAAGCAGTAAGTTGTCTTGATGTTAGGAGTGTATAGGGTAAAGCAGTACGTTATCTTGATGTTAGGAGTGTAGAGTGTAAAGCAGTAAGTTATATTGATGTTAGGAGTGTAGAGTGTAAAGCAGTAAGTTATCTTGATGTTAGGAGTGTAGGTGTAAAGCAATAAGTTATCTTGATGTTAGGAGTGTAGAGGGTAAAGCAGTAAGTTATCTTGATGTTAGGAGTGTAGGTGTAAAGCAGTAAGTTATCTTGATGTTAGGAGTGGGGGGTAAAGCAGTTAGTTATCTTGATGTTAGGATTGTAGAGGGTAAAGCAGTAAGTTATCTTGATGTTAGGAGTGTAGAGGGTAAAGCTGTAAGTTATCTTGATGTTAGGAGTGTAGAGGGTAAATCAGTAAGTTATCTTGATGTTAGGAGTGTAGGTGTAAAGCAGTAAGTTATCTTGATGTTAGGAATGTAGAGGGTAAAGCAGTAAGTTATCTTGATGTTAGGAGTGTAGAGGGTAAAGCAGTAAGTTATCTTGATGTTAGGAGTGTAGAGGGTAAAGCAGTAAGTTATCTTGATGTTAGGAGTGTAGGTTTAAAGCAGTAAGTTATCTTAATGTTCGGAGTGTAGTTGTAAAGCAGTAGGTTATCTTGATGTTAGGAGTGTTTGTGTAAAGCAGTAAGTTGTCTTGATGTTAGGAGTGTATAGGGTAAAGCAGTACGTTATCTTGATGTTAGGAGTGTAGAGTGTAAAGCAGTAAGTTATCTTGATGTTAGGAGTGTAGGTGTAATGCAGTAAGTTATCTTGATGTTAGGAGTGTTGGTGTAAAGCAGTAAGTTGTCTTGATGTTAGGAGTGTAGGTGTAAAGCAGTAAGTTATCTTGATGTTAGGAGTGTAGGTGTAAAGCAGTAAGTTGTCTTGATGTTAGGAGTGTAGGTGTAAAGCAGTAAGTGATCTTGATGTTAGGAGTGTAGAGGGTAAAGCAGTAAGTTATCTTGATGTTAGGAGTGTAGAGGGTAAATCAGTAAGTTATCTTGATGTTAGGAGTGTAGGTGTAAAGCAGTAAGTTATCTTGATGTTAGGAATGTAGAGGGTAAAGCAGTAAGTTATCTTGATGTTAGGAGTGTAGAGGGTAAAGCAGTAAGTTATCTTGATGTTAGGAGTGTAGAGGGTAAAGCAGTAAGTTATCTTGATGTTAGGAATGTAGAGGGTAAAGCAGTAAGTTATCTTGATGTTAGGAGTGTAGAGGGTAAAGCAGTAAGTTATCTTGATGTTAGGAGTGTAGAGGGTAAAGCAGTAAGTTATCTTGATGTTAGGAGTGTAGGTTTAAAGCAGTAAGTTATCTTAATGTTCGGAGTGTAGTTGTAAAGCAGTAGGTTATCTTGATGTTAGGAGTGTTGGTGTAAAGCAGTAAGTTGTCTTGATGTTAGGAGTGTATAGGGTAAAGCAGTACGTTATCTTGTTGTTAGGAGTGTAGAGTGTAAAGCAGTAAGTTATCTTGATGTTAGGAGTGTAGGTGTAATGCAGTAAGTTATCTTGATGTTAGGAGTGTTGGTGTAAAGCAGTAAGTTGTCTTGATGTTAGGAGTGTAGGTGTAAAGCAGTAAGTTATCTTGATGTTAGGAGTGTAGGTGTAAAGCAGTACGTTGTCTTGATGTTAGGAGTGTAGGTGTAAAGCAGTAAGTGATCTTGATGTTAGGATTGTAGAGGGTAAAGCAGTAAGTTATCTTGATGTTAGGAGTGTAAAGGGTAAAGCAGTAAGTTATCTTGATGTTAGGAGTGTAGAGGGTAAAGCATTAAGTTATCTTGATGTTAGGAGTGTATGTGTAAAGCAGTAAGTTATCTTGATGTTAGGAGTGGGGGGTAAAGCAGTAAGTTATCTTGATGTTAGGATTGTAGAGGGTAAAGCAGTAAGTTATCTTGATGTTAGGAGTGTAAAGGGTAAAGCAGTAAGTTATCTTGATGTTAGGAGTGTATGGGGTAAAGCAGTAAGATATCTTGATGTTAGGAGTGTAGAGTGTAAAGCAGTAAGTTATCTTGATGTTAGGAGTGTAGAGGGTAAAGCAGTAAGTTATCTTGATGTTAGGAATGTAGAGGACAAAGCAGTAAGTTATCTTGATGTTAGGAGTGTAGGTGTAAAGCAGTAAGTTATCTTGATGTTAGGAGTGTAGGTGTAAAGCAGTAAGTTATCTTGATGTTAGGAGTGTAGAGTGTAAAGCAGTAAGTTGTATTGATGTTAGGAGTGTAGAGTGTAAAGCAGTAAGTTATCTTGATGTTAGGAGTGTAGAGGGTAAAGCAGTAAGTTATCTTAATGTTAGGAGTGTAGGTGTAAAGCAGTAAGTTATCTTGATGTTAGGAGTGTAGGTGTAAAGCAGTAAGTTGTCTTGATGTTAGGAGTGTAGGTGTAAAGCAGTAAGTTATCTTGATGTTAGGATTATAGAGGGTAAAGCAGTAAGTTATCTTGATGTTAGGAGTGTAAAGGGTAAAGCAGTAAGTTATCTTGATGTTAGGAGTGTAGAGGGTAAAGCATTAAATTATCTTGATGTTAGGAGTGTATGTGTAAAGCAGTAAGTTATCTTGATGTTAGGAGTGGGGGGTAAAGCAGTAAGTTATCTTGATGTTAGGATTGTAGAGGGTAAAGCAGTAAGTTATCTTGATGTTAGGAGTGTAAAGGGTAAAGCAGTAAGTTATCTTGATGTTAGGAGTGTAGAGGGTAAAGCAGTAAGTTATCTTGATGTTAGGAATGTAGAGGACAAAGCAGTAAGTTATCTTGATGTTAGGAGTGTAGGTGTAAAGCAGTAAGTTATCTTGATGTGTCACGCCCTGGCCTTAGTATTATTGGTTTTCTTTATTATTTTATTTAGGTCAGGGTGTGACATGGGGAATGTTTTTGTTTTGTTGGTTTTGGGTGTTGTTTATGGTAAAGGGGTTGTGTATAGTATATGGGTTTGTGTGGAGTACAAGTTTCTAGTATTGTCTATGTATGTTTAGTTGTCTAGGAGAGTCTATGGTTACCTGAATGAGTTCCCAATTAGAGACAGCTGATTTCGGTTGTCTCTGATTGGGAGCCTTATTTAGGGTAGCCATAGGCTCTCATTGGTTGTGGGTAATTGTCTATGTAGAACGTTTGTAGCCTGTATGTATGTGCACAACGTTTGTAGCTTCACGGTCGTTTTGTTATTTTGTTAAAGTGTTTCGTGTTTATTGTTTGTCATCTTTTAAAAATAAAAAGAAGATGGCTTATTTTCCAACTGCTGCATTTTGGTCCGTCAATCCGCCACACGAGCGTGACAGAATTACCCACCATAGGACCAAGCGGCATGACCAGCGGCAACAGGAGCAATACAAGGATTTATGGACATGGGAGGAAATTTTAGACCGGGAGGTACCAGGAGAATATAACCGCCCCAAAGCTGAGCTGGAGGCAGCGAAAGCAGAGAGGCGGCGATATGAGGAGCTAGCTCGGAGGCAGGAAAAGGAACCTACAAAGGATCTGGGTTACACTACGTGGGAGGAGATCGACAGGTGGGCGATCAACCCAGGGAGAGTGCCGGAGCCCGCCTGGGATTCTCTGGCGCAGTGCGAGGAGGGATACCGGCGAATGGAGGCAGCACGACGAAGCGGTAGGAAGCCTGTGGGAAAACCCAAAAAATTTCTTTGGGGGGGGCTTAAAGGGAGAGTGGCGAAGTCAGGTAGGAAACCTGCGCCTACTCCCTGTAATTACCGTGGAGAGCGAGAGTACGGGCAGACACCGTGTTACGCAGTAGAGCGCACGGTGTCTCCTGTACGTGTGCATAGCCCGGTGCGGGTTATTCCACCTCCCCGCACTGGCAGGGCTAGATTGAGTATTGAGCCGGATGTCATGAAGCCGGCCCTACATATCTGGCCACCAGTGCGTCTCCTCGGGCCGGTTTACATGGCACCAGCCTTACGCATGGTGTCCCCGGTTCGCCTACATAGCCCGGTGCGGGTTATTCCACCTCCCCGCACTGGTCGGGCAACGGGGAGCATTCAACCAGGTAAGGTTGGTCAGGCTCAATGCTCAAGGGAGCCAATACGCCTGCACGGTCCGGTATTTCCGGCGCCACCTCCCCGCCCCAGTTCAGTGCCACCAGTGCCTACACCACGTAACAGGCTTCCAGTGTGTCTCCAGAGCCCTGTTCCTCCTCCACGCACTCGTCCTATGGTGCGTGTCTCCAGCCCGGTATCACCAATTCCGGCACCACGCACTAAGCCTTTTGTGCGTCTCCAGAGTCCTGTGCATCCTGTTGCTGCTCCCCGCATTAGCCCTGAGATGCGTGTCCCCAGTCCGGTACCACCAGTTCCGGCCCCACGCACTAGGCCTAATGTGCGTCCCCAGGGTCCAGTATGCCCTGTTCCTGCTCCCCGCACTAGCCCTGAGATGCGTGTCCCCAGCCCGGTGCCACCAGTCCCGGCACCACGCACCAGGCCACAGTGCGCCTCAGCCGGCAGGAGTCTGCCGTCTGCACAGCGATGACTGAACTGCTCGTCTCCCCAGCGCCATCTGAGCCATCCGTCTCCCCAGCGCCATCTGAGCCATCCGTCTCCCCAGCGCCATCTGAGCCATCCGTCTGCAATGAGCCTGCAAAGCCGCCCGTCTGCCATGAGCCTGCAAAGCCGCCCGTCTGCCATGAGCCCACTGAGCCGTCCGCCAGACAGGAGCCGCTAGAGCCGCCAGCCAGACAGGAGCCGCTAGAGCCGTCCGTCAGACAGGATCTGCCAGAGCCGCCAACTAGACAGGATCTGCCAGAGCCGCCAACCAGACAGGAGCAGCCAGATCAGTCAGCCAGCCATGAGCAGCCAGATCCGTCAGCCAGCCATGAGCAGCCAGATCCGTCAGCCAGCCATGAGCAGCCAGATCCGTCAGCTAGCCATGAGCAGCCAGATCCGTCAGCCAGCCATGAGCAGCCAGATCCGTCAGCCAGCCATGAGCAGCCAGATCCGTCAGCTAGCCATGAGCAGCCAGATCCGTCAGCTAGCCATGAGCAGCCAGATCCGTCAGCTAGCCATGAGCAGCCAGATCCGTCAGCTAGCCATGAGCAGCCAGATCCGTCAGCTAGCCATGAGCAGCCAGATCCGTCAGCTAGCCATGAGCAGCCAGATCCGTCAGCCAGCCATGGGCCATCCCTCAGTCCGGAGCTGCAGTCCCTCAGTCCGGAGCTGCAGTCCCTCAGTCCGGAGCTGCCATTCTTCAGTCCGGAGCTGCCCCTTACCCTGGTGCTGCCCCTTACCCTGGTGCTGCCCCTTACCCTGGTGCTGCCCCTTACCCTGGTGCTGCCCCTTACCCTGGTACTGCCCCTGACCCTAGTACTGCCCCTGACCCTGGTACTGCCTCTTACCCTGGTACTGCCCCTTAGTCCGGAACTGCCCCTGAATGCAATGGGGTTAAGGTGGAGGGGGGTCGTTTGGAGGAAGCCTAGGAGGTGTTTAGGTACTGTGGTGACGTGGGGACCGCGACCAGAGCCGGAGCCGCCACCGTGGATGGAAGCCCACCCAGACCCTCCCCTAGACTGTGTATGGTGCGCCCGGAGTTCGCGCCTCAAGGGGGGGGTTATGTCACGCCCTGGCCTTAGTATTATTGGTTTTCTTTATTATTTTAGTTAGGTCAGGGTGTGACATGGGGAATGTTTTTGTTTTGTTGGTTTTGGGTGTTGTTTATGGTAAAGGGGTTGTGTATAGTATATGGGTTTGTGTGGAGTACAGGTTTCTAGTATTGTCTATGTATGTTTAGTTGTCTAGGAGAGTCTATGGTTACCTGAATGAGTTCCCAATTAGAGACAGCTGATTTCGGTTGTCTCTGATTGGGAGCCTTATTTAGGGTAGCCATAGGCTCTCATTGGTTGTGGGTAATTGTCTATGTAGAACGTTTGTAGCCTGTATGTATGTGCACAACGTTTGTAGCTTCACGGTCGTTTTGTTATTTTGTTAAAGTGTTTCGTGTTTATTGTTTGTCATCTTTTAAAAATAAAAGAAGATGGCTTATTTTCCAACTGCTGCATTTTGGTCCGTCAATCCGCCACACGATCGTGACATGATGTTAGGAGTGTAGGTGTAAAGCAGTAAGTTATCTTGATGTTAGGAGTGTAGAGTGTAAAGCAGTAAGTTATATTGATGTTAGGAGTGTAGAGTGTAAAGCAGTAAGTTATCTTGATGTTAGGAGTGTAGAGGGTAAAGCAGTAAGTTATCTTGATGTTAGGAGTGTAGAGGGTAAAGCAGTAAGTTATCTTGATGTTAGGAATGTAGAGGACAAAGCAGTAAGTTATCTTGATGTTAGGAGTGTAGGTGTAATGCAGTAAGTTATCTTGATGTTAGGAGTGTTGGTGTAAAGCAGTAAGTTGTCTTGATGTTAGGAGTGTAGGTGTAAAGCAGTAAGTTATCTTGATGTTAGGAGTGTAGGTGTAAAGCAGTAAGTTGTCTTGATGTTAGGAGTGTAGGTGTAAAGCAGTAAGTGATCTTGATGTTAGGAGTGTAGAGGGTAAAGCAGTAAGTTATCTTGATGTTAGGAGTGTAGAGGGTAAATCAGTAAGTTATCTTGATGTTAGGAGTGTAGGTGTAAAGCAGTAAGTTATCTTGATGTTAGGAATGTAGAGGGTAAAGCAGTAAGTTATCTTGATGTTAGGAGTGTAGAGGGTAAAGCAGTAAGTTATCTTGATGTTAGGAGTGTAGAGGGTAAAGCAGTAAGTTGTCTTGATGTTAGGAGTGTAGAGGGTAAATCAGTAAGTTATCTTGATGTTAGGAGTGTAGGTGTAAAGCAGTAAGTTATCTTGATGTTAGGAATGTAGAGGGTAAAGCAGTAAGTTATCTTGATGTTAGGAGTGTAGAGGGTAAAGCAGTAAGTTATCTTGATGTTAGGAGTGTAGAGGGTAAAGCAGTAAGTTATCTTGATGTTAGGAGTGTAGGTTTAAAGCAGTAAGTTATCTTAATGTTCGGAGTGTAGTTGTAAAGCAGTAGGTTATCTTGATGTTAGGAGTGTTGGTGTAAAGCAGTAAGTTGTCTTGATGTTAGGAGTGTATAGGGTAAAGCAGTACGTTATCTTGATGTTAGGAGTGTAGAGTGTAAAGCAGTAAGTTATCTTGATGTTAGGAGTGTAGGTGTAATGCAGTAAGTTATCTTGATGTTAGGAGTGTTGGTGTAAAGCAGTAAGTTGTCTTGATGTTAGGAGTGTAGGTGTAAAGCAGTAAGTTATCTTGATGTTAGGAGTGTAGGTGTAAAGCAGTAAGTTGTCTTGATGTTAGGAGTGTAGGTGTAAAGCAGTAAGTTGTCTTGATGTTAGGAGTGTAGGTGTAAAGCAGTAAGTGATCTTGATGTTAGGAGTGTAGAGGGTAAAGCAGTAAGTTATCTTGATGTTAGGAGTGTAGAGGGTAAATCAGTAAGTTATCTTGATGTTAGGAGTGTAGGTGTAAAGCAGTAAGTTATCTTGATGTTAGGAATGTAGAGGGTAAAGCAGTAAGTTATCTTGATGTTAGGAGTGTAGAGGGTAAAGCAGTAAGTTATCTTGATGTTAGGAGTGTAGAGGGTAAAGCAGTAAGTTGTCTTGATGTTAGGAGTGTAGAGGGTAAATCAGTAAGTTATCTTGATGTTAGGAGTGTAGGTGTAAAGCAGTAAGTTATCTTGATGTTAGGAATGTAGAGGGTAAAGCAGTAAGTTATCTTGATGTTAGGAGTGTAGAGGGTAAAGCAGTAAGTTATCTTGATGTTAGGAGTGTAGAGGGTAAAGCAGTAAGTTATCTTGATGTTAGGAGTGTAGGTTTAAAGCAGTAAGTTATCTTAATGTTCGGAGTGTAGTTGTAAAGCAGTAGGTTATCTTGATGTTAGGAGTGTTGGTGTAAAGCAGTAAGTTGTCTTGATGTTAGGAGTGTATAGGGTAAAGCAGTACGTTATCTTGATGTTAGGAGTGTAGAGTGTAAAGCAGTAAGTTATCTTGATGTTAGGAGTGTAGGTGTAATGCAGTAAGTTATCTTGATGTTAGGAGTGTTGGTGTAAAGCAGTAAGTTGTCTTGATGTTAGGAGTGTAGGTGTAAAGCAGTAAGTTATCTTGATGTTAGGAGTGTAGGTGTAAAGCAGTAAGTTGTCTTGATGTTAGGAGTGTAGGTGTAAAGCAGTAAGTGATCTTGATGTTAGGATTGTAGAGGGTAAAGCAGTAAGTTATCTTTATGTTAGGAGTGTAAAGGGTAAAGCAGTAAGTTATCTTGATGTTAGGAGTGTAGAGGGTAAAGCATTAAGTTATCTTGATGTTAGGAGTGTATGTGTAAAGCAGTAAGTTATCTTGATGTTAGGAGTGGGGGGTAAAGCAGTAAGTTATCTTGATGTTAGGATTGTAGAGGGTAAAGCAGTAAGTTATCTTGATGTTAGGAGTGTAAAGGGTAAAGCAGTAAGTTATCTTGATGTTAGGAGTGTATGGGGTAAAGCAGTAAGATATCTTGATGTTAGGAGTGTAGAGTGTAAAGCAGTAAGTTATCTTGATGTTAGTTGTGTAGAGGGTAAAGCAGTAAGTTATCTTGATGTTAGGAATGTAGAGGACAAAGCAGTAAGTTATCTTGATGTTAGGAGTGTAGGTGTAAAGCAGTAAGTTATCTTGATGTTAGGAGTGTAGGTGTAAAGCAGTAAGTTATCTTGATGTTAGGAGTGTAGAGTGTAAAGCAGTAAGTTGTATTGATGTTAGGAGTGTAGAGTGTAAAGCAGTAAGTTATCTTGATGTTAGGAGTGTAGAGGGTAAAGCAGTAAGTTATCTTAATGTTAGGAGTGTAGGTGTAAAGCAGTAAGTTATCTTGATGTTAGGAGTGTAGGTGTAAAGCAGTAAGTTGTCTTGATGTTAGGAGTGTAGGTGTAAAGCAGTAAGTTATCTTGATGTTAGGATTATAGAGGGTAAAGCAGTAAGTTATCTTGATGTTAGGAGTGTAAAGGGTAAAGCAGTAAGTTATCTTGATGTTAGGAGTGTAGAGGGTAAAGCATTAAATTATCTTGATGTTAGGAGTGTATGTGTAAAGCAGTAAGTTATCTTGATGTTAGGAGTGGGGGGTAAAGCAGTAAGTTATCTTGATGTTAGGATTGTAGAGGGTAAAGCAGTAAGTTATCTTGATGTTAGAAGTGTAGAGGGTAAAGCAGTAAGTTATCTTGATGTTAGGAATGTAGAGGACAAAGCAGTAAGTTATCTTGATGTTAGGAGTGTAGGTGTAAAGCAGTAAGTTATCTTGATGTTAGGAGTGTAGGTGTAAAGCAGTAAGTTATCTTGATGTTAGGAGTGTAGAGTGTAAAGCAGTAAGTTATATTGATGTTAGGAGTGTAGAGTGTAAAGCGGTAAGTTATCTTGATGTTAGGAGTGTAGAGGGTAAAGCAGTAAGTTATCTTAATGTTAGGAGTGTAGGTGTAAAGCAGTAGTTTATCTTGATGTTAGGAGTGTTGGTGTAAAGCAGTAAGTTGTCTTGATGTTAGGAGTGTATAGGGTAAAGCAGTACGTTATCTTGATGTTAGGAGTGTAGAGTGTAAAGCAGTAAGTTATCTTGATGTTAGGAGTGTAGGTGTAAAGCAGTAAGTTATC
Organism: Salvelinus fontinalis; assembly: GCF_029448725.1. Classification (NCBI taxonomy): domain Eukaryota; kingdom Metazoa; phylum Chordata; class Actinopteri; order Salmoniformes; family Salmonidae; genus Salvelinus; species Salvelinus fontinalis. Next base: position 90,387,260 of record NC_074665.1, on the reverse strand, counting down.
TTGATGTTAGGAGTGTAGAGTGTAAAGCAGTAAGTTATATTGATGTTAGGAGTGTAGAGTGTAAAGCAGTAAGTTATCTTGATGTTAGGAGTGTAGGTGTAAAGCAATAAGTTATCTTGATGTTAGGAGTGTAGAGGGTAAAGCAGTAAGTTATCTTGATGTTAGGAGTGTAGGTGTAAAGCAGTAAGTTATCTTGATGTTAGGAGTGGGGGGTAAAGCAGTAAGTTATCTTGATGTTAGGATTGTAGAGGGTAAAGCAGTAAGTTATCTTGATGTTAGGAGTGTAGAGGGTAAAGCAGTAAGTTATCTTGATGTTAGGAGTGTAGGTGTAAAGCAGTAAGTTATCTTGATGTTAGGAGTGTAGGTGTAAAGCAGTAAGTTATCTTGATGTTAGGAGTGTAGAGTGTAAAGCAGTAAGTTATATTGATGTTAGGAGTGTAGAGTGTAAAGCAGTAAGTTATCTTGATGTTAAGAGTGTAGAGTGTAAAGCAGTAAGTTATCTTGATGTTAGGAGTGTAGGTGTAAAGCAGTAAGTTATCTTGATGTTAGGAGTGTAGAGGGTAAAGCAGTAAGTTATCTTGATGTTAGGAATGTAGAGGGTAAAGCAGTAAGTTATCTTGATGTTAAGAGTGTAGGTGTAAAGCAGTAAGTTATCTTGATGTTAGGAGTGTAGAGGGTAAAGCAGTAAGTTAAATTGATGTTAGGAGTGTAGAGGATAAAACAGTAAGTTATCTTGATGTTAGGAGTGTAGGGGGTAAAGCAGTAAGTTATCTTGATGTTAGGAGTGTAGAGGGTAAAGCAATAAGTTATCTTGATGTTAGGAGTGTAGAGGGTAAAGCAGTAAGTTATCTTGATGTTAGGAGTGTAGAGGGTAAAGCAGTAAGTTATCTTGATATTAGGAGTGTAGAGGGTAAAGCAGTAAGTTATCTTGATGTTAGGAGTGTAGGTGTAAAGCAGTAAGTTATCTTAATGTTAGGAGTGTAGGTGTAAAGCAGTAGGTTATCTTGATGTTAGGAGTGTTGGTGTAAAGCAGTAAGTTGTCTTGATGTTAGGAGTGTAGAGTGTAAAGCAGTACGTTATCTTAATGTTAGGAGTGTAGAGTGTAAAGCAGTAAGTTATCTTGATGTTAGGAGTGTAGGTGTAAAGCAGTAAGTTATCTTGATGTTAGGAGTGTAGGTGTAATGCAGTAAGTTATCTTGATGTTAGGAGTGTTGGTGTAAAGCAGTAAGTTGTCTTGATGTTAGGAGTGTAGAGGGTAAATCAGTAAGTTATCTTCATGTTAGGACTGTAGAGGGTAAATCAGTAAGTTATCTTGATGTTAGGAGTGTAGAGGGTAAAGCAGTAAGTTATATTGATGTTAGGAGTGTAGGTGTAAAGCAGTAAGTTATTTTGATGTTAGGAGTGTAGGTGTAAAGCAGTAAGTTATCTTGATGTTAGGAGTGTAGGTGTAAAGCAGTAAGTTATCTTGATGTTAGGAGTGTAGGTGTAAAGCAGTAAGTTATCTTGATGTTAGGAGTGCAGAGGGTAAAGCAGTAAGTTATCTTGATGTTAGGAGTGTAAAGGGTAAAGCAGTAAGAAATCTTGATGTTAGGAGTGTAGAGGGTAAAGCAGTAAGTTATCTTGATGTTAGGAGTGTAAAGCAGTAAGTTATCTTGATGTTAAGAGTGTAGGTGTAAAGCAGTAAGTTATCTTGATGTTAGGAGTGTAGAGGGTAAAGCAGTAAGTTATCTTGATGTTAGGAGTGTAGAGGGTAAAGCAGTAAGTTATCTTAATGTTAGGAGTGTAGGTGAAAGCAGTAAGTTATCTTGATGTTAGGAGTGTTGGTGTAAAGCAGTAAGTTGTCTTGATGTTAGGAGTGTAGAGTGTAAAGCAGTACGCTATCTTGATGTTAGGAGTGTAGAGTGTAAAGCAGTAAGTTATCTTGATGTTAGGAGTGTAGGTGTAAAGCAGTAAGTTATCTTGATGTTAGGAGTGTAGGTGTAAAGCAGTAAGTTATCTTGATGTTAGGAGTGTAGAGGGTAAAGCAGTAAGTTATCTTGATGTTAGGAGTGTAGGTGTAAAGCAGTAAGTTATCTTGATGTTAGGAATGTAGAGGGTAAAGCAGTAAGTTATCTTGATGTTAGGAGTGTAGAGGGTAAAGCAGTAAGTTATCTTGATGTTAGGAGTGTAGAGGGTAAAGCAGTAAGTTATCTTGATGTTAGGAGTGTAGGTGTAAAGCAGTAAGTTATCTTGATGTTAGGAGTGTAGGTGTAAAGCAGTAGGTTATCTTGATGTTAGGAGTGTTGGTGTAAAGCAGTAAGTTGTCTTGATGTTAGGAGTGTAGAGGGTAAAGCAGTAAGTTATCTTGATGTTAGGAGTGTAGGGGGTAAAGCAGTAAGTTATCTTGATGTTAGGAGTGTAGAGGGTAAAGCAGTAAGTTATCTTGATGTTAGGAGTGTAGAGGGTAAAGCAGTACGTTATCTTGATGTTAGGAGTGTAGAGTGTAAAGCAGTAAGTTATCTTGATGTTAGGAGTGTAGGTGTAAAGCAGTAAGTTATCTTAATGTTAGGAGTGTAGGTGTAAAGCAGTAGGTTATCTTGATGTTAGGAGTGTTGGTGTAAAGCAGTAAGTTGTCTTGATGTTAGGAGTGTATAGGGTAAAGCAGTACGTTATCTTGATGTTAGGAGTGTAGTGTACAGCAGTAAGTTATCTTGATGTTAGGAGTGTAGGTGTAAAGCAGTAAGTTATCTTGATGTTAGGAGTGTAGGTGTAATGCAGTAAGTTATCTTGATGCTAGGAGTGTTGGTGTAAAGCAGTAAGTTGTCTTGATGTTAGGAGTGTAGAGGGTAAATCAGTAGGTTATCTTGATGTTAGGAGTGTAGAGGGTAAATCAGTAAGTTATAATGATGTTAGGAGTGTAGGTGTAAAGCAGTAAGTTATCTTGATGTTAGGATTGTAGAGGGTAAAGCAGTAAGTTATCTTGATGTTAGGAGTGTAGGTGTAAAGCAGTAAGTTATCTTAATGTTAGGAGTGTAGGTGTAAAGCAGTAAGTTATCTTGATGTTAGGAGTGTAGGTGTAAAGCAGTAAGTTATCTTGATGTTAGGAGTGTAGAGTGTAAAGCAGTAAGTTATCTTGATGTTAGGAGTGTAGGTGTAAAGCAATAAGTTATCTTGATGTTAGGAGTGTAGAGGGTAAAGCAGTAAGTTATCTTGATGTTAGGAGTGTAGGTGTAAAGCAGTAAGTTATCTTGATGTTAGGAGTGGGGGGTAAAGCAGTAAGTTATCTTGATGTTAGGATTGTAGAGGGTAAAGCAGTAAGTTATCTTGATGTTAGGAGTGTAGAGGGTAAAGCAGTAAGTTATCTTGATGTTAGGAGTGTAGGTGTAAAGCAGTAAGTTATCTTGATGTTAGGAGTGTAGGTGTAAAGCAGTAAGTTATCTTGATGTTAGGAGTGTAGAGTGTAAAGCAGTAAGTTATATTGATGTTAGGAGTGTAGAGTGTAAAGCAGTAAGTTATCTTGATGTTAAGAGTGTAGAGTGTAAAGCAGTAAGTTATCTTGATGTTAGGAGTGTAGGTGTAAAGCAGTAAGTTATCTTGATGTTAGGAGTGTAGAGGGTAAAGCAGTAAGTTATCTTGATGTTAGGAATGTAGAGGGTAAAGCAGTAAGTTATCTTGATGTTAAGAGTGTAGGTGTAAAGCAGTAAGTTATCTTGATGTTAGGAGTGTAGAGGGTAAAGCAGTAAGTTAAATTGATGTTAGGAGTGTAGAGGATAAAACAGTAAGTTATCTTGATGTTAGGAGTGTAGGGGGTAAAGCAGTAAGTTATCTTGATGTTAGGAGTGTAGAGGGTAAAGCAATAAGTTATCTTGATGTTAGGAGTGTAGAGGGTAAAGCAGTAAGTTATCTTGATGTTAGGAGTGTAGAGGGTAAAGCAGTAAGTTATCTTGATATTAGGAGTGTAGAGGGTAAAGCAGTAAGTTATCTTGATGTTAGGAGTGTAGGTGTAAAGCAGTAAGTTATCTTAATGTTAGGAGTGTAGGTGTAAAGCAGTAGGTTATCTTGATGTTAGGAGTGTTGGTGTAAAGCAGTAAGTTGTCTTGATGTTAGGAGTGTAGAGTGTAAAGCAGTACGTTATCTTAATGTTAGGAGTGTAGAGTGTAAAGCAGTAAGTTATCTTGATGTTAGGAGTGTAGGTGTAAAGCAGTAAGTTATCTTGATGTTAGGAGTGTAGGTGTAATGCAGTAAGTTATCTTGATGTTAGGAGTGTTGGTGTAAAGCAGTAAGTTGTCTTGATGTTAGGAGTGTAGAGGGTAAATCAGTAAGTTATCTTCATGTTAGGACTGTAGAGGGTAAATCAGTAAGTTATCTTGATGTTAGGAGTGTAGAGGGTAAAGCAGTAAGTTATATTGATGTTAGGAGTGTAGGTGTAAAGCAGTAAGTTATTTTGATGTTAGGAGTGTAGGTGTAAAGCAGTAAGTTATCTTGATGTTAGGAGTGTAGGTGTAAAGCAGTAAGTTATCTTGATGTTAGGAGTGTAGGTGTAAAGCAGTAAGTTATCTTGATGTTAGGAGTGCAGAGGGTAAAGCAGTAAGTTATCTTGATGTTAGGAGTGTAAAGGGTAAAGCAGTAAGAAATCTTGATGTTAGGAGTGTAGAGGGTAAAGCAGTAAGTTATCTTGATGTTAGGAGTGTAAAGCAGTAAGTTATCTTGATGTTAAGAGTGTAGGTGTAAAGCAGTAAGTTATCTTGATGTTAGGAGTGTAGAGGGTAAAGCAGTAAGTTATCTTGATGTTAGGAGTGTAGAGGGTAAAGCAGTAAGTTATCTTAATGTTAGGAGTGTAGGTGAAAGCAGTAAGTTATCTTGATGTTAGGAGTGTTGGTGTAAAGCAGTAAGTTGTCTTGATGTTAGGAGTGTAGAGTGTAAAGCAGTACGCTATCTTGATGTTAGGAGTGTAGAGTGTAAAGCAGTAAGTTATCTTGATGTTAGGAGTGTAGGTGTAAAGCAGTAAGTTATCTTGATGTTAGGAGTGTAGGTGTAAAGCAGTAAGTTATCTTGATGTTAGGAGTGTAGAGGGTAAAGCAGTAAGTTATCTTGATGTTAGGAGTGTAGGTGTAAAGCAGTAAGTTATCTTGATGTTAGGAATGTAGAGGGTAAAGCAGTAAGTTATCTTGATGTTAGGAGTGTAGAGGGTAAAGCAGTAAGTTATCTTGATGTTAGGAGTGTAGAGGGTAAAGCAGTAAGTTATCTTGATGTTAGGAGTGTAGGTGTAAAGCAGTAAGTTATCTTGATGTTAGGAGTGTAGGTGTAAAGCAGTAGGTTATCTTGATGTTAGGAGTGTTGGTGTAAAGCAGTAAGTTGTCTTGATGTTAGGAGTGTAGAGGGTAAAGCAGTAAGTTATCTTGATGTTAGGAGTGTAGGGGGTAAAGCAGTAAGTTATCTTGATGTTAGGAGTGTAGAGGGTAAAGCAGTAAGTTATCTTGATGTTAGGAGTGTAGAGGGTAAAGCAGTACGTTATCTTGATGTTAGGAGTGTAGAGTGTAAAGCAGTAAGTTATCTTGATGTTAGGAGTGTAGGTGTAAAGCAGTAAGTTATCTTAATGTTAGGAGTGTAGGTGTAAAGCAGTAGGTTATCTTGATGTTAGGAGTGTTGGTGTAAAGCAGTAAGTTGTCTTGATGTTAGGAGTGTATAGGGTAAAGCAGTACGTTATCTTGATGTTAGGAGTGTAGTGTACAGCAGTAAGTTATCTTGATGTTAGGAGTGTAGGTGTAAAGCAGTAAGTTATCTTGATGTTAGGAGTGTAGGTGTAATGCAGTAAGTTATCTTGATGCTAGGAGTGTTGGTGTAAAGCAGTAAGTTGTCTTGATGTTAGGAGTGTAGAGGGTAAATCAGTAGGTTATCTTGATGTTAGGAGTGTAGAGGGTAAATCAGTAAGTTATAATGATGTTAGGAGTGTAGGTGTAAAGCAGTAAGTTATCTTGATGTTAGGATTGTAGAGGGTAAAGCAGTAAGTTATCTTGATGTTAGGAGTGTAGGTGTAAAGCAGTAAGTTATCTTAATGTTAGGAGTGTAGGTGTAAAGCAGTAAGTTATCTTGATGTTAGGAGTGTAGGTGTAAAGCAGTAAGTTATCTTGATGTTAGGAGTGTAGGTGTAAAGCAGTAAGTTATCTCTATGTTATGAGTGTAGGTGTAAAGCAGTAAGTTATCTTGATGTTAGGAGTGTAGAGGGTAAAGCAGTAAGTTATCTTGATGTTAGGAGTGTAAAGGGTAAAGCAGTAAGTTATCTTGATGTTAGGAGTGTAGAGGGTAAAGCAGTAAGTTATCTTGATGTTAGGAGTGTAGGTGTAAAGCAGTAAGTTATCTTGATGTTAGGAGTGTAGGTGTAAAGCAGTAGGTTATCTTGATGTTAGGAGTGTTGGTGTAAAGCAGTAAGTTGTCTTGATGTTAGGAGTGTATAGGGTAAAGCAGTACGTTAGCTTGATGTTAGGAGTGTAGAGTGTAAAGCAGTAAGTTATCTTGATGTTAGGAGTGTAGGTGTAAAGCAGTAAGTTATCTTGATGTTAGGAGTGTTGGTGTAAAGCAGTAAGTTGTCTTGATGTTAGGAGTGTAGAGGGTAAATCAGTAAGTTATCTTGATGTTAGGAGTGTAGGTGTAAAGCAGTAAGTTATCTTGATGTTAGGATTGTAGAGGGTAAAGCAGTAAGTTATCTTGATGTTAGGAGTGTAGGTGTAAAGCAGTAAGTTATCTTGATGTTAGGAGTGTAGGTGTAAAGCAGTAAGTTATCTTGATGTTAGGAGTGTAGGTGTAAAGCAGTAAGTTATCTTGATGTTAGGAGTGCAGAGGGTAAAGCAGTAAGTTATCTTGATGTTAGGAGTGTAAAGGGTAAAGCAGTAAGTTATCTTGATGTTAGGAGTGTAGAGGGTAAAGCAGTAAGTTATCTTGATGTTAAGAGTGTAGGTGTAAAGTAGTAAGTTATCTTGATGTTAGGAGTGTAGAGGGTAAAGCAGTAAGTTATCTTGATGTTAGGAGTGTAGAGGGTAAAGCAGTAAGTTATCTTAATGTTAGGAGTGTAGGTGTAAAGCAGTAAGTTGTCTTGATGTTAGGAGTGTAGAGTGTAAAGCAGTAAGTTATCTTGATGTTAGGAGTGTAGAGGGTAAAGCAGTAAGTTATCTTGATGTTAGGAGTGTAGGTGTAAAGCAGTAAGTTATCTTGATGTTAGGAGTGTAGGTGTAAAGCAGTAGGTTATCTTGATGTTAGGAGTGTTGGTGTAAAGCAGTAAGTTGTCTTGATGTTAGGAGTGTAGAGGGTAAAGCAGTAAGTTATCTTGATGTTAGGAGTGTAGGGGGTAAAGCAGTAAGTTATCTTGATGTTAGGAGTGTAGAGGGTAAAGCAGTAAGTTATCTTGATGTTAGGAGTGTAGGTGTAAAGCAGTAAGTTAACTTGATGTTAGGAGTGTAGAGGATAAAACAGTAAGTTATCTTGATGTTAGGAGTGTAGGGGGTAAAGCAGTAAGTTGTCTTGATGTTAGGAGTGTAGAGTGTAAAGCAGTAAGTTATCTTGATGTTAGGAGTGTAGGTGTAAAGCAGTAAGTTATCTTGATGTTAGGAGTGTAGAGGGTAAAGCAGTAAGTTATCTTGATGTTAGGAGTGTAGGTGTAAAGCAGTAAGTTATCTTGATGTTAGGAATGTAGAGGGTAAAGCAGTAAGTTATCTTGATGTTAGGAGTGTAGAGGGTAAAGCAGTAAGTTATCTTGATGTTAGGAGTGTAGAGAGTAAAGCAGTAAGTTATCTTGATGTTAGGAGTGTAGGTGTAAAGCAGTAAGTTATCTTGATGTTAGGAGTGTAGGTGTAAAGCAGTAGGTTATCTTGATGTTAGGAGTGTTGGTGTAAAGCAGTAAGTTGTCTTGATGTTAGGAGTGTAGAGGGTAAAGCAGTAAGTTATCTTGATGTTAGGAGTGTAGGGGGTAAAGCAGTAAGTTATCTTGATGTTAGGAGTGTAGAGGGTAAAGCAGTAAGTTATCTTGATGTTAGGAGTGTAGGTGTAAAGCAGTAAGTTAACTTGATGTTAGGAGTGTAGAGGATAAAACAGTAAGTTATCTTGATGTTAGGAGTGTAGGGGGTAAAGCAGTAAGTTATCTTGATGTTAGGAGTGTAGAGGGTAAAGCAGTACGTTATCTTGATGTTAGGAGTGTAGAGTGTAAAGCAGTAAGTTATCTTGATGTTAGGAGTGTAGGTGTAAAGCAGTAAGTTATCTTAATGTTAGGAGTGTAGGTGTAAAGCAGTAGGTTATCTTGATGTTAGGAGTGTAGAGGGTAAAGCAGTAAGTTATCTTGATGTTAGGAATGTAGAGGGTAAAGCAGTAAGTTATCTTGATGTTAAGAGTGTAGGTGTAAAGCAGTAAGTTATCTTGATGTTAGGAGTGTAGAGGGTAAAGCAGTAAGTTAACTTGATGTTAGGAGTGTAGAGGATAAAACAGTAAGTTATCTTGATGTTAGGAGTGTAGGGGGTAAAGCAGTAAGTTATCTTGATGTTAGGAGTGTAGGGGGTAAAGCAGTAAGTTATCTTGATGTTAGGAGTGTAGAGGGTAAAGCAGTAAGTTATCTTGATGTTAGGAGTGTAGAGGATAAAACAGTAAGTTATCTTGATATTAGGAGTGTAGGGGGTAAAGCAGTAAGTTATCTTGATGTTAGGAGTGTAGAGGGTAAAGCAGTACGTTATCTTGATGTTAGGAGTGTAGAGTGTAAAGCAGTAAGTTATCTTGATGTTAGGAGTGTAGGTGTAAAGCAGTAAGTTATCTTAATGTTAGGAGTGTAGGTGTAAAGCAGTAGGTTATCTTGATGTTAGGAGTGTTGGTGTAAAGCAGTAAGTTGTCTTGATGTTAGGAGTGTATAGGGTAAAGCAGTACGTTATCTTGATGTTAGGAGTGTAGAGTGTACAGCAGTAAGTTTTCTTGATGTTAGGAGTGTAGGTGTAATGCAGTAAGTTATCTTGATGCTAGGAGTGTTGGTGTAAAGCAGTAAGTTGTCTTGATGTTAGGAGTGTAGAGGGTAAATCAGTAAGTTATAATGATGTTAGGAGTGTAGGTGTAAAGCAGTAAGTTATCTTGATGTTAGGATTGTAGAGGGTAAAGCAGTAAGTTAGCTTGATGTTAGGAGTGTAGGTGTAAAGCAGTAAGTTATCTTAATGTTAGGAGTGTAGGTGTAAAGCAGTAAGTTATCTCTATGTTATGAGTGTAGGTGTAAAGCAGTAAGTTATCTTGATGTTAGGAGTGTAGAGGGTAAAGCAGTAAGTTATCTTGATGTTAGGAGTGTAAAGGGTAAAGCAGTAAGTTATCTTGATGTTAGGAGTGTAGAGGGTAAAGCAGTAAGTTATCTTGATGTTAGGAGTGTAGGTGTAAAGCAGTAAGTTATCTTGATGTTAGGAGTGTAGGTGTAAAGCAGTAGGTTATCTTGATGTTAGGAGTGTTGGTGTAAAGCAGTAAGTTGTCTTGATGTTAGGAGTGTATAGGGTAAAGCAGTACGTTAGCTTGATGTTAGGAGTGTAGAGTGTAAAGCAGTAAGTTATCTTGATGTTAGGAGTGTAGGTGTAAAGCAGTAAGTTATCTTGATGTTAGGAGTGTTGGTGTAAAGCAGTAAGTTGTCTTGATGTTAGGAGTGTAGAGGGTAAATCAGTAAGTTATCTTGATGTTAGGAGTGTAGGTGTAAAGCAGTAAGTTATCTTGATATCAGGATTGTAGAGGGTAAAGCAGTAAGTTATCTTGATGTTAGGAGTGTAGGTGTAAAGCAGTAAGTTATCTTGATGTTAGGAGTGTAGGTGTAAAGCAGTAAGTTATATTGATGTTAGGAGTGTAGGTGTAAAGCAGTAAGTTATCTTGATGTTAGGAGTGTAAAGGGTAAAGCAGTAAGTTATCTTGATGTTAGGAGTGTAGGTGTAAAGCAGTAAGTTATCTTGATGTTAGGAGTGTAAAGGGTAAAGCAGTAAGTTATCTTGATGTTAGGAGTGTAGAGGGTAAAGCAGTAAGTTATCTTGATGTTAGGAGTGTAAAGCAGTAAGTTATCTTGATGTTAAGAGTGTAGGTGTAAAGCAGTAAGTTATCTTGATGTTAGGAGTGTAGAGGGTAAAGCAGTAAGTTATCTTGATGTTAGGAGTGTAGAGGGTAAAGCAGTAAGTTATCTTAATGTTAGGAGTGTAGGTGTAAAGCAGTAAGTTATCTTGATGTTAGGAGTGTTGGTGTAAAGCAGTAAGTTGTCTTGATGTTAGGAGTGTAGAGTGGAAAGCAGTACGCTATCTTGATGTTAGGAGTGTAGAGTGTAAAGCAGTAAGTTATCTTGATGTTAGGAGTGTAGGTGTAAAGCAGTAGGTTATCTTGATGTTAGGAGTGTAGAGGGTAAAGCAGTAAGTTATCTTGATGTTAGGAGTGTAAAGGGTAAAGCAGTAAGTTATCTTGATGTTAGGAGTGTAGAGGGTAAAGCAGTAAGTTATCTTGACGTTAGGAGTGTAGGTGTAAAGCAGTAAGTTATCTTGATGTTAGGAGTGTAGGTGTAAAGCAGTAAGTTATCTTAATGTTAGGAGTGTAGGTGTAAAGCAGTAAGTTATCTTGATGTTAGGAGTGTAGGTGTAAAGCAGTAAGTTATATTGATGTTAGGAGTGTAGGTGTAAAGCAGTAAGTTATCTTGATGTTAGGAGTGCAGAGGGTAAAGCAGTAAGTTATCTTGATGTTAGGAGTGTAAAGGGTAAAGCAGTAAGTTATCTTGATGTTAGGAGTGTAGAGGGTAAAGCAGTAAGTTATCTTGATGTTAGGAGTGTAAAGCAGTAAGTTATCTTGATGTTAAGAGTGTAGGTGTAAAGCAGTAAGTTATCTTGATGTTAGGAGTGTAGAGGGTAAAGCAGTAAGTTATCTTGATGTTAGGAGTGTAGAGGGTAAAGCAGTAAGTTATCTTAATGTTAGGAGTGTAGGTGTAAAGCAGTAAGTTATCTTGATGTTAGGAGTGTTGGTGTAAAGCAGTAAGTTGTCTTGATGTTAGGAGTGTAGAGTGGAAAGCAGTAAGTTATCTTGATGTTAGGAGTGTAGGTGTAAAGCAGTAAGTTATCTTGATGTTAGGAGTGTAGGTGTAAAGCAGTAAGTTATCTTGATGTTAGGAGTGCAGAGGGTAAAGCAGTAAGTTATCTTGATGTTAGGAGTGTAAAGGGTAAAGCAGTAAGTTATCTTGATGTTAGGAGTGTAGAGGGTAAAGCAGTAAGTTATCTTGATGTTAGGAGTGTAAAGCAGTAAGTTATCTTGATGTTAAGAGTGTAGGTGTAAAGCAGTAAGTTATCTTGATGTTAGGAGTGTAGAGGGTAAAGCAGTAAGTTATCTTGATGTTAGGAGTGTAGAGGGTAAAGCAGTAAGTTATCTTAATGTTAGGAGTGTAGGTGTAAAGCAGTAAGTTATATTGATGTTAGGAGTGTTGGTGTAAAGCAGTAAGTTGTCTTGATGTTAGGAGTGTAGAGTGGAAAGCAGTACGCTATCTTGATGTTAGGAGTGTAGAGTGTAAAGCAGTAAGTTATCTTGATGTTAGGAGTGTAGGTGTAAAGCAGTAGGTTATCTTGATGTTAGGAGTGTAGAGGGTAAAGCAGTAAGTTATCTTGATGTTAGGAGTGTAGAGGGTAAAGCAGTAAGTTATCTTGATGTTAGGAGTGTAGGTGTAAAGCAGTAAGTTATCTTGATGTTAGGAGTGTAGGTGTAAAGCAGTAAGTTATCTTGATGTTAGGAGTGTTGGTGTAAAGCAGTAGGTTATCTTGATGTTAGGAGTGTTGGTTTAAAGCAGTAAGTTGTCTTGATGTTAGGAGTGTATAGGGTAAAGCAGTACGTTAGCTTGATGTTAGGAGTGTAGAGTGTAAAGCAGTAAGTTATCTTGATGTTAGGAGTGTAGGTGTAAAGCAGTAAGTTATCTTGATGTTAGGAGTGTTGGTGTAAAGCAGTAAGTTGTCTTGATGTTAGGAGTGTAGAGGGTAAATCAGTAAGTTATCTTGATGTTAGGAGTGTAGGTGTAAAGCAGTAAGTTATCTTGATGTTAGGAGTGTAGGTGTAAAGCAGTAAGTTATCTTGATGTTAGGAGTGTAGGTGTAAAGCAGTAAGTTATCTTGATGTTAGGAGTGCAGAGGGTAAAGCAGTAAGTTGTCTTGATGTTAGGAGTGTAGAGTGGAAAGCAGTACGCTATCTTGATGTTAGGAGTGTAGAGTGTAAAGCAGTAAGTTATCTTGATGTTAGGAGTGTAGGTGTAAAGCAGTAGGTTATCTTGATGTTAGGAGTGTAGAGGGTAAAGCAGTAAGTTATCTTGATGTTAGGAGTGTAGAGGGTAAAGCAGTAAGTTATCTTGATGTTAGGAGTGTAGGTGTAAAGCAGTAAGTTATCTTGATGTTAGGAGTGTAGGTGTAAAGCAGTAAGTTATCTTGATGTTAGGAGTGTTGGTGTAAAGCAGTAGGTTATCTTGATGTTAGGAGTGTTGGTGTAAAGCAGTAAGTTGTCTTGATGTTAGGAGTGTATAGGGTAAAGCAGTACGTTAGCTTGATGTTAGGAGTGTAGAGTGTAAAGCAGTAAGTTATCTTGATGTTAGGAGTGTAGGTGTAAAGCAGTAAGTTATCTTGATGTTAGGAGTGTTGGTGTAAAGCAGTAAGTTGTCTTGATGTTAGGAGTGTAGAGGGTAAATCAGTAAGTTATCTTGATGTTAGGAGTGTAGGTGTAAAGCAGTAAGTTATCTTGATGTTAGGAGTGTAGGTGTAAAGCAGTAAGTTATCTTGATGTTAGGAGTGTAGGTGTAAAGCAGTAAGTTATCTTGATGTTAGGAGTGCAGAGGGTAAAGCAGTAAGTTATCTTGATGTTAGGAGTGTAAAGGGTAAAGCAGTAAGTTATCTTGATGTTAGGAGTGTAGAGGGTAAAGCAGTAAGTTATCTTGATGTTAGGAGTGTAAAGCAGTAAGTTATCTTGATGTTAAGAGTGTAGGTGTAAAGCAGTAAGTTATCTTGATGTTAGGAGTGTACAGGGTAAAGCAGTAAGATATCTTGATGTTAGGAGTGTAGAGGGTAAAGCAGTAAGTTATCTTAATGTTAGGAGTGTAGGTGTAAAGCAGTAAGTTATCTTGATGTTAGGAGTGTTGGTGTAAAGCAGTAAGTTGTCTTGATGTTAGGAGTGTAGAGTGTAAAGCAGTACGCTATCTTGATGTTAGGAGTGTAGAGTGTAAAGCAGTAAGTTATCTTGATGTTAGGAGTGTAGGTGTAAAGCAGTAAGTTATCTTGATGTTAGGAGTGTAGGTGTAAAGCAGTAAGTTATCTTGATGTTAGGAGTGTAGAGGGTAAAGCAGTAAGTTATCTTGATGTTAGGAGTGTAGGTGTAAAGCAGTAAGTTATCTTGATGTTAGGAATGTAGAGGGTAAAGCAGTAAGTTATCTTGATGTTAGGAGTGTAGAGGGTAAAGCAGTAAGTTATCTTGATGTTAGGAGTGTAGAGGGTAAAGCAGTAAGTTATCTTGATGTTAGGAGTGTAGGTGTAAAGCAGTAAGTTATCTTGATGTTAGGAGTGTAGGTGTAAAGCAGTAGGTTATCTTGATGTTAGGAGTGTTGGTGTAAAGCAGTAAGTTGTCTTGATGTTAGGAGTGTATAGGGTAAAGCAGTACGTTATCTTGATGTTAGGAGTGTAGAGTGTAAAGCAGTAAGTTATCTTGATGTTAGGAATGTAGAGGGTAAAGCAGTAAGTTATCTTGATGTTAGGAGTGTAGGTGTAAAGCAGTAAGTTATCTTGATGTTAGGAGTGTAGAGGGTAAAGCAGTAAGTTATCTTGATGTTAGGAGTGTAGGTGTAAAGCAGTAAGTTATCTTGATGTTAGGAGTGTAGGTGTAAAGCAGTAAGTTATCTTGATGTTAGGAGTGTAGAGTGTAAAGCAGTAAGTTATATTGATGTTAGGAGTGTAGAGTGTAAAGCAGTAAGTTATCTTGATGTTAGGAGTGTAAAGCAGTAAGTTATCTTGATGTTAGGAGTGTAGAGGGTAAAGCAGTAAGTTATCTTGATGTTAGGAGTGTAGAGGGTAAAGCAGTAAGTTATCTTGATGTTAGGAATGTAGAGGGTAAAGCAGTAAGTTATCTTGATGTTAAGAGTGTAGGTGTAAAGCAGTAAGTTATCTTGATGTTAGGAGTGTAGAGGGTAAAGCAGTAAGTTAACTTGATGTTAGGAGTGTAGAGGATAAAACAGTAAGTTATCTTGATGTTAGGAGTGTAGAGGGTAAAGCAGTAAGTTATCTTGATGTTAGGAGTGTAGAGGGTAAAGCAGTAAGTTATCTTGATGTTAGGAGTGTAGGTGTAAAGCAGTAAGTTATCTTAATGTTAGGAGTGTAGGTGTAAAGCAGTAGGTTATCTTGATGTTAGGAGTGTTGGTGTAAAGCAGTAAGTTGTCTTGATGTTAGGAGTGTATAGGGTAAAGCAGTACGTTATCTTGATGTTAGGAGTGTAGAGTGTAAAGCAGTAAGTTATCTTGATGTTAGGAGTGTAGGTGTAAAGCAGTAAGTTATCTTGATGTTAGGAGTGTAGGTGTAATGCAGTAAGTTATCTTGATGCTAGGAGTGTTGGTGTAAAGCAGTAAGTTGTCTTGATGTTAGGAGTGTAGAGGGTAAATCAGTAAGTTATCTTGATGTTAGGAGTGTAGAGGGTAAATTGGTAAGTTATCTTGATGTTAGGAGTGTAGGTGTAAAGCAGTAAGTTATCTTGATGTTAGGATTGTAGAGGGTAAAGCAGTAAGTTATCTTGATGTTAGGAGTGTAGGTGTAAAGCAGTAAGTTATCTTAATGTTAGGAGTGTAGGTGTAAAGCAGTAAGTTATCTTGATGTTAGGAGTGTAGGTGTAAAGCAGTAAGTTATCTTGATGTTAGGAGTGTAGGTGTAAAACAGTAAGTTATCTCTATGTTATGAGTGTAGGTGTAAAGCAGTAAGTTATCTTGATGTTAGGAGTGTAGAGGGTAAAGCAGTAAGTTATCTTGATGTTAGGAGTGTAGAGGGTAAAGCAGTAAGTTATCTTGATGTTAGGAGTGTAGGCGTAAAGCAGTAAGTTATCTTGATGTTAGGAGTGTTGGTGTAAAGCAGTAGGTTATATTGATGTTAGGAGTGTTGGTGTAAAGCAGTAAGTTGTCTTGATGTTAGGAGTGTATAGGGTAAAGCAGTACGTTAGCTTGATGTTAGGAGTGTAGAGTGTAAAGCAGTAAGTTATCTTGATGTTAGGAGTGTAGGTGTAAAGCAGTAAGTTATCTTGATGTTAGGAGTGTTGTTGTAAAGCAGTAAGTTGTCTTGATGTTAGGAGTGTAGAGGGTAAATCAGTAAGTTATCTTGATGTTAGGAGTGTAGGTGTAAAGCAGTAAGTTATCTTGATGTTCGGATTGTAGAGGGTAAAGCAGTAAGTTATCTTGATGTTAGGAGTGTAGGTGTAAAGCAGTAAGTTATCTTGATGTTAGGAGTGTTGGTGTAAAGCAGTAAGTTGTCTTGATGTTAGGAGTGTAGGTGTAAAGCAGTAAGTTATCTTGATGTTAGGAGTGTAGGTGTAAAGCAGTAAGTTATCTTGATGTTAGGAGTGCAGAGGGTAAAGCAGTAAGTTATCTTGATGTTAGGAGTGTAAAGGGTAAAGCAGTAAGTTATCTTGATGTTAGGAGTGTAGAGGGTAAAGCAGTAAGTTATCTTGATGTTAGGAGTGTAAAGGGTAAAGCAGTAAGTTATCTTGATGTTAGGAGTGTAGAGGGTAAAGCAGTAAGTTATCTTGATGTTAGGAGTGTAAAGCAGTAAGTTATCTTGATGTTAAGAGTGTAGGTGTAAAGCAGTAAGTTATCTTGATGTTAGGAGTGTTGGTGTAAAGCAGTAAGTTGTCTTGATGTTAGGAGTGTAGAGTGTAAAGCAGTACGCTATCTTGATGTTAGGAGTGTAGAGTGTAAAGCAGTAAGTTATCTTGATGTTAGGAGTGTAGGTGTAAAGCAGTAAGTTATCTTGATGTTAGGAGTGTAGGTGTAAAGCAGTAAGTTATCTTGATGTTAGGAGTGTTGGTGTAAAGCAGTAAGTTGTCTTGATGTTAGGAGTGTAGAGGGTAAATCAGTAAGTTATCTTGATGTTAGGAGTGTAGGTGTAAAGCAGTAAGTTATCTTGATGTTAGGATTGTAGAGGGTAAAGCAGTAAGTTATCTTGATGTTAGGAGTGTAGGTGTAAAGCAGTAAGTTATCTTGATGTTAGGAATGTAGAGGGTAAAGCAGTAAGTTATCTTGATGTTAGGAGTGTAGAGGGTAAAGCAGTAAGTTATCTTGATGTTAGGAGTGTAGAGGGTAAAGCAGTAAGTTATCTTGATGTTAGGAGTGTAGGTGTAAAGCAGTAAGTTATCTTGATGTTAGGAGTGTAGGTGTAAAGCAGTAGGTCATCTTGATGTTAGGAGTGTTGGTGTAAAGCAGTAAGTTATCTTGATGTTAGGAGTGTAGGTGTAAAGCAGTAAGTTATCTTGATGTTAGGATTGTAGAGGGTAAAGCATTAAGTTATCTTGATGTTAGGAGTGTAAAGGGTAAATTAGTAAGTTATCTTGATGTTAGGAGTGTAAAGCAGTAAGTTATCTTGATGTTAAGAGTGTAGGTGTAAAGCAGTAAGTTATCTTGATGTTAGGAGTGTAGAGGGTAAAGCAGTAAGTTATCTTGATGTTAGGAGTGTAGAGGGTAAATCAGTAAGTTATCTTGATGTTAGGAGTGTAGGTGTAAAGCAGTAAGTTATCTCTATGTTAGGAGTGGAGGGTAAAACAGTAAGTTACCTTGATGTTAGGAGTGTAGAGGGTAAAGCAGTAAGTTATCTTGATGTTAGGAGTGTAGGTGTAAAGCAGTAAGTTATCTTGATGTTAGGAGTGTAGGTGTAAAGCAGTAGGTCATCTTGATGTTAGGAGTGTTGGTGTAAAGCAGTAAGTTATCTTGATGTTAGGAGTGTAGGTGTAAAGCAGTAAGTTATCTTGATGTTAGGAGTGTAGAGGGTAAAGCAGTAAGTTATCTTGATGTTAGGAGTGTAAAGGGTAAATTAGTAAGTTGTCTTGATGTTAGGAGTGTAGAGGGTAAAGCAGTAAGTTATCTTGATGTTAGGAGTGTAAAGCAGTAAGTTATCTTGATGTTAAGAGTGTAGGTGTAAAGCAGTAAGTTATCTTGATGTTAGGAGTGTAGAGGGTAAAGCAGTAAGTTATCTTGATGTTAGGAGTGTAGAGGGTAAATCAGTAAGTTATCTTGATGTTAGGAGTGTAGGTGTAAAGCAGTAAGTTATCTCTATGTTAGGAGTGGAGGGTAAAACAGTAAGTTACCTTGATGTTAGGAGTGTAGAGGTTTCTGAGTGAGGACAGGGCAGTGGACAGGCCATCTGTGCTGTAGGAAACCCACATCCCCTGGAGGATAGACGAGGAAACCCCAACCTTCTTGCTTAGGCCCTGAAATATAAAGACATCATTTTAGCTGTCACTGTTTTGCGTTGTGCTGTGTGCATACGAAGGTGTGTGTGTGTGTGTGTGTGTGTGTGTGTGTGTGTGTGTGTGTGTGTGTGTGTGTGTGTGTGTGTGTGTGTGTGTGTGTGTGTGTGTGTGTGTGTGTGTGTGTGTGTGTGTGTGTGTGTGTGTGTGTGCGTGTGTGTGCGTGTGTGTGTGTGTGTAGGCAGGTTGAGTATGGTTAGGTGAACCTTGAAAATGTGTGCTTTGAGGATGTGGTGTCCCAGTTCAATGGTCTGCTGTCGGTTCAGCTTGGTCTCCTGGCGAGAAAACCAGAAGGCTAGCAGGGTGTGGCCACTCCTACAGAGAGACAGGAGGAACATCATAAGCTACTGAACAAAAAAAGATTAGGGTTAAGGTTAGAGATAAGGTTAGAGTTAGGGTTAGGGTTTTAGAGTTAGAGTTGGAGTTAGGGTTAAAGTTAGAATTAGAGTTAAGGTTAGTGTTTTAGAGTTATGTTTAGGGTTAGAGTTTTAGAGTTAGGGTTAGAGTTAGACTCAGAGTTATGGGTTAGGGTTAGTATATAGTTAGTTAAAATGTTGTTGACAGTTAGTTGAACATCTACAAAGCATCTATTTGGGACACTCCTAATAAAGTGGTACCACACTATTGGCTAGCTTCAATGTCAAAATACACTTAATTTCATGAACATTTTAAACGGGTGGGACATGGCCTATACGGATAAGGCTAAATTGAAATATCATTATAGCATGTTACTGTACAGCCACTGAGCTCTGACATCATGTATAGCATGTTACTGTACAGCCACTGAGCTCTGGCGTCATGTATAGCATGTTACTGTACAGCCACTGAGCTCTGACATCATGTATAGCATGTTACTGTACAGCCACTGAGCTCTGACGTCATGTATAGCATGTTACTGTACAGCCACTGAACTCTGAAGTCATGTATAGCATGTTACTGTACAGCCACTGAGCTCTGACATCATGTATAGCATGTTACTGTACAACCACTGAGCTCTGACGTCATGTATAGCATGTTACTGTACAGCCACTGAGCTCTGAAGTCATGTATAGCATGTTACTGTACAGCCAATGAGCTCTGACATCATGTGTAGCATGTTACTGTACAGCCACTGAGCTCTGGCGTCATGTATAGCATGTTA
The DNA here is from genome assembly GCF_029448725.1 of Salvelinus fontinalis. Classification (NCBI taxonomy): domain Eukaryota; kingdom Metazoa; phylum Chordata; class Actinopteri; order Salmoniformes; family Salmonidae; genus Salvelinus; species Salvelinus fontinalis. The sequence continues at coordinate 90,368,659 of NC_074665.1, read as the reverse complement.
CTGTACAGACACTGAGCTCTGAAGTCATGTATAGCATGTTACTGTATGGCCACTGAGCTCTGACATCATGTGTAGCATGTTACTGTACAGCCACTGAGCTCTGATGTCATTATAGAATGTTACTGTACAGCCACTGAGCTCTGAAGTCATGTATAGCATGTTACTGTACAGCCACTGAGCTCTGATGTCATGTATAGCATGTTACTGTACAGCCACTGAGCTCTGAAGTCATGTATAGCATGTTACTGTACAGCCACTGAGCTCTGATGTCATTATAGAATGTTACTGTACAGCCACTGAGCTCTGATGTCATTATAGAATGTTACTGTACAGCCACTGAGCTCTGAAGTCATGTATAGCATGTTACTGTACAGCCACTGAGCTCTGATGTCATGTATAGCATGTTACTGTACAGCCACTGAGCTCTGATGTCATTATAGAATGTTACTGTACAGCCACTGAGCTCTGATGTCATTATAGAATGTTACTGTACAGCCACTGAGCTCTGAAGTCATGTATAGCATGTTACTGTACAGCCACTGAGCTCTGATGTCATTATAGAATGTTACTGTACAGCCACTGAGCTCTGAAGTCATTATAGCATGTTACTGTACAGCCACTGAGCTCTGAAGTCATTATAGCATGTGACTGTACAGCCACTGAGCTCTGAAGTCATTATAGCATGTTACTGTTCAGCCACTGAGGTCTATCGTCATGTATAGCAGGTTACTGTCCAGCCACTGAGCTCTGACATCATGTATAGCATGTTACTGTACAGCCACTGAGCTCTGACATCATGTATAGCATGTTACTGTACAGCCACTGAGCTCTGATCTCATGTATAGCATGTTACTGTACAGCCACTGAGCTCTGACATCATGTATAGCATGTTACTGTACAGCCACTGATCTCTGATCTCATGTATAGCATGTTACTGTACAGCCACTGAGCTCTGATCTCATGTATAGCATGTTACTGTTCAGCCACTGAGCTCTGAAGTCATTATAGCATGTTACTGTTCAGCCACTGAGCTCTGAAGTCATTATAGCATGTTACTGTACAGCCACTGAGCTCTGAAGTCATGTATAGCATGTTACTGTACAGCCACTGAGCTCTGAAGTCATTATAGCATGTTACTGTACAGCCACTGAGCTCTGAAGTCATTATAGCATGTTACTGTACAGCCACTGAGCTCTGAAGTCATGTATAGCATGTTACTGTACAGCCACTGAGCTCTGAAGTCATTATAGCATGTTACTGTACAGCCACTGAGCTCTGAAGTCATTATAGAATGTTACTGTACAGCCACTGAGCTCTGATGTCATTATAGCATGTTACTGTACAGCCACTGAGCTCTGAAGTCATTATAGCATGTTACTGTACAGCCACTGAGCTCTGAAGTCATGTATAGCATGTTACTGTACAGCCACTGAGCTCTGAAGTCATTATAGCATGTTAAAGTACAGGCACTGAGCTCTGAAGTCATTATAGCATGTGACTGTACAGCCACTGAGCTCTGAAGTCATTATAGCATGTTACTGTACAGCCACTGAGCTCTGACATCATTGTAACATGTTACTGTACAGCTACTGAGCTCTGACATCATTGTAACATGTTACTGTTCAGCCACTGATGTCTGACAGGATGTATAGCAAGTTACTGTTCAGCCACTGAGCTCTGACATCATGTATAGCATGTTACTGTACAGCCACTGAGCTCTGATGTCATGTATAGCATGTTACTGTCAAGCCACTGAGCTCTGATGTCATTATAGCATGTTACTGTACACCCACTGAGCTCTGATGTCGTGTAAAGCATGTTACTGTCAAGCCACTGAGTTGTGACGTCATTATAGCATGTTACTGTACAGCCACTGAGCTCTGATGTCATCTATAGCATGTTACTCTACAGCCAATGAGCTCTGAAGTAATTTTAGCATGTTACTGTACAGCCACTGAGCTCTGAAGTCATCATAGCATGTTACTGTACAGCCACTGAGCTCTGACATCATGTGTAGCATGTTACTGTACAGCCACTGAGCTCTGAAGTCATTATAGCATGTTACTGTACAGCCACTGAGCTCTGAAGTCATTATAGAATGTTACTGTACAGCCACTGAGCTATGACATCATGTATAGCATGTTACTGTACAGCCACTGAGCTCTGAAGTCATTATAGCATGTTACTGTACAGCCACTGAGCTCTGAAGTCATGTATAGCATGTTACTGTACAGCCACTGAGCTCTGAAGTCATTATAGCATGTTACTGTACAGCCACTGAGCTCTGAAGTCATTATAGCATGTTACTGTACAGCCACTGAGCTCTGACGTCATGTATAGCATGTTACTGTACAGCCACTGAGCTCTGGAGTCATTATAGCATGTTACTGTTCAGCCACTGAGCTCTGAAGTCATTATAGAATGTTACTGTACAGCCACTGAGCTCTGATGTCATTATAGAATGTTACTGTACAGCCACTGAGCTCTGAAGTCATGTATAGCATGTTACTGTACAGCCACTGAGCTCTGAAGTCATTATAGCATGTTACTGTACAGCCACTGAGCTCTGATGTCATTATAGAATGTTACTGTACAGCCACTGAGCTCTGAAGTCATGTATAGCATGTTACTGTACAGCCACTGAGCTCTGATGTCATGTATAGCATGTTACTGTACAGCCACTGAGCTCTGAAGTCATGTATAGCATGTTACTGTACAGCCACTGAGCTCTGAAGTCATGTATAGCATGTTACTGTACAGCCACTGAGCTCTGATGTCATTATAGAATGTTACTGTACAGCCACTGAGCTCTGATGTCATTATAGAATGTTACTGTACAGCCACTGAGCTCTGAAGTCATGTATAGCATGTTACTGTACAGCCACTGAGCTCTGATGTCATGTATAGCATGTTACTGTACAGCCACTGAGCTCTGATGTCATTATAGAATGTTACTGTACAGCCACTGAGCTCTGATGTCATTATAGAATGTTACTGTACAGCCACTGAGCTCTGAAGTCATGTATAGCATGTTACTGTACAGCCACTGAGCTCTGATGTCATTATAGAATGTTACTGTACAGCCACTGAGCTCTGAAGTCATTATAGCATGTTACTGTACAGCCACTGAGCTCTGAAGTCATTATAGCATGTGACTGTACAGCCACTGAGCTCTGAAGTCATTATAGCATGTTACTGTTCAGCCACTGAGGTCTATCGTCATGTATAGCAGGTTACTGTCCAGCCACTGAGCTCTGACATCATGTATAGCATGTTACTGTACAGCCACTGAGCTCTGACATCATGTATAGCATGTTACTGTACAGCCACTGAGCTCTGATCTCATGTATAGCATGTTACTGTACAGCCACTGAGCTCTGACATCATGTATAGCATGTTACTGTACAGCCACTGAGCTCTGATCTCATGTATAGCATGTTACTGTACAGCCACTGAGCTCTGATCTCATGTATAGCATGTTACTGTTCAGCCACTGAGCTCTGAAGTCATTATAGCATGTTACTGTTCAGCCACTGAGCTCTGAAGTCATTATAGCATGTTACTGTACAGCCACTGAGCTCTGAAGTCATGTATAGCATGTTACTGTACAGCCACTGAGCTCTGAAGTCATTATAGCATGTTACTGTACAGCCACTGAGCTCTGAAGTCATTATAGCATGTTACTGTACAGCCACTGAGCTCTGAAGTCATGTATAGCATGTTACTGTACAGCCACTGAGCTCTGAAGTCATTATAGCATGTTACTGTACAGCCACTGAGCTCTGAAGTCATTATAGAATGTTACTGTACAGCCACTGAGCTCTGATGTCATTATAGCATGTTACTGTACAGCCACTGAGCTCTGAAGTCATTATAGCATGTTACTGTACAGCCACTGAGCTCTGAAGTCATGTATAGCATGTTACTGTACAGCCACTGAGCTCTGAAGTCATTATAGCATGTTACTGTACAGGCACTGAGCTCTGAAGTCATTATAGCATGTGACTGTACAGCCACTGAGCTCTGAAGTCATTATAGCATGTTACTGTACAGCCACTGAGCTCTGACATCATTGTAACATGTTACTGTACAGCTACTGAGCTCTGACATCATTGTAACATGTTACTGTTCAGCCACTGATGTCTGACAGGATGTATAGCAAGTTACTGTTCAGCCACTGAGCTCTGACATCATGTATAGCATGTTACTGTACAGCCACTGAGCTCTGATGTCATGTATAGCATGTTACTGTCAAGCCACTGAGCTCTGATGTCATTATAGCATGTTACTGTACACCCACTGAGCTCTGATGTCGTGTAAAGCATGTTACTGTCAAGCCACTGAGTTGTGATGTCATTATAGCATGTTACTGTACAGCCACTGAGCTCTGATGTCATCTATAGCATGTTACTCTACAGCCAATGAGCTCTGAAGTAATTTTAGCATGTTACTGTACAGCCACTGAGCTCTGAAGTCATCATAGCATGTTACTGTACAGCCACTGAGCTCTGACATCATGTGTAGCATGTTACTGTACAGCCACTGAGCTCTGAAGTCATTATAGCATGTTACTGTACAGCCACTGAGCTCTGAAGTCATTATAGAATGTTACTGTACAGCCACTGAGCTATGACATCATGTATAGCATGTTACTGTACAGCCACTGAGCTCTGAAGTCATTATAGCATGTTACTGTACAGCCACTGAGCTCTGATGTCATTATAGAATGTTACTGTACAGCCACTGAGCTCTGAAGTCATTATAGCATGTTACTGTACAGCCACTGAGCTCTGAAGTCATTATAGCATGTTACTGTACAGCCACTGAGCTCTGACGTCATGTATAGCATGTTACTGTACAGCCACTGAGCTCTGGAGTCATTATAGCATGTTACTGTTCAGCCACTGAGCTCTGAAGTCATTATAGCATGTTACTGTACAGCCACTGAGCTCTGAAGTCATTATAGCATGTTACTGTTCAGCCACTGAGGTCTATCGTCATGTATAGCAGGTTACTGTCCAGCCACTGAGCTCTGACATCATGTATAGCATGTTACTGTACAGCCACTGAGCTCTGACATCATGTATAGCATGTGACTGTACAGCCACTGAGCTCTGAAGTCATTATAGCATGTTACTGTACAGCTACTGAGCTCTGACATCATTGTAACATGTTACTGTTCAGCCACTGATGTCTGACAGGATGTATAGCAAGTTACTGTTCAGCCACTGAGCTCTGACATCATGTATAGCATGTTACTGTACAGCCACTGAGCTCTGATGTCATGTATAGCATGTTACTGTCAAGCCACTGAGCTCTGATGTCATTATAGCATGTTACTGTACACCCACTGAGCTCTGATGTCGTGTAAAGCATGTTACTGTCAAGCCACTGAGTTGTGACGTCATTATAGCATGTTACTGTACAGCCACTGAGCTCTGATGTCATCTATAGCATGTTACTCTACAGCCAATGAGCTCTGAAGTAATTTTAGCATGTTACTGTACAGACACTGAGCTCTGAAGTCATCATAGCATGTTACTGTACAGCCACTGAGCTCTGATGTCATTATAGCATGTTACTGTACAGCCACTGAGCTCTGAAGTCATTATAGCATGTTACTGTACAGCCACTGAGCTCTGACATCATGTGTAGCATGTTACTGTACAGCCACTGAGCTCTGAAGTCATTATAGCATGTTACTGTACAGCCACTGAGCTCTGAAGTCATTATAGCATGTTACTGTTCAGCCACTGAGCTCTGATGTCATTATAGCATGTTACTGTACAGCCACTGAGCTCTGAAGTCATTATAGCATGTTACTGTACAGCCACTGAGCTCTGACATCATGTGTAGCATGTTACTGTACAGCCACTGAGCTCTGATGTCATTATAGCATGTTACTGTACAGCCACTGAGCTCTGACGTCATGTATAGCATGTTACTTTACAGCCACTGAGCTCTGACGTCATGTATAGCATGTTACTGTACAGCCACTGAGCTCTGATGTCATTATAGCATGTTACTGTACAGCCACTGAGCTCTGATGTCATTATAGCATGTTACTGTACAGCCACTGAGCTCTGACGTCATGTATAGCATGTTACTGTACAGCCACTGAGCTCTGATGTCATTATAGCATGTTACTGTACAGCCACTGAGCTCTGATGTCATTATAGCATGTTACTGTACAGCCACTGAGCTCTGATGTCATTATAGCATGTTACTGTACAGCCACTGAGCTCTGAAGTCATTATAGCATGTTACTGTACAGCCACTGAGCTCTGACGTCATGTATAGCATGTTACTGTACAGCCACTGAGCTCTGATGTCATTATAGCATGTTACTGTACAGCCACTGAGCTCTGACATCATGTGTAGCATGTTACTGTACAGCCACTGAGCTCTGATGTCATTATAGCATGTTACTGTACAGCCACTGAGCTCTGAAGTCATTATAGCATGTTACTGTACAGCCACTGAGCTCTGACATCATGTGTAGCATGTTACTGTACAGCCACTGAGCTCTGATGTCATTATAGCATGTTACTGTACAGCCACTGAGCTCTGAAGTCATTATAGCATGTTACTGTACAGCCACTGAGCTCTGAAGTCATTATAGCATGTTACTGTACAGCCACTGAGCTCTGATGTCATTATAGAATGTTACTGTACAGCCACTGAGCTCTGAAGTCATTATAGCATGTTACTGTACAGCCACTGAGCTCTGATGTCATTATAGAATGTTACTGTACAGCCACTGAGCTCTGAAGTCATTATAGAATGTTACTGTACAGCCACTGAGCTCTGAAGTCATTATAGCATGTTACTGTACAGCCACTGAGCTCTGACATCATTGTAACATGTTACTGTACAGCTACTGAGCTCTGACATCATTGTAACATGTTACTGTTCAGCCACTGATGTCTGACAGGATGTATAGCAAGTTACTGTTCAGCCACTGAGCTCTGACATCATGTATAGCATGTTACTGTACAGCCACTGAGCTCTGATGTCATGTATAGCATGTTACTGTCAAGCCACTGAGCTCTGATGTCATTATAGCATGTTACTGTACACCCACTGAGCTCTGATGTCGTGTAAAGCATGTTACTGTCAAGCCACTGAGTTGTGACGTCATTATAGCATGTTACTGTACAGCCACTGAGCTCTGGAGTCATTATAGCATGTTACTGTTCAGCCACTGAGCTCTGAAGTCATTATAGCATGTTACTGTACAGCCACTGAGCTCTGAAGTCATTATAGCATGTTACTGTAAAGCCATTGACTAACGTCATAATAGCATGTTACTGTACAGCTACTGAGCTCCAATTTAGGCATTTAGCAGTGTCCAAATCTGCCGTTGTCAACCTGTATACGGGTACGAGTGTAAATGGCTTTAGAAAACTGTAGGTCAGACCATTTGAACAGTTGCAAACACCACTTTAATGACTTTACCATACCACACACACATTATCTACATTGTCACTAGCCATTAGCCAGTGAGAGAACAGTTTCCAAGATACGGTAACGCCAAGAATGGGGTTGCAAAGACTATGGTTCCAGTAGCTTTCCCCAAATTCTCACGTTTTCCAGAAATCCTGGTTGAAGGATTTTTCCTCCTGATTCCAGGAATCTTCTAACTGGGATTTATGGAAACCTAGGAATTTGGGAAAATTTCCCAGAATTGTGTTACCCTATCCAAGAATATATCAGTCTCTTGGACAGTACCCCTCCTCCCCACACACACACCCCAGAAGACCCATCCACCCCCTGACCTGGGGTCACAGAGGAACTTGGTCTTCTCCCCCTCCTCCCTCCAGATGAGCCACTCTCTGAATGATGGGTGAACAAACATCCTGGTCCCGTCCCTTCTCTTGACCAGGAACATGGCCAGGTTTTCTACGCGCTGTGTGAAGTCCTCCCAGTCCAGCGTGCCCTGCAGCAAAGAGGGTGAAACCAAGAGAGTTAGCTTGTTAGCTGTTCACATGCCCAGATGCTTTGCTAAGGCTGTTCTTCTTCACAGGCCCTATTGTTGCTATCCGGTATACAGCTAGTGTTAGCATGGTGGGCTCCAAAATTACTGGCACCCCTGACTGGCAATGCACAAACAATACTTAAAAAAATATAAACAATTTAATTATAGAGATAAACTCAAAATACCAACATGTGAGAAATAATGTATTTTATTAACGTTTCAATGGAATCCACCAAAACTATTTATTGATTTCATTCAAAATCAATGTCCTCCAAATCAAGGTTTCACAATTAATGGCACCTTTAAAGTTTATTGTACATAATATCTACCAAAATTAAATCAATAACTAAATTCCACTTATTTAAGTGTATCTAAGTCTTAAGGAACTATAATGAGCCATTACATCAATTCCTGTTTTACTAGGGTATAAAAATGAGGTAACACGCATACAATATCCCTTTGTCATCCAACACCATGAAGAAAACAAAAGAACTGGCAGTTCAAAAGAGACAGATGTTCGTAGACCTTCATAATAAAGGTTAGTTAAATAAATACCTAGTTAAATAAAGGTTAAATACATTTTTTTTTTAATCTGGTAATGGCTACCAGAGCAATTATTTAAAAAATCTAAAGATATGGAACAGATGAAAACCTCACGGGCAGAGGACGCAAATGAATTTTGCCCCCCAGGATAGGGAGGAAAATGGTGAGAAGCAACAAAATCCCCAAGAATCACTGTGAAAGAATTGCACTTCTTGGTGGCGTCTTGGTGTCACGTTCGTCATAAAGATCGGACCAAGGTGCAGCGTGGTATGCGTACATTCTTCTTTATTAAAGAAAGAACACTGAACAAACTAACAAAACGACAAAACGAACGAAACGTGAAGCTATATGAATAGTGCAGACAGGCAACTAAATATAGAATAAGAACCCACAAACACCAAAGGGAAATGGCTACCTAAATATGACCCCAATCAGAGACAACGATAAACAGCTGCCTCTGATTGGGAACCATATCAGGCCACCCTAAACATACAAATACCTAGACCTACAAAGCCCTAGACAATACAAAACCCCTAGACAATACAAAAAGTAGCGTATCTACCCTAGTCACACCCTGACCTAACCAAAATATAAAGAAAACAGAGATATCTCAGGTCAGGGCGTGACAGTACCCCCCCCCCCCCCCCCAAAGGTGCGGACCCCCGGCCGCAAACCTGAACCTATAGGTGAGGGTCTGGGTGAGCATCTACCCTTGGTGGCGGCTCTGGTTCTGGACGCCGCTCCTCCTCTTTACGCTGATCCCTCCGCCTTTGTAGAACCGGACCGTGGATCATCGCCGGAGGGTCTGGACTGCGGATCATCGCCGGAGGCTCTGGACTGCGGATCATCGCTGGAGTCCCCGGACTGGGAACTGTCTCTGGAGACCCCGGACTGGGGACCGTCGCTGGAGACCCCGGGCTGGGGATTGTCACTGGAGGCCCCGGACTGGGGATCGTCGCTGGAGGCCCCGGACTGGGGATCATCGCTGGAGGCTCCGGACTGGGGATCGTCGCTGGAGGCTACGGACTGGGGACCGTCGCTGCAGGCTCCAGACTGGGGACCGTCGCTGGAGGTTCCGGACTGGGGACCGTCTGTGGAGGTCCCGGACTGTGGCCCGTCGTTGGAGGTTCCGGACTGTGGCCCGTCGTTGGAGGTTCCGGACTGTGGCCCGTTGTTGGAGGTTCCGGACTGTGAAACGTCGCCGGAAGCTCTGGACTGGGAACTCTCGCTGGAAGCTCTGGACTGGGAACTGTCGCCGGAAGCTCTGGACTGGGAACTGTCGCCGGAAGCTCTGGACTGGGTACTGTCGCCGGAAGCTCTGGACTGGGTACTGTCGCCGGAAGCTCTGGACTGGGTACTGTCGCCGGAAGCTCTGGTCTGTGGAAGCGTACTGGGAGCCTGATGAGTGGTGCCGGAACTGGTGGTACCGGGCTGAGGACACGCACCTCAGGGCGAGTGCGGGGAAAAGGCACAGGCCGTACTGGACTGTGGAAGCGCACTGGAGGCCTGATGTGTGGTGCCGGCACTGGTGGTACCGGGCTGGGGACACGCACCTCAGGGTGAGTGCGGAGAGGAGGCACAGGACGTACTGGACTGTGGAGGCACACTGGAGATCTGGAGCGTAGAGCTGACACAATGCGTCCTGACTGGATGCTCACTTGAGCCCGGCAAGTGCGAAGAGCTGGAATAGAGCGCACCAGGCTATGAATGTGAACTGGAGACACAGTGCGCATCACTGCGTAACACGGTGTCTGACCAGTCATACGCTCCCCAGCACGCCCGCTCTGCAGCGCTCTCAATGCTAGCACCTCTCTCTGGAATCTTGCGTCGAACTCCTCATCCGTGTCCCTGACTGGCTCTGGTTCGCTCCTCGGATCCGCCGACTGCTCCGTGTGCCCCCCCAAAAATGTTTATTGGGGACACATTCTTCTTTATTAGAGAAAGAACACTGAACACACTAACAAAACAACAAAACGAACGAAACATGAAGCTATATGAATAGTGCAGACAGGCAACTAAATATAGAATAAGAACCCACAAACACCAAAGGGAAATGGCTACCTAAATATGATCCCCAATCAGAGACAACGATAAACAGCTGCCTCTGATTGGGAACCATATCAGGCCACCATAAACATACAAATACCTAGACCTACAAAGCCCTAGACAATAAAAAACCCTAGTCAATACAAAACCCCTAGACAATACAAAAACTAGCGTATCCACCCTAGTCACATCCTGACCTAACCAAAATATAAAGAAAACAGATATCTCAGGTCAGAGCGTGACACTTGGGGTCACCAGGTTTCACAAAACACCATCAGACGCCACCTCCACAACCACAGTCTCTTTGGAAGGGTTGCCAGAAGAAAGCCCTTTCAGAGCCCAAGACACACACGCAAGCGCTTGGAGTTTGCCAAACGTCATTTAAATTATGACTGGAAGAAGGTGCTCTGGTCAGATGAGAGCAAAATTGAACGTTTTGGTCAGATACAGCATTGGCAACTTTGGCTTTTAAACAGAGCTGCATACACCTCATACCCACGGTGAAATATGGTGGTGGGTCAGTGATGTTTTGGGTCTGTTTTAATTCCAGAGGTCCAGGGGCACTGGTTAAGATTGATGGCATAATAAATTCCACCAAGTATCAGGCAATTTTGGCTGACAATATGGTTGCCTCTGCCAGAAGGCAGGTGGACTTTTCAACAAGACCAACACATACCTTAGGATCCACACAGAAATGGTTCTGTGACTACAAAATCAATGTTCTGCCATGGCTATATCAGTTGCCGGACCTCAATCCAATCGAAAACCTGTGGGCTGAGTTGAAGAGGGCAGTTGATAAGCGCAAACCCAAGAATATGATCTTGAAAGGATCTGCATAGAGGAATGGTCCAAAATCCCTCCAAATGTGTTCATTAACCTTGTCAAACATTACAGGAAAAGACTCCATGCTGTTATCCTTGCCAGAGGTTCTTGCACTAAGTACTAAATGAGGAGTGGCAATAATTATGAAACCTTGATTTTGGTGACATTTATTTTGTATTAAATAATTGTATGATTTTGGTTGGTTCCATTGAAACAATAATAAAGTACAGTATTTCTTACATGTTGGTATTTTGAGTTTCTCTATAATTATATTGTTTATATTTTTTTAAGTATTGTTTGTGCATTGCCAGTCAGGGGTGCCAGCCATTTTGGAGCCCACTGTAAGTGTTGTGATATGTGTTTTGTCCTATATTGTTATTTAATTTATTGTGTATTTTAATCCCAGCCCCCATTCCCGCAGGAGGCCGTCATTGTAAATAAGAATTTGTTCTTACCTGACTTGCCTAGTTAGATAAAGTTTCAATAAAATAAATAAATAAAAGTGGGATATGCTTTCCTATGGGAAATGCTAACAGTTTCCTGTCTGAGTAATACGTGTATTTGCCTGCAGGGAGCCAGCATTGATAGCCTGGTAGATCTGTTCATCAGTGAGGGGGTGGAGGGATGCCACAGCCACGTTGAGTAGGGGGAGGGCCCGTTCGAAGGAAGACTGTGTAGGGAAACGCATGTTGCACTGCAACAGGTACACCTCAACCAGATTGACAGGCACCACCTGGGATCAATGAATCAATCAGTTAATTTATCAGTCAGTCAGTCAATCAATCGGTCATTATTCTACACATTTCTTAGATAGGGAGTGCAATAAAATGGCACATATCATTAAAATGAGGACTAAAATGAACAAGACAAGAATAAAACTTAGGCAATACAACATAGTGTAAATGGCAGGCTGACCTTGTAGCTGGAGCTCTTGAGGACCAGGTACCCCTTTTCTATAAGGTCAAAGGTGAGTTTGAGGTACAGATAGGAGCCCTGGCTGAGGGCCTTGAGGTGGGCTGAGAGCTTGCCGAAGGTGGTGTTGTCCATCTTGCCGTTGAGAGAGATGTTGTTCTGTATCTCAGGACTGCTGTGGATGCGGTGCAGGATGTAACCCTGTAAGTCCTGGTCTATTGCATCATTCTCTTCCAGACCATCCACAGAGATATGGTGGAATGGGAGAAGCTTGGTGATCTCCTATAGGAGGGAAGTAAGGGAGGGGAGAGGGGAGAAGGAGGAGGAGGAAGAGGAGGGGAATGATGGAGGAATGAGAGGAGGATGAGGAGGAGAGAGGAGGATGAAGATGAATGGAAAAATAATGCGGGAAGAAGGGATAAATGGAGAAACGAGATGGGAGAGATGAGAATGAAGGTGGGTTAGAGAATAAAAAAAGGTGGGAGGGAAAGAGAGGTAGAACAAGATATAGAAGCCATCTAGGATCTTCCACTGATGTCAATCTATTGACAATCTCTATAAAAATAAAATTATACTTGTTTGGACAACAGTAACCATGTTTCCATCCAGTTTCTAATGCAAAAAAAGTCACACCCTATAAAAAAAAAATATGACAGCTCTGATGGAAACAGGAAGTTTCGGTAAAATTGTATAAATGCCGACAGATAATTTGTTCATTCAACATGGTGTGATCTTTTTGTGTCGGTAAAATTGCGGTGGAAACGCCTTTATGAGCAAATATTTACAGTTGAAGTCTGAAGTTTACATACACTTAGGTTGGAGTCATTAAAACTAGTTTTTCAACCACTCCACAAATTTCTTGTTAACGAACTATAGTTTTGGCAAGTCGGTTAGGACATCTACTTTGTGCATGACACAAGTTTATTTTTCCAACAATTGTTTACAGACAGATTATTTCACCTATAATTCACTGTGTCAAAATTCCAGTGGGTCAGAAGTTTACATACACTAAGTTGACTGTGCCTTGAAACAGCTTGGAAAATTCCAGAAAATGATGTCATGGCTTTAGAAGTTTCTAATAGGCTAATTAACATAGTTTGAGTCAATGGTAGGTGTAACCTGTGGATGTATATCAAGGCCTACCTTCAAACTCAGTGCCTCTTTGCTTGACATCATGGGAAAATCTAAAGAAATTAGTCAAGACCTAAGATTTTTTTTTTTTAGACCTCCACAAGTCTGGTTCATCCTTCCAAACGCCTGAAGGTACCATGTTCATCTGTACAAACAATAGTAAACAAGTATAAACACCATGGGACCACGCAGCCATCATACCGCTCAGGAAGGAGACGCGTTCTGTCTCCTAGAGATGAACGTACTTTGGTGCGAAAAGTGCAAATCAATCCCAGAACAACAGCAAAGGACCTTGTGAAGACGCTGGAGGAAACAGGTAAAAAAGTATTTATATCCACAGTAAAACGAGTCATATATCGACATAACCTGAAAGGCCGCTCAGCAAGGAAGAAGCCACTGCTCCAAAACCGCCATAAAAAAGCCAGACTATGGTTTGCAACTGCACATGGGGACAAAGATCATACTTTTGTAGAAATGTCTGATGAATTAAAAATAGAACTGTTGGCCATAATGACCATCGTTATGTTTGGAGGAAAAAGGGGAGGCTTACAAACCAAAGAACACCATCCCAACCGTGAAGCACGGGGGTGGCAGCATCATGTTGTGGGGGTGCTTTGCTGCAGGAGGGACTGGTGCACTTCACAAAATAGATGGCATCATGAGAAAGTAAAATTATGTGGATATATTGAAGCAACATCTCAAGACATCAGTCAGGAAATTAAAGCTTAGTCGCATACTTCCAAAGTTGTGGCAAAATGGCTTAAGGGCAACAAAGGCATGGTATTGGAGTGGCCATCGCAAAGCACTGACCTCAATCCTATAGAAAATGTGTGGGCAGAACTGAAAAAGCGTGTGCGAGCAAGGAGTCTTACAAACTTGACTCAGTTACACCAGCTCTGTCAGGAGGAATAGGCCAAAATTCACCCGACTTATTGTGGGAAGCTTGTGGAAGGCTACCCAAAACGTTTGACCAAAGTTAAACAATTTAAATGCAATACTACCAAATAGTAATTGAGTGTATGTAAACTTATGACCAACTGGGAATGTGATAAAAGAAATAAAAGCTGAAATAAATCATTCTCTACTATTATTCTGACATTTCACATTCTTAAAATGAAGTGGGGATCCTACCTGACCTAAGACAGACAATTTTTCTAGGATTGGTGTATGTAAACTTCCGACTTCAACTGTAAATAATATACATCATATTGAAGTAAACGTTGGAGTCACGCGATGATATGTTGTGTGGTCCTCCCACTATGACTCAGGAAAGCATGCAGTTTATTAGGCTATAGATGAAATAAGTTATGAACTTCACAAAGTGGTGAAAGTGCAAGGTGATGAGCTTGATGCTCCTTTCCAATAAATATCGAGGGTCTTATTCTGGTGACATGATGATCGATGCTTGGCTGACGTTGGAGAAATACAAATAGTCTTGATTTTATCCCTAATATTCTCATGTAGGTTAGGTAGCCTACCCACACCGTATCTGTGAGCTGTTGGCTAGAGCACATGTACCAAGACCAGACCAGGCACATTTGTTATTTAACCCAACAGGTTTTTGTAACAGAAATACCGGTAGAGTTGAAAATGCAATAGATTTTTATTCACTACATGAAAACTTAAGTGAAGAATTACATTTTGTGTCACTACGTCATCACACACTGATTTTTATCATCAACAAGTGAATTAGGTAGAAACACACCACTGGTAGGAAAATGTGCATATTTTCTTAATGCGGATTCTAGAATATTCTCATGAAAACCTTTCGCCAATTGGATGACAACGTAGCTAGTGTTAATGCTGTTTATTTTGAATGGTAGAGGACTGTATCTAATGAGTCTACCTGTAATGTGGTCCTGACCGTGACCACCAGTTTGAGCCAGTGGGGAAACAAGCTGATGGTTTTGCTGAGGAAGGAGACGATGGTGTCTCCGTAGTCAGGCTTGTGGAACTCTGCTTCATTTAGCCCATCTATCAGGATGACCAGGTCTTCTTCAGAGGCGATCTTCCTCTCTGGAAAAACACACAGAGAAAATAGTAAATATTGACCAAAAAAATCTGACTGCAAATGTTCTGCCTAATGTACTCAGACCTGTATTGCTAAAATCAGGAATACATACACTATATATACAAAAGTATGTGGACAGCCCTTCAAATTAGTGACTTTTAATGTGGCACCGTCATAGGATGCCACTTTTTCAACAAGTCAGTTCGTCAAATGTATGCCCTGCTAGAGCTGACCCGGTCAACTGTATGTGCTGTTATTCTGAAGTGGAAATGTATAGGAGTAACAGGTGTTAGGCCACACAAGCTCACAGAACGGGACCGCCGAGTGCTGAAGTGCATAGCACGTAAAAATTGTCTGTCCTCGGTTGCAACACTTACTACCGAGTTCCAAACTGGCTCTGGAAGCAACGTTAGCCCAATCACTGTTCGTCGGGAGCTTCATGAAATGGGTTTCCATGGCCAAGCAGCAACACACAAGCCTAAGATCACCATGCTCAATGCCAAGCATCGACTGGAGTGGTGTAAAGCTCAGAGGCCGTGGAGCTTGTGGAGCGATGGGTAACGATGCTTTGTGGGTGACTGTTGTTGATGTGTGCAGAGGGTCCCTGGTTCGCGCCCGGGTCGGGATGAGGGGACGGACTAAAGTTAAACTGTTACATTGATGCTGTTGACCTAGATCACTGGTTGCTGTGGTAAAGGAGGTCGAAAGGGGGGTGAGTGTAACGGATGTGAAATGGCTAGCTAGTTAGTGGTGGTGCGCGCTAATAGCCTTTCAATCGGTGACGTCACTTGCTCAGAGACCTTGAAGTAGCGGTTCCCCTGGCTCTGCAAGGGCCGCGGCTATTGTGGAGCGATGGGGAACGATGCTTCGTGGGTGACTGTTGTTGATGTGTGCAGAGGGTCCCTGGTTCGCGCCCGGGGCGAGGGGACGGACTAAATTTAAACTGTTACACATACAGGAATGGTTTGTCGAGTTCATGTGGAAGAACTTGACTGGCCTGCACAAAGCCCTGACCTCAACCCCATCAAACAACTTTGGGATGAATTGGAATGCTGACTGTGAGCCAGGCCTAATCGCCCAACATCAGTGCCCGACCTCACTTATGCTCTTGTGGCTGAATGGAAGCAAGTCCCCGCAGAAATGTTTCAACAAAAGAAATCTTCACCTTTATCTATCCAGGTAGGCCAGTTTAGAACAAGTTCTCATTTACAACTGCAACCTGGCCAAGATAAAGCAAAGCAGTGCGACAAAAACAACAACACAATTACACATAAACAAATGCACAGTCAATAACACAATAGAAAAGAAAAATAGAAAAATCTATGTACAGTGTGTGCAAATGTAGAAAGTAGGGAAGTAGGCAATCAATAGGCCCTAGAGGCGAAAAAAAATTACAATATAGCATTAATACTGGAGTGATAGATGTGCAGATGATGGTGTGCAAGTAAAGATACCGGGGTACAAAAGAGCAAGATGGTAAGTAATAATATGGGGATGAGGTAGTTGGGTGTGCTATTTACAAATTGGCTGTGTACAGGTACAGTGATCGGTGAGCTGCTCTGAAAGCTGATGCTTAAAGTTAGAGAGGGAGAAATAAGACTCCAGCTTCAGAGATTCTTGCAATTCGTTCCAGTCATTGGCAGCAGAGAACTGGAAGGAAAGGCGGCCAAAGGAAGTGTTGGCTTTGGGGATGACCAGTGCAATATACCTGCCGGAGCGCGTGCTACGGGTGGGTGTTGCTATGGTGACCAGTGAACTGAGATAAGGCGGGGCTTTACCTAGCAAAGACTTATAGATGACCTAGAGCCAGTGGGTTTAGTCACGGATATGTAGTGAGGGCCAGCCAACGAGAGCATACAAGTCGCAGTGGTGGGTAGTATATGGGGCTTTGGTGACAAAACGGATGGCACGGTGATAGACTACAACCAGTTTGCCACTCCGAGTAGAGTGTTGGGGACTATTTTGTAAATGACATTGCCGAAGTCAAGGATCGGTAGGATAGTCAGTTTACGAGGGTAAGTTTGACCGCATTAGTGAAGGAGGCTTTGTTGCAAAATAGGAAGCCGACAACATCTAGTGGAAAGCCTTCCCAGAAGAGTAGAGGCTGTTATAGCAACAAGGGTTTGGGTAATCTTATAGCAGCAAACTCCATATTAATGCACATGATTTTGGAATGAGATGTTTGACGAGCACATACTTCTGGTCATGTTGTGTGTGTTTTGAGGATCACATTCATAGTATAATTAATGTGAGCAGAGACTGAGTCACGAGGAGTAGAGATAGTTGTATCACCTTTTTAGAGGGCATTCATGGGTTCTAGGCATGTGTCCCAAATGGAAACCTATTCCTTATATAGACCAGAGATTCCCTATATAGGGCACTACTTTTAAGCAGGGCCTATAGGGCACTACTTTTAACCAGGACCTATAGGGTTCTGGTCCAAAAGAGTGCAATATATAGCTAATAGGGTGCCATTTGCGGTTCAGACCAGAACTCACCTTTGTAGAGAACATCCAGTGGTTCTAGAACTCCTAGTAGAGTTATCTATGTTAGTTATCTAAGGGTGTATAATAGCAGCAGATAATAGCAGCAGGGAGTTGTATCACCTTTGTAGAGAACATCCAGGGGTTCTAGAACTCCTCTTCTGAAGGAGGCCAGGGGATCCTTAACACAGGACCGTAGACTGAGAATACTCTGTAGCTGTGGCTCCCTGAGCAGCAGCTCTCTGTAGGCGATGAGCTGCGGCGAGCGACACAGCAACGCTGCCACGTTGTGGACAAACTCCGGCACCAGGCACGTGTAGGCGTTGTCTGCCTGGCAGTAGTGGTACGCCACCACCTGGGGGCGATAGAGAGGGGGATACGTGATAATCAGGTTAGTAAAATGGGATGGAAAATACAATTTTGGGTTATGTTCATAAGGGCACACTGTAACAAAACGTTCCATAAAATGTGAAAAATAAAATGAGCATTTCTTATTGGTCCAGGAAGTCCCTTAACGTTTTACTCTTTCTTTCTTCAAATTGGTGCTTAATGAACACAACCCTGTTTTATATGTTTTGACAATAGGAATCAGGTTTTATAAACCGGCGCTGTTACAATGGGGATGGGGATGGGAATGAGGGTGGGAATGGTGCTGGAGAGAGGGATGGGTGATGGGGCTGGGAATGGGGCTGTGAATGGGGCTGTGAATGCTGGGGAGAAGGATGTGTGATGGGGCTGGGAATGGGGCTGGGAATGCTGGGGAGAAGGATGTGTGATGGGGCTGGGAATGGGGCTGGGAATGCTGGGGAGAAGGATGTGTGATGGGTCTGGGAATGGTGCAGGGGAGAAGGATGTGTGATGGGGCTGGGAATGGGGCTGGAGAGAAGGATGTGTGATGGGTCTGGGAATGGGGCTGGGAATGCTGGGGAGAAGGATGTGTGATGGGGCTGGGAATGGTACTGGGGAGAAGGATGTGTGATGGGCCTGGGAATGGTGCAGAGGAGAAGGATGTGTGATGGGGCTGGGAATGGTGCTGGGAATGGTTATGGGCAGAGGGATGTGTGATGGAGCGGGAATGGTGCAGGGGAGAAGGATGTGTGATGGGGCTGGGAATGGTGCTGGGAATGGTTATGGGCAGAGGGATGTGTGATGAGCGGGAATGGTGCAGGGGTGAAGGATGTGTGATGGGGCTGGGAATGGTGCTGGGGAGAAGGATGTGTGATGGGGCTGGGAATGGTGCAGGGGAGAAGGATGTGTGATGGGGCTGGGAATGGTGCTGGAGAGAAGGATGTGTGATGGGGCTGGGAATGGTGCTGGAGAGAAGGATGTGTGATGGGGATTGGAATGGTGCAGGGGAGAAGGATGTGTGATTGGGCTGGGAATGGTGCAGGGGGGAAGGATGTGTGATGGGGCTGGGAATGGTGCTGAAGAGAAGGATGTGTGATGGGGCTGGGAATGGGAATGGTGCAGGGGAGAAGGATGTGTGATGGGGCTGGGAATGGTGCTGGAGAGAAGGATGTGTGATGGGGCCGGGAATGGTGCTGGAGAGAAGGATGTGTGATGGGGCTGGGAATGGTGCAGGGGAGAAGGATGTGTGATGGGGCTGGGAATGGGGCTGGGAATGCTGGGGAGAAGGATGTGTGATGGGTCTGGGAATGGTGCAGGGGAGAAGGATGTGTGATGGGGCTGGGAATGGGGCTGGAGAGAAGGATGTGTGATGGGTCTGGGAATGGGGCTGGGAATGCTGGGGAGAAGGATGTGTGATGGGGCTGGGAATGGTACTGGGGAGAAGGATGTGTGATGGGCCTGGGAATGGTGCAGGGGAGAAGGATGTGTGATGGGGCTGGGAATGGTGCTGGGAATGGTTATGGGCAGAGGGATGTGTGATGGAGCGGGAATGGTGCTGGGGAGAAGGATGTGTGATGGGGCTGGGAATGGTGCTGGGAATGGTTATGGGCAGAGGGATGTGTGATGAGCGGGAATGGTGCAGGGGTGAAGGATGTGTGATGGGGCTGGGAATGGTGCTGGGGAGAAGGATGTGTGATGGGGCTGGGAATGGTGCAGGAGAGAAGGATGTGTGATGGGGCTGGGAATGGTGCTGGAGAGAAGGATGTGTGATGGGGCTGGGAATGGTGCTGGAGAGAAGGATGTGTGATGGGGATTGGAATGGTGCAGGGGAGAAGGATGTGTGATTGGGCTGGGAATGGTGCAGGGGGGAAGGATGTGTGATGGGGCTGGGAATGGTGCTGAAGAGAAGGATGTGTGATGGGGCTGGGAATGGGAATGGTGCAGGGGTGAAGGATGTGTGATGGGGCCGGGAATGGTGCTGGAGAGAAGGATGTGTGATGGGGCTGGTAATGGTGCAGGGGAGAAGGATGTGTGATGGGGCTGGGAATGGTGCTGGAGAGAAGGATGTGTGATGGGGCTGGGAATGGTGCAGGGGAGAAGGATGTGTGATGGGGCCGGGAATGGTGCTGGAGAGAAGGATGTGTGATGGGGCTGGGAATGGTGCAGGGGAGAAGGATGTGTGATGGGGCTGGGAATGGTGCTGGAGAGAAGGATGTGTGATGGGGCTGGGAATGGTGCAGGGGAGAAGGATGTGTGATGGGGCTGGGAATGGTGCTGGGGAGAAGGATGTGTGATGGGGCTGGGAATGGTGCTGGGGAGAGGAATGTGTGATGGGGACGGGAATGGGGCTGTGATTGCTGGGGAGAAGGATGTGTGATGGGGCTGGGAATGGTGCTGGGGTGAGGAATGTGTGATGGGGCTGGGAATGGGGCTGGGAATGGTGCTGGGAGGAGGGGTGTGTGATGGGGCTGGGAATGGGTGTGGCTGGGGAGGGGGTTGGGGCGAGGGTTGGGAATGGGGCTGGGTATGCGGCTGGGGAGAGGGATGGGCTGGGGATGGGAGGGGTGGGAATGGGTCTGGGAATGGGACTGGGAATGGGGCGAGGGATGGGGCTGGGGAGAGAGATGGGGCTGGGGAGAGGGAAGGGGCTGGGAATGGGGTTGGGGCTGGGGAGAGGGATGGGGCTGGGGATGGGAGGGGTAGGGAATGGGTCTGGGAATGGGACTGGGAATGGGGCTGGGGAGAGGGATGGGGCTGGGAATGGGGCTGGGGAGAGGGATGGGGCTGGGATTGGGGCTGGGGAGAGGGATGTGGCTGGGGAGAGGGAAGGGGATGGGAATGGGGCTGGGGAGAGGAATTGGGCTGGGGAGAGGGAAGGGGCTGGGAATGGGGCTGGGGGAGGGTTGGGAATGGGGCTGGGGGAGGGGGAGGGTTGGGAATGGGGCTGGGGAGAGGGAGGGGCTGGGGAGAGGGATGGGGCTGGGGAGAGGGATGGGGCTGGGAACGGGGCTGGGGAGAGGGATGGGGCTGGGAATGGGGCTGGGAAGAGGGATGGGGCTGGGGAGAGGGAAGGGGCTGGGTATGTGGCTGGGGGAGGGTTGTGAATGGGGCTGGGGAGAGGGATGATGATGGGGCTGGGGCTGGGTGTGGGCTGGAGGCGGGGATTGATGTGGGGCTGCAAATGGCATCTGTCACCCCTGTTTAGGGAAGGAGAGACTGGGGCTATGGTGTGATGATGTGAGTGTTGTGGGGATTTAGGGAAGCCACTAAGCACCGCCTCTTACATCAGTCATACCTTATTTAACAGTCTAGACAGGTTCATAAATGTTAACAAGTTTACTCCAGAGAAAAGGTTGTAAGAATGTTTATAGGCCAAAATGGATATCTGTAATCTAAAGAGCCTTGCGTACTGATGTCTCAAATGTAAAACTTGAAACTGTTCCAATATCCACACTAGCGTGCCACTTAATATGAAGTTGGACATACATTTTAAGTGGTATGCTAGCTAGACAATGAGGGTATAATCTTTTTTGGAGGTTTTATATGTTTTTACCTGAGATGCCAGTCTCCTCATGGTCTCCTCCTGGCGTGGTCTCATCTCGGGGGTCCCGGGACAGCTGCCCCCTCCCAGGGTACCTGTGCTGTGAGACGGCTGGGGCTGGGTAAGGGGGAGCTCTCCATCTGAGGAAACGCATAGAAGGAAGAAGGTTTTACCAATGGCATGTTTGTCAAACCATTATTGTTTTACCTTAAAGGGGATATCTGCGTTTCAAACAATAACAAAGCGGATACGCCGCCTCTGTTTTGGTGAACAGAAATGTTTTTAAGAAACTTTATTGGAAGATGAGTTGTTGGGTGTGGTCATTTTAACAACACTCTCTAATAGTAGATATCTGAGCCTACGTTTGGGTGAGGCATGCGGAGAGTCAGAGGCCATCTGTCTCATGCGTGTTCCATGGCAGCTCAGCGCCACCAGACGAGAGATGATGGCTGTCTTGCCGTAGCCAATGTTGCCCACGACAACCACACCGCGGATGGTGCTGTTTTTGCCACTGTTGAGATGGGCGTCGACCTCCTGGAACAGCCAATCACGGCCGGTGAAGATGGAGTCCATGGTGATGCTGGGCACCTCGAAGAGGAGGGGCTTCAAGGAGATGTCATGTGGCCGGTACGGGGCGAACCGCACTAGAGGGGGAGAGCGGGAGGATGACAGTTAAAATGGTTGCTACTATTACATTAAGATATATGAGTGTGCATGAACTACGGTGAGTCATGAATGTCATGGAACTGCCTCAGGGTTAGGTAAGTTACTTTATTTTTGATCTTGTCTCCTCAACCCGCCCGCTTAACCCGGAAGCCAGCCGCACCAATGTGTCTGAGGAAACACTGTTCACCTGCCGACTGAGGTCTGCCTGCAGGCGCCTGGCCCGCCACAAGGAGTCGCTAGAGCATGATGAGCCAAGTAACCAAACCCTCCCCTAACACGCATGACGCTGGGCCAATTGTGCCGGTAGTCCCTACCGATCACGGCCGGTTGTGATACAGCCCTGGATCGAACCAGGGTCTGTAGTGACACCTCTATCACTGCGATGCAGTGCCTTGGACCGCTGCGCCACTCGGGAGGCCCGGTAGGTTACTTTCTAAATGTAACAGTTACTAGTTACCTGTCCAAAATTGTAATCAGTAACGTAACTTTTGGATTAGCCAAACTCAGTAACGTAACCTGATTACTTTCCCCTAAGACATTTGCAGTTTCACTGTCATTACGGGCTATTGTTTGTAGCTGGGTGAGATGTTTAAAAAAAATACATTTTGATTTCAGGCTGTAACACAACAAAATGTGGAAGAAGTCAATGGGTGGAGCTGTATGGAACTACTTGGAACTATAGGGAGCTACATTGGCAAGAAAAAGTATGTGAACCCCTTTTTAATTACCTGGATTTCTGCATAAATTGGTCATATAATTTGATTTAATCTTCATAAGTCACAACAATAGACAAAGACAGTCTGCTTAAACTAATAACACAAACAATTATACGTTTTCATGGCTTTATTGAACACACCGTATAAACATTCACAGTATAGGGTTGAAAAAGTATGTAAACCCTTGGATTTAATAACTAGTTGACCCTCCTTTGGCAGCAATAACCTCAACCAAACGTTTTCTGTAGTTGCGAATCAGACATGCACAACGGTCAGGAGGAATTTTGGATCATTCCTCTTTACAAAACTGTTTCAGTTTATGTCTGGTTCTTGGGATGTCTGGTGTGTATCTCTGTCTTGAGGACATGCCACAGCATGTCACGCTCGTCGTTTGGATGAAGAGAGGAGGACCAAGGCGCAGCGTGATACGAATACATTCTTCTATTTATTTAACACGAAACGAAGAACACTTAAACAAACTAATCAAAACAACAAAACGAACGTGAAGCTATATATATATATATATATATATATATATATATATATATATATATATATATATATATATATATATATATATAAAAGTGCAGACACAGGCAACTTACACATAGACAATAACCCACGAAATCCCTAAAGAATATGGCTGCCTAAATATGGTTCCCAATCAGAGACAATGATAAACAGCTGCCTCTAATTGAGAACCAATCTAGGCAACCATAGACATACAAACACCTAGACTAGAAAACACTCCATAAACATACAAAACCCCTAGACAACAGAAAAACACATAAATCCCCCATGTCACACCCTTACCTAACCAAAATAATAAAGAAAACAAAGATAACTAAGGCCAGGGCGTGACACAGCATCTCAATCGGGTTGAGGTCAGGACACTCCAGAAGGTGTATTTTCTTCTCTTGAAGCCATGATGTTGTTGATTTACTTCTGTGTTTTGGGTCGTTGTCCTGTTGCACCACCCAACTTCTGTGGAGCTTCAATTGGTGGACAGATAGACTAACATTCTCCTGCAAAATGTCTTGATAAACTTGGGAATTTATTTTTCCGTCGATACTTTGGTATCAAAATATATATTTAACATTTTGTTAATATTAAGACAAATATTTGAGATTTGAGATTGTACCATCTTTCAAGAATCACTGAACCACTGCTGGCTTTCCACTGGTTGCAAAAACAATGATTTGATAGGCAGCTTCAACCTCTTCAATTCAACCATTATTGGGTTAAGATATACATATACATTTGTGAACAGCCATCCACAGCAATCTGTAAGGCACAAATAGCTAAATGAGAGAGCAGCAGTGTGATTCACATCACTGCAATATGAGGATATGAATACCAAGTGACCACCCGTAGGTCACACCACTGCTGGCCTCCTTACCTCCATACGTTTATCATGTTGGATCCTGACAGCAGTCACACAGTTGGAAGACAGCTTGGACTGTAGCCCAAAGAAAAGATTATTCCTGCTCTTTTCCCACCATCCATCAACACATGTGGTGTGTCATCATAGTGGTCTCTGACTTGTGGTCGGACTCGCTCAGGCGGAACAAACTTAAACGTGCAACTTTATTCAATGCTGATTTGTATTTATTATGGATTCCCATTAGTTCCTCACAAGGCAGCAGCTACTGTTCCTGGGGTTTATTATGGATCCCTATTAGTTCATGCCAAGGCAGGAGCTACTGTTCCTGGGGTTTATGATGGTCAGCAGCTACTCTTCCTGGGGTTTATTATGGTCAGCAGCTACTCTTCCTGGGGTTTATTATGTTCAGCAGCTACTCTTCCTGGGGTTTGTTTAAGGCAACATAGAGTTAAAACATTACACTTCCCAACACATTCATACACATTACTACAACATATCTACAACACATTAATACACATTACTACAACACAATAATACACATTAATACAACATATCTACAACACATTAATACACATTACTACAACCTATCTACAACACATTAATACACATTACTACAATACATTAATACACATTACTACAACATATCTACAACACATTAAAACACATTACTACAACACATTAATACACATTAATACAACATATCTACAACACATTAAAACACATTACTACACATTACTACAACACATTAATACACATTAATACAACATATATACAACACATTAACCTGTTTGGGCTGCAGGGGCAGTATTGAGTAGCCGGATAAAAGGTGCCCATTTCAAACGGCCTCGTACTCAATTCTTGCTCGTACAATATGCATATTATTATTACTATTGGATAGAAAACACTCTCTAGTTTCTAAAACCGTTTGAATTATATCTGTGAGTAAAACAGAACTCATTTTGCAGCAAACTTCATGACAGGAAGTGGAAAATCGGAAATCGATGCTCTCTTCTAGGGCCTGCCTAATAAGGTCCTTGATATTTATTAGAATACATGCACTTCATACGTCTTCCACTAGATGTCGACAGGCAGTGAGAGAAGAAATTGAGTGTATAACTTGATCTGGTCTCGAATAAATGCTCTTTGTATGACGTGTCACCAGTTTCCTGTTTTCTGGAGAGCGCGTGAAGGGACCTGGATTTGCCTTCTGATAAGCTGTCGTTATGGTCGACTAATATCTCCGGCTTTGATTTTATTTGATACATGTGACAATATCATCGTAAAGTATGTGTTTTCAATATAGTTTTATTAGATTACTGAAAATTTTTCGGGACGTTAGGCGTGTTGCGTTGTGTGCCTTTGTTCAGGATGGAGAGCTTAGCGCCACTTTGCTAGCTTTCCGTGCTAATTGACTGGAGAAGAGGACATTCTAAATCCAAACAACGATTGTTCCCGACAAAGGACCCCTTGAAAGATCATCAAAAGTAGGACCCATTTTATGATGTTATTTCATATATCTGTCGAACATGTTGTACTAGTAGGTTGCGGCCAGGTTTTGGGCACGCTCTTGCCATAACGTAAACTGCATATCGTAATGAAGTTATTTTTAGAATTCTAACACGGCGATTGCATTAAGAACTAGTGTATCTATCATTTCCTATACAACATGTATTTTTTAGTTATGTTTATGAATAGTTATTTGGTCAGAATATGTGAGTGCCAGAAAAATATCCGGACGTTGTGGGAAAAATATGCTACGTTAGCACAATATATACCACTGATTTCAGCTCTAAATATGCACATTTTCGAACAAAACATAAGTGTATGTATAACCTGATGTTATAGGACTGTCATCTGATGAAGCTTATCAAGGTTAGTCAAAAATTATATATCTTTTGCTGGTTTGTTACGATCGCTAACTTTTGCTGCTGGGGAATGGCTTGTGTTTCTGGCTATTGTGGTAAGCTAATATGATGCTATATTGTGTTTTCGCTGTAAAACACTTAAGAAATATTGGCTGGAAATATTGGAAATATTGTCTGCAATGACAAGATGCCTGTCTTTCATTTGCTGTACACCATGTATTTTTCAGAAATGTTTTATGAAGAGTATTTAGGTATTTGACGTTGGTGTCTGTAATTACTCTGACTGCTTCGGTGGCATTTCTGACGGTAGCTGTGATGGTAGCTGCAATGTAAAACTGATTTATAGCTCAAATATGCACATTTTTCGAACAAAACAGATTTATTGAATAACATGTTATAAGACTGTCATCTGATGAAGTTGTTTCTTGGTTAGTTTGGTTGGTTCTTGGTTAGTTAGGTTTGCTTTGTGCATGCTACCTGTGCTGTGAAAAATGTCTGTCCTTATTTGTATTTGGTGGTGAGCAACATAAAAATACGTGGTGTTTTCGCTGTAAAAAAATTTAAAAATCGGACATGTTGGCTTGATTCACAAGATGTTTATCTTTCAAATGCTGTATTGGACTTGTTAATGTGTGAAAGTTAAATATTTCAAAAAATATATTTTGAATTTCGCGCCCTGCACTTGAAGTGGCTGTTGTCATATTGTGCCCGGCTTCGGGCTTGCAGCCATAAGAAGCTAAACAATGACACTTTATATAATGTTTACATACCCTACATTACTCATCTAATTTGCATATACTGTACTCTATACCATCTTGGCTATGCCGTTCGGCCATCGCTCATCCATATATTTATATGTACATATTATAATTAATTCCTTTACACTTGTGTATAAGGTAGTTGTTGTTTAATTGTTAGATTACTTGTTAGTTATTACTGCATGGTCGGAACTAGAGGCACAAGCATTTCGCTACACTCACATTAACATCTGCTAACCATGTGTATGTGACAAATACAATTTGTGTCACGCACTGACCTTAGAGATCCTTTTTATGTCTCTATTTTGGTTTGGTCAGGGCGTGAGTTGGGGTGGGCATTCTATGTTTTTGTTCTATGTTTTCTATTTCTATGTGTTTGGCCGGGTGTGGTTCTCAATCAGAGGCAGCTGTCTATCGTTGTCTCTGATTGAGAACCATACTTAGGTAGCCTTTTCCCACCTGTGTTTTGTGGGTAGTTGTTTTCTGTTTTGTGTCTGCACCAGACAGAACTTTTTCGCTCTCCTGTTTTTGTTATCCTGTTTGTTGTTTTTGTTCGATGTGTTTTTTTAGATTAAATCATGAACACTTTAAATGCTGCACCTTGGTTCACTCTTCCTTCAGCCCACGAGAACCGTTACAATTCGATTTTTTGTTTGGACTCAAATATGTCTGGAGATGAAAGAAGGACAACATCTAAACATGAGTACTACTTCTAAACATGAGTACTACTTCTAAACATGAGTACTACTTCTAAACATGAGTACTAGTTCTGTGTCTCTCAGGACAGATTCCTTCTTAGGGCTAAGGTAATTCTTTCAGAATTTCTGCCTGATTGACATGCCCAAAGTAAACTGCCTGTTACTCAGGCCCAGATATATAATTGGTAGCATTGGATAGAAAACACTTTGAAGTTTGTAGCAATGTTAAAATAATGTATGAGACTATAACACAATTGATATGGTAGGAGAAAATCCAAAGAAAAAACAACCAGAATTTTCTTTTTTTTGGAGATCCCATGCTCTTACAATGGAAAGCTATGGGTCCTATGCAATTCGAGCTCCCAGATTGCAATTCCTATGTCTTCCACTAGATGTCAACAGTCTTTGTTCAAGGTTTCAGGCTTGTTTCTTCCAAAACGAGGAATTTTGAGTTTTGGTACTGGGAGTTGGAAATCAGTCTGTGGGCACGCGACGAAGTGAACGCGCACTTGCTAATTTTACTTTTCTATTGAACATACTTCTTTCCGTATTAAATATTATATTTTAATTACATTTTAGGGTACCTGAGGATTGAATAGAAACGTAGTTTGACTTGTTTTAACAAAGTTTAGCGGTAGCATTTTGGATTCCTTTTTCTGCATGCTGAACTCAAATTGATGGTGCCAACTAAACAGACTTTTTGGGATATAAAGAAGGATTTTATCTAACATAACAACCATGCAGGTTGTAGCTGGGACCCTTTGGATTGTAAATCTGAGGAACATTTTCAAAAAGTAAGTGATTATTTAACCGCTATTTGTGATTTTATGAAAAAAAAAAAATTATTTTGATGTGGGGCGCCATCCTCAAACAATGGCATGGCATGCTTTCGCTGTAAAGCATATTGTAAATCGGACAATGCACGTAAATTGTCGACATGTGTCCTGCTGACGGGACGCCTAGCCCTAATTAACTTTACAGTTAGCTGTGTTATCTGAAACAACATCACTAACATGTGTAACTAACCCACTAGTAGTGCTGAGGTGGGTACACATGTAACCAGCCATGTAACCAGACATGTAACCAGTTAAAAGTAAAGTCAATTTACAGGATTGGGATTGCCAGGCATGGTTGTTAGCAGAAGCTGAGAAAAACAGAAGTAATAGGAGGCAATGAAAGAACAGACAGGGGAACGGAGAGCATAACAGAATGGAATCGGACAGCCGTGTGCAGTATGCTAGTGGTGCAGGGTTGGGGTCAAAGGTCAATTAAATTTGAATTCAATCAATTCAGGAAATAAGATAAATTCCAATTCCAATGAAGAACTGGAATAGGGCTGCACCATATCTAATTGCGTTGTTTGTTTTTTTACCAAATATTGCGATTGCAATTTGACTAGTGATATACACTCAAATTAAATTGGGAAAGGGAAAGGGGGATACCTAGTCAACTGAATGCATTCAACTGAAATGTGTCCTCTGCATTTAACCCTCTAAATCAAAGAGGGGTGTGGGGGCAGCCTTAATCCACATCCACGTCTTCGCCCGGGGAACATTGTATTGGTCACATACACATACTGAGCAGATGTTATTGCGGATGTAGCCAAATGCTTGTGTTCCTAGCTCCAACAATGCAGTTTATTAGGTAAACCCGTTTACGAAAATGGTTTGCTCCTACAGACAGTGAGTTACGTGGATGTGGCTTGCTATATAAAGCAGGCAGACAGGCATCGAGGCTTTCAGTTACTGTTGGATTGAACTTTAGAATGGGCAAAACGAGTGACCTAAGCGACTTTGAGTTTGGTTTGATCGTCGGTGACAGGCGCGCCAGTTCTAGTACCTCGGAAACGTACAGCCTCCTGGGCTTTTCATGCATGACAGTGTGTAGGGTTTACTGAGAATGGTGAAACAAACAAAACACATCCAGTCAGCAGCAGTCCTGTGGACAAAAACAGCTAGTTGATGACAGGTGGAAGGAGAATGGCAAGAATCGTGCAAACTAACAGCCGGGCCACAAACAGGCAAATAACGGCAGTGTATGACAGTGGTGTGCAGAACAGCATCTCAGAACGCACAACTCGTTGGTGCTTGTCACGGATGGTCTATTGCAGCAGACAACCACACCAGGTTCCGCTCCTATCAGCTAAAAACAAGAAGAAGCGGCTCCAGTGGGCACGCGATCACCAGCACTGGACAAGTGAGGAGTGGAAAAACATTGCCTGATTCGATGAATCCCGTTCCTGTTGCGTCATGCTGATGACAGAGTCAGGATTTGGCGTAAGCAGCATGAGTCCATGACCCCATCCTGCCTGGTGTCAACGGTACAGGTTGGTGGCAGTGGTGTAATGGTGTGGAGAATGTTTTCCTGGCACACGTTAGGTCCCTTGATACCAACTGAGCAACGCTTCAATGCCCCGTAGAATTCAGGCTGTTCTGGAGGCAAAGGTGGTCCGACCCGGTACCAGATGGGTGTACCTAATAAACGGGTCCCTGAGTGTACATAAAAACACTCGAGTAAACTGTTGGAATCATATAAATATAATAATTTATATTAAGAAGCAAATTGGAAAGCAGCACTGTTCTTGTTTGGAACAATCTGTTGATTACATTTGACCTAACAGAACAACATGCAAGCTTATAGTGAATCTAACAGCGGGGAGGAGGATCTGAGCTACTTGAGTGACAGGGGGCGAGGCTTGTTGTGTGCGGGAAACAGCCGCAAGAGGAGAGAGGGAGAGAATTGAATTGAGCTAAATCAACTCAAATAAAAAGAGACAACAAACAGACACACAAAGACAGACACACAGAGACACAGACACATAGAGACAGAGACAGATACACACAGAGACACAGACACACAGAAATAGAGACACCACAGACACACTTAGACAGATACACAGAAAGACACAGACACACAGAGACAGATACACGGAGACACAGAGACACACAGACACACAGAGACAGAAAGAGACACAGAGACAGAGACACACAGAGACAGAGACACACAGAGACAGAGACACACAGAGACAGAGACACATACACACAGACACACAGAGACACAGACAGAAATAGAGACAGATACACGTACACACAAACACACAGAGACAGAGACACACAAAGACAGAGAAACAGACACACAAAGACAGAGAAACAGACACACACACGCACAGAGACACACACAAATAGCTTTTACATAAGGATGTCAATAAACACCGGGCATTAAGTGGTGCTAATCTCAATAAGAAGTGACTAAATGCACAAGCTCTCTCCTCTCCCACTGTAATCACCAAGATACTTCACCAGTACAGCTCTCTCCTCTCCCACTGTAATCACCAAGATACTTCACCAGTACAGCTCTCTCCTCTCCCACTGTAATCACCAAGATACTTCACCAGTACAGCTCTCTCTTCTCCTACTGTAATCACCAAGATACTTCACCAGTACAGCTCTCTCCTCTCCTACTGTAATCACCAAGATACTACACCAGTACAGCTCTCTCCTCTCCTACTGTAATCACCAAGATACTTCACCAGTACAGCTCTCTCTTCTCCTACTGTAATCACCAAGATACTTCACCAGTACAGCTCTCTCCTCTCCTACTGTAATCACCAAGATACTTCACCAGTACAGCTCTCTCCTCTCCTACTGTAATCACCAAGATACTTCACCAGTACAGCTCTCTCTTCTCCTACTGTAATCACCAAGATACTTCACCAGTACAGCTCTCTCTTCTCCTACTGTAATCACCAAGATACTTCACCAGTACAGCTCTCTCCTCTCCTACTGTAATCACCAAGATACTACACCAGTACAGCTCTCTCCTCTCCCACTGTAATCACCAAGATACTTCACCAGTACAGCTCTCTCCTCTCCCACTGTAATCACCAAGATACTTCACCAGTACAGCTCTCTCTTCTCCTACTGTAATCACCAAGATACTTCACCAGTACAGCTCTCTCCTCTCCTACTGTAATCACCAAGATACTTCACCAGTACAGCTCTCTCTTCTCCTACTGTAATCACCAAGATACTTCACCAGTACAGCTCTCTCCTCTCCTACTGTAATCACCAAGATACTTCACCAGTACAGCTCTCTCCTCTCCTACTGTAATCACCAAGATACTACACCAGTACAGCTCTCTCCTCTCCTACTGTAATCACCAAGATACTACACCAGTACAGCTCTCTCCTCTCCCACTGTAATCACCAAGATACTTCACCAGTACAGCTCTCTCCTCTCCTACTGTAATCACCAAGATACTTCACCAGTACAGCTCTCTCCTCTCCTACTGTAATCACCAAGATACTTCACCAGTACAGCTCTCTCCTCTCCTACTGTAATCACCAAGATACTTCACCAGTACAGCTCTCTCCTCTCCTACTGTAATCACCAAGATACTACACCAGTACAGCTCTCTCCTCTCCTACTGTAATCACCAAGATACTTCACCAGCACAGCTCTCTCCTCTCCTACTGTAATCACCAAGATACTACACCAGTACAGCTGTCTCCTCTCCTACTGTAATCACCAAGATACTACACCAGTACAGCTGTCTCCTCTCCTACTGTAATCACCAAGATACTACTCAGCACTAGCAGTTGTCTATGGCAGAGACCATTAAGCATTAGGCCTATTAGCGAAGTCATAGAGCCTCTGTTGGTCTTCTGTAAGGTGATAAAATCCTAGAAACATGGCTGCAAGGCTGTGAGCAGTAAGGTGGGAGCAGGGACTGTTTCCAGGCTAGGATTGTGTCTGTGGGGTCTTCTGTAGATGGTGCTGTATCATTCCCTGTTCAGGCAAGGCTGTAAGTATAGGCCTAAGTATCCCTCTGTTTCCTCTCCTTTGTATGTTTATGGGGCAGTGTCTGGTCTAGGTGTATGTATGTATGTCTATGGTTGCCTAGATTGGTTCTCAATTAGAGACAGCTGTCTATCGTTGTCCCTGATTGGGAACCATATTTAGGCAGCCATATTCATTGGGTAGTTCGTGGGTTATTGTCTATGTCATTACGTAAGTTGCCTGTGTCTGCACCTGTTCTAGTATAGCTTCACGTTTGTTGTTTTGTTTAGTTTGTAAAGTGTTCTTCGTTTCGTGTCATTAAACGAGAGGAATGTATTCTAACCATGCTGCACTCTGGTCCTCCTCTCTTCCACCATACGACGATCGTGACACAGACAGAGAGGTATCATTCTGTTTCCTCTCCTCCACCCTGACTAGTCAGACAGAGAGGTATCATTCTGTTTCCTCTCCTCCACCCTGACTAGTCAGACAGAGAGGTATAATTCTGTTTCCTCTCCTCCACCCTGACTAGTCAGACAGAGAGGTATCATTCTGTTTCCTCTCCTCCACCCTGACTAGTCAGACAGAGAGGTATCATTCTGTTTCCTCCCATCCACCCTGACTAGTCAGACAGAGAGGTATCATTCTGTTTCCTCTCCTCCACCCTGACTAGTCAGACAGAGAGGTATCATTCTCTTTCCTCTCCTCCACCCTGACTAGTCAGACAGAGAGGTATCATTCTGTTTCCTCTCCTCCACCCTGACTAGTCAGACAGAGAGGTATCATTCTGTTTCCTCTCCTCCCCCCTGACTAGTCAGACAGAGAGGTATCATTCTGTTTCCTCTCCTCCACCCTGACTAGTCAGACAGAGAGGTATCAATCTGTTTCCTCTCCTCCACCCTGACTAGTCAGACAGAGAGGTATCATTCTGTTTCCTCTCCTCCCCCCTGACTAGTCAGACAGAGAGGTATCATTCTGTTTCCTCTCCTCCACCCTGACTAGTCAGACAGAGAGGTATCATTCTGTTTCCTCTACTCCACCCTGACTAGTCAGACAGAGAGGTATCATTCTGTTTCCTCTCCTCCCCCCTGACTAGTCAGACAGAGAGGTATCATTCTGTTTCCTCTCCTCCACCCTGACTAGTCAGACAGAGAGGTATCATTCTGTTTCCTCTCCTCCACCCTGACTAGTCAGACAGAGAAGTATCATTCTGTTTCCTCTCATTCACCCTGACTAGTCAGACAGAGAGGTATCATTCTGTTTCCTCTCCTCCACCCTGACTAGTCAGACAGAGAGGTATCATTCTGTTTCCTCTCCTCCACCCTGACTAGTCAGACAGAGAGGTATCATTCTGTTTCCTCTCCTCCCCCCTGACTAGTCAGACAGAGAGGTATCATTCTGTTTCCTCTCCTCCACCCTGACTAGTCAGACAGAGAGGTATCACTCTGTTTCCTCTCCTCCACCCTGACTAGTCAGACAGAGAGGTATCATTCTGTTTCCTCTCCTCCACCCTGACTAGTCAGACAGAGAGGTATCATTCTGTTTCCTTTCCTCCACCCTGACTAGTCAGACAGAGAGGTATCATTCTGTTTCCTCTCCTCCACCCTGACTAGTCAGACAGAGAGGTATCATTCTGTTTCCTCTCCTCCACCCTGACAAGTCAGACAGAGAGGTATCATTCTGTTTCCTCTCCTCCACCCTGACAAGTCAGACAGAGAGGTATCATTCTGTTTCCTCTCCTCCACCCTGACTAGTCAGACAGAGAGGTATCATTCTGTTTCCTCTCCTCCACCCTGACTAGTCAGACAGAGAGGTATCACTCTGTTTCCTCTCCTCCACCCGGACTAGTCAGACAGAGAGGTATCATTCTGTTTCCTCTCCTCCAACCCTGCCTAGTCAGACGGAGAGGTATCATTCTGTTTCCTCTCCTCCACCCTGCCTAGTCAGACAGAGAGGTATCATTCTGTTTCCTCTCCTTCACCCTGACTAGTCAGACAGAGAGGTATCATTCTGTTTCCTCTCCTCCACCCTGACTAGTCAGACAGAGAGGTATCATTCTGTTTCCTCTCCTCCACCCTGACTAGTCAGACAGAGAGGTATCATTCTGTTTCCTCTCCTCCCCCCTGACTAGTCAGACAGAGAGGTATCATTCTGTTTCCTCTCCTCCACCCTGACTAGTCAGACAGAGAGGTATCACTCTGTTTCCTCTCCTCCACCCTGACTAGTCAGACAGAGAGGTATCATTCTGTTTCCTCTCCTCCACCCTGACTAGTCAGACGGAGAGGTATCATTCTGTTTCCTCTCTTCCACCCTGACTAGTCAGACAGAGAGGTATCACTCTGTTTCCTCTCCTCCACCCTGACTAGTCAGACAGAGAGGTATCATTCTGTTTCCTCTCCTCCACCCTGACTAGTCAGACAGAGAGGTATCATTCTGTTTCCTCTCCTCCACCCTGACTAGTCAGACAGAGAGGTATCATTCTGTTTCCTCTCCTCCACCCAGACTAGTCAGACAGAGAGGTATCAATCTGTTTCCTCTCCTCCACCCTGACTAGTCAGACAGAGAGGTATCATTCTGTTTCCTCTCCTCCAACCTGAATAGTCAGACAGAGAGGTATCATTCTGTTTCCTCTCCTCCACCCTGACTAGTCAGACAGAGAGGTATCACTCTGTTTCCTCTCCTCCACCCGGACTAGTCAGACAGAGAGGTATCATTCTGTTTCCTCTCCTCCAACCCTGCCTAGTCAGACGGAGAGGTATCATTCTGTTTCCTCTCCTCCACCCTGCCTAGTCAGACAGAGAGGTATCATTCTGTTTCCTCTCCTTCACCCTGACTAGTCAGACAGAGAGGTATCATTCTGTTTCCTCTCCTCCACCCTGACTAGTCAGACAGAGAGGTATCATTCTGTTTCCTCTCCTCCACCCTGACTAGTCAGACAGAGAGGTATCATTCTGTTTCCTCTCCTCCCCCCTGACTAGTCAGACAGAGAGGTATCATTCTGTTTCCTCTCCTCCCCCCTGACTAGTCAGACAGAGAGGTATCATTCTGTTTCCTCTCCTCCAACCCTGCCTAGTCAGACGGAGAGGTATCATTCTGTTTCCTCTCCTCCACCCTGCCTAGTCAGACAGAGAGGTATCATTCTGTTTCCTCTCCTTCACCCTGACTAGTCAGACAGAGAGGTATCATTCTGTTTCCTCTCCTCCACCCTGACTAGTCAGACAGAGAGGTATCATTCTGTTTCCTCTCCTCCACCCTGACTAGTCAGACAGAGAGGTATCATTCTGTTTCCTCTCCTCCCCCCTGACTAGTCAGACAGAGAGGTATCATTCTGTTTCCTCTCCTCCACCCTGACTAGTCAGACAGAGAGGTATCACTCTGTTTCCTCTCCTCCACCCTGACTAGTCAGACAGAGAGGTATCATTCTGTTTCCTCTCCTCCACCCTGACTAGTCAGACAGAGAGGTATCATTCTGTTTCCTCTCCTCCACCCTGACTAGTCAGACAGAGAGGTATCATTCTGTTTCCTCTCCTCCCCCCTGACTAGTCAGACAGAGGTATCATTCTGTTTCCTCTCCTCCACCCTGACTAGTCAGACAGAGAGGTATCATTCTGTTTCCTCTCCTCCACCCTGACTAGTCAGACAGAGAGGTATCACTCTGTTTCCTCTCCTCCACCCTGACTAGTCAGACAGAGAGGTATCATTCTGTTTCCTCTCCTCCAACCTGAATAGTCAGACAGAGAGGTATCATTCTGTTTCCTCTCCTCCAACCTGACTAGTCAGACAGAGAGGTATCATTCTGTTTCCTCTCCTCCACCCTGACTAGTCAGACAGAGAGGTATCATTCTGTTTCCTCTCCTCCACCCTGACTAGTCAGACAGAGAGGTATCATTCTGTTACCTCTCCTCCACCCCGACTAGTCAGACAGAGAGGTATCATTCTGTTTCCTCTCCTCCACCCTGACTAGTCAGACGGAGAGGTATCATTCTGTTTCCTCTCTTCCACCCTGACTAGTCAGACAGAGAGGTATCACTCTGTTTCCTCTCCTCCACCCTGACTAGTCAGACAGAGAGGTATCATTCTGTTTCCTCTCCTCCACCCTGACTAGTCAGACAGAGAGGTATCATTCTGTTTCCTCTCCTCCACCCTGACTAGTCAGACAGAGAGGTATCATTCTGTTTCCTCTCCTCCAACCTGAATAGTCAGACAGAGAGGTATCATTCTGTTTCCTCTCCTCCACCCTGACTAGTCAGACAGAGAGGTATCATTCTGTTTCCTCTCCTCCACCCTGACTAGTCAGACAGAGAGGTATCATTCTGTTTCCTCTCCTCCCCCTGACTAGTCAGACAGAGAGGTATCATTCTGTTTCCTCTCCTCCACCCTGACTAGTCAGACAGAGAGGTATCATTCTGTTTCCTCTCCTCCACCCTGACTAGTCAGACAGAGAGGTATCACTCTGTTTCCTCTCCTCCAACCTGACTATTAAGACAGAGAGGTATCACTCTGTTTCCTCTCCTCCACCCGGACTAGTCAGACAGAGAGGTATCATTCTGTTTCCTCTCCTCCACCCTGACTAGTCAGACAGAGAGGTATCATTCTGTTTCCTCTCCTCCACCCTGACTAGTCAGACAGAGAGGTATCATTCTGTTTCCTCTCCTCCACCCTGACTAGTCAGACAGAGAGGTATCATTCTGTTTCCTCTCCTCCACCCTGACTAGTCAGACAGAGAGGTATCATTCTGTTTCCTCTCCTCCACCCTGACTAGTCAGATAGAGAGGTATCATTCTGTTTCCTCTCCTCCGCCCTGCCTAGTCAGACGGAGAGGCTCACTCAGACAGTTGAATTATTCACCAGGTGAGGATGACTCAGAGCAGGGGAGGATGAAAGGATGGAGGGAGTGGAGGAGAGGACGAGTGGTACTTCAGTATGCTCTATATGAAGTACCAGGGTATCTACTCCACACCGTGTGCGTGTGTGAGTGTGTGTCTGACTGCATGCATGTGTGTGTGTTAGTGTATGTGAATGTTGAGTTAGTGTGTGTTTGAGTGCCATTGTGTGTGAGTTATGTGTGAGTGTGTGTGTTTGTGTGCATGCTTGTCTGAATGTTGAGTGAGTGTGAGTTTGTGTGCATGTGTGTGTGTCTAAAATGAGTGGGTGTCAATCTAAGAAAGTGAACCTGCCTGTACCACCAGGTTAATCAACACCTCTAGTTAAGCTACCTCAGTTGATTCCCAAATGACACTTTTACCTATCTAGGGCCCTGGTCAAAAGTAGTGCACTAAATAGGGTGACATT
The DNA here is from genome assembly GCF_029448725.1 of Salvelinus fontinalis. Taxonomy (NCBI): domain Eukaryota; kingdom Metazoa; phylum Chordata; class Actinopteri; order Salmoniformes; family Salmonidae; genus Salvelinus; species Salvelinus fontinalis. Next base: position 90,330,686 of record NC_074665.1, on the reverse strand, counting down.
TGGGATCCGTGAGCTAGTCCCTTGATTTCCCTGACAGCATCAAACAACATTAAACTAAAGAAGTGAAGCGTCTGGTTACCATCTGACTAGCACAACAACCATCTAGTATAATGCAGGAGGACGCTTCAGCATCTGGTTACCATCTGACTAGCACAACAACCCTCTAGTATAGTGCAGGAGGACGCTTCAGCATCTGACTAGCACAACAACCTTCTAGTATAATGCAGGAGGACTCTTCAGCATCTGGTTACCATCTGACTAGCACAACAACCCTCTAGTATAGTGCAGGAGGACTCTTCAGCATCTGGTTACCATCTGACTAGCACAACAACCCTCTAGTATAATGCAGGAGGACACTTCAGCATCTGGTTACCATCTGACTAGCACAACAACCCTCTAGTATAATGCAGGAGGACTCTTCAGCATCTGGTTACCATCTGACTAGCACAACAACCCTCTAGTATAATGCAGGAGGACGCTTCAGCATCTGACTAGCACATCAACCTTCTAGTATAGTGCAGGAGGACGCTTCGGCATCTGGTTACCATCTGACTAGCACAACAACCCTCGAATATAATGCAGGAGGACCCTTCAGCATCTGGTTACCATCTGACTAGCACAACAACCTTCTAGTATAGTACAGGAGGACGCTTCAGCGTCTGGTTACCATCTGACTAGCACAACAACCCTCTGGTATAATGCAGGAGGACACTTCAGCATCTGGTTACCATCTGACTAACACAACAACCCTCTGGTATAATGCAGGAGGACGCTTCAGCATCTGGTTACCATCTGACTAGCACAACAACCCTCGAATATAATGCAGGAGGACCCTTCAGCATCTGGTTACCATCTGACTAGCACAACAACCTTCTAGTATAGTACAGGAGGACGCTTCAGCATCTGGTTACCATCTGACTAACACAACAACCCTCTGGTATAATGCAGGAGGACGCTTCAGCATCTGGTTACCATCTGACTAGCACAACAACCTTCTAGTATAGTGCAGGAGGACGCTTCAGCAACTGGTTACCATCTGACTAGCACAACAACCCTCTAGTATAGTGCAGGAGGACGCTTCAGCATCTGGTTACCATGTGACTAGCACAACAACCCTCTAGTATAGTGCAGGAGGACGCTTCAGCATCTGGTTACCATCTGACTAGCACAACAACCTTCTAGTATAATGCAGGAGGACGCTTCAGCATCTGGTTACCATCTGACTAGCACAACAACCCTCTAGTATAATGCAGGAGGACACTTCAGCATCTGACCAGCACAACAACCTTCTAGTATAATGCAGGAGGACGCTTCAGCATCTGGTTACCATCTGACTAGCACAACAACCCTCTAGTATAGTGCAGGAGGACGCTTCAGCATCTGGTTACCATGTGACTAGCACAACAACCCTCTAGTATAGTGCAGGAGGACGCTTCAGCATCTGGTTACCATCTGACTAGCACAACAACCCTCTAGTATAATGAAGGAGGACGTTTCAGCATCTGGTTACCATCTGACTAGCACAACAACCTTCTAGTATAATGCAGGAGGACGCTTCAGCATCTGGTTACCATCTGACTAGCACAACAACCCTCTAGTATAATGCAGGAGGACTCTTCAGCATCTGGTTACCATCTGACTAGCACAACAACCCTCTAGTATAATGCAGGAGGACACTTCAGCATCTGGTTACCATCTGACTAGCACAACAACCTTCTAGTATAATGCAGGAGGACGCTTCAGCATCTGGTTACCATGTGACTAGCACAACAACCCTCTAGTATAGTGCAGGAAGACGCTTCAGCATCTGGTTACCATCTGACTAGCACAACAACCCTCTAGTATAGTGCAGGAGGACTCTTCAGCATCTGGTTACCATCTGACTAGCACAACAACCTTCTAGTATAGTGCAGGAGGACGCTTCAGCATCTGGTTACCATCTGACTAGCACAACAACCCTCTAGTATAATGCAGGAGGACGCTTCAGCATCTGACTAGCACAACAACCTTCTAGTATAATGCAGGAGGACACTTCAGCATCTGGTTACCATCTGACTAGCACAACAACCCTCTAGTATAGTGCAGGAGGACGCTTCAGCATCTGGTTACCATCTGACTAGCACAACAACCCTCTAGTATAGTGCAGGAGGACGCTTCAGCATCTGGTTAACAGCTGACTAGCACAACAACCTTCTAGTATAGTGCAGGAGGACTCTTCAGCATCTGGTTACCATCTGACTAGCACAACAACCTTCTAGTATAGTGCAGGAGGACGCTTCAGCATCTGACTAGCACAACAACCCTCTAGTATAATGCAGGAGGACACTTCAGCATCTGGTTACCATCTGACTAGCACAACAACCTTCTAGTATAGTGCAGGAGGACGCTTCAGCATCTGGTTACCATCTGACTAGCACAACAACCCTCTAATATAATGCAGGAGGACACTTCAGCATCTGGTTACCATCTGACTAGCACAACAACCTTCTAGTATAGTGCAGGAGGACGCTTCAGCATCTGGTTACCATCTGACTAGCACAACAACCTTCTAGTATAGTGCAGGAGGACGCTTCAGCATCTGACTAGCACAACAACCTTCTAGTATAGTGCAGGAGGACACTTCAGCATCTGGTTACCATCTGACTAGCACAACAACCCTCTAATATAATGCAGGAGGACGCTTCAGCATCTGGTTACCATGTGACTAGCACAACAACCTTCTAGTATAGTGCAGGAGGACGCTTCAGCATCTGGTTACCATCTGACTAGCACAACAACCCTCTAATATAATGCAGGAGGACACTTCAGCATCTGGTTACCATCTGACTAGCACAACAACCCTCTAGTATAGTGCAGGAGGACGCTTCAGCATCTGGTTAACAGCTGACTAGCACAACAACCTTCTAGTATAGTGCAGGAGGACTCTTCAGCATCTGGTTACCATCTGACTAGCACAACAACCTTCTAGTATAGTGCAGGAGGACGCTTCAGCATCTGACTAGCACAACAACCCTCTAGTATAATGCAGGAGGACACTTCAGCATCTGGTTACCATCTGACTAGCACAACAACCTTCTAGTATAGTGCAGGAGGACGCTTCAGCATCTGGTTACCATCTGACTAGCACAACAACCCTCTAATATAATGCAGGAGGACACTTCAGCATCTGGTTACCATCTGACTAGCACAACAACCTTCTAGTATAGTGCAGGAGGACGCTTCAGCATCTGGTTACCATCTGACTAGCACAACAACCTTCTAGTATAGTGCAGGAGGACGCTTCAGCATCTGACTAGCACAACAACCTTCTAGTATAGTGCAGGAGGACACTTCAGCATCTGGTTACCATCTGACTAGCACAACAACCCTCTAATATAATGCAGGAGGACGCTTCAGCATCTGGTTACCATGTGACTAGCACAACAACCTTCTAGTATAGTGCAGGAGGACGCTTCAGCATCTGGTTACCATCTGACTAGCACAACAACCCTCTAATATAATGCAGGAGGACACTTCAGCATCTGGTTACCATCTGACTAGCACAACAACCTTCTAGTATAATGCAGGAGGACGCTTCAGCATCTGGTTACCATCTGACTAGCACAACAACCCTCTAGTATAATGCAGGAGGACACTTCCGCATCAGGTTACCATCTGACTAGCACAACAACCCTCTAGTATAATGCAGGAGGACACTTCAGCATCTGGTTACCATCTGACTAGCACAACAACCCTCTAGTATAATGCAGGAGGACACTTCAGCATCTGGTTACCATCTGACTAGCACAACAACCTTCTAGTATAGTGCAGGAGGACGCTTCAGCATCTGGTTACCATCTGACTAGCACAACAACCCTCTAGTATAATGCAGGAGGACACTTCCGCATCAGGTTACCATCTGACTAGCACAACAACCCTCTAGTATAATGCAGGAGGACACTTCAGCATCTGGTTACCATCTGACTAGCACAACAACCCTCTAGTATAATGCAGGAGGACACTTCAGCATCTGGTTACCATCTGACTAGCACAACAACCTTCTAGTATAGTGCAGGAGGACGCTTCAGCATCTGGTTACCATCTGACTAGCACAACAACCCTCTAGTATAATGCAGGAGGACACTTCAGCATCTGGTTACCATCTGACTAGCACAACAACCCTCTAGAATAATGCAGGAGGACACTTCAGCATCTGGTTACCATCTTACTAGCACAACAACCTTCTAGTATAATGCAGGAGGACACTTCAGCATCTGGTTACCATCTGACTAGCACAACAACCCTCTAGTATAATGCAGGAGGACACTTCAGCATCTGGTTACCATCTGACTAGCACAACAACCCTCTAGTATAATGCAGGAGGACACTTCAGCATCTGGTTACCATCTGACTAGCACAACAACCTTCTAGTATAGTGCAGGAGGACGCTTCAGCAACTGGTTACCATCTGACTAGCACAACAACCCTCTAGTATAGTGCAGGAGGACGCTTCAGCATCTGGTTACCATCTGACTAGCACAACAACCCTCTAGTATAGTGCAGGAGGACGCTTCAGCATCTGGTTACCATCTGACTAGCACAACAACCCTCTAGTATAATGCAGGAGGACACTTCAGCATCTGACTAGCACAACAACCTTCTAGTATAATGCAGGAGGACTCTTCAGCATCTGGTTACCATCTGACTAGCACAACAACCCTCTAGTATAGTGCAGGAGGACTCTTCAGCATCTGGTTACCATCTGACTAGCACAACAACCCTCTAGTATAATGCAGGAGGACGCTTCAGCATCTGGTTACCATCTGACTAGCACAACAACCCTCTAGTATAATGCAGGAGGACTCTTCAGCATCTGGTTACCATCTGACTAGCACAACAACCCTCTAGTATAATGCAGGAGGACGCTTCAGCATCTGACTAGCACATCAACCTTCTAGTATAGTGCAGGAGGACGCTTCGGCATCTGGTTACCATCTGACTAGCACAACAACCCTCGAATATAATGCAGGAGGACCCTTCAGCATCTGGTTACCATCTGACTAGCACAACAACCTTCTAGTATAGTACAGGAGGACGCTTCAGCGTCTGGTTACCATCTGACTAGCACAACAACCCTCTGGTATAATGCAGGAGGACACTTCAGCATCTGGTTACCATCTGACTAACACAACAACCCTCTGGTATAATGCAGGAGGACGCTTCAGCATCTGGTTACCATCTGACTAGCACAACAACCCTCGAATATAATGCAGGAGGACCCTTCAGCATCTGGTTACCATCTGACTAGCACAACAACCTTCTAGTATAGTACAGGAGGACGCTTCAGCATCTGGTTACCATCTGACTAGCACAACAACCCTCTAGTATAATGCAGGAGGACACTTCAGCATCTGACTAGCACAACAACCTTCTAGTATAATGCAGGAGGACTCTTCAGCATCTGGTTACCATCTGACTAGCACAACAACCCTCTAGTATAGTGCAGGAGGACTCTTCAGCATCTGGTTACCATCTGACTAGCACAACAACCCTCTAGTATAATGCAGGAGGACGCTTCAGCATCTGGTTACCATCTGACTAGCACAACAACCCTCTAGTATAATGCAGGAGGACTCTTCAGCATCTGGTTACCATCTGACTAGCACAACAACCCTCTAGTATAATGCAGGAGGACGCTTCAGCATCTGACTAGCACATCAACCTTCTAGTATAGTGCAGGAGGACGCTTCGGCATCTGGTTACCATCTGACTAGCACAACAACCCTCGAATATAATGCAGGAGGACCCTTCAGCATCTGGTTACCATCTGACTAGCACAACAACCTTCTAGTATAGTACAGGAGGACGCTTCAGCGTCTGGTTACCATCTGACTAGCACAACAACCCTCTGGTATAATGCAGGAGGACACTTCAGCATCTGGTTACCATCTGACTAACACAACAACCCTCTGGTATAATGCAGGAGGACGCTTCAGCATCTGGTTACCATCTGACTAGCACAACAACCCTCGAATATAATGCAGGAGGACCCTTCAGCATCTGGTTACCATCTGACTAGCACAACAACCTTCTAGTATAGTACAGGAGGACGCTTCAGCATCTGGTTACCATCTGACTAACACAACAACCCTCTGGTATAATGCAGGAGGACGCTTCAGCATCTGGTTACCATCTGACTAGCACAACAACCTTCTAGTATAGTGCAGGAGGACGCTTCAGCAACTGGTTACCATCTGACTAGCACAACAACCCTCTAGTATAGTGCAGGAGGACGCTTCAGCATCTGGTTACCATGTGACTAGCACAACAACCCTCTAGTATAGTGCAGGAGGACGCTTCAGCATCTGGTTACCATCTGACTAGCACAACAACCTTCTAGTATAATGCAGGAGGACGCTTCAGCATCTGGTTACCATCTGACTAGCACAACAACCCTCTAGTATAATGCAGGAGGACACTTCAGCATCTGACCAGCACAACAACCTTCTAGTATAATGCAGGAGGACGCTTCAGCATCTGGTTACCATCTGACTAGCACAACAACCCTCTAGTATAGTGCAGGAGGACGCTTCAGCATCTGGTTACCATGTGACTAGCACAACAACCCTCTAGTATAGTGCAGGAGGACGCTTCAGCATCTGGTTACCATCTGACTAGCACAACAACCCTCTAGTATAATGAAGGAGGACGTTTCAGCATCTGGTTACCATCTGACTAGCACAACAACCTTCTAGTATAATGCAGGAGGACGCTTCAGCATCTGGTTACCATCTGACTAGCACAACAACCCTCTAGTATAATGCAGGAGGACTCTTCAGCATCTGGTTACCATCTGACTAGCACAACAACCCTCTAGTATAATGCAGGAGGACACTTCAGCATCTGGTTACCATCTGACTAGCACAACAACCTTCTAGTATAATGCAGGAGGACGCTTCAGCATCTGGTTACCATGTGACTAGCACAACAACCCTCTAGTATAGTGCAGGAAGACGCTTCAGCATCTGGTTACCATCTGACTAGCACAACAACCCTCTAGTATAGTGCAGGAGGACTCTTCAGCATCTGGTTACCATCTGACTAGCACAACAACTTTCTAGTATAGTGCAGGAGGACGCTTCAGCATCTGGTTACCATCTGACTAGCACAACAACCCTCTAGTATAATGCAGGAGGACACTTCAGCATCTGACTAGCACAACAACCTTCTAGTATAATGCAGGAGGACACTTCAGCATCTGGTTACCATCTGACTAGCACAACAACCCTCTAGTATAGTGCAGGAGGACGCTTCAGCATCTGGTTACCATCTGACTAGCACAACAACCCTCTAGTATAGTGCAGGAGGACGCTTCAGCATCTGGTTAACAGCTGACTAGCACAACAACCTTCTAGTATAGTGCAGGAGGACTCTTCAGCATCTGGTTACCATCTGACTAGCACAACAACCTTCTAGTATAGTGCAGGAGGACGCTTCAGCATCTGACTAGCACAACAACCCTCTAGTATAATGCAGGAGGACACTTCAGCATCTGGTTACCATCTGACTAGCACAACAACCTTCTAGTATAGTGCAGGAGGACGCTTCAGCATCTGGTTACCATCTGACTAGCACAACAACCCTCTAATATAATGCAGGAGGACACTTCAGCATCTGGTTACCATCTGACTAGCACAACAACCTTCTAGTATAGTGCAGGAGGACGCTTCAGCATCTGGTTACCATCTGACTAGCACAACAACCTTCTAGTATAGTGCAGGAGGACGCTTCAGCATCTGACTAGCACAACAACCTTCTAGTATAGTGCAGGAGGACACTTCAGCATCTGGATACCATCTGACTAGCACAACAACCCTCTAGTATAATGCAGGAGGACGCTTCAGCATCTGACTAGCACAACAACCTTCTAGTATAATGCAGGAGGACGCTTCAGCATCTGGTTACCATCTGACTAGCACAACAACCTTCTAGTATAATGCAGGAGGACGCTTCATTATCTGACTAGCACAACAACCTTCTAGTGTAGTGCAGGAGGATGTTTAAGCATCTGACTAGCACAACAACCCTCTAGTATAATGCAGGAGGACCCTTCAGCATCTGGGTACAATCTGACTAGCACAACAACCCTCTAGTATAGTGCAGGAGGATGCTTCAGCATCTGGTTACCATCTGACTGCACAACAACCCTCTAGTATAATGCAGGAGGACGCTTCAGCATCTGGTTACCATCTGACTAGCACAACAACCCTCTAGTATAATGCAGGAGGACGCTTCAGCATCTGGTTACCATCTGACTAGCACAACAACCCTCTAGTATAATGCAGGAGGACGCTTCAGCATCTGGTTACCATCTGACTAGCACAACAACCCTCTAGTATAATGCAGGAGGACGCTTCAGCATCTGGATACCATCTGACTAGCACAACAACCTTCTAGTATAATGCAGGAGGACGCTTCAGCATCTGGTTACCATCTGACTAGCACAACAACCCTCTAGTATAATGCAGGAGGACACTTCCGCATCAGGTTACCATCTGACTAGCACAACAACCCTCTAGTATAATGCAGGAGGACACTTCAGCATCTGGTTACCATCTGACTAGCACAACAACCCTCTAGTATAATGCAGGAGGACACTTCAGCATCTGGTTACCATCTGACTAGCACAACAACCTTCTAGTATAGTGCAGGAGGACGCTTCAGCATCTGGTTACCATCTGACTAGCACAACAACCCTCTAGTATAATGCAGGAGGACACTTCCGCATCAGGTTACCATCTGACTAGCACAACAACCCTCTAGTATAATGCAGGAGGACACTTCAGCATCTGGTTACCATCTGACTAGCACAACAACCCTCTAGTATAATGCAGGAGGACACTTCAGCATCTGGTTACCATCTGACTAGCACAACAACCTTCTAGTATAGTGCAGGAGGACGCTTCAGCATCTGGTTACCATCTGACTAGCACAACAACCCTCTAGTATAATGCAGGAGGACACTTCAGCATCTGGTTACCATCTGACTAGCACAACAACCCTCTAGTATAATGCAGGAGGACACTTCAGCATCTGGTTACCATCTGACTAGCACAACAACCTTCTAGTATAATGCAGGAGGACACTTCAGCATCTGGTTACCATCTGACTAGCACAACAACCCTCTAGTATAATGCAGGAGGACACTTCAGCATCTGGTTACCATCTGACTAGCACAACAACCCTCTAGTATAATGCAGGAGGACACTTCAGCATCTGGTTACCATCTGACTAGCACAACAACCTTCTAGTATAGTGCAGGAGGACGCTTCAGCAACTGGTTACCATCTGACTAGCACAACAACCCTCTAGTATAGTGCAGGAGGACGCTTCAGCATCTGGTTACCATCTGACTAGCACAACAACCCTCTAGTATAGTGCAGGAGGACGCTTCAGCATCTGGTTACCATCTGACTAGCACAACAACCCTCTAGTATAATGCAGGAGGACACTTCAGCATCTGGTTACCATCTGACTAGCACAACAACCTTCTAGTATAGTGCAGGAGGACGCTTCAGCATCTGGTTACCATCTGACTAGCACAACAACCCTCTAGTATAGTGCAGGAGGAAGCTTCAGCATCTGGTTGCCATCTGACTAGCACAACAACCCTCTAGTATAGTGCAGGAGGACGCTTCAGCATCTGACCAGCACAACAACCTTCTAGTATAATGCAGGAGGACGCTTCAGCATCTGGTTACCATCTGACTAGCACAACAACCCTCTAGTATAATGCAGGAGGACACTTCAGCATCTGGTTACCATCTGACTAGCACAACAACCTTCTAGTATAGTGCAGGAGGACGCTTCAGCATCTGGTTACCATCTGACTAGCACAACAACCCTCTAGTATAATGCAGGAGGACACTTCCGCATCAGGTTACCATCTGACTAGCACAACAACCCTCTAGTATAATGCAGGAGGACACTTCAGCATCTGGTTACCATCTGACTAGCACAACAACCCTCTAGTATAATGCAGGAGGACACTTCAGCATCTGGTTACCATCTGACTAGCACAGCAACCTTCTAGTATAGTGCAGGAGGACGCTTCAGCATCTGGTTACCATCTGACTAGCACAACAACCCTCTAGTATAATGCAGGAGGACACTTCAGCATCTGGTTACCATCTGACTAGCACAACAACCCTCTAGTATAATGCAGGAGGACACTTCAGCATCTGGTTACCATCTGACTAGCACAACAACCTTCTAGTATAATGCAGGAGGACACTTCAGCATCTGGTTACCATCTGACTAGCACAACAACCCTCTAGTATAATGCAGGAGGACACTTCAGCATCTGGTTACCATCTGACTAGCACAACAACCCTCTAGTATAATGCAGGAGGACTCTTCAGCATCTGGTTACCATCTGACTAGCACAACAACCTTCTAGTATAATGCAGGAGGACACTTCAGCATCTGGTTACCATCTGACTAGCACAACAACCTTCTAGTATAGTGCAGGAGGACGCTTCAGCATCTGGTTACCATCTGACTAGCACAACAACCCTCTAGTATAGTGCAGGAGGAAGTTTCAGCATCTGGTTGCCATCTGACTAGCACAACAACCCTCTAGTATAGTGCAGGAGGACGCTTCAGCATCTGACCAGCACAACAACCTTCTAGTATAATGCAGGAGGACGCTTCAGCATCTGGTTACCATCTGACTAGCACAACAACCCTCTAGTATAATGCAGGAGGACGCTTCAGCATCTGATTACCATCTGACTGGCACAACAACCCTCTAGTATAATGCAGGAGGACGCTTCAGCGTCTGGTTACCATCTGACTAGCACAACAACCCTCTAGTATAATGCAGGAGGACGCTTCAGCATCTGGTTACCATGTGACTAGCACAACAACCCTCTAGTATAGTGCAGGAGGACGCTTCAGCATCTGGTTATCATCTGACTAGCACAACAACCCTCTAGTATAGTGCAGGAGGAAGCTTCAGCATCTGGTTGCCATCTGACTAGCACAAAAACCTTCTAGTATAGTGCAGGAGGACGCTTCAGCATCTGGTTACCATGTGACTGCACAACAACCCTCTAGTATAATGCAGGAGGACGCTTCAGCGTCTGGTTACCATCTGACTAGCACAACAACCTTCTAGTATAGTGCAGGAGGACGCTTCAGTATCTGGTTACCATCTGACTAGCACAACAACTTTCTAGTATAGTGCAGGAGGACGCTTCAGCATCTGGTTACCATCTGACTAGCACAACAACCCTCTAGTATAATGCAAGAGGACTCTTCAGCATCTGGTTACCATCTGACTAGCACAACAACCCTCTAGTATAATGCAGGAGGACACTTCAGCATCTGCCTAGCACAACAACCTTCTAGTATAGTGCAGGAGGACGCTTCAGCATCTGGTTACCATCTGACTAGCAAAACAACCCTCTAGTATAGTGCAGGATGACACTTCAGCATCTGTTTACCATCTAACTAGCACAACAACCCTCTAGTATAATGCAGGAGGACACTTCAGCATCTGACTAGCACAACAACCTTCTAGTATAATGCAGGAGGACACTTCAGCATCTGACTAGCACAACAACCTTCTATTATAATGCAGGAGGACGCTTCAGCATCTGGCTAACATCTGACTAGCACAACAACCCTCTAGTATAATGCAGGAGGACGCTTCAGCATCTGGTTACCATCTAACTAGCACAACAACCCTCTAGTATAGTGCAGGAGGACGCTTCAGCATCTGGTTACCATCTGACTAGCACAACAACCTTCTAGTATAGTGCAGGAGGACTCTTCAGCATCTGGTTACCATCTGACTAGCACAACAACCCTCTAGTATAGTGCAGGAGGACGCTTCAGCATCTGGTTACCATCTGACTAGCACAACAACCCTCTAGTATAGTGCAGGAGGACGCTTCAGCATCTGGTTACCATCTGACTAGCACAACAACCCGCTAGTATAATGCAGGAGGACGCTTCAGCATCTGGTTACCATCTGACTAGCACAACAACCCTCTAGTATAGTGCAGGAGGACGCTTCAGCATCTGGTTACCATCTGACTAGCACAACAACCCTCTGGTATAATGCAGGAGGACGCTTCAGCATCTGGTTACCATCTGACTAGCACAACAACCTTCTAGTAAAATGCAGGAGGACGCTTCAGCATCTGACTAGCACAACAACCTTCTAGTATAGTGCAGGAGGACTCTTCAGCATCTGGTTACCATCTGACTAGCATAACAACCTTCAAGTATAATGCAGGAGGACGCTTCAGCATCTGACTAGCACAACAACCCTCTAGTATAATGCAGGAGGACGCTTCAGCATCTGGTTACCATCTGACTAGCACAACAACCTTCTAGTATAATGCAGGAGGACACTTCAGCATCTGGTTACCATCTGACTAGCACAACAACCCTCTAGTATAATGCAGGAGGACATTTCAGCATCTGGTTACCATCTGACTAGCACAACAACCCTCTAGTATAATGCAGGAGGACACTTCAGCATCTGGTTACCATCTGACTAGCACAACAACCCTCTAGTATAGTGCAGGAGGACGCTTCAGCAACTGGTTACCATCTGACTAGCACAACAACCCTCTAGTATAGTGCAGGAGGACGCTTCAGCATCTGGTTACCATCTGACTAGCACAACAACCCTCTAGTATAATGCAGGAGGACACTTCAGCATCTGGTTACCATCTGACTAGCACAACAACCTTCTAGTATAGTGCAGGAGGACGCTTCAGCATCTGGTTACCATCTGACTAGCACAACAACCCTCTAGTATAGTGCAGGAGGAAGCTTCAGCATCTGGTTGCCATCTGACTAGCACAACAACCCTCTAGTATAGTGCAGGAGGACGCTTCAGCATCTGACCAGCACAACAACCTTCTAGTATAATGCAGGAGGACGCTTCAGCATCTGGTTACCATCTGACTAGCACAACAACCCTCTAGTATAATGCAGGAGGACGCTTCAGCATCTGATTACCATCTGACTGGCACAACAACCCTCTAGTATAATGCAGGAGGACGCTTCAGCGTCTGGTTACCATCTGACTAGCACAACAACCCTCTAGTATAATGCAGGAGGACGCTTCAGCATCTGGTTACCATGTGACTAGCACAACAACCCTCTAGTATAGTGCAGGAGGACGCTTCAGCATCTGGTTATCATCTGACTAGCACAACAACCCTCTAGTATAGTGCAGGAGGAAGCTTCAGCATCTGGTTGCCATCTGACTAGCACAACAACCTTCTAGTATAGTGCAGGAGGACGCTTCAGCATCTGGTTACCATGTGACTGCACAACAACCCTCTAGTATAATGCAGGAGGACGCTTCAGCGTCTGGTTACCATCTGACAAGCACAACAACCTTCTAGTATAGTGCAGGAGGACGCTTCAGTATCTGGTTACCATCTGACTAGCACAACAACCTTCTAGTATAGTGCAGGAGGACACTTCAGCATCTGGTTACCATCTGACTAGCACAACAACCCTCTAGTATAATGCAAGAGGACTCTTCAGCATCTGGTTACCATCTGACTAGCACAACAACCCTCTAGTATAATGCAGGAGGACACTTCAGCATCTGACTAGCACAACAACCTTCTAGTATAGTGCAGGAGGACGCTTCAGCATCTGGTTACCATCTGACTAGCAAAACAACCCTCTAGTATAGTGCAGGATGACACTTCAGCATCTGTTTACCATCTAACTAGCACAACAACCCTCTAGTATAATGCAGGAGGACACTTCAGCATCTGACTAGCACAACAACCTTCTAGTATAATGCAGGAGGACACTTCAGCATCTGACTAGCACAACAACCTTCTAGTATAATGCAGGAGGACGCTTCAGCATCTGGTTAACATCTGACTAGCACAACAACCCTCTAGTATAATGCAGGAGGACACTTCAGCATCTGGTTACCATCTGACTAGCACAACAACCCTCTAGTATAATGCAGGAGGATGGTTCAGCGTCTGGTTACCATCTGACTAGCACAACAACCCTCTAGTATAGTGCAGGAGGACCCTTCAGCATCTGGTTACCATGTGACTAGCACAAAAACCCTCTAGTATAGTGCAGGAGGACGCTTCAGCATCTGGTTACCATCTAACTAGCACAACAACCCTCTAGTATAGTGCAGGAGGACGCTTCAGCATCTGGTTACCATCTGACTAGCACAACAACCTTCTAGTATAGTGCAGGAGGACTCTTCAGCATCTGGTTACCATCTGACTAGCACAACAACCCTCTAGTATAGTGCAGGAGGACGCTTCAGCATCTGGTTACCATCTGACTAGCACAACAACCCTCTAGTATAGTGCAGGAGGACGCTTCAGCATCTGGTTACAATCTGACTAGCACAACAACCTGCTAGTATAATGCAGGAGGACGCTTCAGCATCTGGTTACCATCTGACTAGCACAACAACCCTCTAGTATAGTGCAGGAGGACGCTTCAGCATCTGGTTACCATCTGACTAGCACAACAACCCTCTGGTATAATGCAGGAGGACGCTTCAGCATCTGGTTACCATCTGACTAGCACAACAACCTTCTAGTAAAATGCAGGAGGACGCTTCAGCATCTGACTAGCACAACAACCTTCTAGTATAGTGCAGGAGGACTCTTCAGCATCTGGTTAACATCTGACTAGCACAACAACCTTCAAGTATAATGCAGGAGGACGCTTCAGCATCTGACTAGCACAACAACCCTCTAGTATAATGCAGGAGGACGCTTCAGCATCTGGTTACCATCTGACTAGCACAACAACCCTTTGGTATAATGCAGGAGGACCCTTCAGCATCTGGTTACCATCTGACTAGCACAACAACCCTCTAGTATAATGCAGGAGGACGCTTCAGCATCAGGTTACCATCTGACTAGCACAACAACCCTCTAGTATAGTGCAGGAGGACGCTTCAGCATCTGGTTACCATCTGACTAGCACAACAACCCTCTAGTATAATGCAGGAGGACACTTCAGCATCTGACTAGCACAACAACCCTCTAGTATAGTGCAGGAGGACACTTCAGCATCTGGTTACCATCTGACTAGCACAACAACCCTCTAGTATAATGCAGGAGGACGCTTCAGCATCTGACTAGCACAACAACCTTCTAGTATAATGCAGGAGGACGCTTCAGCATCTGGTTACCATCTGACTAGCACAACAACCCTGTAGTATAATGCAGGAGGACGCTTCAGCATCTGGTTACCATCTGACTAGCACAACAACCCTCTAGTATAATGCAGGAGGATGGTTCAGCGTCTGGTTACCATCTGACTAGCACAACAACCCTCTAGTATAGTGCAGGAGGAAGCTTCAGCATCTGGTTGCCATCTGACTAGCACAACAACCTTCTAGTATAGTGCAGGAGGACGCTTCAGCATCTGGCTACCATGTGACTGCACAACAACCCTCTAGTATAATGCAGGAGGACGCTTCAGCGTCTGGTTACCATCTGACTAGCACAACAACCTTCTAGTATAGTGCAGGAGGACGCTTCAGCATCTGGTTACCATGTGACTAGCACAACAACCCTCTAGTATAGTGCAGGAGGACGCTTCAGCATCTGGTTACCATGTGACTGCACAACAACCCTCTAGTATAATGCAGGAGGACGCTTCAGCGTCTGGTTACCATCTGACTAGCACAACAACCTTCTAGTATAGTGCAGGAGGACGCTTCAGTATCTGGTTACCATCTGACTAGCACAACAACCTTCTAGTATAGTGCAGGAGGACGCTTCAGCATCTGGTTACCATCTGACTAGCACAACAACCCTCTAGTATAATGCAAGAGGATGGTTCAGCGTCTGGTTACCATCTGACTAGCACAACAACCCTCTAGTATAGTGCAGGAGGACGCTTCAGCATCTGGTTACCATGTGACTAGCACAACAACCCTCTAGTATAGTGCAGGAGGACGCTTCAGCATCTGGTTACCATCTGACTAGCACAACAACCTTCTAGTATAGTGCAGGAGGACGCTTCAGTATCTGGTTACCATCTGACTAGCACAACAACCTTCTAGTATAGTGCAGGAGGACGCTTCAGCATCTGGTTACCATCTGACTAGCACAACAACCCTCTAGTATAATGCAGGAGGACTCTTCAGCATCTGGTTACCATCTGACTAGCACAACAACCCTCTAGTATAATGCAGGAGGACACTTCAGCATCTGACTAGCACAACAACCTTCTAGTATAGTGCAGGAGGACGCTTCAGCATCTGGTTACCATCTGACTAGCAAAACAACCCTCTAGTATAGTGCAGGATGACACTTCAGCATCTGTTTACCATCTAACTAGCACAACAACCCTCTAGTATAATGCAGGAGGACACTTCAGCATCTGACTAGCACAACAACCTTCTAGTATAATGCAGGAGGACACTTCAGCATCTGACTAGCACAACAACCTTCTAGTATAAGGCAGGAGGACGCTTCAGCATCTGGTTAACATCTGACTAGCACAACAACCCTCTAGTATAATGCAGGAGGACGCTTCAGCATCTGGTTACCATCTGACTAGCACAACAACCCTCTAGTATAATGCAGGAGGATTGTTCAGCGTCTGGTTACCATCTGACTAGCACAACAACCCTCTAGTATAGTGCAGGAGGACCCTTCAGCATCTGGTTACCATGTGACTAGCACAACAACCCTCTAGTATAGTGCAGGAGGACGCTTCAGCATCTGGTTACCATCTAACTAGCACAACAACCCTCTAGTATAGTGCAGGAGGACGCTTCAGCATCTGGTTAACATCTGACTAGCACAACAACCTTCTAGTATAGTGCAGGAGGACTCTTCAGCATCTGGTTACCATCTGACTAGCACAACAACCCTCTAGTATAGTGCAGGAGGACGCTTCAGCATCTGGTTACCATCTGACTAGCACAACAACCCTCTAGTATAGTGCAGGAGGACGCTTCAGCATCTGGTTACCATCTGACTAGCACAACAACCCGCTAGTATAATGCAGGAGGACGCTTCAGCATCTGGTTACCATCTGACTAGCACAACAACCCTCTAGTATAGTGCAGGAGGACGCTTCAGCATCTGGTTACCATCTGACTAGCACAACAACCCTCTGGTATAATGCAGGAGGACGCTTCAGCATCTGGTTACCATCTGACTAGCACAACAACCTTCTAGTAAAATGCAGGAAGACGCTTCAGCATCTGACTAGCACAACAACCTTCTAGTATAGTGCAGGAGGACTCTTCAGCATCTGGTTACCATCTGACTAGCATAACAACCTTCAAGTATAATGCAGGAGGACGCTTCAGCATCAGGTTACCATCTGACTAGCACAACAACCCTCTAGTATAATGCAGGAGGACACTTCAGCAACTGACTAGCACAACAACCCTCTAATATAGTGCAGGAGGACACTTCAGCATCTGGTTACCATCTGACTAGCACAACAACCCTCTAGTATAATGCAGGAGGACTCTTCAGCATCTGACTAGCACAACAACCTTCTAGTATAATGCAGGAGGACATTTCAGCATCTGGTTACCATCTGACTAGCACAACAACCCTCTAGTATAATGCAGGAGGTTGCTTCAGCATCTGGTTACCATCTGACTAGCACAACAACCCTCTAGTATAATGCAGGAGGATGGTTAAGCGTCTGGTTACCATCTGACTAGCACAACAACCCTCTAGTATAGTGCAGGAGGAAGCTTCAGCATCTGGTTGCCATCTGACTAGCACAACAACCTTCTAGTATAGTGCAGGAGGACGCTTCAGCATCTGGCTACCATGTGACTGCACAACAACCCTCTAGTATAATGCAGGAGGACGCTTCAGCGTCTGGTTACCATCTGACTAGCACAACAACCTTCTAGTATAGTGCAGGAGGACACTTCAGTATCTGGTTACCATCTGACTAGCACAACAACCCTCTAGTATAATGCAGGAGGATGGTTCAGCGTCTGGTTACCATCTGACTAGCACAACAACCCTCTAGTATAGTGCAGGAGGACGCTTCAGCATCTGGTTACCATGTGACTAGCACAACAACCCTCTAGTATAGTGCAGGAGGACGCTTCAGCATCTGGTTACCATCTAACTAGCACAACAACCCTCTAGTATAGTGCAGGAGGACGCTTCAGCATCTGGTTACCATCTGACTAACACAACAACCTTCTAGTATACTGCAGGAGGACGCTTCAGCATCTGGTTACCATGTGACTGCACAACAACCCTCTAGTATAATGCAGGAGGACGCTTCAGCATCTGGTTACCATCTTACTAGCACAACAACCCTCTAGTATAGTGCAGGAGGACGCTTCAGCATCTGGTTACCATCTGACTAGCACAACAACCTTCTAGTATAGTGCAGGAGGACTCCTCAGCATCTGGTTACCATCTGACTAGCACAACAACCCTCTAGTATAGTGCAGGAGGACGCTTCAGCATCTGGTTACCATCTGACTAGCACAACAACCCTCTAGTATAATGCAGGAGGATGCTTCAGCATCTGGTTACCATCTGACTAGCACAACAACCCTCTAGTATAGTGCAGGAGGACGCTTCAGCATCTGGTTACCATCTGAATAGCACAACAACCCTCTACTATAATGCAGGAGGACCCTTCAGCATCTGGTTACCATCTGACTAGCACAACAACCCTCTAGTATAATGCAGGAGAACGCTTCAGCATCTGGTTACCATCTGACTAGCACAACAACCCTCTAGTATAGTGCAGGAGGACGCTTCAGCATCTGGTTACCATCTGACTAGCACAACAACCCTCTGGTATAATGCAGGAGGACGCTTCAGCATCTGACTAGCACAACAACCTTCTATTATAGTGCAGGAGGACTCTTCAGCATCTGGTTACCATCTGACTAGCATAACAACCTTCAAGTATAATGCAGGAGGACGCTTCAGCATCTGACTAGCACAATAACCCTCTAGTATAATGCAGGAGGACGCTTCAGCATCTGGTTACCATCTGACTAGCACAACAACCCTCTGGTATAGTGCAGGAGGACACTTCAGCATCTGGTTACCATCTGACTAGCACAACAACCCTCTAGTATAGTGCAGGAGGACACTTCAGCATCTGGTTACCATCTGACTAGCACAACAACCCTCTAGTATAATGCAGGAGGACGCTTCAGCATCTGACTAGCACAACAACCTTCTAGTATAATGCAGGAGGACGCTTCAGCATCTGGTTACCATCTGACTAGCACAACAACCCTGTAGTATAATGCAGGAGGACGCTTCAGCATCTGGTTACCATCTGACTAGCACAACAACCCTCTAGTATAATGCAGGAGGATGGTTCAGCGTCTGGTTACCATCTGACTAGCACAACAACCCTCTAGTATAGTGCAGGAGGAAGCTTCAGAATCTGGTTGCCATCTGACTAGCACAACAACCTTCTAGTATAGTGCAGGAGGACGCTTCAGCATCTGGCTACCATGTGACTGCACAACAACCCTCTAGTATAATGCAGGAGGACGCTTCAGCGTCTGGTTACCATCTGACTAGCACAACAACCTTCTAGTATAGTGCAGGAGGACGCTTCAGCATCTGGTTACCATGTGACTAGCACAACAACCCTCTAGTATAGTGCAGGAGGACGCTTCAGCATCTGGTTACCATGTGACTGCACAACAACCCTCTAGTATAATGCAGGAGGACGCTTCAGCGTCTGGTTACCATCTGACTAGCACAACAACCTTCTAGTATAGTGCAGGAGGACGCTTCAGTATCTGGTTACCATCTGACTAGCACAACAACCTTCTAGTATAGTGCAGGAGGACGCTTCAGCATCTGGTTACCATCTGACTAGCACAACAACCCTCTAGTATAATGCAAGAGGATGGTTCAGCGTCTGGTTACCATCTGACTAGCACAACAACCCTCTAGTATAGTGCAGGAGGACGCTTCAGCATCTGGTTACCATGTGACTAGCACAACAACCCTCTAGTATAGTGCAGGAGGACGCTTCAGCATCTGGTTACCATCTGACTAGCACAACAACCTTCTAGTATAGTGCAGGAGGACGCTTCAGTATCTGGTTACCATCTGACTAGCACAACAACCTTCTAGTATAGTGCAGGAGGACGCTTCAGCATCTGGTTACCATCTGACTAGCACAACAACCCTCTAGTATAATGCAGGAGGACTCTTCAGCATCTGGTTACCATCTGACTAGCACAACAACCCTCTAGTATAATGCAGGAGGACACTTCAGCATCTGACTAGCACAACAACCTTCTAGTATAGTGCAGGAGGACGCTTCAGCATCTGGTTACCATCTGACTAGCAAAACAACCCTCTAGTATAGTGCAGGATGACACTTCAGCATCTGTTTACCATCTAACTAGCACAACAACCCTCTAGTATAATGCAGGAGGACACTTCAGCATCTGACTAGCACAACAACCTTCTAGTATAATGCAGGAGGACACTTCAGCATCTGACTAGCACAACAACCTTCTAGTATAATGCAGGAGGACGCTTCAGCATCTGGTTAACATCTGACTAGCACAACAACCCTCTAGTATAATGCAGGAGGACGCTTCAGCATCTGGTTACCATCTGACTAGCACAACAACCCTCTAGTATAATGCAGGAGGATTGTTCAGCGTCTGGTTACCATCTGACTAGCACAACAACCCTCTAGTATAGTGCAGGAGGACCCTTCAGCATCTGGTTACCATGTGACTAGCACAACAACCCTCTAGTATAGTGCAGGAGGACGCTTCAGCATCTGGTTACCATCTAACTAGCACAACAACCCTCTAGTATAGTGCAGGAGGACGCTTCAGCATCTGGTTAACATCTGACTAGCACAACAACCTTCTAGTATAGTGCAGGAGGACTCTTCAGCATCTGGTTACCATCTGACTAGCACAACAACCCTCTAGTATAGTGCAGGAGGACGCTTCAGCATCTGGTTACCATCTGACTAGCACAACAACCCTCTAGTATAGTGCAGGAGGACGCTTCAGCATCTGGTTACCATCTGACTAGCACAACAACCCGCTAGTATAATGCAGGAGGACGCTTCAGCATCTGGTTACCATCTGACTAGCACAACAACCCTCTAGTATAGTGCAGGAGGACGCTTCAGCATCTGGTTACCATCTGACTAGCACAACAACCCTCTGGTATAATGCAGGAGGACGCTTCAGCATCTGGTTACCATCTGACTAGCACAACAACCTTCTAGTAAAATGCAGGAAGACGCTTCAGCATCTGACTAGCACAACAACCTTCTAGTATAGTGCAGGAGGACTCTTCAGCATCTGGTTACCATCTGACTAGCATAACAACCTTCAAGTATAATGCATGAGGACGCTTCAGCATCTGACTAGCACAACAACCCTCTAGTATAATGCAGGAGGACGCTTCAGCATCTGGTTATCATCTGACTAGCACAACAACCCTCTAGTATAATGCAGGAGGACCCTTCAGCATCTGGTTACCATCTGACTAGCACAACAACCCTCTAGTATAATGCAGGAGGACGCTTCAGCATCAGGTTACCATCTGACTAGCACAACAACCCTCTAGTATAGTGCAGGAGGACGCTTCAGCATCTGGTTACCATCTGACTAGCACAACAACCCTCTAGTATAATGCAGGAGGACACTTCAGCAACTGACTAGCACAACAACCCTCTAATATAGTGCAGGAGGACACTTCAGCATCTGGTTACCATCTGACTAGCACAACAACCCTCTAGTATAATGCAGGAGGACTCTTCAGCATCTGACTAGCACAACAACCTTCTAGTATAATGCAGGAGGACACTTCAGCATCTGGTTACCATCTGACTAGCACAACAACCCTCTAGTATAATGCAGGAGGACGCTTCAGCATCTGGTTACCATCTGACTAGCACAACAACCCTCTAGTATAATGCAGGAGGATGGTTAAGCGTCTGGTTACCATCTGACTAGCACAACAACCCTCTAGTATAGTGCAGGAGGAAGCTTCAGCATCTGGTTGCCATCTGACTAGCACAACAACCTTCTAGTATAGTGCAGGAGGACGCTTCAGCATCTGGCTACCATGTGACTGCACAACAACCCTCTAGTATAATGCAGGAGGACGCTTCAGCGTCTGGTTACCATCTGACTAGCACAACAACCTTCTAGTATAGTGCAGGAGGACACTTCAGTATCTGGTTACCATCTGACTAGCACAACAACCCTCTAGTATAATGCAGGAGGATGGTTCAGCGTCTGGTTACCATCTGACTAGCACAACAACCCTCTAGTATAGTGCAGGAGGACGCTTCAGCATCTGGTTACCATGTGACTAGCACAACAACCCTCTAGTATAGTGCAGGAGGACGCTTCAGCATCTGGTTACCATCTAACTAGCACAACAACCCTCTAGTATAGTGCAGGAGGACGCTTCAGCATCTGGTTACCATCTGACTAACACAACAACCTTCTAGTATAGTGCAGGAGGACGCTTCAGCATCTGGTTACCATGTGACTGCACAACAACCCTCTAGTATAATGCAGGAGGACGCTTCAGCATCTGGTTACCATCTTACTAGCACAACAACCCTCTAGTATAGTGCAGGAGGACGCTTCAGCATCTGGTTACCATCTGACTAGCACAACAACCTTCTAGTATAGTGCAGGAGGACTCCTCAGCATCTGGTTACCATCTGACTAGCACAACAACCCTCTAGTATAGTGCAGGAGGACGCTTCAGCATCTGGTTACCATCTGACTAGCACAACAACCCTCTAGTATAATGCAGGAGGATGCTTCAGCATCTGGTTACCATCTGACTAGCACAACAACCCTCTAGTATAGTGCAGGAGGACGCTTCAGCATCTGGTTACCATCTGAATAGCACAACAACCCTCTACTATAATGCAGGAGGACCCTTCAGCATCTGGTTACCATCTGACTAGCACAACAACCCTCTAGTATAATGCAGGAGAACGCTTCAGCATCTGGTTACCATCTGACTAGCACAACAACCCTCTAGTATAGTGCAGGAGGACGCTTCAGCATCTGGTTACCATCTGACTAGCACAACAACCCTCTGGTATAATGCAGGAGGACGCTTCAGCATCTGACTAGCACAACAACCTTCTATTATAGTGCAGGAGGACTCTTCAGCATCTGGTTACCATCTGACTAGCATAACAACCTTCAAGTATAATGCAGGAGGACGCTTCAGCATCTGACTAGCACAATAACCCTCTAGTATAATGCAGGAGGACGCTTCAGCATCTGGTTACCATCTGACTAGCACAACAACCCTCTGGTATAATGCAGGAGGACACTTCAGCATCTGGTTACCATCTGACTAGCACAACAACCCTCTAGTATAATGCAGGAGGACGCTTCAGCATCTGGTTACCATCTGACTAGCACAACAACCCTCTAGTATAGTGCAGGAGGACTCTTCAGCATCTGGTTACCATCTGACTAGCACAACAACCCTCTAGTATAATGCAGGAGGACACTTCAGCATCTGACTAGCACAACAACCCTCTAGTATAGTGCAGGAGGACGCTTCAGCATCTGGTTACCATCTGACTAGCACAACATCCCTCTAGTATAATGCAGGAGGACGCTTCAGCATCTGGTTACCATCTGACTAGCACAACAACCCTCTTGTATAGTGCAGGAGGACGCTTCAGCATCTGGTTACCATCTGACTAGCACAACAACCCTCTAGTATAGTGCAGGAGGACGCTTCAGCATCTGGTTACCATCTGACTAGCACAACAACCCTCTAGTATAATGCAGGAGGACACTTCAGCATCTGGTTACCATCTGACTAGCACAACAACCTTCTAGTATAATGCAGGAGGACGCTTCAGCATCTGGTTACCATCTGACTAGCACAACAACCCTCTGGTATAATGCAGGAGGACACTTCAGCATCTGGTTACCATCTGACTAGCACAACAACCTTCTAGTATAATGCAGGAGGACGCTTCAGCATCTGACTAGCACAACAAACTTCTAGTATAGTGCAGGAGGACTCTTCAGCATCTGGTTACCATCTGACTAGCATAACAACCTTCAAGTATAATGCAGGAGGACGCTTCAGCATCTGACTAGCACAACAACCCTCTAGTATAATGCAGGAGGACGCTTCAGCATCTGGTTACCATCTGACTAGCACAACAACCCTCTGGTATAATGCAGGAGGACGCTTCAGCATCTGGTTACCATCTGACTAGCACAACAACCCTCTAGTATAATGCAGGAGGACGCTTCAGCATCAGGTTACCATCTGACTAGCACAACAACCCTCTAGTATAGTGCAGGAGGACTCTTCAGCATCTGGTTACCATCTGACTAGCACAACAACCCTCTAGTATAATGCAGGAGGACACTTCCGCATCTGACTAGCACAACAACCCTCTAGTATAGTGCAGGAGGACGCTTCAGCATCTGGTTACCATCTGACTAGCACAACAACCCTCTAGTATAATGCAGGAGGACGCTTCAGCATCTGACTAGCACAACAACCTTCTAGTATAACGCAGGAGGACGCTTCAGCATCTGGTTACCATCTGACTAGCACAACAACCCTCTAGTATAATGCAGGAGGACGCTTCAGCATCTGGTTACCATCTGACTAGCACAACAACCTTCTAGTATAATGCAGGAGGATGGTTCAGCGTCTGGTTACCATCTGACTAGCACAACAACCCTCTAGTATAGTGCAGGAGGACGCTTCAGCATCTGGTTACCATGTGACTAGCACAACAACCCTCTAGTATAGTGCAGGAGGAAGCTTCAGCATCTGGTTGCCATCTGACTAGCACAACAACCTTCTAGTATAGTGCAGGAGGACGCTTCAGCATCTGGTTACCATGTGACTGCACAACAACCCTCTAGTATAATGCAGGAGGACGCTTCAGCGTCTGGTTACCATCTGACTAGCACAACAACCCTCTAGTATAATGCAGGAGGACGCTTCAGCATCTGGTTACCATCTGACTAGCACAACAACCCTCTAGTATAATGCAGGAGGACGCTTCAGCATCTGACTAGCACAACAACCTTCTAGTATAATGCAGGAGGACGCTTCAGCATCTGGTTACCATCTGACTAGCACAACAACCTTCTAGTATAATGCAAGAGGATGCTTCAGCATCTGGTTACTATCTGACTAGCACAACAACCCTCTAGTATAATGCAGGAGGACGCTTCAGCATCTGACTAGCACAACAACCTTCTAGTATAATGCAGGAGGACGCTTCAGCATCTGGTTACCATCTGACTAGCACAACAACCCTCTAGTATAATGCAGGAGGATGGTTCAGCGTCTGGTTACCATCTGACTAGCACAACAACCCTCTAGGATAGTGCAGGAGGACGCTTCAGCATCTGGTTACCATCTGACTAGCACAACAACCCTCTAGTATAATGCAGGAGGACGCTTCAGCATCTGACTAGCACAACAACCTTCTAGTATAATGCAGGAGGACGC
Source organism: Salvelinus fontinalis (assembly GCF_029448725.1). Classification (NCBI taxonomy): domain Eukaryota; kingdom Metazoa; phylum Chordata; class Actinopteri; order Salmoniformes; family Salmonidae; genus Salvelinus; species Salvelinus fontinalis. Next base: position 90,305,187 of record NC_074665.1, on the reverse strand, counting down.
TTCAGCATCTGGTTACCATCTGACTAGCACAACAACCCTCTAGTATAATGCAGGAGGACGCTTCAGCATCTGGTTACCATCTGACTAGCACAACAACCCTCTAGTATAATGCAGGAGGACGCTTCAGCATCTGGTTACCATGTGACTAGCACAACAACCCTCTAGTATAGTGCAGGAGGACACTTCAGCATCTGGTTACCATCTAACTAGCACAACAACCCTCTAGTATAGTGCAGGAGGACTCTTCAGCATCTGGTTACCATCTGACTAGCACAACAACCCTCTAGTATAGTGCAGGAGGACGCTTCAGCATCTGGTTACCAGGTGACTGCACAACAACCCTCTAGTATAATGCAGGAGGACGCTTCAGCATCTGGTTACCATCTTACTAGCACAACAACCCTCTAGTATAGTGCAGGAGGACGCTTCAGCATCTGGTTACCATCTGACTAGCACAACAACCTTCTAGTATAGTGCAGGAGGACTCTTCAGCATCTTGTTACCATCTGACTAGCACAACAACCCTCTAGTATAGTGCAGGAGGACGCTTCAGCATCTGGTTACCATCTGACTAGCACAACAACCCTCTAGTATAGTGCAGGAGGACGCTTCAGCATCTGGTTACCAGGTGACTGCACAACAACCCTCTAGTATAATGCAGGAGGACGCTTCAGCATCTGGTTACCATCTTACTAGCACAACAACCCTCTAGTATAGTGCAGGAGGACGCTTCAGCATCTGGTTACCATCTGACTAGCACAACAACCCTCTAGTATAGTGCAGGAGGACGCTTCAGCATCTGGTTACCATCTGAATAGCACAACAACCCTCTAGTATAGTGCAGGAGGACGCTTCAGCATCTGGTTACCATCTGACTAGCACAACAACCTTCTAGTATAATGCAGGAGGACGCTTCAGCATCTGGTTACCATCTGAATAGCACAACAACCCTCTACTATAATGCAGGAGGACGCTTCGGCATCTGGTTACCATCTGACTAGCACAACAACCCTCTAGTATAATGCAGCAGGACGCTTCAGCATCTGGTTACCATCTGACTAGCACAACAACCCTCTAGTATAGTGCAGGAGGACGCTTCAGCATCTGGTTACCATCTGACTAGCACAACAACCCTCTGGTATAATGCAGGAGGACACTTCAGCATCTGGTTACCATCTGACTAGCACAACAACCCTCTGGTATAATGCAGGAGGACACTTCAGCATCTGGTTACCATCTGACTAGCACAACAACCCTCTGGTATAATGCAGGAGGACACTTCAGCATCTGGTTACCATCTGACTAGCACAACAACCTTCTAGTATAATGCAGGAGGACGCTTCAGCATCTGGTTACCATCTGACTAGCACAACAACCCTCTGGTATAATGCAGGAGGACACTTCAGCATCTGGTTACCATCTGACTAGCACAACAACCCTCTAGTATAATGCAGGAGGACGCTTCAGCATCTGACTAGCACAACAACCTTCTAGTATAGTGCAGGAGGACTCTTCAGCATCTGGTTACCATCTGACTAGCATAACAACCTTCAAGTATAATGCAGGAGGACGCTTCAGCATCTGACTAGCACAACAAACCTCTAGTATAATGCAGTAGGACGCTTCAGCATCTGGTTACCATCTGACTAGCACAACAACCCTCTGGTATAATGCAGGAGGACGCTTCAGCATCTGGTTACCATCTGACTAGCACAACAACCCTCTAGTATAATGCAGGAGGACGCTTCAGCATCAGGTTACCATCTGACTAGCACAACAACCCTCTAGTGTAGTGCAGGAGGACGCTTCAGCATCTGGTTACCATCTGACTAGCACAACAACCCTCTAGTATAATGCAGGAGGACGCTTCAGCATCTGACTAGCACAACAACCCTCTAGTATAGTGCAGGAGGACGCTTCAGCATCTGGTTACCATCTGACTAGCACAACAACCTTCTAGTATAATGCAGGAGGACGCTTCAGCATCTGGTTACCATCTGACTAGCACAACAACCTTCTAGTATAGTACAGGAGGACGCTTCAGCATCTGGTTACCATCTGACTAGCACAACAACCTTCTAGTATAGTGCAGGAGGACGCTTCAGCATCTGGTTACCATCTGACTAGCACAACAACCCTCTAGTATAATGCAGGAGGATGGTTCAGCGTCTGGTTACCATCTGACTAGCACAACAACCCTCCAGTATAGTGCAGGAGGACGCTTCAGCATCTTGTTACCATGTGACTAGCACAACAACCCTCTAGTATAGTGCAGGAGGACACTTCAGCATCTGGTTACCATCTAACTAGCACAACAACCCTCTAGTATAGTGCAGGAGGACGCTTCAGCATCTGGTTACCATCTGACTAACACAACAACCTTCTAGTATAGTGCAGGAGGACGCTTCAGCATCTGGTTACCAGGTGACTGCACAACAACCCTCTAGTATAATGCAGGAGGACGCTTCAGCATCTGGTTACCATCTTACTAGCACAACAACCCTCTAGTATAGTGCAGGAGGACGCTTCAGCATCTGGTTACCATCTGACTAGCACAACAACCTTCTAGTATAGTGCAGGAGGACTCTTCAGCATCTGGTTACCATCTGACTAGCACAACAACCTTCTAGTATAATGCAGGAGGACCCTTCAGTATCTGGTTACCATCTGACTAGCACAACAACCCTCTAGTATAGTGCAGGAGGACGCTTCAGTATCTGGTTACCATCTGAATAGCACAACAACCCTCTACTATAATGCAGGAGGACGCTTCGGCATCTGGTTACCATCTGACTAGCACAACAACCCTCTAGTATAATGCAGCAGGACGCTTCAGCATCTGATTACCATCTGACTAGCACAAAAACCCTCTACTATAATGCAGGAGGACGCTTCAGCATCTGGTTACCATCTGACTAGCACAACAACCCTCTAGTATAGTGCAGGAGGACGCTTCAGCATCTGGTTACCATCTGACTAGCACAACAACCCTCTAGTATAGTGCAGGAGGACGCTTCAGCATCTGGTTACCATCTGAATAGCACAACAACCCTCTGGTATAATGCAGGAGGACGCTTCAACATCTTGTTACCATCTGACTAGCACAACAACCCTCTAGTATAGTGCAGGAGGACGCTTCAGCATCTGGTTACCATCTGACTAGCACAACAACCCTCTAGTATAGTGCAGGAGGACGCTTTAGCATCTGGTTACCATCTGACTAGCACAACAACCTTCTAGTATAATGCAGGAGGACACTTCAGCATATGGTTACCATCTGACTAGCACAACAACCTTCTAGTATAGTGCAGGAGGACGCTTCAGCATCTGGTTACCATCTGACTAGCACAACAACCTTCTAGTATAGTGCAGGAGGACGCTTCAGCATCTGGTTACCATCTGACTAGCACAACAACCCTCTAGTATAGTGCAGGAGGACGCTTCAGCATCTGGTTACCATCTGACTAGCACAACAACCCTCTGGTATAATGCAGGAGGACACTTCAGCTTCTGGTTACCATCTGACTAGCACAACAACCCTCTAGTATAATGCAGGAGGACGCTTCAGCATCTGACTAGCACAACAACCTTCTAGTATAGTGCAGGAGGACTCTTCAGCATCTGGTTACCATCTGACTAGCATAACAACCTTCAAGTATAATGCAGGAGGACGCTTCAGCATCTGACTAGCACAACAACCCTCTAGTATAATGCAGTAGGACGCTTCAGCATCTGGTTACCATCTGACTAGCACAACAACCCTCTGGTATAATGCAGGAGGACGCTTCAGCATCTGTTTACCATCTGACTAGCACAACAACCCTCTAGTATAATGCAGGAGGACGCTTCAGCATCTGGTTACCATCTGACTAGCACAACAACCTTCTAGTATAGTGCAGGAGGACGCTTCAGCATCTGGTTACCATCTGACTAGCACAACAACCCTCTAGTATAATGCAGGAGGACGCTTCAGCATCTGACTAGCACAACAACCCTCTAGTATAGTGCAGGAGGACGCTTCAGCATCTGGTTACCATCTGACTAGCACAACAACCTTCTAGTATAATGCAGGAGGACGCTTCAGCATCTGGTTACCATCTGACTAGCACAACAACCTGCTAGTATAGTACAGGAGGACGCTTCAGCATCTGGTTACCATCTGACTAGCACAACAACCTTCTAGTATAGTGCAGGAGGACGCTTCAGCATCTGGTTACCATCTGACTAGCACAACAACCCTCTAGTATAATGCAGGAGGATGGTTCAGCGTCTGGTTACCATCTGACTAGCACAACAACCCTCCAGTATAGTGCAGGAGGACGCTTCAGCATCTGGTTACCATGTGACTAGCACAACAACCCTCTAGTATAGTGCAGGAGGACACTTCAGCATCTGGTTACCATCTAACTAGCACAACAACCCTCTAGTATAGTGCAGGAGGACGCTTCAGCATCTGGTTACCATCTGACTAACACAACAACCTTCTAGTATAGTGCAGGAGGACGCTTCAGCATCTGGTTACCAGGTGACTGCACAACAACCCTCTAGTATAATGCAGGAGGACGCTTCAGCATCTGGTTACCATCTTACTAGCACAACAACCCTCTAGTATAGTGCAGGAGAACGCTTCAGCATCTGGTTACCATCTGACTAGCACAACAACCTTCTAGTATAGTGCAGGAGGACTCTTCAGCATCTGATTACCATCTGACTAGCACAACAACCCTCTACTATAATGCAGGAGGACGCTTCAGCATCTGGTTACCATCTGACTAGCACAACAACCCTCTAGTATAGTGCAGGAGGACGCTTCAGCATCTGGTTACCATCTGAATAGCACAACAACCCTCTGGTATAATGCAGGAGGACGCTTCAGCATCTGGTTACCATCTGACTAGCACAACAACCCTCTAGTATAGTGCAGGAGGACGCTTCAGCATCTGGTTACCATCTGACTAGCACAACAACCCTCTAGTATAGTGCAGGAGGACGCTTCAGCATCTGGTTACCATCTGACTAGCACAACAACCTTCTAGTATAATGCAGGAGGACACTTCAGCATCTGGTTACCATCTGACTAGCACAACAACCTTCTAGTATAGTGCAGGAGGACGCTTCAGCATCTGGTTACCATCTGACTAGCACAACAACCTTCTAGTATAGTGCAGGAGGACGCTTCAGCATCTGGTTACCATCTGACTAGCACAACAACCCTCTAGTATAGTGCAGGAGGACGCTTCAGCATCTGGTTACCATCTGACTAGCACAACAACCTTCTAGTATAATGCAGGAGGACGCTTCAGCATCTGACTACTACAACAACCTTCTAGTATAGTGCAGGAGGACTCTTCAGCATCTGGTTACCATCTGACTAGCACAACAACCCTCTAGTATAATGCAGGAGGACGCTTCAGCATCTGACTAGTACAACAACCTTCTAGTATAGTGCAGGAGGACTCTTCAGCATCTGGTTACCATCTGACTAGCACAACAACCTTCTAGTATAGTGCAGGAGGATGCTTCAGCATCTGGTTACCAGGTGACTGCACAACAACCCTCTAGTATATTGCAGGAGGACGCTTCAGTATCTGGTTACCATCTGACTAGCACAACAACCCTCTAGTATAATGCAGGAGGACGCTTCAGCATCTGGTTACCATCTTACTAGCACAACAACCCTCTAGTATAGTGCAGGAGGACGCTTCAGCATCTGGTTACCATCTGACTAGCACAACAACCTTCTAGTATAGTGCAGGAGGACGCTTCAGCATCTGGTTGCCATCTGACTAGCACAACAACCTTCTAGTATAGTGCAGGAGGACTCTTCAGCATCTGGTTACCATCTGACTAGCACAACAACCCTCTAGTATAGTGCAGGAGGACGCTTCAGCATCTGGTTACCATCTGACTAGCACAACAACCCTCTAGTATATTGCAGGAGGATGCTTCAGCATCTGGTTACCATCTGACTAGCACAACAACCCTCTAGTATAGTGCAGGAGGACGCTTCAGCATCTGGTTACCATCTGACTAGCACAACAACCCTCTGGTATAATGCAGGAGGACACTTCAGCATCTGGTTACCATCTGACTAGCACAACAACCCTCTAGTATAGTGCAGGAGGACGCTTCAGCATCTGGTTACCATCTGACTAGCACAACAACCTTCTAGTATAATGCAGGAGGACGCTTCAGCATCTGACTACTACAACAACCTTCTAGTATAGTGCAGGAGGACTCTTCAGCATCTGGTTACCATCTGACTAGCATAACAACCTTCTAGCATAATGCAGGAGGACGCTTCAGCATCTGACTAGCACAACAACCCTCTAGTATAATGCAGGAGGACGCTTCAGCATCTGGTTACCATCTAACTAGCACAACAACCCTCTGGTATAATGCAGGAGGAGACTTCAGCATCTGGTTACCATCTGACTAGCACAACAACCCCCTAGTATAATGCAGGAGGACGCTTCAGCATCAGGTTACCATCTGACTAGCACAACAACCCTCTAGTATAGTGCAGGAGGACGCTTCAGCATCTGGTTACCATCTGACTAGCACAACAACCCTCTAGTATAGTGCAGGAGGGCGCTTCAGCATCTGGTTACCATCTGACTAGCACAACAACCCTCTGGTATAATGCAGGAGGACACTTCAGCTTCTGGTTACCATCTGACTAGCACAACAACCCTCTAGTATAGTGCAGGAGGACGCTTCAGCATCTGGTTACCATCTGACTAGCACAACAACCCTCTAGTATAGTGCAGGAGGACGCTTTAGCATCTGGTTACCATCTGACTAGCACAACAACCTTCTAGTATAATGCAGGAGGACACTTCAGCATCTGGTTACCATCTGACTAGCACAACAACCTTCTAGTATAGTGCAGGAGGACGCTTCAGCATCTGGTTACCATCTGACTAGCACAACAACCTTCTAGTATAGTGCAGGAGGACGCTTCAGCATCTGGTTACCATCTGACTAGCACAACAACCCTCTAGTATAGTGCAGGAGGACGCTTCAGCATCTGGTTACCATCTGACTAGCACAACAACCCTCTGGTATAATGCAGGAGGACACTTCAGCTTCTGGTTACCATCTGACTAGCACAACAACCCTCTAGTATAATGCAGGAGGACGCTTCAGCATCTGACTAGCACAACAACCTTCTAGTATAGTGCAGGAGGACTCTTCAGCATCTGGTTACCATCTGACTAGCATAACAACCTTCAAGTATAATGCAGGAGGACGCTTCAGCATCTGACTAGCACAACAACCCTCTAGTATAATGCAGTAGGACGCTTCAGCATCTGGTTACCATCTGACTAGCACAACAACCCTCTGGTATAATGCAGGAGGACGCTTCAGCATCTGTTTACCATCTGACTAGCACAACAACCCTCTAGTATAATGCAGGAGGACGCTTCAGCATCTGGTTACCATCTGACTAGCACAACAACCTTCTAGTATAGTGCAGGAGGACGCTTCAGCATCTGGTTACCATCTGACTAGCACAACAACCCTCTAGTATAATGCAGGAGGACGCTTCAGCATCTGACTAGCACAACAACCCTCTAGTATAGTGCAGGAGGACGCTTCAGCATCTGGTTACCATCTGACTAGCACAACAACCTTCTAGTATAATGCAGGAGGACGCTTCAGCATCTGGTTACCATCTGACTAGCACAACAACCTTCTAGTATAGTACAGGAGGACGCTTCAGCATCTGGTTACCATCTGACTAGCACAACAACCTTCTAGTATAGTGCAGGAGGACGCTTCAGCATCTGGTTACCATCTGACTAGCACAACAACCCTCTAGTATAATGCAGGAGGATGGTTCAGGGTCTGGTTACCATCTGACTAGCACAACAACCCTCCAGTATAGTGCAGGAGGACGCTTCAGCATCTGGTTACCATGTGACTAGCACAACAACCCTCTAGTATAGTGCAGGAGGACACTTCAGCATCTGGTTACCATCTAACTAGCACAACAACCCTCTAGTATAGTGCAGGAGGACGCTTCAGCATCTGGTTACCATCTGACTAACACAACAACCTTCTAGTATAGTGCAGGAGGACGCTTCAGCATCTGGTTACCAGGTGACTGCACAACAACCCTCTAGTATAATGCAGGAGGACGCTTCAGCATCTGGTTACCATCTTACTAGCACAACAACCCTCTAGTATAGTGCAGGAGAACGCTTCAGCATCTGGTTACCATCTGACTAGCACAACAACCTTCTAGTATAGTGCAGGAGGACTCTTCAGCATCTGATTACCATCTGACTAGCACAACAACCCTCTACTATAATGCAGGAGGACGCTTCAGCATCTGGTTACCATCTGACTAGCACAACAACCCTCTAGTATAGTGCAGGAGGACGCTTCAGCATCTGGTTACCATCTGAATAGCACAACAACCCTCTGGTATAATGCAGGAGGACGCTTCAGCATCTGGTTACCATCTGACTAGCACAACAACCCTCTAGTATAGTGCAGGAGGACGCTTCAGCATCTGGTTACCATCTGACTAGCACAACAACCCTCTAGTATAGTGCAGGAGGACGCTTCAGCATCTGGTTACCATCTGACTAGCACAACAACCTTCTAGTATAATGCAGGAGGACACTTCAGCATCTGGTTACCATCTGACTAGCACAACAACCTTCTAGTATAGTGCAGGAGGACACTTCAGCATCTGGTTACCATCTGACTAGCACAACAACCTTCTAGTATAGTGCAGGAGGACGCTTCAGCATCTGGTTACCATCTGACTAGCACAACAACCCTCTAGTATAGTGCAGGAGGACGCTTCAGCATCTGGTTACCATCTGACTAGCACAACAACCTTCTAGTATAATGCAGGAGGACGCTTCAGCATCTGACTACTACAACAACCTTCTAGTATAGTGCAGGAGGACTCTTCAGCATCTGGTTACCATCTGACTAGCACAACAACCCTCTAGTATAATGCAGGAGGACGCTTCAGCATCTGACTAGTACAACAACCTTCTAGTATAGTGCAGGAGGACTCTTCAGCATCTGGTTACCATCTGACTAGCACAACAACCTTCTAGTATAGTGCAGGAGGATGCTTCAGCATCTGGTTACCAGGTGACTGCACAACAACCCTCTAGTATATTGCAGGAGGACGCTTCAGTATCTGGTTACCATCTGACTAGCACAACAACCCTCTAGTATAATGCAGGAGGACGCTTCAGCATCTGGTTACCATCTTACTAGCACAACAACCCTCTAGTATAGTGCAGGAGGACGCTTCAGCATCTGGTTACCATCTGACTAGCACAACAACCTTCTAGTATAGTGCAGGAGGACGCTTCAGCATCTGGTTGCCATCTGACTAGCACAACAACCTTCTAGTATAGTGCAGGAGGACTCTTCAGCATCTGGTTACCATCTGACTAGCACAACAACCCTCTAGTATAGTGCAGGAGGACGCTTCAGCATCTGGTTACCATCTGACTAGCACAACAACCCTCTAGTATATTGCAGGAGGATGCTTCAGCATCTGGTTACCATCTGACTAGCACAACAACCCTCTAGTATAGTGCAGGAGGACGCTTCAGCATCTGGTTACCATCTGACTAGCACAACAACCCTCTGGTATAATGCAGGAGGACACTTCAGCATCTGGTTACCATCTGACTAGCACAACAACCCTCTAGTATAGTGCAGGAGGACGCTTCAGCATCTGGTTACCATCTGACTAGCACAACAACCTTCTAGTATAATGCAGGAGGACGCTTCAGCATCTGACTACTACAACAACCTTCTAGTATAGTGCAGGAGGACTCTTCAGCATCTGGTTACCATCTGACTAGCATAACAACCTTCTAGCATAATGCAGGAGGACGCTTCAGCATCTGACTAGCACAACAACCCTCTAGTATAATGCAGGAGGACGCTTCAGCATCTGGTTACCATCTAACTAGCACAACAACCCTCTGGTATAATGCAGGAGGAGACTTCAGCATCTGGTTACCATCTGACTAGCACAACAACCCCCTAGTATAATGCAGGAGGACGCTTCAGCATCAGGTTACCATCTGACTAGCACAACAACCCTCTAGTATAGTGCAGGAGGACGCTTCAGCATCTGGTTACCATCTGACTAGCACAACAACCCTCTAGTATAGTGCAGGAGGGCGCTTCAGCATCTGGTTACCATCTGACTAGCACAACAACCCTCTGGTATAATGCAGGAGGACACTTCAGCTTCTGGTTACCATCTGACTAGCACAACAACCCTCTAGTATAATGCAGGAGGACACTTCAGCATCTGACTAGCACAACAACCTTCTAGTATAGTGTAGGAGGACTCTTCAGCATCTGGTTACCATCTGACTAGCATAACAACCTTCAAGTATAATGCAGGAGGACGCTTCAGCATCTGACTAGCACAACAACCCTCTAGTATAATGCAGTAGGACGCTTCAGCATCTGGTTACCATCTGACTAGCACAACAACCCTCTGGTATAATGCAGGAGGACGCTTCAGCATCTGATTACCATCTGACTAGCACAACAACCCTCTAGTATAATGCAGGAGGACGCTTCAGCATCTGGTTACCATCTGACTAGCACAACAACCTTCTAGTATAGTGCAGGAGGACGCTTCAGCATCTGGTTACCATCTGACTAGCACAACAACCCTCTAGTATAATGCAGGAGGACGCTTCAGCATCTGACTACTACAACAACCTTCTAGTATAGTGCAGGAGGACTCTTCAGCATCTGGTTACCATCTGACTAGCACAACAACCCTCTAGTATAATGCAGGAGGACGCTTCAGCATCTGACTACTACAACAACCTTCTAGTATAGTGCAGGAGGACTCTTCAGCATCTGGTTACCATCTGACTAGCACAACAACCCTCTAGTATAATGCAGGAGGACGCTTCAGCATCTGACTAGTACAACAACCTTCTAGTATAGTGCAGGAGGACTCTTCAGCATCTGGTTACCATCTGACTAGCACAACAACCTTCTAGTATAGTGCAGGAGGATGCTTCAGCATCTGGTTACCAGGTGACTGCACAACAACCCTCTAGTATATTGCAGGAGGACGCTTCAGTATCTGGTTACCATCTGACTAGCACAACAACCCTCTAGTATAATGCAGGAGGACGCTTCAGCATCTGGTTACCATCTTACTAGCACAACAACCCTCTAGTATAGTGCAGGAGGACGCTTCAGCATCTGGTTACCATCTGACTAGCACAACAACCTTCTAGTATAGTGCAGGAGGACGCTTCAGCATCTGGTTACCATCTGACTAGCACAACAACCTTCTAGTATAATGCAGGAGGACGCTTCAGCATCTGACTACTACAACAACCTTCTAGTATAGTGCAGGAGGACTCTTCAGCATCTGGTTACCATCTGACTAGCATAACAACCTTCTAGCATAATGCAGGAGGACGCTTCAGCATCTGACTAGCACAACAACCCTCTAGTATAATGCAGGAGGACGCTTCAGCATCTGGTTACCATCTAACTAGCACAACAACCCTCTGGTATAATGCAGGAGGAGACTTCAGCATCTGGTTACCATCTGACTAGCACAACAACCCCCTAGTATAATGCAGGAGGACGCTTCAGCATCAGGTTACCATCTGACTAGCACAACAACCCTCTAGTATAGTGCAGGAGGACTCTTCAGCATCTGGTTACCATCTGACTAGCACAACAACCCTCTAGTATAATGCAGGAGGACGCTTCAGCATCTGGTTACCATCTGACTAGCACAACAACCTTCTAGTATAGTGCAGGAGGACGCTTCAGCATCTGGTTACCATCTGACTAGCACAACAACCCTCTAGTATAATGCAGGAGGACGCTTCAGCATCTGGTTACCATCTGAATAGCACAACAACCCTCTAGTATAATGCAGGAGGACGCTTCAGCATCTGGTTACCATCTGACTAACACAACAACCCTCTAGTATAATGCAGGAGGACGCTTCAGCATCTGGTTACCATCTGACTAGCACAACAACCCTCTAGTATAATGCAGGAGGACATTTCAGCATCTGGTTACCATCTGAATGCACAACAACCCTCTAGTATATTGCAGGAGGACACTTCAGCATCTGGTTACCATCTGACTAGCACAACAACCCTCTAGTATAATGCAGCAGGACGCTTCAGCATCTGATTACCATCTGACTAGCACAACAACCCTCTACTATAATGCAGGAGGACGCTTCAGCATCTGGTTACCATCTGACTAGCACAACAACCCTCTAGTATAGTGCAGGAGGACGCTTCAGCATCTGGTTACCATCTGAATAGCACAACAACCCTCTGGTATAATGCAGGAGGACGCTTCAGCATCTGGTTACCATCTGACTAGCACAACAACCTTCTAGTATAGTGCAGGAGGACGCTTCAGCATCTGGTTACCATCTGACTAGCACAACAACCCTCTAGTATAGTGCAGGAGGACGCTTCAGCATCTGGTTACCATCTGACTAGCACAACAACCTTCTAGTATAATGCAGGAGGACGCTTCAGCATCTGACTACTACAACAACCTTCTAGTATAGTGCAGGAGGACGCTTCAGCATCTGGTTACCATCTGACTAGCACAACAACCCTCTAGTATAATGCAGGAGGACGCTTCAGCATCTGACTAGTACAACAACCTTCTAGTATAGTGCAGGAGGACTCTTCAGCATCTGGTTACCATCTGACTAGCACAACAACCTTCTAGTATAGTGCAGGAGGACGCTTCAGCATCTGGTTACCATCTGACTAGCACAACAACCTTCTAGTATAATGCAGGAGGACGCTTCAGCATCTGGTTACCATCTGACTAGCACAACAACCTTCTAGTATAGTGCAGGAGGACACTTCAGCATCTGGTTACCATCTGACTAGCACAACAACCCTTTAATATAATGCAGGAGGACACTTCAGCATCTGGTTACCATCTGACTAGCACAACAACCTTCTAGTATAGTAAAGGAGGACGCTTCAGCATCTGGTTACCATCTGACTAGCACAACAACCCTCTAGTATAATGCAGGAGGACGCTTCAGCATCTGACTAGCACAACAACCTTCTAGTATAATGCAGGAGGACGCTTCAGCATCTGGTTACCATCTGACTAGCACAACAACCTTCTAGTATAGTACAGGAGGACGCTTCAGCATCTGGTTACCATCTGACTAGCACAACAACCTTCTAGTATAGTGCAGGAGGACGCTTCAGCATCTGGTTACCATCTGACTAGCACAACAACCCTCTAGTATAATGCAGGAGGATGGTTCAGCGTCTGGTTACCATCTGACTAGCACAACAACCCTCCAGTATAGTGCAGGAGGACGCTTCAGCATCTGGTTACCATGTGACTAGCACAACAACCCTCTAGTATAGTGCAGGAGGACACTTCAGCATCTGGTTACCATCTAACTAGCACAACAACCCTCTAGTATAGTGCAGGAGGACGCTTCAGCATCTGGTTAACATCTGACTAACACAACAACCTTCTAGTATAGTGCAGGAGGACGCTTCAGCATCTGGTTACCAGGTGACTGCACAACAACCCTCTAGTATAATGCAGGAGGACGCTTCAGCATCTGGTTACCATCTTACTAGCACAACAACCCTCTAGTATAGTGCAGGAGAACGCTTCAGCATCTGGTTACCATCTGACTAGCACAACAACCTTCTAGTATAGTGCAGGAGGACTCTTCAGCATCTGATTACCATCTGACTAGCACAACAACCCTCTACAATAATGCAGGAGGACGCTTCAGCATCTGGTTACCATCTGACTAGCACAACAACCCTCTAGTATAGTGCAGGAGGACGCTTCAGCATCTGGTTACCATCTGAATAGCACAACAACCCTCTGGTATAATGCAGGAGGACGCTTCAGCATCTGGTTACCATCTGACTAGCACAACAACCCTCTAGTATAGTGCAGGAGGACGCTTCAGCATCTGGTTACCATCTGACTAGCACAACAACCCTCTAGTATAGTGCAGGAGGACGCTTCAGCATCTGGTTACCATCTGACTAGTACAACAACCTTCTAGTATAATGCAGGAGGACACTTCAGCATCTGGTTACCATCTGACTAGCACAACAACCTTCTAGTATAGTGCAGGAGGACGCTTCAGCATCTGGTTACCATCTGACTAGCACAACAACCTTCTAGTATAGTGCAGGAGGACGCTTCAGCATCTGGTTACCATCTGACTAGCACAACAACCCTCTAGTATAGTGCAGGAGGACGCTTCAGCATCTGGTTACCATCTGACTAGCACAACAACCTTCTAGTATAATGCAGGAGGACGCTTCAGCATCTGACTACTACAACAACCTTCTAGTATAGTGCAGGAGGACTCTTCAGCATCTGGTTACCATCTGACTAGCACAACAACCCTCTAGTATAATGCAGGAGGACGCTTCAGCATCTGACTAGTACAACAACCTTCTAGTATAGTGCAGGAGGACTCTTCAGCATCTGGTTACCATCTGACTAGCACAACAACCTTCTAGTATAGTGCAGGAGGATGCTTCAGCATCTGGTTACCAGGTGACTGCACAACAACCCTCTAGTATATTGCAGGAGGACGCTTCAGTATCTGGTTACCATCTGACTAGCACAACAACCCTCTAGTATAATGCAGGAGGACGCTTCAGCATCTGGTTACCATCTTACTAGCACAACAACCCTCTAGTATAGTGCAGGAGGACGCTTCAGCATCTGGTTACCATCTGACTAGCACAACAACCTTCTAGTATAGTGCAGGAGGACGCTTCAGCATCTGGTTGCCATCTGACTAGCACAACAACCTTCTAGTATAGTGCAGGAGGACTCTTCAGCATCTGGTTACCATCTGACTAGCACAACAACCCTCTAGTATAGTGCAGGAGGACGCTTCAGCATCTGGTTACCATCTGACTAGCACAACAACCCTCTAGTATATTGCAGGAGGATGCTTCAGCATCTGGTTACCATCTGACTAGCACAACAACCCTCTAGTATAGTGCAGGAGGACGCTTCAGCATCTGGTTACCATCTGACTAGCACAACAACCCTCTGGTATAATGCAGGAGGACACTTCAGCATCTGGTTACCATCTGACTAGCACAACAACCCTCTAGTATAGTGCAGGAGGACGCTTCAGCATCTGGTTACCATCTGACTAGCACAACAACCTTCTAGTATAATGCAGGAGGACGCTTCAGCATCTGACTACTACAACAACCTTCTAGTATAGTGCAGGAGGACTCTTCAGCATCTGGTTACCATCTGACTAGCATAACAACCTTCTAGCATAATGCAGGAGGACGCTTCAGCATCTGACTAGCACAACAACCCTCTAGTATAATGCAGGAGGACGCTTCAGCATCTGGTTACCATCTAACTAGCACAACAACCCTCTGGTATAATGCAGGAGGACACTTCAGCATCTGGTTACCATCTGACTAGCACAACAACCCCCTAGTATAATGCAGGAGGACGCTTCAGCATCTGGTTACCATCTGACTAGCACAACAACCCTCTAGTATAGTGCAGGAGGACTCTTCAGCATCTGGTTACCATCTGACTAGCACAACAACCCTCTAGTATAATGCAGGAGGACGCTTCAGCATCTGGTTACCATCTGACTAGCACAACAACCTTCTAGTATAGTGCAGGAGGACGCTTCAGCATCTGGTTACCATCTGACTAGCACAACAACCCTCTAGTATAATGCAGGAGGACGCTTCAGCATCTGGTTACCATCTGAATAGCACAACAACCCTCTAGTATAATGCAGGAGGACGCTTCAGCATCTGGTTACCATCTGACTAACACAACAACCCTCTAGTATAATGCAGGAGGACGCTTCAGCATCTGGTTACCATCTGACTAGCACAACAACCCTCTAGTATAATGCAGGAGGACACTTCAGCATCTGGTTACCATCTGAATGCACAACAACCCTCTAGTATATTGCAGGAGGACACTTCAGCATCTGGTTACCATCTGACTAGCACAACAACCCTCTAGTATAATGCAGCAGGACGCTTCAGCATCTGATTACCATCTGACTAGCACAACAACCCTCTACTATAATGCAGGAGGACGCTTCAGCATCTGGTTACCATCTGACTAGCACAACAACCCTCTAGTATAGTGCAGGAGGACGCTTCAGCATCTGGTTACCATCTGAATAGCACAACAACCCTCTGGTATAATGCAGGAGGACGCTTCAGCATCTGGTTACCATCTGACTAGCACAACAACCCTCTAGTATAGTGCAGGAGGACGCTTCAGCATCTGGTTACCATCTGACTAGCACAACAACCCTCTAGTATAGTGCAGGAGGACGCTTCAGCATCTGGTTACCATCTGACTAGCACAACAACCTTCTAGTATAATGCAGGAGGACACTTCAGCATCTGGTTACCATCTGACTAGCACAACAACCTTCTAGTATAGTGCAGGAGGACGCTTCAGCATCTGGTTACCATCTGACTAGCACAACAACCTTCTAGTATAGTGCAGGAGGACGCTTCAGCATCTGGTTACCATCTGACTAGCACAACAACCCTCTAGTATAGTGCAGGAGGACGCTTCAGCATCTGGTTACCATCTGACTAGCACAACAACCTTCTAGTATAATGCAGGAGGACGCTTCAGCATCTGACTACTACAACAACCTTCTAGTATAGTGCAGGAGGACGCTTCAGCATCTGGTTACCATCTGACTAGCACAACAACCCTCTAGTATAATGCAGGAGGACGCTTCAGCATCTGACTAGTACAACAACCTTCTAGTATAGTGCAGGAGGACTCTTCAGCATCTGGTTACCATCTGACTAGCACAACAACCTTCTAGTATAGTGCAGGAGGACGCTTCAGCATCTGGTTACCATCTGACTAGCACAACAACCTTCTAGTATAATGCAGGAGGACGCTTCAGCATCTGGTTACCATCTGACTAGCACAACAACCTTCTAGTATAGTGCAGGAGGACACTTCAGCATCTGGTTACCATCTGACTAGCACAACAACCCTCTAATATAATGCAGGAGGACACTTCAGCATCTGGTTACCATCTGACTAGCACAACAACCTTCTAGTATAGTACAGGAGGACGCTTCAGCATCTGGTTACCATCTGACTAGCACAACAACCCTCTAGTATAATGCAGGAGGACGCTTCAGCATCTGACTAGCACAACAACCTTCTAGTATAATGCAGGAGGACGCTTCAGCATCTGGTTACTTCTGACTAGCACAACAACCCTCTAGTATAATGCAGGAGGACGCTTCAGCATCTGGTTACCATCTGACTAGCACAACAACCCTCTAGTATAATGCAGGAGGATGGTTCAGCGTCTGGTTACCATCTGACTAGCACAACAACCCTCTAGTATAGTGCAGGAGGACGCTTCAGCATCTGGTTACCATGTGACTAGCACAACAACCCTCTAGTATAGTGCAGGAGGACACTTCAGCATCTGGTTACCATCTAACTAGCAAAACAACCCTCTAGTATAGTGCAGGAGGACGCTTCAGCATCTGGTTACCATCTGACTAACACAACAACCTTCTAGTATAGTGCAGGAGGACGCTTCAATATCTGGTTACCAGGTGACTGCACAACAACCCTCTAGTATAATGCAGGAGGACGCTTCAGTATCTGGTTACCATCTGACTAGCACAACAACCCTCTAGTATAATGCAGGAGGACGCTTCAGCATCTGGTTACCATCTTACTAGCACAACAACCCTCTAGTATAGTGCAGGAGGACGCTTCAGCATCTGGTTACCATCTGACTAGCACAACAACTTTCTAGTATAGTGCAGGAGGACGCTTCAGCATCTGGTTGCCATCTGACTAGCACAACAACCTTCTAGTATAGTGCAGGAGGACTCTTCAGCATCTGGTTACCATCTGACTAGCACAACAACCCTCTAGTATAGTGCAGGAGGACGCTTCAGCATCTGGTTACCATCTGACTAGCACAGCAACCCTCTAGTATATTGCAGGAGGATGCTTCAGCATCTGGTTACCATCTGACTAGCACAACAACCCTCTAGTATAGTGCAGGAGGACGCTTCAGCATCTGGTTACCATCTGACTAGCACAACAACCCTCTGGTATAATGCAGGAGGACACTTCAGCATCTGGTTACCATCTGACTAGCACAACAACCCTCTAGTATAGTGCAGGAGGACGCTTCAGCATCTGGTTACCATCTGACTAGCACAACAACCTTCTAGTATAATGCAGGAGGACGCTTCAGCATCTGACTAGTACAACAACCTTCTAGTATAGTGCAGGAGGACTCTTCAGCATCTGGTTACCATCTGACTAGCATAACAACCTTCTAGCATAATGCAGGAGGACGCTTCAGCATCTGACTAGCACAACAACCCTCTAGTATAATGCAGGAGGACGCTTCAGCATCTGGTTACCATCTAACTAGCACAACAACCCTCTGGTATAATGCAGGAGGAGACTTCAGCATCTGGTTACCATCTGACTAGCACAACAACCCCCTAGTATAATGCAGGAGGACGCTTCAGCATCAGGTTACCATCTGACTAGCACAACAACCCTCTAGTATAGTGCAGGAGGACTCTTCAGCATCTGGTTACCATCTGACTAGCACAACAACCCTCTAGTATAATGCAGGAGGACGCTTCAGCATCTGGTTACCATCTGACTAGCACAACAACCTTCTAGTATAGTGCAGGAGGACGCTTCAGCATCTGGTTACCATCTGACTAGCACAACAACCCTCTAGTATAATGCAGGAGGACGCTTCAGCATCTGGTTACCATCTGATTAGCACAACAACCCTCTAGTATAATGCAGGAGGACTCTTAAGCATCTGGTTACCATCTGACTAGCGTAACAACCCTCTAGTATAGTGCAGGAGGACGCTTCAGCATCTGGTTACTATCTGACTGCACAACAACCCTCTAGTATAGTGCAGGAGGACGCTTCAGCATCTGGTTACCATCTGACTAGCACAACAACCGTCTAGTATAGTGCAGGAGGACGCTTCAGCATCTGACTAGCACAACAACCTTCTAGTATAGTGCAGGAGGACGCTTCAGCATCTGACTAGCACAACAACCTTCTAGTATAATGCAGGAGGACGCTTCAGCATCTGGTTACCATCTGACTAGCACAACAACCCTCTGGTATAATGCAGGAGGACGCTTCAGCATCTGGTTACCATCTGACTAGCACAACAACCCTCTAGTATAATGCAGGAGGAAGCTTCAGCATCTGGTTACCATCTGACTGCACAACAACCCTCTAGCATATTGCAGGAGGACGCTTCAGCATCTGGTTACCAACTGACTGCACAACAACCCTCTAGTATAATGCAGGAGGAAGCTTCAGCATCTGGTTACCATCTTACAGCACAACAACCCTCTAGCATATTGCAGGAGGACGCTTCAGCATCTGGTTACCATCTGACTGCACAACAACCCTCTAGCATATTGCAGGAGGACACTTCAGCATCTGGTTACCATCTGACTGCACAACAACCCTCTAGTATAGTGCAGGAGGACGCTTCAGCATCTGGTTACCATCTGACTGCACAACAACCCTCTAGTATACTGCAGGAGGACGCTTCAGCATCTGGTTACCATCTGACTAGCACAACAACCTTCTAGTATAGTACAGGAGGACGCTTCAGCATCTGGTTACCATCTGACTAGCACAACAACCCTCTAGTATAATGCAGGAGGACGCTTCAGCATCTGACTAGCACAACAACCTTCTAGTATAATGCAGGAGGACGCTTCAGCATCTGGTTACCATCTGACTAGCACAACAACCCTCTAGTATAATGCAGGAGGACGCTTCAGCATCTGGTTACCATCTGACTAGCACAACAACCCTCTAGTATAATGCAGGAGGATGGTTCAGCGTCTGGTTACCATCTGACTAGCACAACAACCCTCTAGTATAGTGCAGGAGGACGCTTCAGCATCTGGTTACCATGTGACTAGCACAACAACCCTCTAGTATAGTGCAGGAGGACACTTCAGCATCTGGTTACCATCTAACTAGCACAACAACCCTCTAGTATAGTGCAGGAGGACGCTTCAGCATCTGGTTACCATCTGACTAACACAACAACCTTCTAGTATAGTGCAGGAGGACGCTTCAGCATCTGGTTACCAGGTGACTGCACAACAACCCTCTAGTATAATGCAGGAGGACGCTTCAGTATCTGGTTACCATCTGACTAGCACAACAACCCTCTAGTATAGTGCAGGAGGACGCTTCAGCATCTGGTTACCATCTGACTAGCACAACAACTTTCTAGTATAGTGCAGGAGGACGCTTCAGCATCTGGTTGCCATCTGACTAGCACAACAACCTTCTAGTATAGTGCAGGAGGACTCTTCAGCATCTGGTTACCATCTGACTAGCACAACAACCCTCTAGTATAGTGCAGGAGGACGCTTCAGCATCTGGTTACCATCTGACTAGCACAACAACCCTCTAGTATATTGCAGGAGGATGCTTCAGCATCTGGTTACCATCTGACTAGCACAACAACCCTCTAGTATAGTGCAGGAGGACGCTTCAGCATCTGGTTACCATCTGACTAGCACAACAACCCTCTGGTATAATGCAGGAGGACACTTCAGCATCTGGTTACCATCTGACTAGCACAACAACCCTCTACTATAGTGCAGGAGGACGCTTCAGCATCTGGTTACCATCTGACTAGCACAACAACCTTCTAGTATAATGCAGGAGGACGCTTCAGCATCTGACTAGTACAACAACCTTCTAGTATAGT
The DNA here is from genome assembly GCF_029448725.1 of Salvelinus fontinalis. Lineage (NCBI taxonomy): Eukaryota > Metazoa > Chordata > Actinopteri > Salmoniformes > Salmonidae > Salvelinus > Salvelinus fontinalis. Next base: position 90,284,372 of record NC_074665.1, on the reverse strand, counting down.
GCAGGAGGACTCTTCAGCATCTGGTTACCATCTGACTAGCATAACAACCTTCTAGCATAATGCAGGAGGACGCTTCAGCATCTGACTAGCACAACAACCCTCTAGTATAATGCAGGAGGACGCTTCAGCATCTGGTTACCATCTAACTAGCACAACAACCCTCTGGTATAATGCAGGAGGAGACTTCAGCATCTGGTTACCATCTGACTAGCACAACAACCCCCTAGTATAATGCAGGAGGACGCTTCAGCATCAGGTTACCATCTGACTAGCACAACAACCCTCTAGTATAGTGCAGGAGGACTCTTCAGCATCTGGTTACCATCTGACTAGCACAACAACCCTCTAGTATAATGCAGGAGGACGCTTCAGCATCTGGTTACCATCTGACTAGCACAACAACCTTCTAGTATAGTGCAGGAGGACGCTTCAGCATCTGGTTACCATCTGACTAGCACAACAACCCTCTAGTATAATGCAGGAGGAAGCTTCAGCATCTGGTTACCATCTGAATAGCACAACAACCCTCTAGTATAATGCAGGAGGACGCTTCAGCATCTGGTTACCATCTGACTAACACAACAACCCTCTAGTATAATGCAGGAGGACGCTTCAGCATCTGGTTACCATCTGACTAGCACAACAACCCTCTAGTATAATGCAGGAGGACGTTTCAGCATCTGGTTACCATCTGACTGCACAACAACCCTCTAGTATATTGCAGGAGGACTCTTCAGCATCTGGTTACCATCTGACTAGCACAACAACCCTCTAGTATAGTGCAGGAGGACTCTTCAGCATCTGGTTACCATCTGATTAGCACAACAACCCTCTAGTATAATGCAGGAGGACTCTTCAGCATCTGGTTACCATCTGACTAGCATAACAACCCTCTAGTATAGTGCAGGAGGACGCTTCAGCATCTGGTTACCATCTGACTAGCACAACAACCCTCTAGTATAGTGCAGGAGGACGCTTCAGCATCTGGTTACCATCTGACTAGCACAACAACCGTCTAGTATAGTGCAGGAGGACGCTTCAGCATCTGACTAGCACAACAACCTTCTAGTATAGTGCAGGAGGACGCTTCAGCATCTGACTAGCACAACAACCTTCTAGTATAATGCAGGAGGACGCTTCAGCATCTGGTTACCATCTGACTAGCACAACAACCCTCTGGTATAATGCAGGAGGACGCTTCAGCATCTGGTTACCATCTGACTAGCACAACAACCCTCTAGTATAATGCAGGAGGAAGCTTCAGCATCTGGTTACCATCTGACTGCACAACAACCCTCTAGCATATTGCAGGAGGACGCTTCAGCATCTGGTTACCATCTGACTGCACAACAACCCTCTAGTATAATGCAGGAGGAAGCTTCAGCATCTGGTTACCATCTGACTGCACAACAACCCTCTAGCATATTGCAGGAGGACGCTTCAGCATCTGGTTACCATCTGACTGCACAACAACCCTCTAGCATATTGCAGGAGGACACTTCAGCATCTGGTTACCATCTGACTGCACAACAACCCTCTAGTATAGTGCAGGAGGACGCTTCAGCATCTGGTTACCATCTGACTGCACAACAACCCTCTAGTATAGTGCAGGAGGACACTTCAGCATCTGGTTACCATCTGACTGCACAACAACCCTCTAGTATAGTGCAGGAGGACGCTTCAGCATCTGGTTACCATCAGACTAGCACAACAACCCTCTAGTATAGTGCAGGAGGACGCTTCAGCATCTGGTTACCATGTGACTGCACAACAACCCTCTATAGTAATTAAGCAATGTCAAGTCGTGAACATTCCTACTTTTGTGGCAGACAATTTGTTCTCTCTCCCATTCTCTCTCCCTCCTTCCCCCACACTCTCTCCCTTCCTCCGCCACACTCACTCTCTCTGTCCCTCCACTCTCTCCCTCTCTCTCTCTAGCTCTCTGTGAGAAGTAAGGAGCACAAGCTACCTGATCCAGGTATATAGGGAATAGGGTAACATTTGGGATGCAGACCATGTCACTCACTGAGGAGTAAGGTGTCTGTCCATGTCTGTTATATCTAGACTGAGGAGAGAGGTGTCTGTCCATGTCTGTTATATCTAGACTGAGGAGAGAGGTGTCTGTCCATGTCTGTTATATCTAGACTGAGGAGAGAGGTGTCTGTCCATGTCTGTTATATCTAGACTGAGGAGAGAGGTGTCTGTCCATGTCTGTTATATCTAGACTGAGGAGAGAGGTGTCTGTCCATGTGTATTATATCTAGACTGAGGAGAGAGGTGTCTGTCCATGTCTGTTATATCTAGACTGAGGAGAGAGGTGTCTGTCCATGTCTGTTATATCTAGACTGAGGAGAGAGGTGTCTGTCCATGTCTGTTATATCTAGACTGAGGAGAGAGGTGTCTGTCCATGTGTATTATATCTAGACTGAGGAGAGAGGTGTCTGTCCATGTCTGTTATATCTAGACTGAGGAGAGAGGTGTCTGTCCATGTCTGTTATATCTAGACTGAGGAGAGAGGTGTCTGTCCATGTGTATTATATCTAGACTGAGGAGAGAGGTGTCTGTCCATGTCTGTTATATCTAGACTGAGGAGAGAGGTGTCTGTCCATGTCTGTTATATCTAGACTGAGGAGAGAGGTGTCTGTCCATGTCTGTTATATCTAGACTGAGGAGAGAGGTGTCTGTCCATGTCTGTTATATCTAGACTGAGGAGAGAGGTGTCTGTCCATGTGTATTATATCTAGACTGAGGAGAGAGGTGTCTGTCCATGTGTATTATATCTAGACTGAGGAGAGAGGTGTCTGTCCATGTGTATTATATCTAGACTGAGGAGAGAGGTGTCTGTCCATGTCTGTTATATCTGCAGATTAGACAGTTCCCTATATTGTGCCCTTTGACCAGAGCCCTATGTGCAAGACGGTATGATTTGGGACCTGTCACTCCTGAAGGGCTATAGCATTGCTGTTTTACCTCTGAGGTCGGTCTGAGCGCGTCCTGCCCCGGTGTGTGTGTTCTGTCGGTTCATGTGCATGGACATGCTCAGCGGAGTGTGTCTCTGATCCTCCAGGTAGGCCACGTCCTCCAGCTGAGCCCAGCTGGTGGCTGAGGGTGTGTATGAAGCGGGCAGGTGGGGACAAAGCAGGAGAGGCGAGAAAGAAACTGTTAGCTTTGAATCACATACAGCATTATATTAGCTCATGCCAGCATCTTGAGGCGGTTTGGCTGTCAAGCCAGGGTGAGTTAGTTCACAGTAAAGGTTAGAGAGGAGGGCGGAAGGTAGGGATGCAATATGGCTGTTCCATGGAACTGTCCCCCAACCCCCTCTGAATGACTGTTCCATGGACTTGTTCCCCTCCCTCTGCGGGGCTGTTCCAGATGCCACCCAGACCCTGTGGATTAATTAACTCTGCAGACAAATATCTTATTCATGGAGAGAAAGCCTTCACACTGACACTGCTGTGTCTGGAGACCAGCTCTGCTCTGGGGCCACTGCATCTTCAATGGGATTAGAAGAGTTTGTGTGTGTGTGTGTGTGTGTGTGTGTGTGTGTGTGTGTGTGTGTGTGTGTGTGTGTGTGTGTGTGTGTGTGTGTGTGTGTGTGTGTGTGTGTGTGTGTGTGTGTGTGTGTGTGTGTGTGTGTGTGTGTGTGTGTGTGTGTGTGTGTGTGTGTGTGTGTGTGTGTGTGTGTGTGAGCTGCAGCCGCCAAGCCAGTCAGAACAAGACATCTTCAACGTCAGACCACAGCCTCAATGGGGATGTGATGGTAACATTAGATGTACTAATGCACAGTCCAGCCAGCTATCCCACAACGCATTTCAGAAATAAACTGAATGCTACTGTCTCCTCTAAAATGTGATGTTCGCCCAATCTCCCGCTCCCTTTATGAGGAGTATTATAGACAGAGATATTATAGATATAGTTATTATAGACAGAGGTATTATAGACAGAGACATTATAGATAGAGATATTATAGACAGAGATATTATAGACAGAGATATTATATATATAGTTATTATAGACAGAGGTATTATAGACAGAGGTATTATAGACAGAGGTATTATAGACAGAGACATTATAGACAGAGACATTATAGACAGAGACATTATAGATAGAGTTATTATAGATAGAGGTACTATAGACAGAGATATTATAGAGGTATTATAGACAGATGTATTATAGATAGAGGTACTATAGATAGAGGTACTATAGACAGAGATATTACATATATAGTTATTATAGAGGTACTATAGATAGAGGTACTATAGACAGAGATATTACATATATAGTTATTATAGAGGTATTATAGATAGAGGTACTATAGACAGAGGTCACTGAAAATAAGAATTTGTTCTTAACTGACTTGCCTAGTAAAATTAAATATATATTTTTTTACAACATTAACAATGTCTACACTGTATTTCTGTTCAATTTGATGTTATTTTAATGGACAAAAAATACATGTGCTTTTCTTTAAAAAATAAGGACATTTCTAAGTGACCCCAGACTTTTGAAAGGTAGTGAACGTTTCACAATATTTAGATGTAAACCTGACAGCTGGGAAAGAGATACAGTTAAGTGTGTTTCCTGTCCTTCATGAGATCACCAACGTAAACACACTTGACATGACTGTCCCTTAAGTGTCCACGGACAATTACTACATTCTCAAAAATATAAATATTGTTTAATTATTCAAACTTTTGATGTCCAAGGGTCTCTCTGTGTTCCACAGTTTACAATCCAACTCGAACACACCAGAGCATAGAGGCAGCGTATTTTATGAACGCCCATAAAACTGCTCTCCCGCTCTACGAGAGAGAGCACTCTGTAGAGTGGACCCACTGATCTGGAGCGGACCCAACCTGATCCTTCACAGGAGAGTTATGACAACCTGAAGGGAACGCTCGTTAATACAGCTCATCTCCCATGAATGCCTCTGCTCTGAATAGCAAGACGATGATAGAGTAAGATCAGTCAGGAACGGCAGCCTGTTATGTCATTTTTTAAGATGCATTTAGCCATTTGGAGAATAAGCTATTTGAGGCATGCCATAATTGTCACAATTCGATACGCATATCAATTTTCCACGTAATGTTCCCTTCTCCTCAATGTGTTTTGGCTAAAAGCCTTTGAAGAAAACAACTCTGCACTCTGTTATTTACACACACATGCCAGGGAGTTTTCAGAACACTTGGTTTTAGACTTGCAGCCTCAACATGGAGATAAGAGAACAGAATGTGCAAAATAAACATGTTTTCCCCGGAATCAAACAAATAACTGTCATCATTCTCTTGCTCTGTTTAGAGAAACAGGGGGAGGAAGGACACTTCATAAGGTCACAGTCAAGGTTAATCTGTAGGTCAACGTCAAAGGTCAAAGGTTAGGATATATGTGTAGGTTATATGTGACTTGTTTCAGGAAACTAGGCATATGTTGCGGGTCACTACTTTACAGGAGAGCTGTTTGAACTTAAACTTTAACAAAAAAATCGAAATCGATTTTTTGGCATCTGTAAATACGATTAAAATTGTTAGTTAACCAGCATTTTTGGTTAAGCCACAGAAAAAGCCAGCAACCTTCCCGCTACATATGATTGGCTGAGATAATGAGAGGGTGTCACGGATCCCTCCGGAACTTTCATTCGCACACCTGTCCCCTATTCCCACTGACTAGTACTTGTATAAGTGTGCCCTTTGGTTTCCATTGGGCTGTCGATTATTGTTACAATGTCCGTTGGTGCGTGTGAGTACCTGTGCTGTGTGTATTGGGCTTTCGTGCCCTTGTGGATTGCGCAGGTGATTACGGGTCTCGTCCCGTGTGTTAATCATTGTGCGCGTGTGTTATCTATTCGAGTTACTCCTCGCTATTTTGTTTTGGTTTCAACCTTGTGTTTTTGTATAGTGTTTGTTAGGTCTTAGTCTCCTTGCCTTTACACGACACGCCGTAATTTGGGTACAATAAAATAAAAATAAAAACACATTCCTGCATCTGTCTCCCGAATAATTTATAACAGCGTGACAGTAGGTTGGACATGCCGAGAGATGTGTTTGGATTGGTCCGCCATATAGCACACTTCTGTCTATTCCAGCTGGTCAGTTTGTGTAGGTAATCCTGTCTAACGTGGCTTTTTTTATATGTATTGTGTAGAAACCTTTTACAAAAGACTCAACTATGCAAGTATCCATTTCAGAGCACTCTCGTCTGAGTGTGCCAGATGCCAGCTAGCTGACGTTAGATGGCTGGCTAGCTAGTTAACATTATATTTATGATCTCTGTGTAGTAACGTTATCTCAGAATGCCATTTCACATGGCTAGTTATAGCCTAATGTTAGCTAGCTAACTAACTAAATAACATTGAACCTATTCGGTTAACTTTAGCTAACTATGACAATCGGTTTGTATTTTGCTAGTACTCTATGGATTGGGATTATGTTGGTTCATTGTTTAGTTAGCTAGCGAGCTGCATGTCTAAACAAAAGACCCAAAGTTAAAGCTTACTGTTAGCTAGCAAGCTAGTTGACCTTAGATGGCTGACTTGCTAGTTAACATTACGTTTATGATCTGTCTGTAGTAACGTTATCTCAGAATGCCATTTTGCATTGTTAGTTAAAGCCTAATGTTAGCTAGCTAACTAGCTAACATCGAACCTATTCAATCGGTTTGTATTTTGCTAGTACTCTATGGATTAGGATTATGGTTCATTGTTAAGATAGAATGTCTAAACAAAAGACTCCACTTCACCAGGTCATTACATTACCCATCAAGTCAGTCAGGTGTGTCTGACTGTGGTTATGGCTATCTATTGTATAATAAATCCAAAATATTTGTATCTGGAATTTGTCTTTCAGCATCAGTAAAACTCACCTGACCTCCACCAGTCATACAAGGAGATCGGTCTAATGCCTCCCATCAAAAAGAGAGCTTGCCCAAGCAAGCACAGGTTACACATGAACCATGAGGACTTGTGGCGAGTGCAGCGAACTTCATCAACAACTACGCAGATGAGCTAAATAACTTCTATGCTCGCTCCGAGGCAAGCAACCCTGAAGCATGCATGAGAGTATTAGCTGTTCCATATGAACGTGTAATAATGCTATCTGTAGCCGACCTTTAAACACGTCAACATTCACAAGGCCGCAGGGCCAGACGGATTACCAGGACATGAGCATGAGCTGACAGTTTCAAACTGTCCCTGACCAAGTCTGTAATACCAACATGTTTCAAGCAGACCACCATAGTCCCTGTGCCCAAGAACACTAAGGTAACCTGTCTCAATGATTACCGACCCGTAGCACTCACGTCTGTAGCCACAAAGTGCTTTCAAAGGCTGGTTATGGCTGGACAAAAAGAACACCTACTGTATGTGAGAATGCTATTCATTGACTACAGCTCAGCATTCAACACCATAGTGCCCTCAAAGCTCATCACTAAGCTAAGGAACCTGAGACTAAGCACCTCCCTCCGCAACTGGATCCTGGACTTCCTGACAGGCCGCACCCTGGTGGTAAGGGTAGGTAACAACACATCCGCCACACTGATCCTCAACAAGGGGGCCCCGCAAGGGTGTGTGCTAAGTCCCCTCATGTACTCCCTGTTCACTCATGACTGCACGGCCAGGCACGACTCCAACACCATCATTAAATTTGCCGATGACACAACAGTGGTAGGTCTGATCACCGACAACGATGAGACAGGCTATAGGGAGGAGGTCAGAGACCTGGCCGTGTGGTGCCAGGACAACAACCTCTTCCTCAATGTGATCAAGGTAAAGAAGATGATTGTGGACTACAGGAAATGGAGGACCGAGCTTTCTCATCTATGGGGCTATAGTGGAGCAGTTTGAGAGCATCAAGTTCCTTGGTGTCCACATCACCAACAAACTATCATGGTCCAAACACACTAAGACAGTCGTGAAGAGGGCATGACAAAGCCTATTCCACATCAGGAGACTGAAAAGATTTGGCATGTGTCCTCAGATCCTCAAAAGGTTTTACAGCTGCACCATAGAGAGCATCCTGGCTGGCTGCATCACTGCCTGGCATGGCAACTGCTCGGCCTCCGACCGCAAGGCACTACAGAGGGTAGTGCATATGGCCCGGTACATCACTGGGGCCAAGCTTCCTGCAATCCTGGACCTCTATATCAGGCGGTGTCAGAGGAAGGCCCTAAAAATTGTCAAACTCTAGCCACCCTGTCATAGACTGCTCTCTCTGCTACCGCACGGCAAGTGGTACCGGAGCACCAAGTCGAGGTCCAAAAGGCTTCTTAACAGCTTCTACCCCCAAGCCATAAGACACCGGAACAGCTAATCAAAGGGCTACCCAGACCCCTCTTTTAAACTGCTGCTACTCTCTGTTTATTATCTATGAATAGTCAAATTAACTCTACCTACATGTACATATTACCTTGACTAACCGGTGCCCCCTGTATATAGCCCCCCTATTGTTATTTTACTGCTGCTGTTCAATTATTTGTTCTATTTTTTACTTAACACTTACTGCTGCTACTCTGTTTATTATCCATGCATTGTCACTTTCTTTTCTTTTTTCCTTTTTTTTCACTTCAGGTCATTTTTGTAAATACTTTATTAACACTTTTTTGCATTTCACCTGTTGTATTCGGCGCATGTGACAAATTCAATTTCATTTTATTTTAATTTGACTCACCTGCGACAGAGTTAGGGCGAGGCATGAGGCATAGAGGGATGGAGTGAGCGGACATGCTGTCCAGGTGTCTCTCTGGGATCTTGTTGAGGCTGTAGGTGGAGGCAGCCATGTTCTCGTCCACACGGTACAGGAACGAATCCATACCAGACTTCTGGCTCTGCCACAGCTTCAGGTTGCTGCCCCGCGAGAAACTCCCCTCACTGTATTTACCCCCACGCTCAGCGTTCTCAGGGTAGGTAGTCAGGGTGGCTGGAAGGAAGGAAGGAACAACCGGAGTAGAGGAGAGGGGTCAGGGGTCAGAGTGAAGGAAGGGTTGCCTTAGCCGAAGATGTACTCTTAAGGAGCCTAACATAGACTGTCTCTGGAAGACAAAACAGATACATACTCCATCTAAACGTGAATCGATTCTCAATTGCGATTCGGGTTCCAGAAACATTTTATTTTTTATTTTTCTATTTTTATTTCACCTTTATTTAACCAGGTAGGCCAGTTGAGAACAAGTTCTCATTTACAACAGCAACCTGGCCAAGATAAAGCAAAGCAGTGCGACACAAACAACAACACAGTTACACATGGGATAAACAAATGTACAGTCAATAACATAATATAAAATCTGTATACAGTGTGTGCAAATTAAGTAAGGAGATAAGGCAATAAATAGGCCATAGTGGCATAGTAATTACAATTTAGCAATTAACACTGGAGTGATAGATGTGCAGATGAGGATATGCAAGTAGAAATACTGGTGAGCAAAAGAGCTGAAAGAAAATAATAATATGGGGATGAAGTAGGTAGTTGGTTGGATGGGCTATTTACAGATGGGCTGTGTACAGCTGCAGCGATCGGTAAGGTGCTCTAACAGCCGATGCTTGAAGTTAGTGAGGGAGATATAAGTCTCCAGCTTCAGTGATGTTTGCAATTTGTTCCAGTCATTGGTAGCAGAGAACTGTAAAGAAAGGCGGCCAAAGGAGGTGTTGGCTTTGGGGATGACCAGTGAAATATACCCGCTGGAGCGCGTGCTATGGGTGGGTGTTGCTATGGTGACCAGTGAGCTGAGATAAGGCGGAGCTTTACCTAGCAAAGACTTATAGATGACCTGGAGCCAGTGGGTTTGGAGATGAATATGTAGCGAGGACCAGCCAACGAGAGCATACAGGTCGCAATGGTGAGTAGTATATGGGGCTTTGGTGACAAAATGGATGGCACTGTGATAGACTGCATCCAATTTGCTGAGTAGAGTGTTGGAGGCTATTTTGCAAATGACATCGCCAAAGTCAAGGATCGGCAGGATAGTCAGTTTTACGAGGGTATGTTTGGCAGTTTGAGTGAAGGAGGCTTTGTTGCGAAATAGGAAGGCGATTCTAGATTTAATTTTGGATTGGAGATGCTTAATATGAGTCTGGAAGGAGAGTTTACAGTCTAGCAAGACACCTAGCTATTTACAGTTGTCCACATATTCTAGGTCAGAACCGTCCAGAGTAGTGATGATAGGCGGACGGGTGTGGGTAGCGATCGGTTGAAGAGCATGCATTTAGTTTTACTAGCGTTTAAGAGCAGTTGGAGGCCACGGAAGGAGTGTTGTATGGCATTGAAGCTCGTTTCAAGGTTTGTTAACACAGTGTCCAAAGAAGGGTCACATGTATACATAATGGTGTCGTCTGCGTAGAGGTGGATCAGAGAATCACCAGCAGCAAGAGCGACATCATTGATATATACAAAGAACAGAGTCGGCCCGAGAACTTAACCCTGTGGCACCCCCATAGAGACTGCCAGAGGTCCGGACAACAGGCCCTCCGATTTGACACACTGAACTCTATCTGGGAAGTAGTTAGTGAACCAGGCGAGGCAGTCATTAGAGGCTGTTGAGTCTGCCGATAAGAATACGGTGATTGACAGAGTCGAAAGCCTTGGCCAGGTCGATGAAGACGGCTGCACAGTACTGTTTTTTTATCGATGGTGGTTATGATATCGTTTAGGACCTTGAGCGTGGCTGAGGTGCACCCGTGACCAGCTCAGAAACCGGATTGCATTGCGGAGAATGTACGGTGGGATTCGAGATGGTCGGTGATCTGTTTGTTCACTTGGCTTTTGAAGACAGGGCAGGATGGATATAGGTCTGTAATATAAAGCCCTTAACTTTCATATTACATCCAAAAAAATTCACAAATGCAAAATACACACTTACTGTACTACGTTTTAACCGGTTTTATCACAGTTTTAGCCGATAGTATATTTCAGTGACAACACGTTTCTGGTGACCTTCTTCCATTACACATAGGTGTTCGGAACATGCTACTGTAGATAGCTAACTAACACAGGTCGTCCCTTTGTCTTCCGTCTGTCTTCAGTAAACATGCACTGTAACATGGAGATATAGCCGTGTGGGAACACTAACCCTATAAAGGTGTGTTTTAACATTTAGTTTTTTAGAAAATTAATACTCGCTAATATGAAAGATAAGGTCCTTTTGCTTCCAAATCCGTAACGCAAGTGTTGCATGTTAATGTTCAGACCAAGAGTCAGGGCTCTTAACAACAACAAAACATACAGAAGACCCCTTCGTCCAATGAGAGTCATGATCCAGGGCTAGGGTTGCCTTTGCTACGACCATGCTCGATGACCCAACGACACAACCAGTCATGTAAATGTCTGTAGTATACTACACATGAAAAGCTATCCGACTGATATACTGTTCTCTGAAATACTGTCCTGTTCTCTCTAAGGAATAAACAAGGTTTTGTGTTCTGAGTGTGTGTTCTGAGTGTGTGTGTGTTTTGAGTGTGTATGCGTGTGTGCGTATCTTACGATGTGCATATGCGTGTGTGTGTGTATATAGTCCATCCCCCTCACCGATGATGCCGCTGTCCCGGCTCTCCAGGGTGGAGGTGGGGCTTGAGACAGATCCGTAGGCGTGGTTCTTGTTATCCTGGTTACCCCTGGGCAGGGTGGAGCAGGGTGAGCCGGCCGGGGGGGAGGCTGTGCTGCTGGTCAGAGTGGAGCATGGACTGATCCTTTGGTTACCAGCCAGGCCCTGGAGGAGAAACACAGAGTCAGATGACAGTACTAGTTACAACACAGCCCAGAGCACCAAGACATTTGAGACCACATCAATAGGAGAGGAGGATGTAGTCACGTGTTGATACTCCATAGGGTTCTGTGTAGGTTTATCATTCTCAGGAACCAGCAGTACTGAAGCTTCCATTTTATATCTAGCAGCAGAATGATTCCACAGCATTGCTGAGTGTGAAAGAGAGAGCTGTAAACAATTCCTGACCCTGCCAAAGCCCTGCTCCCATTGGACAGAGCCGGTCACAATGTTGCTGTGGCCCTCCTCCCATTGGATGTTACCTGTTACATTTTACTGTGAGGCCCTGCCGTGCCCTTCCCTGATGTCAGCTCAGAGAGAGCACCACAGAGAAGCATTCTGGCATGGCTAATATACACGCTCGCTCACTCACTCACTCAAATAATGACTGTGTTGATGGGGTAAGGTCAAAGGTAGAGTTGACGCTCAGTTCACTAAGGGGGGTATGAGGGGCTTCGAGGTAAAATCCCTTGCCTGTGCTTAAAAAAACAGGTTTATTGTGCAAATATCATTCTGTCCTACAGCCTACTGTCAATATGCTACTGTCATCATCCTATTGTCAATATCCTACTGTCATCATCCTATTGTCAATATCCTACTGTCAGTATCCCACTGTCAATATCATACCGTAAATATCCTACTGTAAATATTATACTGTCATTATGCTACTGTAAATATACTACTGTCAATATCCTACTGTAAATATACTACTGTAAACAGTATAATGTCAATATCCTACTGTCAATATCGCACTGTCAATATCCTACTGTAAAATATTCAACTGTAAATGAGTTTGAATGCCGTTTTATGTATATATTTTTGCTAAATGTACTACATTTCTATTCAAATGAGATTGCAGTAATTCATTATTATGTCACATTGTTGAGGTGAACCTGTAGTCAGCATTTCATTATTATGTTCCATTGTTGAGGTGAACCTGTAGTCAGCATTTCATTATTATGTCACATTGTTGAGAGGTGAACCTGTAGTCAGAATTTCATTATTATGTCACATTGTTGAGGTGAACCTGTAGTCAGCATTTCATTATTATGTCACATTGTTGAGGTGAACCTGTAGTCAGAATTTCATTATTATGTCACATTGTTGAGGTGAACCTGTAGTCAGAATTTCATTATTATGTCACATTGTTGAGGTGAACCTGTAGTCAGCATTTCATTATTATGTCACATTGTTGAGGTGAACCTGTTGTCAGCATTTCATTATTATGTCACATTGTTGAGGTGAACCTGTAGTCAGCATTTCATTATTATGTCACATTGTTGAGAGGTGAACCTGTAGTCAGCATTCCATTATTATGTCACATTGTTGAGAGGTGAACCTGTAGTCAGCATTCCATTATTATGTCACATTGTTGAGAGGTGAACCTGTAGTCAGCATTTCATTATTATGTCACATTGTTGAGAGGTGAACCTGTTGTCAGCATTTCATTATTATGTCACATTGTTGAGAGGTGAACCTGTAGTCAGCATTTCATTCTTATGTCACATTGTTGAGGTGAACCTGTAGTCAGCATTTCATTATTATGTCACATTGTTGAGAGGTGAACCTGTAGTCAGCATTTCATTATTATGTCACATTGTTGAGAGGTGAACCTGTTGTCAGCATTTCATTATTATGTCACATTGTTGAGAGGTGAACCTGTAGTCAGCATTTCATTCTTATGTCACATTGTTGAGGTGAACCTGTAGTCAGCATTTCATTATTATGTCACATTGTTGAGAGGTGAACCTGTAGTCAGCATTTCATTATTATGTCAGATTGTTGAGAGGTGAACCTGTAGTCAGCATTTCATTATTATGTCACATTGTTGAGAGGTGAACCTGTAGTCAGCATTTCATTATTATGTCACATTGTTGAGGTGAACCTGTAGTCAGCATTTCTTTATTATGTCACATTGTTGAGGTGAACCTGTAGTCAGCATTTCATTATTATGTCACATTGTTGAGAGGTGAACCTGTAGTCAGCATTTCTTTATTATGTCACATTGTTGAGAGGTGAACCTGTAGTCAGCATTCCATTATTATGTCACATTGTTGAGAGGTGAACCTGTAGTCAGCATTTCATTATTATGTCACATTGTTGAGAGGTGAACCTGTTGTCAGCATTTCATTATTATGTCACATTGTTGAGAGGTGAACCTGTAGTCAGCATTTCATTCTTATGTCACATTGTTGAGAGGTGAACCTGTAGTCAGAATTTCATTATTATGTCACATTGTTGAGGTGAACCTGTAGTCAGCATTTCTTTATTATGTCACATTGTTGAGAGGTGAACCTGTAGTCAGCATTCCATTATTATGTCACATTGTTGAGAGGTGAACCTGTAGTCAGCATTCCATTATTATGTCACATTGTTGAGAGGTGAACCTGTAGTCAGCATTTCATTATTATGTCACATTGTTGAGGTGAACCTGTAGTCAGCATTTCATTATTATGTCACATTGTTGAGGTGAACCTGTAGTCAGCATTTCTTTATTATGTCACATTGTTGAGAGGTGAACCTGTAGTCAGCATTTCATTATTATGTCACATTGTTGAGGTGAACCTATAGTCAGCATTTCATTATTATGTCAGATTGTTGAGAGATGAACCTGTAGTCAGCATTTCATTGTACTGTGTATCATGTGCATTTGAAAAAAGACTTGACTTGGCTCCCCCTCACACGCCCTCCCATAGCCTCAACTGTACTTCTGCTTAGTCTCCTTGGTAGCCAGTAACTGAAACACTCAGACCATCCCTGGTCTTCCTGGTCAGAGCTGTATTGATAGGACAGCAGAGAGCCAGGTCAGGTTGCATGGTGCCTGTTACGCGTTCCTCTCATCCCCGTCTCCTACCCTCCTCCGAGATGGGCTGGGCCTGGGCTGGGGCTAGTACAGTCATGGAGTTGGGCAGGCTGCCCAGTGAGAGCTGATACAGTTAATACAGGTAATGAGCTCAGAACAGGAGGGCTTCTTAAAGAAAAACGAACAGGTCTGTGAGAGCCGGAATTCTTACTGGTAGGTAGGTGATCAAATACTTATGGCATGCAAAAAAATGCAAATTAATTGCTTAAAAATCATACAATGTGATTTTCTGGATTTTTGTTTTAGATTCTGTCTCTCACTGTTGAAGTGTACCTATGATAAAAAATTACAGACCTCTACATGCTTTTTAAGTAGGAAAACCTGCAAAATCGGCAGTGTATCAAATACTTGTTCTCCCCACTGTATATATTTGGTAAGGAAATATGGGAATATGTGACTTTATAGAGGGAGGACACATGGCAGGGGTCAACGATGAGTCACAGAATGCATCCAAAATGGCACCCTATTCCCTACATTCCTTAATGAACCTCTCTTACACATCTCTCTATACACCCCACCACTACAGCATACCACCACTACAGCATACCACCACTACAGCATAACACCACTACAGTATAACACCACTACAGCATAACACCACTACAGCATAACACAACTACAGCATAACACCACTACAGAATACAACCACTACAGCATAACACCACTACAGTATAACACCACTACAGCATAACACCACTACAGTATAACACCACTACAGAATACAACCACTACAGCATAACACCACTACAGCATAACACCAGTACAGCATAACACCACTACAGCATACCACCACTACAGCATAACACCACTACAGCATAACACCATTACAGTAAAACACCACTACAGCATAACACCAGTACAGTATAACACCACTACAACATAACACCACTACAGCATAACACCACTACAGTATAACACCACTACAGAATAACACCACTACAGCATAACACCACTACAGCATAACACCACTACAGCATAACACCACTACAGCATACCACCACTACAGCATGCCACCACTACAGTATAACACCACTACAGAATAACACCACTACAGTATAACACCACTACAGTATAACACCACTACAGTATAACACCACTACAGCATAACACCACTACAGCATAACACCACTACAGAATAACACCACTACAGTATAACACCACTACAGTATAACACCACTACAGCATACCACCACTACAGTATAACACCACTACAGAATAACACCACTACAGTAAAACACCACTACAGCATAACACCACTACAACATAACACCACTACAGTAAAACACCACTACAGCATAACACCACTACAACATAACATTACTACAGTATAACACCACTACAGCAAAACACCACTACAGCATAACACCACTACAACATAACATTACTACAGTATACCACCACTACAGCAAAACACCACTACAGCATAACACCACTACAGTATACCACCACTACAGCATACCACCACTACAGCATAACACCACGACAGCATAAAACCACTACAGCATAACACCACTACAGCATAACACCACTACAGCATACCACCAATACAGCATACCACCACTACAGCATAACACCACT
The DNA here is from genome assembly GCF_029448725.1 of Salvelinus fontinalis. NCBI lineage: Eukaryota > Metazoa > Chordata > Actinopteri > Salmoniformes > Salmonidae > Salvelinus > Salvelinus fontinalis. The sequence goes on along the minus strand of NC_074665.1, from coordinate 90,268,183 downwards.
ACAGTATACCACCACTACAGCATACCACCACTACAGCATACCACCACTACAGCATAACGCCACTACAGCATAACACCACTACAGCATAATACCACTACAGAATACAACCACTACAGCATACCACCACTACAGTATAACACCACTACAGAATACCACCACTACAGCATAACACCACTACAGCATAACACCATTACAGTAAAACACCACTACAGTAAAACACCACTACAGCATAACACCACTACAGCATAACACCACTACAGAATACAACCACTACAGCATAACACCACTACAGTATACCACCACTACAGCATACCACCACTACAGCATACCACCACTACAGCATAACGCCACTACAGCATAACACCACTACAACATAACATTACTAAAGTAAAACACCACTACAGCATACCACCACTACAGCATAACAACACTACAGTAAAACAACACTACAGAATAACACCACTACAGCATAACACCACTACAGTATAACACCACTACAGAATAACACCACTACAGCATAACACCACTACAGCATAACACCACTACAGCATAACACCACTACAGCATACCACCACTACAGCATGCCACCACTACAGTATAACACCACTACAGAATAACACCACTACAGTATAACACCACTACAGTATAACACCACTACAGCATAACACCACTACAGCATAACATCACTACAGAATAACACCACTACAGTATAACACCACTACAGTATAACACCACTACAGCATACCACCACTACAGTATAACACCACTACAGAATAACAGCACTACAGTAAAACACCACTACAGTATAACACCACTACAGAATAACACCACAACAGAATACCACCACTACAGCATACCACCACTACAGTATAACACCACTACAGTATAACACCACAACAGAATACCACCACTACAGCATAACACCACTACAGCATAACACCACTACAGTAAAACACCACTACAGCATAACACCACTACAACATAACACCACTACAACATAACACCACTACAACATAACATTACTACAGTATACCACCACTACAGCAAAACACCACTACAGCATAACACCATTACAACATAACATTACTACAGTATACCACCACTACAGCAAAACACCACTACAGCATAACACCACTACAGCATAACACCACTACAGCATAACACCACGACAGCATAAAACCACTACAGCATAACACCACTACAGCATAACACCACTACAGCATACCACCACTACAGCATACCACCACTACAGCATAACACCACGACAGCATAAAACCACTACAGCATAACACCACTACAGCATACCACCACTACAGCATAACACCACGACAGCATAAAACCCCTACAGCATAACACCACTACAGCATAACACCACTACAGCATACCACCACTACAACATAACATTACTACAGTAAAACACCACTACAGCATAACACCACTACAGCATACCACCACTACAGCATAACACCACGACAGCATAAAACCCCTACAGCATAACACCACTACAGCATACCACCACTACAGCATAACACCACTACAGCATACCACCACTACAACATAACATTACTACAGTAAAACACCACTACAGCATAACACCACTACAGTAAAACACCACTACAGCATAACACCACTACAGCATAACACCACTACAGCATTCCACCACTACAGCATAACACCACGACAGCATAACACCACTACAGCATAACACCACTACAGCATACCACCACTACAGCATACCACCACTACAGCATACCACCACTACAGCATAACACCACGACAGCGTAACACCACTACAGTAAAACACCACTACAGAATAACAGCACTACAGTAAAACACCACTACAGCATAACCACCACTACAGCATAACACCACTACAGTAAAACACCACTACAGCATAACACCACTACAGCATACCACCACTACAGCATACCACCACTACAGCATAACACCACTACAGCATAACACCACTACAGCATAACACCACTACAGCATAACACCACTACAGCATAACACCACTACAGCATAACACAACTACAGTATACCACCACTACAGCATACCACCACTACAGCATAACACCACTACAGCATAACACCACTACAGCATAACACCACTACAGCATAACACCACTACAGCATAACACCACTACAGCATAACACCATTACAGCATAATACCACTACAGCATACCACCACTACAGCATAACACCACTACAGCATAACACCACTACAGCATAACACCACTACAGCATAACACGACTACAGCATACTGCCACTACAGTAAAACACCACTACAGCATAACACCACTACAGCATAACACCACTACAGCATAACACCACTACAGCATAACACCACTACAACATAACACCACTACAGCATAATACCAATACAGCATAACACCACTAAAGTAAAACACAACTACAGTATAACACCACTACAGCATACCACCACTACAGCATAACACCACTACAGCATAACACCACTACAGCATAACACCACTGAAGCATAACACCACTACAGCATAACACCACTACAGCATAACACCACTACAACATAACATTACTACAGTAAAATACCACTACAGCATAACACCAATACAGCATAACACCACTACAACATAACACCACTACAGTAAAACACCACTACAGCATAACACCACTACAGTATAACACCACTACAGCATAACACCACTACAGCATAACACCACTACAGCATAACACCACTACAGCATAACACCACTACAGCATAACACCACTACAGCATAACACCACTACAACATACCACCACTACAGCATAACACCACTACAGCATAACACCACTACAGCATACCACCACTACAGCATAACACCACTACAGCATAACACCACTACAGCATAACACCACTACGGCATAACACCACTACAGCATAACACCACTAAAGTAAAACACAACTACAGTATAACACCACTACAGCATACCACCACTACAGCATAACACCACTACAGCATAACACCACTACAGCATAACACCACTGAAGCATAACACCACTACAGCATAACACCACTACAGCATAACACCACTACAACATAACATTACTACAGTAAAATACCACTACAGCATAACACCAATACAGCATAACACCACTACAACATAACACCACTACAGTAAAACACCACTACAGCATAACACCACTACAGTATAACACCACTACAGCATAACACCACTACAGCATAACACCACTACAGCATAACACCACTACAGCATAACACCACTACAGCATAACACCACTACAGCATAACACCACTACAGCATAACACCACTACAGCATAACACCACTACAGCATAACACCACTACAGTATACCACCACAACAGCATAACACCACTACAGCATACCACCACTACAACATACCACCACTACAACATACCACCACTACAGCATAACACCACTACAGCATAACACCACTACAGCATAACACCACTACAGCATAACACCACTACAGCATAACACCACTACAGTAAAACACCACTACAGTAAAACACCACTACAGCATAACACCACTACAGCATAACACCACTACAGCATAACACCACTACATCATAACACCACTACAGCATAACACCACTACAGCATACTGACACTACAGTATAACACCACTACAGTATAACACCATTACAGCATAACACCCCTAGAGCATAACACCACTACAGCATAACACCACTACAGTATAACACCACTACAGTAAAACACCACTACAGCATAACACCACTACAGAATAACACCACAACAGCATAACACCACTACAGCATAACACCACTACAGAATAACACCACAACATTATAACACCACTACAGCATAACACCACTACAACATAACACCACTACAACATAACACCACTACAGCATAACACCACTACAGTACAACACCACTACAGAATAACACCACTACATCATACCACCACTACAGGATAACACCACTACAGCATAACACCACTACAGTACAACACCACTACAGAATAACACCACTACATCATACCACCACTACAGCATAACACCACTACAGCATAACACCACTACAACATAACACCACTACAGCATAACACCACTACAGCATACCACCACTACAGTAAACCACCACTATAGCATACCACCACTACAGCATACCACCACTACAGTATAACACCACTACAGTATACCACCACAACAGCATAACACCACTACAGCATAACACCACTACAGTATAACACCACTATAGCATAACACCACTACAGCATAACACCACTACAGCATAACACCACTACAGCATAACACCCCTACAACATAACACCACTACAGCATAATACCAATACAGCATAACACCACTACAGTAAAATACGACTACAGTATAACACCACTACAGCATACCACCACTACAGCATACAACCACTACAGCATACCACCACTACAGCATACCACCACTACAGCATAACATTACTACAGCATACCACCACTACAGCATAACACCACTACAGCATACCACCACTACAGCATACCACCATTACAGTAAAACACCACTACAGCATAACACCACTACAGCATAACACCACTACAACATACCACCACTACAGCATAACACCACTACAGCATAACACCACTACAGCATACAACCACTACAGCATAACACCACTACAGCATAACACCACTACAGCATAACACCACTACAGCATAACACCACTAAAGTAAAACACAACTACAGTATAACACCACTACAGCATACCACCACTACAGCATAACACCACTACAGCATAACACCACTACAGCATAACACCACTGAAGCATAACACCACTACAGCATAACACCACTACAGCATAACACCACTACAACATAACATTACTACAGTAAAATACCACTACAGCATAACACCAATACAGCATAACACCACTACAACATAACACCACTACAGTAAAACACCACTACAGCATAACACCACTACAGTATAACACCACTACAGCATAACACCACTACAGCATAACACCACTACAGCATAACACCACTACAGCATAACACCACTACAGCATAACACCACTACAGCATAACACCACTACAGCATGACACCACTACAGCATAACACCACTACAGCATAACACCACTACAGTATACCACCACAACAGCATAACACCACTACAGCATACCACCACTACAACATACCACCACTACAACATACCACCACTACAGCATAACACCACTACAGCATAACACCACTACAGCATAACACCACTACAGCATAACACCACTACAGCATAACACCACTACAGTAAAACACCACTACAGTAAAACACCACTACAGTAAAACACCACTACAGCATAACACCACTACAGCATAACACCACTACAGCATAACACCACTACATCATAACACCACTACAGCATAACACCACTACAGCATACTGACACTACAGTATAACACCACTACAGTATAACACCACTACAGCATAACACCCCTAGAGCATAACACCACTACAGCATAACACCACTACAGTATAACACCACTACAGTAAAACACCACTACAGCATAACACCACTACAGAATAACACCACAACAGCATAACACCACTACAGCATAACACCACTACAGAATAACACCACAACATTATAACACCACTACAGCATAACACCACTACAACATAACACCACTACAACATAACACCACTACAGCATAACACCACTACAGTACAACACCACTACAGAATAACACCACTACATCATACCACCACTACAGCATAACACCACTACAGCATAACACCACTACAGTACAACACCACTACAGAATAACACCACTACATCATACCACCACTACAGCATAACACCACTACAGCATAACACCACTACAGCATAACACCACTACAGCATAACACCACTACAGCATACCACCACTACAGTAAACCACCACTATAGCATACCACCACTACAGCATACCACCACTACAGTATAACACCACTACAGTATACCACCACAACAGCATAACACCACTACAGCATAACACCACTACAGTATAACACCACTATAGCATAACACCACTACAGCATAACACCACTACAGCATAACACCACTACAGCATAACACCCCTACAACATAACACCACCACAGCATAATACCAATACAGCATAACACCACTACAGTAAAATACGACTACAGTATAACACCACTACAGCATACCACCACTACAGCATACAACCACTACAGCATACCACCACTACAGCATACCACCACTACAGCATAACATTACTACAGCATACCACCACTACAGCATAACACCACTACAGCATACCACCACTACAGCATACCACCACTACAGCATAACACCATTACAGTAAAACACCACTACAGCATAACACCACTACAACATAACACCACTACAGCATACCACCACTACAACATAACACCACTACAGTAAAACACCACTACAGCATACCACCACTACAACATAACCTTACTACAGTAAAACACCACTACAGCATACCACCACTACAGCATACCACCACTACAGCATAACACCACTACAGCATACTGCCACTACAGCAAAACACCACTACAGCATAACACCACTACAGCATAACAACACTACAGCATAACACCACTACATCATAACACCACTACAGCATACTGCCACTACAGTATAACACCACTACAGTATAACACCACTACAGCATAACACCCCTACAGCATAACACCACTACAGTAAAACACCAGTACAGCATAACACCACTACAGAATAACACCACAACAGCATAACACCACTACAGCATACCACCACTACAGCATAACACCACTACAGCATAACACCAACTACAGCATAACACCACTACAGCATAACACCACTACAACATAACACCACTACAGCATAATACCAATACAGCATAACACCACTAAAGTAAAACACAACTACAGTATAACACCACTACAGCATACCACCACTACAGCATACCACCACTACAGCATAACACCACTACAGTAAAACACCACTACAGCATAACACCAATACAGCATAACACCACTACAACATAACACCACTACAACATAACACCACTACAGTAAAACACCACTACAGCATAACACCACTACAGCATAACACCACTACAGCATAACACCACTACAGCATAACACCTCTACAGCATAACACCACTACAGCATAACACCACTACAGCATAACACCACTACAGCATACCACCACAACAGCATAACACCACTACAGCATACCACCACTACAACATACCACCACTACAACATACCACCACTACAGCATAACACCACTACAGCATAACACCACTACAGCATAACACCACTACAGCATAACACCACTACAGCATAACACCACTACAGCATAACACCACTACAGCATAACACCACTACAGTAAAACACCACTACAGTAAAACACCACTACAGTAAAACACCACTACAGCATAACACCACTACAGCATAACACCACTACAGTATAACACCACTACAGCATAACACCACTACAGCATAACACCACTACAGCATACTGCCACTACAGTATAACACCACTACAGTATAACACCACTACAGCATAACACCCCTAGAGCATAACACCACTACAACATAACACCACTACAGCATAACACCACTACAGCATAACACCACTACAGCATACCACCACTACAGCATACCACCACGACAGCATAACACCACTACAGCATAACACCACTACAGTATAACACCACTACAGCATAACACCACTACAGCATAACACCACTACAACATAACATTACTACAGTAAAACACCACTACAGCATAACACCACTACAGCATAACACCACTACAACATACCACCACTACAGCATAACACCACTACAGCATAACACCACTACAGTAAAACACCACTACAGCATAACACCACTACAGCATAACACCACTACAGCATACCACCACCACAGTATAACACCAATACACTATAACACCACTACAGCATTACACCACTACAGTAAAACACCACTACAAAATAACACCACTACAAAATAACACCACTACAGCATAACACCACTACAGCATAACACCACTACAGCATAACACCGCTATAGCATAACACCACTACAGCATAACACCACTACAGCATAACACCACTACAGTATAACACCACTACAGCATACCACCACTACAGTATAACACCACTACAGTATAACACCACTACAACATAACATTACTACAGCATAACACCACTACAACATAACATTACTACAGTATAACACCACTACAGCATAACACCACTACAGTAAAAACCCACTACAGTATAACACCACTACAGTAAAACACCACTACAGCATAACAACACTACAGCATAACACCACTACAGTAAAAACCCACTACATCATAACACCACTACAGCATACCACCACTACAGTATGACACCACTACAGCATAACACCACTATAGTAAAAACCCACTACAGCATAACACCACTACAGTAAAACACCACTACAGTAAAACACCACTACAGCATACCACCACTACAGCATAACACCACTACAGCATAACACCACTACAGCATAACACCACTACAGCATAACACCACTACAGCATAACACCACTACAACATAACATTACTACAGTATAACACCACTACAGCATACCACCACTACAACATACCGCCACTACAGTATAACACCACTACAGCATAACACCACTACAGCATACCGCCACTACAGTATAACACCACTACAGCATAACACCACTACAGCATAACACCACTACAGCATAACACCACTACAGTATAACACCACTACAGCATAACACCACTACAGCATAACACCACTACAGCATACTGCCACTACAGTATAACACCACTACAGTATAACACCACTACAGCATAACACCCCTAGAGCATAACACCACTACAACATAACACCACTACAGCATAACACCACTACAGCATAACACCACTACAGCATACCACCACTACAGCATACCACCACGACAGCATAACACCACTACAGCATAACACCACTACAGTATAACACCACTACAGCATAACACCACTACAGCATAACACCACTACAACATAACATTACTACAGTAAAACACCACTACAGCATAACACCACTACAGCATAACACCACTACAACATACCACCACTACAGCATAACACCACTACAGCATAACACCACTACAGTAAAACACCACTACAGCATAACACCACTACAGCATAACACCACTACAGCATACCACCACCACAGTATAACACCAATACACTATAACACCACTACAGCATTACACCACTACAGTAAAACACCACTACAAAATAACACCACTACAAAATAACACCACTACAGCATAACACCACTACAGCATAACACCACTACAGCATAACACCGCTATAGCATAACACCACTACAGCATAACACCACTACAGCATAACACCACTACAGTATAACACCACTACAGCATACCACCACTACAGTATAACACCACTACAGTATAACACCACTACAACATAACATTACTACAGCATAACACCACTACAACATAACATTACTACAGTATAACACCACTACAGCATAACACCACTACAGTAAAAACCCACTACAGTATAACACCACTACAGTAAAACACCACTACAGCATAACAACACTACAGCATAACACCACTACAGTAAAAACCCACTACATCATAACACCACTACAGCATACCACCACTACAGTATGACACCACTACAGCATAACACCACTATAGTAAAAACCCACTACAGCATAACACCACTACAGTAAAACACCACTACAGTAAAACACCACTACAGCATACCACCACTACAGCATAACACCACTACAGCATAACACCACTACAGCATAACACCACTACAGCATAACACCACTACAGCATAACACCACTACAACATAACATTACTACAGTATAACACCACTACAGCATACCACCACTACAACATACCGCCACTACAGTATAACACCACTACAGCATAACACCACTACAGCATACCGCCACTACAGTATAACACCACTACAGCATAACACCACTACAGCATAACACCACTACAGTAAAACACCACTACAGTAAAACACAACTACAGTATAACACCACTACAGCATAACACCACTACAGTATAACACCACAACAGCATAACACCACTACAGTAAAACACCACTACAGTATAACACCACTACAGCATATCATTACTATAGTATTACACCATTAAAGCATACCATCCACTAAAGCAAAACACCACTACAGCATAACACCACTACAGCATAACACCACTACAGCATAACACCACTACAGAATAACACCACTACAGTATAACACCACAACAGCATACCACCACTACAGCATAGCACCACTACAGTATAACACCACTACAGCATAACACCACTACAGCATACCACCACTACAGCATAGCACCACTACAGTATAACACCACTACAGTATAACACCACTACAGTATAACACCACTACAGTATAACACCACTACAGTATACCACCACTACAGCATAACACCACTACAGCATAACACCACTACAGCATACCACCACTACAGCATAGCACCACTACAGTATAACACCACTACAGTATAACACCACTACAGTATAACACCACTACAGTATAACACCACTACAGCATAGCACCACTACAGTATAACACCACTACAGTATACCACCACTACAGCATACCACCACTACAGTATAACACCACTACAGTATAACACCACTACAGCATACCACCACTACAGTATAACACCACTACAGCATAACACCACTACAACATAACATTACTACAACATACCACCACTACAGCATAACACCACTACAGCATACCACCACTACAGCATAACACCACTACAGCATAACACCACTACAACATAACATTACTACAACATACCACCACTACAGCATAACACCACTACAGCATAACACCACTACAGCATAACACCACTACAGCATAACACCACTACAGTAAAACACCACTACAACATAACACCACTACAGCATAACACCACTACAACATAACACCACTACAGCATAACACCACTACAGTATAACACCACTACAGCATAACACCATTACAAAATAACACCACTACAGCATAACATTACTACAGCATAACACCACTACAACATAACACCACTACAGCATAACACCACTACAGCATAACACCATTACAACATAACACCACTACAGTAAAACACCACTACAGCATAACACCACTACTGCATAACACCACTACAAAATAACACCACTACAGCATAACACCACTACAGTAAAACACCACTACAGCATACCACCACTACAGCATAACACCACTACAGCATACCACCGCTACAGCATAACACCACTACAACATAACATTACTACAGTAAAACACCACTACAGTATAACACCTCTACAGCATACCACCACTACAACATAACACCACTACAGTAAAACACTACTACAGCATAACACCACTACAGTAAAAACCCACTACACAATAACACCACTACAGCATACCACCACTACAGCATACCACCACTACAGTATAACACCACTACAGCATAACACCACTACAGTAAAAACCCACTACAGCATAACACCACTACAGTAAAACACCACTACAGTAAAACACCACTACAGTATACAACCAATTCAGCATACCACCACTACAGCATACCACCACTACAGCATGACACCACTACAGCATAGCACCACTACAGTATAACACCACTACAGCATAACACCACTACAGCATAACACCACTACAGCATAGCACCACTACAGTATAACACCACTACAGCATAGCACCACTACAGCATAGCACCACTACAGCATAACACCACTACAGCATAACACCACTACAGTATAACACCACTACAGCATAACACCACTACAGCATAGCACCACTACAGTATAACACCACTACAGCATAACATTACTACAACATACCACCACTACAGCATAACACCACTACAGTATACCACCACTACAACATAACACCACTACAGCATAACATTACTACAACATACCACCACTACAGTATAACACCACTACAGCATAGCACCACTACAGTATAACACCACTACAGTATACCACCACTACAGCATACCACCACTACAGTATAACACCACTACAGCATAACAACACTACAACATAACATTACTACAACATACCACCACTACAGCATAACACCACTACAGCATACCACCACCACAGTATAACACCAATACACTATAACACCACTACAGCATAACACCACTACAGTAAAAAACCACTACATCATAACACCACTACAAAATACCACCACTACAGCATAACACCACTACAGCATAACACCACTACAAAATAACACCACTACAGCATAACACCACTATAGCATAACACCACTACAGCATAACACCACTACAGCATAACACCACTACAGTATAACACCACTACAGCATACCACCACTACAGTATAACACCACTACAGTATAACACCACTACAACATAACATTACTACAGCATAACACCACTACAGCAAAACACCAATACAGCATAACACCACTACAGCATACCACCACTACAGCATAACACCACTACAACATAACATTACTACAGTAAAACACCACTACAGTATAACACCTCTACATCATACCACCACTACAGCATACCACCACTACAGTAAAACACCACTACAGTATAACACCACTACAGTATAACACCACTACAGTAAAACACCACTACAGCATAACACCACTACAGTAAAACACCACTACAGTAAAACACCACTACAGCATACTGCCACTACAGCATAACACCACTACAACATAACACCACTACAGCATAACACCACTACAGCATAACACCACTACAGTACAACACCACTACAGAATAACACCACTACATCATACCACCACTACAGCATAACACCACTACAGCATAACACCACTACAACATAACATTACTACAACATACCACCACTACAGTAAAACACCACTACAGCATACTGCCACTACAGCATAACACCACTACAACATAACACCACTACAGCATAACACCACTACAGCATAACACCACTACAGTACAACACCACTACAGAATAACACCACTACAGCATAACACCACTACAGCATACCGCCACTACAGTATAACACCACTACAGCATAACACCACTACAGCATAACACCACTACAGTAAAACACCACTACAGTAAAACACAACTACAGTATAACACCACTACAGCATAACACCACTACAGTATAACACCACAACAGCATAACACCACTACAGTAAAACACCACTACAGTATAACACCACTACAGCATATCATTACTATAGTATTACACCATTAAAGCATACCATCCACTAAAGCAAAACACCACTACAGCATAACACCACTACAGCATAACACCACTACAGCATAACACCACTACAGAATAACACCACTACAGTATAACACCACAACAGCATACCACCACTACAGCATAGCACCACTACAGTATAACACCACTACAGCATAACACCACTACAGCATACCACCACTACAGCATAGCACCACTACAGTATAACACCACTACAGTATAACACCACTACAGTATAACACCACTACAGTATAACACCACTACAGTATACCACCACTACAGCATAACACCACTACAGCATAACACCACTACAGCATACCACCACTACAGCATAGCACCACTACAGTATAACACCACTACAGTATAACACCACTACAGTATAACACCACTACAGTATAACACCACTACAGCATAGCACCACTACAGTATAACACCACTACAGTATACCACCACTACAGCATACCACCACTACAGTATAACACCACTACAGTATAACACCACTACAGCATACCACCACTACAGTATAACACCACTACAGCATAACACCACTACAACATAACATTACTACAACATACCACCACTACAGCATAACACCACTACAGCATACCACCACTACAGCATAACACCACTACAGCATAACACCACTACAACATAACATTACTACAACATACCACCACTACAGCATAACACCACTACAGCATAACACCACTACAGCATAACACCACTACAGCATAACACCACTACAGTAAAACACCACTACAACATAACACCACTACAGCATAACACCACTACAACATAACACCACTACAGCATAACACCACTACAGTATAACACCACTACAGCATAACACCATTACAAAATAACACCACTACAGCATAACATTACTACAGCATAACACCACTACAACATAACACCACTACAGCATAACACCACTACAGCATAACACCATTACAACATAACACCACTACAGTAAAACACCACTACAGCATAACACCACTACTGCATAACACCACTACAAAATAACACCACTACAGCATAACACCACTACAGTAAAACACCACTACAGCATACCACCACTACAGCATAACACCACTACAGCATACCACCGCTACAGCATAACACCACTACAACATAACATTACTACAGTAAAACACCACTACAGTATAACACCTCTACAGCATACCACCACTACAACATAACACCACTACAGTAAAACACTACTACAGCATAACACCACTACAGTAAAAACCCACTACACAATAACACCACTACAGCATACCACCACTACAGCATACCACCACTACAGTATAACACCACTACAGCATAACACCACTACAGTAAAAACCCACTACAGCATAACACCACTACAGTAAAACACCACTACAGTAAAACACCACTACAGTATACAACCAATTCAGCATACCACCACTACAGCATACCACCACTACAGCATGACACCACTACAGCATAGCACCACTACAGTATAACACCACTACAGCATAACACCACTACAGCATAACACCACTACAGCATAGCACCACTACAGTATAACACCACTACAGCATAGCACCACTACAGCATAGCACCACTACAGCATAACACCACTACAGCATAACACCACTACAGTATAACACCACTACAGCATAACACCACTACAGCATAGCACCACTACAGTATAACACCACTACAGCATAACATTACTACAACATACCACCACTACAGCATAACACCACTACAGCATACCACCACTACAGCATAACACCACTACAGTATACCACCACTACAACATAACACCACTACAGCATAACATTACTACAACATACCACCACTACAGTATAACACCACTACAGCATAGCACCACTACAGTATAACACCACTACAGTATACCACCACTACAGCATACCACCACTACAGTATAACACCACTACAGCATAACAACACTACAACATAACATTACTACAACATACCACCACTACAGCATAACACCACTACAGCATACCACCACCACAGTATAACACCAATACACTATAACACCACTACAGCATAACACCACTACAGTAAAAAACCACTACATCATAACACCACTACAAAATACCACCACTACAGCATAACACCACTACAGCATAACACCACTACAAAATAACACCACTACAGCATAACACCACTATAGCATAACACCACTACAGCATAACACCACTACAGCATAACACCACTACAGTATAACACCACTACAGCATACCACCACTACAGTATAACACCACTACAGTATAACACCACTACAACATAACATTACTACAGCATAACACCACTACAGCAAAACACCAATACAGCATAACACCACTACAGCATACCACCACTACAGCATAACACCACTACAGTAAAAACCCACTACATCATAACACCACTACAGCATACCACCACTACAGTATGACACCACTACAGCATAACACCACTATAGTAAAAACCCACTACAGCATAACACCACTACAGTAAAACACCACTACAGCATAACAACACTACAGCATAACACCACTACAGTAAAAACCCACTACATCATAACACCACTACAGCATACCACCACTACAGTATGACACCACTACAGCATAACACCACTATAGTAAAAACCCACTACAGCATAACACCACTACAGTAAAACACCACTACAGTAAAACACCACTACAGTAAAACACCACTACAGCATACCACCACTACAGCATAACACCACTACAGCATAACACCACTACAGCATAACACCACTACAGCATAACACCACTACAGCATAACACCACTACAACATAACATTACTACAGTATAACACCACTACAGCATACCACCACTACAACATACCGCCACTACAGTATAACACCACTACAGCATAACACCACTACAGCATACCGCCACTACAGTATAACACCACTACAGCATAACACCACTACAGCATAACACCACTACAGTAAAACACCACTACAGTAAAACACAACTACAGTATAACACCACTACAGCATAACACCACTACAGTATAACACCACAACAGCATAACACCACTACAGTAAAACACCACTACAGTATAACACCACTACAGCATATCATTACTATAGTATTACACCATTAAAGCATACCATCCACTAAAGCAAAACACCACTACAGCATAACACCACTACAGCATAACACCACTACAGCATAACACCACTACAGAATAACACCACTACAGTATAACACCACAACAGCATACCACCACTACAGCATAGCACCACTACAGTATAACACCACTACAGCATAACACCACTACAGCATACCACCACTACAGCATAGCACCACTACAGTATAACACCACTACAGTATAACACCACTACAGTATAACACCACTACAGTATAACACCACTACAGTATACCACCACTACAGCATAACACCACTACAGCATAACACCACTACAGCATACCACCACTACAGCATAGCACCACTACAGTATAACACCACTACAGTATAACACCACTACAGTATAACACCACTACAGTATAACACCACTACAGCATAGCACCACTACAGTATAACACCACTACAGTATACCACCACTACAGCATACCACCACTACAGTATAACACCACTACAGTATAACACCACTACAGCATACCACCACTACAGTATAACACCACTACAGCATAACACCACTACAACATAACATTACTACAACATACCACCACTACAGCATAACACCACTACAGCATACCACCACTACAGCATAACACCACTACAGCATAACACCACTACAACATAACATTACTACAACATACCACCACTACAGCATAACACCACTACAGCATAACACCACTACAGCATAACACCACTACAGCATAACACCACTACAGTAAAACACCACTACAACATAACACCACTACAGCATAACACCACTACAACATAACACCACTACAGCATAACACCACTACAGTATAACACCACTACAGCATAACACCATTACAAAATAACACCACTACAGCATAACATTACTACAGCATAACACCACTACAACATAACACCACTACAGCATAACACCACTACAGCATAACACCATTACAACATAACACCACTACAGTAAAACACCACTACAGCATAACACCACTACTGCATAACACCACTACAAAATAACACCACTACAGCATAACACCACTACAGTAAAACACCACTACAGCATACCACCACTACAGCATAACACCACTACAGCATACCACCGCTACAGCATAACACCACTACAACATAACATTACTACAGTAAAACACCACTACAGTATAACACCTCTACAGCATACCACCACTACAACATAACACCACTACAGTAAAACACTACTACAGCATAACACCACTACAGTAAAAACCCACTACACAATAACACCACTACAGCATACCACCACTACAGCATACCACCACTACAGTATAACACCACTACAGCATAACACCACTACAGTAAAAACCCACTACAGCATAACACCACTACAGTAAAACACCACTACAGTAAAACACCACTACAGTATACAACCAATTCAGCATACCACCACTACAGCATACCACCACTACAGCATGACACCACTACAGCATAGCACCACTACAGTATAACACCACTACAGCATAACACCACTACAGCATAACACCACTACAGCATAGCACCACTACAGTATAACACCACTACAGCATAGCACCACTACAGCATAGCACCACTACAGCATAACACCACTACAGCATAACACCACTACAGTATAACACCACTACAGCATAACACCACTACAGCATAGCACCACTACAGTATAACACCACTACAGCATAACATTACTACAACATACCACCACTACAGCATAACACCACTACAGCATACCACCACTACAGCATAACACCACTACAGTATACCACCACTACAACATAACACCACTACAGCATAACATTACTACAACATACCACCACTACAGTATAACACCACTACAGCATAGCACCACTACAGTATAACACCACTACAGTATACCACCACTACAGCATACCACCACTACAGTATAACACCACTACAGCATAACAACACTACAACATAACATTACTACAACATACCACCACTACAGCATAACACCACTACAGCATACCACCACCACAGTATAACACCAATACACTATAACACCACTACAGCATAACACCACTACAGTAAAAAACCACTACATCATAACACCACTACAAAATACCACCACTACAGCATAACACCACTACAGCATAACACCACTACAAAATAACACCACTACAGCATAACACCACTATAGCATAACACCACTACAGCATAACACCACTACAGCATAACACCACTACAGTATAACACCACTACAGCATACCACCACTACAGTATAACACCACTACAGTATAACACCACTACAACATAACATTACTACAGCATAACACCACTACAGCAAAACACCAATACAGCATAACACCACTACAGCATACCACCACTACAGCATAACACCACTACAACATAACATTACTACAGTAAAACACCACTACAGTATAACACCTCTACATCATACCACCACTACAGCATACCACCACTACAGTAAAACACCACTACAGTATAACACCACTACAGTATAACACCACTACAGTAAAACACCACTACAGCATAACACCACTACAGTAAAACACCACTACAGTAAAACACCACTACAGCATACTGCCACTACAGCATAACACCACTACAACATAACACCACTACAGCATAACACCACTACAGCATAACACCACTACAGTACAACACCACTACAGAATAACACCACTACATCATACCACCACTACAGCATAACACCACTACAGCATAACACCACTACAACATAACATTACTACAACATACCACCACTACAGTAAAACACCACTACAGCATACTGCCACTACAGCATAACACCACTACAACATAACACCACTACAGCATAACACCACTACAGCATAACACCACTACAGTACAACACCACTACAGAATAACACCACTACAGCATAACACCACTACAGCATACCGCCACTACAGTATAACACCACTACAGCATAACACCACTACAGCATAACACCACTACAGTAAAACACCACTACAGTAAAACACAACTACAGTATAACACCACTACAGCATAACACCACTACAGTATAACACCACAACAGCATAACACCACTACAGTAAAACACCACTACAGTATAACACCACTACAGCATATCATTACTATAGTATTACACCATTAAAGCATACCATCCACTAAAGCAAAACACCACTACAGCATAACACCACTACAGCATAACACCACTACAGCATAACACCACTACAGAATAACACCACTACAGTATAACACCACAACAGCATACCACCACTACAGCATAGCACCACTACAGTATAACACCACTACAGCATAACACCACTACAGCATACCACCACTACAGCATAGCACCACTACAGTATAACACCACTACAGTATAACACCACTACAGTATAACACCACTACAGTATAACACCACTACAGTATACCACCACTACAGCATAACACCACTACAGCATAACACCACTACAGCATACCACCACTACAGCATAGCACCACTACAGTATAACACCACTACAGTATAACACCACTACAGTATAACACCACTACAGTATAACACCACTACAGCATAGCACCACTACAGTATAACACCACTACAGTATACCACCACTACAGCATACCACCACTACAGTATAACACCACTACAGTATAACACCACTACAGCATACCACCACTACAGTATAACACCACTACAGCATAACACCACTACAACATAACATTACTACAACATACCACCACTACAGCATAACACCACTACAGCATACCACCACTACAGCATAACACCACTACAGCATAACACCACTACAACATAACATTACTACAACATACCACCACTACAGCATAACACCACTACAGCATAACACCACTACAGCATAACACCACTACAGCATAACACCACTACAGTAAAACACCACTACAACATAACACCACTACAGCATAACACCACTACAACATAACACCACTACAGCATAACACCACTACAGTATAACACCACTACAGCATAACACCATTACAAAATAACACCACTACAGCATAACATTACTACAGCATAACACCACTACAACATAACACCACTACAGCATAACACCACTACAGCATAACACCATTACAACATAACACCACTACAGTAAAACACCACTACAGCATAACACCACTACTGCATAACACCACTACAAAATAACACCACTACAGCATAACACCACTACAGTAAAACACCACTACAGCATACCACCACTACAGCATAACACCACTACAGCATACCACCGCTACAGCATAACACCACTACAACATAACATTACTACAGTAAAACACCACTACAGTATAACACCTCTACAGCATACCACCACTACAACATAACACCACTACAGTAAAACACTACTACAGCATAACACCACTACAGTAAAAACCCACTACACAATAACACCACTACAGCATACCACCACTACAGCATACCACCACTACAGTATAACACCACTACAGCATAACACCACTACAGTAAAAACCCACTACAGCATAACACCACTACAGTAAAACACCACTACAGTAAAACACCACTACAGTATACAACCAATTCAGCATACCACCACTACAGCATACCACCACTACAGCATGACACCACTACAGCATAGCACCACTACAGTATAACACCACTACAGCATAACACCACTACAGCATAACACCACTACAGCATAGCACCACTACAGTATAACACCACTACAGCATAGCACCACTACAGCATAGCACCACTACAGCATAACACCACTACAGCATAACACCACTACAGTATAACACCACTACAGCATAACACCACTACAGCATAGCACCACTACAGTATAACACCACTACAGCATAACATTACTACAACATACCACCACTACAGCATAACACCACTACAGCATACCACCACTACAGCATAACACCACTACAGTATACCACCACTACAACATAACACCACTACAGCATAACATTACTACAACATACCACCACTACAGTATAACACCACTACAGCATAGCACCACTACAGTATAACACCACTACAGTATACCACCACTACAGCATACCACCACTACAGTATAACACCACTACAGCATAACAACACTACAACATAACATTACTACAACATACCACCACTACAGCATAACACCACTACAGCATACCACCACCACAGTATAACACCAATACACTATAACACCACTACAGCATAACACCACTACAGTAAAAAACCACTACATCATAACACCACTACAAAATACCACCACTACAGCATAACACCACTACAGCATAACACCACTACAAAATAACACCACTACAGCATAACACCACTATAGCATAACACCACTACAGCATAACACCACTACAGCATAACACCACTACAGTATAACACCACTACAGCATACCACCACTACAGTATAACACCACTACAGTATAACACCACTACAACATAACATTACTACAGCATAACACCACTACAGCAAAACACCAATACAGCATAACACCACTACAGCATACCACCACTACAGCATAACACCACTACAACATAACATTACTACAGTAAAACACCACTACAGTATAACACCTCTACATCATACCACCACTACAGCATACCACCACTACAGTAAAACACCACTACAGTATAACACCACTACAGTATAACACCACTACAGTAAAACACCACTACAGCATAACACCACTACAGTAAAACACCACTACAGTAAAACACCACTACAGCATACTGCCACTACAGCATAACACCACTACAACATAACACCACTACAGCATAACACCACTACAGCATAACACCACTACAGTACAACACCACTACAGAATAACACCACTACATCATACCACCACTACAGCATAACACCACTACAGCATAACACCACTACAACATAACATTACTACAACATACCACCACTACAGTAAAACACCACTATAGCATACCACCACTACAGCATACCACCACTACAGTATAACACCACTACAGTATACCACCACAACAGCATAACACCACTACAGCATAACACCACTACAGTATAACACCACTATAGCATAACACCACTACAGCATACCACCACTACAGCATAACACCACTACAGCATAACACCACTACAGCATAACACCACTACAGCATAACACCACTACAACATAACATTACTACAGTAAAACACCACTACAGCATAACACCACTACAGCATAACACCACTACAACATACCACCACTACAGCATAACACCACTACAGCATAACACCACTACAGTAAAACACCACTACAGCATAACACCACTACAGCATAACACCACTACAGCTTACCACCACCACAGTATAACACCAATACACTATAACACCACTACAGCATTACACCACTACAGTAAAACACCACTACAGCATAACACCACTACAAAATAACACCACTACAAAATAACACCACTACAACATAACACCACTACAGCAAAACACCACTACAGCATAACACCACTACAGCATAACACCACGACAGCATAACACCACTACAGCATAACACCACTACAGTATAACACCACTACAGCATAACACCACTACAGCATAACACCACTACAACATAACATTACTACAGTAAAACACCACTACAGCATAACACCACTACAGCATAACACCACTACAACATACCACCACTACAGCATAACACCACTACAGCATAACACCACTACAGTAAAACACCACTACAGCATAACACCACTACAGCATAACACCACTACAGCATACCACCACCACAGTATAACACCAATACACTATAACACCACTACAGCATTACACCACTACAGTAAAACACCACTACAGCATAACACCACTACAAAATAACACCACTACAAAATAACACCACTACAACATAACACCACTACAGCAAAACACCACTACAGCATAACACCACTACAGCATAACACCACTACAGCATAACACCACTACAGTAAAACACCACTACAGCATAGCACCACTACAGCATAACACCACTACAGCATAACACCACTACAGCATACCACCACTACAGAATAACACCACTACAGCATACCACCACTACAGCATAACACCATTACAGCATACCACCACTACAGTATAACACCACTACAGCATACCACCACTACAGCATACCACCACTACAGTATAACACCACTACAGTATAACACCACTACAGAATAACACCACTACAGCATAACACCACTACAGTATAACACCTCTACAGCATAACACCACTACAGCATAACACCACTACAGTATAACACCACAACAGCATAACACCACTACAGCATAACACCACTACAGCATACCACCACTACAGCATAACACCACTACAGCATACCACCACTACAGCATAACACCACTACAGCATAACACCACTACAGCATAACACCACTACAGCATAACACCACTACAGCATACCACCACTACAGCATACCACCACTACAGTATAACACCACTACAGTATAACACCACTACAGCATACCACCACTACAACATACCACCACTACAGTATAACACCACTATAGCATACCACCACTACAACATACCACCACTACAGTATAACACCACTACAGTATAACACCACTACAGCATACCACCACTACAGCATACCACCACTACAGTATAACACCACTACAGTATAACACCACTACAACATAACATTACTACAGCATAACACCACTACAACATAACATTACTACAGTAAAACACCACTACAGTAAAACACCACTACAGCATAACACCACTACATCATAACACCACTACAGAATACCACCACTACATCATACAACCACTACAGCATACCACCACTACAGTATAACACCACTACAGTATAACACCACTACAACATAACATTACTACAGCATAACACCACTACAACATAACATTACTACAGTAAAACACCACTACAGTATAACACCACTACAGCATAACACCACTACAGCTTAACACCACTACAGCATAACACCACTACAGCATAACACCACTACAACATAACATTACTACAGTAAAACACCACCACAGTATAACACCACTACAGCATAACACCACTACAGCATAACACCACTACAGCATAACACCACTACAGCATAACACCACAACAGTATAACACCTCTACAGTATAACACCACTACAACATAACATTACTACAGCATAACATCACTACAACATAACATTACTACAATAAAACACCACTACATTAAAACACCACTACAGCATACCACCACTACAGTATAACACCACTACAGTATAACACCACTACAACATAACATTACTACAGCATAACACCACTACAACATAACATTACTACAGTATAACACCACTACAGTATACCACCACAACAGCATAACACCACTACAGCATAACACCACTACAGTATAACACCACTATAGCATAACACCACTACAGCATACCACCACTACAACATAACACCACTACAGCATAACACCACTACAGCATAACACCACTACAGCATACCACCACTACAGCATACCACCACGACAGCATAACACCACTACAGCATAACACCACTACAGTATAACACCACTACAGCATAACACCACTACAGCATAACACCACTACAACATAACATTACTACAGTAAAACACCACTACAGCATAACACCACTACAGCATAACACCACTACAACATACCACCACTACAGCATAACACCACTACAGCATAACACCACTACAGTAAAACACCACTACAGCATAACACCACTACAGCATAACACCACTACAGCATAACACCACTACAGCATACCACCACCACAGTATAACACCAATACACTATAACACCACTACAGCATTACACCACTACAGTAAAACACCACTACAGCATAACACCACTACAAAATAACACCACTACAAAATAACACCACTACAACATAACACCACTACAGCAAAACACCACTACAGCATAACACCACTACAGCATAACACCACGACAGCATAACACCACTACAGCATAACACCACTACAGTATAACACCACTACAGCATAACACCACTACAGCATAACACCACTACAACATAACATTACTACAGTAAAACACCACTACAGCATAACACCACTACAGCATAAAACCACTACAGCATAACACCACTACAGTAAAACACCACTACAGCATAACACCACTACAGCATAACACCACTACAGCATACCACCACCACAGTATAACACCAATACACTATAACACCACTACAGCATTACACCACTACAGTAAAACACCACTACAGCATAACACCACTACAAAATAACACCACTACAAAATAACACCACTACAACATAACACCACTACAGCAAAACACCACTACAGCATAACACCACTACAGCATAACACCACTACAGCATAACACCACTACAGTAAAACACCACTACAGCATAGCACCACTACAGCATAACACCACTACAGCATAACACCACTACAGCATACCACCACTACAGAATAACACCACTACAGCATACCACCACTACAGCATAACACCATTACAGCATACCACCACTACAGTATAACACCACTACAGCATACCACCACTACAGCATACCACCACTACAGTATAACACCACTACAGTATAACACCACTACAGAATAACACCACTACAGCATAACACCACTACAGTATAACACCTCTACAGCATAACACCACTACAGCATAACACCACTACAGTATAACACCACAACAGCATAACACCACTACAGCATAACACCACTACAGCATACCACCACTACAGCATAACACCACTACAGCATACCACCACTACAGCATAACACCACTACAGCATAACACCACTACAGCATAACACCACTACAGCATAACACCACTACAGCATACCACCACTACAGCATACCACCACTACAGTATAACACCACTACAGTATAACACCACTACAGCATACCACCACTACAACATACCACCACTTGTGTATAACACCACTATAGCATACCACCACTACAACATACCACCACTACAGTATAACACCACTACAGTATAACACCACTACAGCATACCACCACTACAGCATACCACCACTACAGTATAACACCACTACAGTATAACACCACTACAACATAACATTACTACAGCATAACACCACTACAACATAACATTACTACAGTAAAACACCACTACAGTAAAACACCACTACAGCATAACACCACTACATCATAACACCACTACAGAATACCACCACTACATCATACCACCACTACAGCATACCACCACTACAGTATAACACCACTACAGTATAACACCACTACAACATAACATTACTACAGCATAACACCACTACAACATAACATTACTACAGTAAAACACCACTACAGTATAACACCACTACAGCATAACACCACTACAGCTTAACACCACTACAGCATAACACCACTACAGCATAACACCACTACAACATAACATTACTACAGTAAAACACCACTACAGTATAACACCACTACAGCATAACACCACTACAGCATAACACCACTACAGCATAACACCACTACAGCATAACACCACAACAGTATAACACCTCTACAGTATAACACCACTACAACATAACATTACTACAGCATAACACCACTACAACATAACATTACTACAGTAAAACACCACTACAGTAAAACACCACTACAGCATACCACCACTACAGTATAACACCACTACAGTATAACACCACTACAACATAACATTACTACAGCATAACACCACTACAACATAACATTACTACAGTAAAACACCACTACAGTAAAACACCACTACAGCATAACATTACTACAGCATAACACCACTACAACATAACATTACTACAGTAAAACACCACTACAGTATAACACCACTACAGCATAACACCACTACAGCATAACACCACTACAGCATAACACCACTACAGCATAACACCACTACAACATAACATTACTACAGTAAAACACCACTACAGTATAACACCACTACAGCATAACACCATTACAGCATAACACCACTACAGCATAACACCACTACAGCATAACACCACAACAGTATAACACCTCTACAGTATAACACCACTACAACATAACATTACTACAGCATAACACCACTACAACATAACATTACTACAGTAAAACACCACTACAGTAAAACACCACTACAGCATACCACCACTACAGTATAACACCACTACAGTATAACACCACTACAACATAACATTACTACAGCATAACACCACTACAACATAACATTACTACAACATACAACCACTACAGCATAACACCACTACAACATAACATTACTACAGTAAAACACCACTACAGTAAAACACCACTACAGCATACCACCACTACAGTATAACACCACTACAGTATAACACCACTACAGCATAACACCACTACAGCATAACACGACTACAACATAACATTACTACAGTAAAACACCACTACAGTAAAACACCACTACAGCATAACACCACTACAGCATAACACCACTACAGCATAACATTACTACAGCATAACACCACTACAGTAAAAACCCACTACAGTATAACACCACTACAGTAAAACACCACTACAGCATAACAACACTACAGCATAACACCACTACAGTAAAAACCCACTACAGCATAACACCACTACAGCATACCACCACTACAGTATGACACCACTACAGCATAACACCACTACAGTAAAAACCCACTACAGCATAACACCACTACAGTAAAACACCACTACAGTAAAACACCACTACAGCATACCACCACTACAGCATAACACCACTACAGCATAACACCACTACAGCATAACACCACTACAGCATAACACCACTACAGCATAACACCACTACAACATAACATTACTACAGTATAACACCACTACAGCATACCACCACTACAACATACCGCCACTACAGTATAACACCACTACAGCATAACACCACTACAGCATACCGCCACTACAGTATAACACCACTACAGCATAACACCACTACAGCATAACACCACTACAGTAAAACACCACTACAGTAAAACACAACTACAGTATAACACCACTACAGCATAACACCACTACAGTATAACACCACTACAACATAACACCACTACAGCATAACACCACTACAGCATAACACCACTACAGTATAACACCACTACAGTAAACCACCACTATAGCATACCACCACTACATCATACCACCACTACAGCATAACACCACTACAACATAACACCACTACAGCATACCACCACTACAGTATAACACCACTACAGCATTCCACCACTACAGCATAACACCACTACAGTATAACACCACTATAGCATAACACCACTACAGTATAACACCACTACAGCATAACACCACTACAGCATAACACCACTACAACATAACATTACTACAGTAAAACACCACTACAGCATAACACCACTACAGCATAACACCACTACAACATACCACCACTACAGCATAACACCACTACAGCATAACACCACTACAGTAAAACACCACTACAGCATAACACCACTACAGCATAACACCACTACAGCATACAACCACCACAGTATAACACCACTACAGCATAACACCACTACAGTATAACACCACTACAGCATACCACCACTACAGTATAACACCACTACAGTATAACACCACTACAACATAACATTACTACAGTAAAACACCACTACAGCATAACACCACTACAGCATAACACCACTACAACATACCACCACTACAGCATAACACCACTACAGCATAACACCACTACAGTAAAACACCACTACAGCATAACACCACTACAGCATAACACCACTACAGCATAACACCACTACAACATAACATTACTACAGTAAAACACCACTACAGTATAACACCACTACAGCATAACACCACTACAGCATAACACCACTACAGCATAACACCACTACAGCATAACACCACAACAGTATAACACCTCTACAGTATAACACCACTACAACATAACATTACTACAGCATAACACCACTACAACATAACATTACTACAGTAAAACACCACTACAGTAAAACACCACTACAGCATACCACCACAGCATAACACCACTACAGCATACCACCACTACAGTATAACACCACTACAGTATAACACCACTACAGCATACCACCACTACAACATACCACCACTACAGTATAACACCACTATAGCATACCACCACTACAACATACCACCACTACAGTATAACACCACTACAGTATAACACCACTACAGCATACCACCACTACAGCATACCACCACTACAGTATAACACCACTACAGTATAACACCACTACAACATAACATTACTACAGCATAACACCACTACAACATAACATTACTACAGTAAAACACCACTACAGTAAAACACCACTACAGCATAACACCACTACATCATAACACCACTACAGAATACCACCACTACATCATACCACCACTACAGCATACCACCACTACAGTATAACACCACTACAGTATAACACCACTACAACATAACATTACTACAGCATAACACCACTACAACATAACATTACTACAGTAAAACACCACTACAGTATAACACCACTACAGCATAACACCACTACAGCTTAACACCACTACAGCATAACACCACTACAGCATAACACCACTACAACATAACATTACTACAGTAAAACACCACTACAGTATAACACCACTACAGCATAACACCACTACAGCATAACACCACTACAGCATAACACCACTACAGCATAACACCACAACAGTATAACACCTCTACAGTATAACACCACTACAACATAACATTACTACAGCATAACACCACTACAACATAACATTACTACAGTAAAACACCACTACAGTAAAACACCACTACAGCATACCACCACTACAGTATAACACCACTACAGTATAACACCACTACAACATAACATTACTACAGCATAACACCACTACAACATAACATTACTACAGTAAAACACCACTACAGTAAAACACCACTACAGCATAACACCACTACAGCATAACACCACTACAGCATAACATTACTACAACATACCACCACTACAGCATACCACCACTACAGTATAACACCACTACAGCATAACACCACTACAGTAAAACACCACTACAGCATAACAACACTACAGCATAACAACACTACAGCATAACACCACTACAGTAAAAACCCACTACAGCATAACACCACTACAGCATACCACCACTACAGTATGACACCACTACAGCATAACACCACTACAGTAAAAACCCACTACAGCATAACACCACTACAGTAAAACACCACTACAGTAAAACACCACTACAGCATACCACCACTACAGCATAACACCACTACAGCATAACACCACTACAGCATAACACCACTACAGCATAACACCACTACAGCATAACACCACTACAACATAACATTACTACAGTATAACACCACTACAGCATACCACCACTACAACATACCGCCACTACAGTATAACACCACTACAGCATAACACCACTACAGCATACCGCCACTACAGTATAACACCACTACAGCATAACACCACTACAGCATAACACCACTACAGTAAAACACCACTACAGTAAAACACAACTACAGTATAACACCACTACAGCATAACACCACTACAGTATAACACCACTACAACATAACACCACTACAGCATAACACCACTACAGCATAACACCACTACAGTACAACACCACTACAGAATAACACCACTACATCATACCACCACTACAGCAGAACACCACTACAGCATAACACCACTACAACATAACATTACTACAACATACCACCACTACAGTAAACCACCACTATAGCATACCACCACTACAGCATACCACCACTACAGTATAACACCACTACAGTATAACACCACTACAGCATAACACCACTACAGCATACCACCACTACAGTATAACACCACTACAGCATAACACCACTACAACATAACACCACTATAGCATACCACCACAACAGCATAACACCACTATAGCATAACACCACTACAGTATAACACCACTACAGCATAACACCACTACAGTATAACACCACTATAGCATAACACCACTACAGTATAACACCACTACATCATAACACCACTACAGCATAACACCACTACAACATAACATTACTACAGTAAAACACCACTACAGCATAACACCACTACAGCATAACACCACTACAACATACCACCACTACAGCATAACACCACTACAGCATAACACCACTACAGTAAAACACCACTACAGCATAACACCACTACAGCATAACACCACTACAGCATACAACCACCACAGTATAACACCACTACAGCATAACACCACTACAGTATAACACCACTACAGCATACCACCACTACAGTATAACACCACTACAGTATAACACCACTACAACATAACATTACTACAGCATAACACCACTACAACATAACATTACTACAGTAAAACACCACTACAGTAAAACATCACTACAGTATAACACCACTACAGCATAACACCACTACAGTAAAAACCCACTACAGTATAACACCACTACAGTAAAACACCACTACAGCATAACACCACTACAGTAAAAACCCACTACAGCATAACACCACTACAGCATACCACCACTACAGTATGACACCACTACAGCATAACACCACTACAGTAAAAACCCACTACAGCATAACACCACTACAGTAAAACACCACTACAGTAAAACACCACTACAGCATAACACCACTACAGTATAACACCACTACAGCATAACACCACTACAGCATAACACCACTACAGCATAACACCACTACAGCATAACACCACTACAACATAACATTACTACAGTATAACACCACTACAGCATACCACCACTACAACATACCGCCACTACAGTATAACACCACTACAGCATAACACCACTACAGCATACCGCCACTACAGTATAACACCACTACAGCATAACACCACTACAGCATAACACCACTACAGTAAAACACCACTACAGTAAAACACAACTACAGTATAACACCACTACAGCATAACACCACTACAGTATAACACCACAACAGCATAACACCACTACAGTAAAACACCACTACAGTATAACACCACTACAGCATATCATTACTATAGTATTACACCATTAAAGCATACCATCCACTAAAGCAAAACACCACTACAGCATAACACCACTACAGCATAACACCACTACAGCATAACACCACTACAGAATAACACCACTACAGTATAACACCACAACAGCATACCACCAGTACAGCATACCACCACTACAGCATAACACCACTACAGCATAACATTACTACAACATACCACCACTACAGCATAACACCACTACAGCATAACACCACTACAGCATAACACCACTACAACATAACATTACTACAGTAAAACACCACTACAGTATAACACCACTACAGCATAACACCACTACAGCATAACACCACTACAGCATAACACCACTACAGCATAACACCACAACAGTATAACACCTCTACAGTATAACACCACTACAACATAACATTACTACAGCATAACACCACTACAACATAACATTACTACAGTAAAACACCACTACAGTAAAACACCACTACAGCATAACATTACTACAGCATAACACCACTACAACATAACATTACTACAGTAAAACACCACTACAGTATAACACCACTACAGCATAACACCACTACAGCATAACACCACTACAGCATAACACCACTACAGCATAACACCACTACAGCATAACACCACTACAACATAACATTACTACAGTAAAACACCACTACAGTATAACACCACTACAGCATAACACCACTACAGCATAACACCACTACAGCATA
The DNA here is from genome assembly GCF_029448725.1 of Salvelinus fontinalis. Taxonomy (NCBI): domain Eukaryota; kingdom Metazoa; phylum Chordata; class Actinopteri; order Salmoniformes; family Salmonidae; genus Salvelinus; species Salvelinus fontinalis. Next base: position 90,234,987 of record NC_074665.1, on the reverse strand, counting down.
ACAACACTACAGCATAACACCACAACAGTATAACACCTCTACAGTATAACACCACTACAACATAACATTACTACAGCATAACACCACTACAACATAACATTACTACAGTAAAACACCACTACAGTAAAACACCACTACAGCATACCACCACTACAGTATAACACCACTACAGTATAACACCACTACAACATAACATTACTACAGCATAACACCACTACAACATAACATTACTACAGTAAAACACCACTACAGTAAAACACCACTACAGCATAACACCACTACAGCATAACACCACTACAGCATAACATTACTACAACATACCACCACTAGAGCATACCACCACTACAGTATAACACCACTACAGCATAACACCACTACAGTAAAAACCCACTACAGTATAACACCACTACAGTAAAACACCACTACAGCATAACAACACTACAGCATAACACCACTACAGTAAAAACCCACTACAGCATAACACCACTACAGCATACCACCACTACAGTATGACACCACTACAGCATAACACCACTACAGTAAAAACCCACTACAGCATAACACCACTACAGTAAAACACCACTACAGTAAAACACCACTACAGCATACCACCACTACAGCATAACACCACTACAGCATAACACCACTACAGCATAACACCACTACAGCATAACACCACTACAGCATAACACCACTACAGCATAACACCACTACAGCATAACACCACTACAGTAAAACACCACTAGAGTAAAACACAACTACAGTATAACACCACTACAGCATAACACCACTACAGTATAACACCACTACAACATAACACCACTACAGCATAACACCACTACAGCATAACACCACTACAGTACAACACCACTACAGAATAACACCACTACATCATACCACCACTACAGCATAACACCACTACAGCATAACACCACTACAACATAACATTACTACAACATACCACCACTACAGCATAACACCACTACAGTATACCACCACAACAGCATAACACCACTACAGCATAACATTACTACAACATACCACCACTACAGTATAACACCACTACAGTATAACATTACTACAACATACCACCACTACAGTATAACACCACTACAGTAAAACACCACTACAGTATAACACCACTATAGCATACCACCACTACAGTAAAACACCACTACAGCATAACACCACTACAGCATAACACCACTACAACATAACATTACTACAACATACCAACACTACAGTATAACACCACTACAGTATACCACCACAACAGCATAACACCACTACAGCATAACACCACTACAGTATAACACCACTATAGCATAACACCACTACAGTATAACACCACTACAGCATAACACCACTACAGCATAACACCACTACAACATAACATTACTACAGTAAAACACCACTACAACATAACACCACTACAGCATAACACCACTACAACATACCACCACTACAGCATAACACCACTACAGCATAACACCACTACAGTAAAACACCACTACAGCATAACACCACTACAGCATAACACCACTACAGCATAACACCACTACAGCATACAACCACCACAGTATAACACCACTACAGCATAACACCACTACAGTATAACACCACTACAGCATACCACCACTACAGTATAACACCACTACAGTATAACACCACTACAACATAACATTACTACAGTAAAACACCACTACAGTAAAACACCACTACAGTATAACACCACTACAGCATAACACCACTACAGTAAAAACCCACTACAGTATAACACCACTACAGTAAAACACCACTACAGCATAACAACACTACAGCATAACAACACTACAGCATAACACCACTACAGTAAAAACCCACTACAGCATAACACCACTACAGCATACCACCACTACAGTATGACACCACTACAGCATAACACCACTACAGTAAAAACCCACTACAGCATAACACCACTACAGTAAAACACCACTACAGTAAAACACCACTACAGCATAACACCACTACAGTATAACACCACTACAGCATAACACCACTACAGCATAACACCACTACAGCATAACACCACTACAGCATAACACCACTACAACATAACATTACTACAGTATAACACCACTACAGCATACCACCACTACAACATACCGCCACTACAGTATAACACCACTACAGCATAACACCACTACAGCATACCGCCACTACAGTATAACACCACTACAGCATAACACCACTACATCATAACACCACTACAGTAAAACACCACTACAGTAAAACACCACTACAGTAAAACACAACTACAGTATAACACCACTACAGTATAACACCACAACAGCATAACACCACTACAGTAAAACACCACTACAGTATAACACCCCTACAGCATATCATTACTATAGTATTACACCATTAAAGCATACCATCCACTAAAGCAAAACACCACTACAGCATAACACCACTACAGCATAACACCACTACAGCATAACACCACTACAGAATAACACCACTACAGTATAACACCACAACAGCATACCACCAGTACAGCATACCACCACTACAGCATAACACCACTACAGCATAACATTACTACAACATACCACCACTACAGCATAACACCACTACAGCATAGCACCACTACAGTATAACACCACTACAGTATAACACCACTACAGTATAACACCACTACAGTATAACACCACTACAGTATAACACCACTACAGCATAGCACCACTACAGCATAGCACCACTACAGTATACCACCACTACAGCATACCACCACTACAGTATAACACCACTACAGTATACCACCACTACAACATAACACCACTACAGCATAACACCACTACAACATAACATTACTACAACATACCACCACTACAGCATAACACCACTACAGCATACCACCACTACAGCATAACACCACTACAGCATAACACCACTACAACATAACATTACTACAACATACCACCACTACAGCATAACACCACTACAGCATACCACCACCACAGTAAACCACCACTATAGCATACCACCACTATAGCATACCACCACTACAGTATAACACCACTACAGTATACCACCACAACAGCATAACACCACTACAGCATAACACCACTACAGTATAACACCACTATAGCATAACACCACTACAGTATAACACCACTACAGTATAACACCACTACAGTATAACACCACTACAGCATAACACCACTACAGCGTAACACCACTACAGCATAACACCACTACAGTAAAACACCACTACAACATAACACCACTACAGCATAACACCACTACAACATAACACCACTACAGCATAACACCATTACAAAATAACACCACTACTGCATAACACCACTACAGTATAACACCACTACAAAATAACACCACTACAGCATAACACCACTACAGTAAAACACCCCTACAGCATACCACCACTATAGCATAACACCACTACAGCATACCACCGCTACAGCATAACACCACTACAACATAACATTACTACAGTAAAACACCACTACAGTATAACACCTCTACAGCATACCACCACTACAACATAACACCACTACAGTAAAACACTACTACAGCATAACACCACTACAGTAAAAACCCACTACAGCATAACACCACTACAGCATACCACCACTACAGCATACCACCACTACAGTATAACACCACTACAGCATAACACCACTACAGTAAAAACCCACTACAGCATACCACCACTACAGCATAACACCACTACAGCATAACACCACTACAGTAAAAACCCACTACAGCATAACACCACTACAGTAAAACACCACTACAGTAAAACACCACTACAGTATACCACCAATTCAGCATACCACCACTACAGCATACCACCACTACAGCATGACACCACAACAGCATAACACCACTACAGCATAACATTACTACAACATACCACCACTACAGTATAACACCACTACAGTATAACATTACTACAACATACCACCACTACAGTATAACACCACTACAGTAAAACACCACTACAGTATAACACCACTATAGCATACCACCACTACAGTAAAACACCACTACAGCATAACACCACTACAGCATAACACCACTACAACATAACATTACTACAACATACCAACACTACAGTATAACACCACTACAGTATACCACCACAACAGCATAACACCACTACAGCATAACACCACTACAGTATAACACCACTATAGCATAACACCACTACAGTATAACACCACTACAGCATAACACCACTACAGCATAACACCACTACAACATAACATTACTACAGTAAAACACCACTACAACATAACACCACTACAGCATAACACCACTACAACATACCACCACTACAGCATAACACCACTACAGCATAACACCACTACAGTAAAACACCACTACAGCATAACACCACTACAGCATAACACCACTACAGCATAACACCACTACAGCATACAACCACCACAGTATAACACCACTACAGCATAACACCACTACAGTATAACACCACTACAGCATACCACCACTACAGTATAACACCACTACAGTATAACACCACTACAACATAACATTACTACAGTAAAACACCACTACAGTAAAACACCACTACAGTATAACACCACTACAGCATAACACCACTACAGTAAAAACCCACTACAGTATAACACCACTACAGTAAAACACCACTACAGCATAACAACACTACAGCATAACACCACTACAGTAAAAACCCACTACAGCATAACACCACTACAGCATACCACCACTACAGTATGACACCACTACAGCATAACACCACTACAGTAAAAACCCACTACAGCATAACACCACTACAGTAAAACACCACTACAGTAAAACACCACTACAGCATAACACCACTACAGTATAACACCACTACAGCATAACACCACTACAGCATAACACCACTACAGCATAACACCACTACAGCATAACACCACTACAACATAACATTACTACAGTATAACACCACTACAGCATACCACCACTACAACATACCGCCACTACAGTATAACACCACTACAGCATAACACCACTACAGCATACCGCCACTACAGTATAACACCACTACAGCATAACACCACTACATCATAACACCACTACAGTAAAACACCACTACAGTAAAACACCACTACAGTAAAACACAACTACAGTATAACACCACTACAGTATAACACCACAACAGCATAACACCACTACAGTAAAACACCACTACAGTATAACACCCCTACAGCATATCATTACTATAGTATTACACCATTAAAGCATACCATCCACTAAAGCAAAACACCACTACAGCATAACACCACTACAGCATAACACCACTACAGCATAACACCACTACAGAATAACACCACTACAGTATAACACCACAACAGCATACCACCAGTACAGCATACCACCACTACAGCATAACACCACTACAGCATAACATTACTACAACATACCACCACTACAGCATAACACCACTACAGCATAGCACCACTACAGTATAACACCACTACAGTATAACACCACTACAGTATAACACCACTACAGTATAACACCACTACAGTATAACACCACTACAGCATAGCACCACTACAGCATAGCACCACTACAGTATACCACCACTACAGCATACCACCACTACAGTATAACACCACTACAGTATACCACCACTACAACATAACACCACTACAGCATAACACCACTACAACATAACATTACTACAACATACCACCACTACAGCATAACACCACTACAGCATACCACCACTACAGCATAACACCACTACAGCATAACACCACTACAACATAACATTACTACAACATACCACCACTACAGCATAACACCACTACAGCATACCACCACCACAGTAAACCACCACTATAGCATACCACCACTATAGCATACCACCACTACAGTATAACACCACTACAGTATACCACCACAACAGCATAACACCACTACAGCATAACACCACTACAGTATAACACCACTATAGCATAACACCACTACAGTATAACACCACTACAGTATAACACCACTACAGTATAACACCACTACAGCATAACACCACTACAGCGTAACACCACTACAGCATAACACCACTACAGTAAAACACCACTACAACATAACACCACTACAGCATAACACCACTACAACATAACACCACTACAGCATAACACCATTACAAAATAACACCACTACTGCATAACACCACTACAGTATAACACCACTACAAAATAACACCACTACAGCATAACACCACTACAGTAAAACACCCCTACAGCATACCACCACTATAGCATAACACCACTACAGCATACCACCGCTACAGCATAACACCACTACAACATAACATTACTACAGTAAAACACCACTACAGTATAACACCTCTACAGCATACCACCACTACAACATAACACCACTACAGTAAAACACTACTACAGCATAACACCACTACAGTAAAAACCCACTACAGCATAACACCACTACAGCATACCACCACTACAGCATACCACCACTACAGTATAACACCACTACAGCATAACACCACTACAGTAAAAACCCACTACAGCATACCACCACTACAGCATAACACCACTACAGCATAACACCACTACAGTAAAAACCCACTACAGCATAACACCACTACAGTAAAACACCACTACAGTAAAACACCACTACAGTATACCACCAATTCAGCATACCACCACTACAGCATACCACCACTACAGCATGACACCACTACAGCATAACACCACTACAGCATAACACCACTACAGCATAACATTACTACAACATACCACCACTACAGCATAACACCACTACAGCATAGCACCACTACAGTATGACACCACTACAGTATAACACCACTACAACATAGCACCACTACAGTATAACACCACTACAGTATACCACCACTACAGCATACCACCACTACAGTATAACACCACTACAGTATACCACCACTACAGTATAACACCACTACAACATAACACCACTACAGTATAACACCACTACAGTATAACACCACTACAGTAAAACACCACTACAGTATATCATTACTATAGTATTACACCATTAAAGCATACCATCCACTAAAGCAAAACACCACTACAGCATAACACCACTACAGCATAACACCACTACAGCATAACACCACTACAGAATAACACCACTACAGCATAACACCACTACAGCATAACACTACTACAGTAAAACACCACTACAGCATAACACCACTACAGCATAACACCACTACAACATAACATTACTACAGCATAGCACCACTACAGTATAACACCACTACAGCATAACACCACTACAACATACCGCCACTACAGCATAACACCACTACAGCATAGCACCACTACAGTATAACACCACTACAGTATAACACCACTACAGTATAACACCACTACAGTATAACACCACTACAGCATAGCACCACTACAGTATAACACCACTACAGTATACCACCACTACAGCATACCACCACTACAGTATAACACCACTACAGTATACCACCACTACAACATAACACCACTACAGCATAACACCACTACAACATAACATTACTACAACATACCACCACTACAGCATAACACCACTACAGCATACCACCACTACAACATAACACCACTACAGCATAACACCACTACAACATAACATTACTACAACATACCACCACTACAGCATACCACCACTACAGTATAACACCACTACAGTATACCACAACAACAGCATAACACCACTACAGCATAACACCACTACAGTATAACACCACTATAGCATAACACCACTACAGCATAACACCACTACAGTATAACACCACTACAGCATAACACCACTACAGCATAACACCACTACAGTATAACACCACTACAGCATAACACCACTACAACATAACATTACTACAGTAAAACACCACTACATCATAACACCACTACAGCATAACACCACTACAGCATAACACCACTACAGCATACCACCACTACAGCATAACACCACTACAGCATAACACCACTACAGCATAACACCACTACAACATAACACCACTACAGCATAACACCACTACAGCATAACACCACTACAAAATAACACCACTACAGCATAACACCACTACATCATAACACCACTACAGCATAACACCACTACAGTAAAAACCCACTACAGCATAACACCACTACAGTAAAACACCACTACAGTAAAACACCACTACAGCATACCACCACTACAGCATAACACCACTACAGCATAACACCACTACAGCATAACACCACTACAGCATAACACCACTACAGCATAACACCACTACAACATAACATTACTACAGTATAACACCACTACAGCATACCACCACTACAACATACCGCCACTACAGTATAACACCACTACAGCATAACACCACTACAGCATACCGCCACTACAGTATAACACCACTACAGCATAACACCACTACAGCATAACACCACTACAGTAAAACACCACTACAGTAAAACACAACTACAGTATAACACCACTACAGCATAACACCACTACAGTATAACACCACTACAACATAACACCACTACAGCATAACACCACTACAGCATAACACCACTACAGTACAACACCACTACAGAATAACACCACTACATCATACCACCACTACAGCAGAACACCACTACAGCATAACACCACTACAACATAACATTACTACAACATACCACCACTACAGTAAACCACCACTATAGCATACCACCACTACAGCATACCACCACTACAGTATAACACCACTACAGTATAACACCACTACAGCATAACACCACTACAGCATACCACCACTACAGTATAACACCACTACAGCATAACACCACTACAACATAACACCACTATAGCATACCACCACAACAGCATAACACCACTATAGCATAACACCACTACAGTATAACACCACTACAGCATAACACCACTACAGTATAACACCACTATAGCATAACACCACTACAGTATAACACCACTACATCATAACACCACTACAGCATAACACCACTACAACATAACATTACTACAGTAAAACACCACTACAGCATAACACCACTACAGCATAACACCACTACAACATACCACCACTACAGCATAACACCACTACAGCATAACACCACTACAGTAAAACACCACTACAGCATAACACCACTACAGCATAACACCACTACAGCATACAACCACCACAGTATAACACCACTACAGCATAACACCACTACAGTATAACACCACTACAGCATACCACCACTACAGTATAACACCACTACAGTATAACACCACTACAACATAACATTACTACAGCATAACACCACTACAACATAACATTACTACAGTAAAACACCACTACAGTAAAACATCACTACAGTATAACACCACTACAGCATAACACCACTACAGTAAAAACCCACTACAGTATAACACCACTACAGTAAAACACCACTACAGCATAACACCACTACAGTAAAAACCCACTACAGCATAACACCACTACAGCATACCACCACTACAGTATGACACCACTACAGCATAACACCACTACAGTAAAAACCCACTACAGCATAACACCACTACAGTAAAACACCACTACAGTAAAACACCACTACAGCATAACACCACTACAGTATAACACCACTACAGCATAACACCACTACAGCATAACACCACTACAGCATAACACCACTACAGCATAACACCACTACAACATAACATTACTACAGTATAACACCACTACAGCATACCACCACTACAACATACCGCCACTACAGTATAACACCACTACAGCATAACACCACTACAGCATACCGCCACTACAGTATAACACCACTACAGCATAACACCACTACAGCATAACACCACTACAGTAAAACACCACTACAGTAAAACACAACTACAGTATAACACCACTACAGCATAACACCACTACAGTATAACACCACAACAGCATAACACCACTACAGTAAAACACCACTACAGTATAACACCACTACAGCATATCATTACTATAGTATTACACCATTAAAGCATACCATCCACTAAAGCAAAACACCACTACAGCATAACACCACTACAGCATAACACCACTACAGCATAACACCACTACAGAATAACACCACTACAGTATAACACCACAACAGCATACCACCAGTACAGCATACCACCACTACAGCATAACACCACTACAGCATAACATTACTACAACATACCACCACTACAGCATAACACCACTACAGCATAACACCACTACAGCATAACACCACTACAACATAACATTACTACAGTAAAACACCACTACAGTATAACACCACTACAGCATAACACCACTACAGCATAACACCACTACAGCATAACACCACTACAGCATAACACCACAACAGTATAACACCTCTACAGTATAACACCACTACAACATAACATTACTACAGCATAACACCACTACAACATAACATTACTACAGTAAAACACCACTACAGTAAAACACCACTACAGCATAACATTACTACAGCATAACACCACTACAACATAACATTACTACAGTAAAACACCACTACAGTATAACACCACTACAGCATAACACCACTACAGCATAACACCACTACAGCATAACACCACTACAGCATAACACCACTACAGCATAACACCACTACAACATAACATTACTACAGTAAAACACCACTACAGTATAACACCACTACAGCATAACACCACTACAGCATAACACCACTACAGCATAACAACACTACAGCATAACACCACAACAGTATAACACCTCTACAGTATAACACCACTACAACATAACATTACTACAGCATAACACCACTACAACATAACATTACTACAGTAAAACACCACTACAGTAAAACACCACTACAGCATACCACCACTACAGTATAACACCACTACAGTATAACACCACTACAACATAACATTACTACAGCATAACACCACTACAACATAACATTACTACAGTAAAACACCACTACAGTAAAACACCACTACAGCATAACACCACTACAGCATAACACCACTACAGCATAACATTACTACAACATACCACCACTAGAGCATACCACCACTACAGTATAACACCACTACAGCATAACACCACTACAGTAAAAACCCACTACAGTATAACACCACTACAGTAAAACACCACTACAGCATAACAACACTACAGCATAACACCACTACAGTAAAAACCCACTACAGCATAACACCACTACAGCATACCACCACTACAGTATGACACCACTACAGCATAACACCACTACAGTAAAAACCCACTACAGCATAACACCACTACAGTAAAACACCACTACAGTAAAACACCACTACAGCATACCACCACTACAGCATAACACCACTACAGCATAACACCACTACAGCATAACACCACTACAGCATAACACCACTACAGCATAACACCACTACAGCATAACACCACTACAGCATAACACCACTACAGTAAAACACCACTAGAGTAAAACACAACTACAGTATAACACCACTACAGCATAACACCACTACAGTATAACACCACTACAACATAACACCACTACAGCATAACACCACTACAGCATAACACCACTACAGTACAACACCACTACAGAATAACACCACTACATCATACCACCACTACAGCATAACACCACTACAGCATAACACCACTACAACATAACATTACTACAACATACCACCACTACAGCATAACACCACTACAGTATACCACCACAACAGCATAACACCACTACAGCATAACATTACTACAACATACCACCACTACAGTATAACACCACTACAGTATAACATTACTACAACATACCACCACTACAGTATAACACCACTACAGTAAAACACCACTACAGTATAACACCACTATAGCATACCACCACTACAGTAAAACACCACTACAGCATAACACCACTACAGCATAACACCACTACAACATAACATTACTACAACATACCAACACTACAGTATAACACCACTACAGTATACCACCACAACAGCATAACACCACTACAGCATAACACCACTACAGTATAACACCACTATAGCATAACACCACTACAGTATAACACCACTACAGCATAACACCACTACAGCATAACACCACTACAACATAACATTACTACAGTAAAACACCACTACAACATAACACCACTACAGCATAACACCACTACAACATACCACCACTACAGCATAACACCACTACAGCATAACACCACTACAGTAAAACACCACTACAGCATAACACCACTACAGCATAACACCACTACAGCATAACACCACTACAGCATACAACCACCACAGTATAACACCACTACAGCATAACACCACTACAGTATAACACCACTACAGCATACCACCACTACAGTATAACACCACTACAGTATAACACCACTACAACATAACATTACTACAGTAAAACACCACTACAGTAAAACACCACTACAGTATAACACCACTACAGCATAACACCACTACAGTAAAAACCCACTACAGTATAACACCACTACAGTAAAACACCACTACAGCATAACAACACTACAGCATAACAACACTACAGCATAACACCACTACAGTAAAAACCCACTACAGCATAACACCACTACAGCATACCACCACTACAGTATGACACCACTACAGCATAACACCACTACAGTAAAAACCCACTACAGCATAACACCACTACAGTAAAACACCACTACAGTAAAACACCACTACAGCATAACACCACTACAGTATAACACCACTACAGCATAACACCACTACAGCATAACACCACTACAGCATAACACCACTACAGCATAACACCACTACAACATAACATTACTACAGTATAACACCACTACAGCATACCACCACTACAACATACCGCCACTACAGTATAACACCACTACAGCATAACACCACTACAGCATACCGCCACTACAGTATAACACCACTACAGCATAACACCACTACATCATAACACCACTACAGTAAAACACCACTACAGTAAAACACCACTACAGTAAAACACAACTACAGTATAACACCACTACAGTATAACACCACAACAGCATAACACCACTACAGTAAAACACCACTACAGTATAACACCCCTACAGCATATCATTACTATAGTATTACACCATTAAAGCATACCATCCACTAAAGCAAAACACCACTACAGCATAACACCACTACAGCATAACACCACTACAGCATAACACCACTACAGAATAACACCACTACAGTATAACACCACAACAGCATACCACCAGTACAGCATACCACCACTACAGCATAACACCACTACAGCATAACATTACTACAACATACCACCACTACAGCATAACACCACTACAGCATAGCACCACTACAGTATAACACCACTACAGTATAACACCACTACAGTATAACACCACTACAGTATAACACCACTACAGTATAACACCACTACAGCATAGCACCACTACAGCATAGCACCACTACAGTATACCACCACTACAGCATACCACCACTACAGTATAACACCACTACAGTATACCACCACTACAACATAACACCACTACAGCATAACACCACTACAACATAACATTACTACAACATACCACCACTACAGCATAACACCACTACAGCATACCACCACTACAGCATAACACCACTACAGCATAACACCACTACAACATAACATTACTACAACATACCACCACTACAGCATAACACCACTACAGCATACCACCACCACAGTAAACCACCACTATAGCATACCACCACTATAGCATACCACCACTACAGTATAACACCACTACAGTATACCACCACAACAGCATAACACCACTACAGCATAACACCACTACAGTATAACACCACTATAGCATAACACCACTACAGTATAACACCACTACAGTATAACACCACTACAGTATAACACCACTACAGCATAACACCACTACAGCGTAACACCACTACAGCATAACACCACTACAGTAAAACACCACTACAACATAACACCACTACAGCATAACACCACTACAACATAACACCACTACAGCATAACACCATTACAAAATAACACCACTACTGCATAACACCACTACAGTATAACACCACTACAAAATAACACCACTACAGCATAACACCACTACAGTAAAACACCCCTACAGCATACCACCACTATAGCATAACACCACTACAGCATACCACCGCTACAGCATAACACCACTACAACATAACATTACTACAGTAAAACACCACTACAGTATAACACCTCTACAGCATACCACCACTACAACATAACACCACTACAGTAAAACACTACTACAGCATAACACCACTACAGTAAAAACCCACTACAGCATAACACCACTACAGCATACCACCACTACAGCATACCACCACTACAGTATAACACCACTACAGCATAACACCACTACAGTAAAAACCCACTACAGCATACCACCACTACAGCATAACACCACTACAGCATAACACCACTACAGTAAAAACCCACTACAGCATAACACCACTACAGTAAAACACCACTACAGTAAAACACCACTACAGTATACCACCAATTCAGCATACCACCACTACAGCATACCACCACTACAGCATGACACCACAACAGCATAACACCACTACAGCATAACATTACTACAACATACCACCACTACAGTATAACACCACTACAGTATAACATTACTACAACATACCACCACTACAGTATAACACCACTACAGTAAAACACCACTACAGTATAACACCACTATAGCATACCACCACTACAGTAAAACACCACTACAGCATAACACCACTACAGCATAACACCACTACAACATAACATTACTACAACATACCAACACTACAGTATAACACCACTACAGTATACCACCACAACAGCATAACACCACTACAGCATAACACCACTACAGTATAACACCACTATAGCATAACACCACTACAGTATAACACCACTACAGCATAACACCACTACAGCATAACACCACTACAACATAACATTACTACAGTAAAACACCACTACAACATAACACCACTACAGCATAACACCACTACAACATACCACCACTACAGCATAACACCACTACAGCATAACACCACTACAGTAAAACACCACTACAGCATAACACCACTACAGCATAACACCACTACAGCATAACACCACTACAGCATACAACCACCACAGTATAACACCACTACAGCATAACACCACTACAGTATAACACCACTACAGCATACCACCACTACAGTATAACACCACTACAGTATAACACCACTACAACATAACATTACTACAGTAAAACACCACTACAGTAAAACACCACTACAGTATAACACCACTACAGCATAACACCACTACAGTAAAAACCCACTACAGTATAACACCACTACAGTAAAACACCACTACAGCATAACAACACTACAGCATAACACCACTACAGTAAAAACCCACTACAGCATAACACCACTACAGCATACCACCACTACAGTATGACACCACTACAGCATAACACCACTACAGTAAAAACCCACTACAGCATAACACCACTACAGTAAAACACCACTACAGTAAAACACCACTACAGCATAACACCACTACAGTATAACACCACTACAGCATAACACCACTACAGCATAACACCACTACAGCATAACACCACTACAGCATAACACCACTACAACATAACATTACTACAGTATAACACCACTACAGCATACCACCACTACAACATACCGCCACTACAGTATAACACCACTACAGCATAACACCACTACAGCATACCGCCACTACAGTATAACACCACTACAGCATAACACCACTACATCATAACACCACTACAGTAAAACACCACTACAGTAAAACACCACTACAGTAAAACACAACTACAGTATAACACCACTACAGTATAACACCACAACAGCATAACACCACTACAGTAAAACACCACTACAGTATAACACCCCTACAGCATATCATTACTATAGTATTACACCATTAAAGCATACCATCCACTAAAGCAAAACACCACTACAGCATAACACCACTACAGCATAACACCACTACAGCATAACACCACTACAGAATAACACCACTACAGTATAACACCACAACAGCATACCACCAGTACAGCATACCACCACTACAGCATAACACCACTACAGCATAACATTACTACAACATACCACCACTACAGCATAACACCACTACAGCATAGCACCACTACAGTATAACACCACTACAGTATAACACCACTACAGTATAACACCACTACAGTATAACACCACTACAGTATAACACCACTACAGCATAGCACCACTACAGCATAGCACCACTACAGTATACCACCACTACAGCATACCACCACTACAGTATAACACCACTACAGTATACCACCACTACAACATAACACCACTACAGCATAACACCACTACAACATAACATTACTACAACATACCACCACTACAGCATAACACCACTACAGCATACCACCACTACAGCATAACACCACTACAGCATAACACCACTACAACATAACATTACTACAACATACCACCACTACAGCATAACACCACTACAGCATACCACCACCACAGTAAACCACCACTATAGCATACCACCACTATAGCATACCACCACTACAGTATAACACCACTACAGTATACCACCACAACAGCATAACACCACTACAGCATAACACCACTACAGTATAACACCACTATAGCATAACACCACTACAGTATAACACCACTACAGTATAACACCACTACAGTATAACACCACTACAGCATAACACCACTACAGCGTAACACCACTACAGCATAACACCACTACAGTAAAACACCACTACAACATAACACCACTACAGCATAACACCACTACAACATAACACCACTACAGCATAACACCATTACAAAATAACACCACTACTGCATAACACCACTACAGTATAACACCACTACAAAATAACACCACTACAGCATAACACCACTACAGTAAAACACCCCTACAGCATACCACCACTATAGCATAACACCACTACAGCATACCACCGCTACAGCATAACACCACTACAACATAACATTACTACAGTAAAACACCACTACAGTATAACACCTCTACAGCATACCACCACTACAACATAACACCACTACAGTAAAACACTACTACAGCATAACACCACTACAGTAAAAACCCACTACAGCATAACACCACTACAGCATACCACCACTACAGCATACCACCACTACAGTATAACACCACTACAGCATAACACCACTACAGTAAAAACCCACTACAGCATACCACCACTACAGCATAACACCACTACAGCATAACACCACTACAGTAAAAACCCACTACAGCATAACACCACTACAGTAAAACACCACTACAGTAAAACACCACTACAGTATACCACCAATTCAGCATACCACCACTACAGCATACCACCACTACAGCATGACACCACTACAGCATAACACCACTACAGCATAACACCACTACAGCATAACATTACTACAACATACCACCACTACAGCATAACACCACTACAGCATAGCACCACTACAGTATGACACCACTACAGTATAACACCACTACAACATAGCACCACTACAGTATAACACCACTACAGTATACCACCACTACAGCATACCACCACTACAGTATAACACCACTACAGTATACCACCACTACAGTATAACACCACTACAACATAACACCACTACAGTATAACACCACTACAGTATAACACCACTACAGTAAAACACCACTACAGTATATCATTACTATAGTATTACACCATTAAAGCATACCATCCACTAAAGCAAAACACCACTACAGCATAACACCACTACAGCATAACACCACTACAGCATAACACCACTACAGAATAACACCACTACAGCATAACACCACTACAGCATAACACTACTACAGTAAAACACCACTACAGCATAACACCACTACAGCATAACACCACTACAACATAACATTACTACAGCATAGCACCACTACAGTATAACACCACTACAGCATAACACCACTACAACATACCGCCACTACAGCATAACACCACTACAGCATAGCACCACTACAGTATAACACCACTACAGTATAACACCACTACAGTATAACACCACTACAGTATAACACCACTACAGCATAGCACCACTACAGTATAACACCACTACAGTATACCACCACTACAGCATACCACCACTACAGTATAACACCACTACAGTATACCACCACTACAACATAACACCACTACAGCATAACACCACTACAACATAACATTACTACAACATACCACCACTACAGCATAACACCACTACAGCATACCACCACTACAACATAACACCACTACAGCATAACACCACTACAACATAACATTACTACAACATACCACCACTACAGCATACCACCACTACAGTATAACACCACTACAGTATACCACAACAACAGCATAACACCACTACAGCATAACACCACTACAGTATAACACCACTATAGCATAACACCACTACAGCATAACACCACTACAGTATAACACCACTACAGCATAACACCACTACAGCATAACACCACTACAGTATAACACCACTACAGCATAACACCACTACAACATAACATTACTACAGTAAAACACCACTACATCATAACACCACTACAGCATAACACCACTACAGCATAACACCACTACAGCATACCACCACTACAGCATAACACCACTACAGCATAACACCACTACAGCATAACACCACTACAACATAACACCACTACAGCATAACACCACTACAGCATAACACCACTACAAAATAACACCACTACAGCATAACACCACTACAGCATAACACCACTACAGCATAACACCACTACAAAATAACACCACTACAGCATAACACCACTACAGTAAAACACCACTACAGCATACCACCACTACAGCATAACACCACTACAGCATACCACCACTACAGCATAACACCACTACAACATAACATTAATACAGTAAAACACCACTACAGCATAACACCACTACAGCATAACACCACTACAACATACCACCACTACAGCATAACACCACTACAGCATAACACCACTACAGTAAAACACCACTACAGCATAACACCACTACAGCATAACACCACTACAGCATACCACCACCACAGTATAACACCAATACACTATAACACCACTACAGCATAACACCACTACAGTATAACACCACTACAAAATACCACCACTACAGCATACCACCACTACAGTATAACACCACTACAGTATAACACCACTAAAGCATAACACCACTACAGCATAACACCACTACAAAATAACACCACTACAGCATAACACCACTACAGCATAACACCACTATAGCATAACACCACTACAGCATAACACCACTACAGCATAACACCACTACAGCATACCACCACTACAGTATAACACCACTACAGTATAACACCACTACAACATAACATTACTACAGCATAACACCACTACAGCAAAACACCAATACAGCATAACACCACTACAGTAAAACACCACTACAGCATACCACCACTACAGCATAACACCACTACAGCATACCACCACTACAGCATACCACCACTACAGCATAACACCACTACAACATAACATTACTACAGTAAAACACCACTACAGCATAACACCACTACAGTAAAACACCACTACAGTAAAACACCACTACAGCATAACACCACTACAGCATAACACCACTACAGTAAAAACCCACTACAGTATAACACCACTACAGTAAAACACCACTACAGCATAACAACACTACAGCATAACACCACTACAGTAAAAACCCACTACAGCATAACACCACTACAGCATACCACCACTACAGCATACCACCACTACAGTATGACACCACTACAGCATAACACCACTACAGTAAAAACCCACTACAGCATAACACCACTACAGTAAAACACCACTACAGTAAAACACCACTACAGTAAAACACCACTACAGTATAACACCACTACAGCATACCAGCACTACAGCATAACACCACTACAGCATAACACCACTACAGCATAACACCACTACAGCATAACACCACTACAGCATACCACCACTACAACATACCGCCACTACAGTATAACAGCAATACAGCATAACACCACTACAGTTAACACCACTACAGCATAACACCACTACAGCATAACACCACTACAGTAAAACACCACTACAGTAAAACACAACTACAGTATAACACCACTACAGTATAACACCACAACAGCATAACACCACCACAGTAAAACACCACTACAGTATAACACCACTACAGCATATCATTACTATAGTATTACACCACTACAGCATAACACCACTACAGCATAGCACCACTACAGTATAACACCACTACAGTATAACACCACTACAGTATAACACCACTACAGTATACCACCACTACAGCATACCACCACTACAGTATAACACCACTACAGTATACCACCACTACAACATAACACCACTACAGCATAACATCACTACAACATAACATTACTACAACATACCACCACTACAACATAACATTACTACAACATACCACCACTACAGCATAACATTACTACAACATAACACCACTACAGCATAACACCACTACAGTATAACACCACTACAGTATACCACCACAACAGCATAACACCACTACAGCATAACACCACTACAGTATAACACCGCTATAGCATAACACCACTACAGCATAACACCACTACAGTATAACACCACTACAGCATAACACCACTACAGCATAACACCACTACAGCATAACACCACTACAGCATAACACCACTACAGTAAAACACCACTACAGCATAACACCACTACAGTAAAAACCCACTACAGCATAACACCACTCCAGCATACCACCACTACAGCATACCACCACTACAGTATAACACCACTACAGCATAACACCACTACAGTAAAAACCCACTACAGCATAACACCACTACAGTAAAACACCACTACAGTAAAACACCACTACAGTATACCACCAATTCAGCATACCACCACTACAGCATAACACCACTACAGCATGACACCACTACAGCATAACACCACTACAGCATAACACCACTACAGCATAACATTACTACAACATACCACCACTACAACATACCACCACTACAGTATAACACCACTACAGTATAACACCACTCCAGTATAACACAACTACAGCATAGCACCACTACAGTATAACACCACTACAGCATACCACCACTACAACATAACACCACTACAGCATAACACCACTAGAAGATAACATTACTACAGTAAAACACCACTACAGCATAACACCACTACAGCATAACACCACTACAGTAAAACACCACTACAGCATAAAACCACTACAGCATAACACCACTACAGCATACCACCACCAGAGTATAACACCAATACACTATAACACCACTACAGCATAACACCACTACAGTAAAACACCACTACAGCATAACACCACTACAAAATAACACCACTATAGCATAACACCACTACAGCATAACACCACTACAGCATAACACCACTACAGTATAACACCACTACATTATACCACCACTACAGTATAACACAACTACAGTATAACACCACTACAACATAACATTACTACAGCATAACACCACTACAGCAAAACACCACTACAGCATAACACCACTACAACATAACAGCACTACAACATAACATTACTACAACATAACACCACTACAGTATAACACAACTACAGCATAACACCACTACAACATAACATTACTACAGTAAAACACCACTACAGTATAACACCTCTACATCATACCACCACTACAGCATACCACCACTACAACATAGCATTACTACAGTAAAACACCACTACAGCATAACACCACTACAGTAAAACACCACTACAGTAAAACACCACTACAGCATAACACCACTACAGCATAACACCACTAAAGTAAAAACCCACTACAGTATAACACCACTACAGTAAAACACCACTACAGCATAACAACACTACAGCATAACACCACTACAGTAAAAACCCACTACAGCATAACACCACTACAGCATACCTCCACTACAGCATATCACCACTACAGTATGACACCACTACAACATAACACCACTACAGTAAAAACCCACTACAGCATAACACCACTACAGTAAAACACCACTACAGTAAAACACCACTACAGTAAAACACCACTACAGTATAACACCACTACAGCATACCAGCACTACAGCATAACACCACTACAGCATAACACCACTACAGCATAACACCACTACAGCATAACACCACTACAGCATACCACCACTACAACATACCGCCACTACAGTATAACAGCACTACAGCATAACACCACTACAGCATACCGCCACTACAGTATAACACAACTACAGCATAACACCACTACAGCATAACACCACTACAGTAAAACACCACTACAGTAAAACACAACTACAGTATAACACCACTACAGCATAACACCACTACAGTATAACACCACAACAGCATAACACCACTACAGTAAAACACCACTACAGTATAACACCACTACAGCATATCATTACTATAGTATTACACCATTAAAGCATACCATCCACTAAAGCAAAACACCACTATAGCATAACACCACTACAGCATAACACCACTACAGCATAACACCACTACAGAATAACACCACTACAGTATAACACCACAACAGCATACCACCAGTACAGTATAACACCACTACAGCATAACATTACTACAACATACCACCACTACAGCATAACACCACTACAGCATAGCACCACTACAGTATAACACCACTACAGTATAACACCACTACAGTATAACACCAATACAGTATAACACCACTACAGCATAGCACCACTACAGTATAACACCACTACAGTATACCACCACTACAGCATACCACCACTACAACATAACACCACTACAACATAACATTACTACAACATACCACCACTACAGCATAACACCACTACAGCATACCACCACTACAGCATACCGACCACCACAGTAAACCACCACTATAGCATACCACCACTACAGCATACCACCACTACAGTATAACACCACTACAGTATACCACCACAACAGCATAACACCACTACAGCATAACACCACTACAGTATAACACCACTACAGTATAACACCACTACAGCATAACACCACTACAGTATAACACCACTACAGCATAATACCACTACAGCATAACACCACTACAGCATAACACCACTACAGTAAAACACCACTACAACATAACACCACTACAGCATAACACCACTACAGCATAACGATACTACAGCATAACACCACTACAGCATAACACCACTACAGCATAACACCACTACAAAATAACACCACTACAGCATAACACCACTACAGCATAACACCACTACTGCATAACACCACTACAAAATAACACCACTACAGCATAACACCACTACAGTAAAACACCACTACAGCATACCACCACTACAGCATAACACCACTACAGCATTCCACCGCTACAGCATAACACCACTACAACATAACACCACTACAGTAAAACACCACTACAGCATACCACCACTACAACATAACACCACTACAGTAAAACACCACTACAGCATAACACCACTACAGCATAACACCACTACAGTAAAAACCCACTACAGCATAACACCACTACAGCATACCACCACTACAGCATACCACCACTACAGTATAACACCACTACAGCATAACACCACTACAGTAAAAACCCACTACAGCATAACACCACTACAGTAAAACACCACTACAGTAAAACACCACTACAGTATACCACCAATTCAGCATACCACCACTACAGCATAACACCACTACAGCATGACACCACTACAGCATAACACCACTACAGCATAACACCACTACAGCATAACATTACTACAACATACCACCACTACAGCATAACACCACTACAGCATAGCACCACTACAGTATAACACCACTACAGTATAACACCACTACAGTATAACACCACTACAGTATAACACCACTACAGCATAGCACCACTACAGTATAACACCACTACAGCATACCACCACTACAGCATACCACCACTACAGTATAACACCACTACAGTATACCACCACTACAACATAACACCACTACAGCATAACACCACTACAACATAACACCACTACAGCATACCACCACTACAGCATACCACCACTACAGCATAACACCACTACAACATAACACCACTACAGCATAACACCACTACAGTATAACACCACTACAGCATAACACCATTACAGCATAACACCACTACAGTATAACACCACTACAGTATAACACCACTACAGCATAACACCACTACAACATAACATTACTCCAGTAAAACACCACTACATCATAACACCACTACAGCATAACACCACTACAGCATACCACCACTACAGCATAACACCACTACAGTATACCACCACTACAGCATAACACCACTACAGCATAACACCACTACAGCATAACACCACTACAGCATAACACCACTACAGTAAAACACCACTACAGCATACCACCACTACAGCAAAACACCACTACAGCATACCACCACTACAGCATAACACCACTACAGCATACCACCAC
Source organism: Salvelinus fontinalis (assembly GCF_029448725.1). Lineage (NCBI taxonomy): Eukaryota > Metazoa > Chordata > Actinopteri > Salmoniformes > Salmonidae > Salvelinus > Salvelinus fontinalis. The sequence goes on along the minus strand of NC_074665.1, from coordinate 90,210,316 downwards.
TACAGCATAACACCACTACAACATAACATTACTACAGTAAAACACCACTACAGTATAACACCTCTACATCATACCACCACTACAGCATACCACCACTACAACATAACATTACTACAGTAAAACACCACTACAGCATACCACCACTACAGTAAAACACCACTACAGCATAACACCAGTACAGCATAACACCACTACAGCATACCACCACTACAGCATACCACCACTACAGTATAACACCACTACAGTATACCAACACTACAGTATACCACCACTACAACATAACACCAGTACAGCATAACACCACTACAACATAACATTACTACAACATATCACCACTACAGCATAACACCACTACAGCATACCACCACTACAACATAACACCACTACAGCATAACACCACTACAACATAACATTACTACAACATACCACCACTACAGCATAACACCACTACAGCATAACACCACTACAACATACCACCACCACAGTAAACCACCACTATAGCATACTACCACTACAGCATAACACCACTACAGCATAACACCACTACAGCATAACACCACTACAGCATAACACCACTACAGCATAACACCACTACAGTAAAACACCACTACAGCATAACACCACTACAGCATAACACCACTACAGCATACCACCACCACAGTATAACACCAATACACTATAACACCAATACACTATAACACCACTACAGCATAACACCACTACAGTATAACACCACTACAAAATACCACCACTACAGCATACCACCACTACAGTATAACACCACTACAGTATAACACCACTAAAGCATAACACCACTACAGCATAACACCACTACAAAATAACACCACTACAGCATAACACCACTACAGCATAACACCACTATAGCATAACACCACTACAGCATAACACCACTACAGCATAACACCACTACAGCATACCACCACTACAGTATAACACCACTACAGTATAACACCACTACAACATAACATTACTACAGCATAACACCACTACAGCAAAACACCAATACAGCATAACACCACTACAGTAAAACACCACTACAGCATACCACCACTACAGCATAACACCACTACAGCATACCACCACTACAGCATACCACCACTACAGCATAACACCACTACAACATAACATTACTACAGTAAAACACCACTACAGCATAACACCACTACAGTAAAACACCACTACAGTAAAACACCACTACAGCATAACACCACTACAGCATAACACCACTACAGTAAAAACCCACTACAGTATAACACCACTACAGTAAAACACCACTACAGCATAACAACACTACAGCATAACACCACTACAGTAAAAACCCACTACAGCATAACACCACTACAGCATACCACCACTACAGCATACCACCACTACAGTATGACACCACTACAGCATAACACCACTACAGTAAAAACCCACTACAGCATAACACCACTACAGTAAAACACCACTACAGTAAAACACCACTACAGTAAAACACCACTACAGTATAACACCACTACAGCATACCAGCACTACAGCATAACACCACTACAGCATAACACCACTACAGCATAACACCACTACAGCATAACACCACTACAGCATACCACCACTACAACATACCGCCACTACAGTATAACAGCAATACAGCATAACACCACTACAGTTAACACCACTACAGCATAACACCACTACAGCATAACACCACTACAGTAAAACACCACTACAGTAAAACACAACTACAGTATAACACCACTACAGTATAACACCACAACAGCATAACACCACCACAGTAAAACACCACTACAGTATAACACCACTACAGCATATCATTACTATAGTATTACACCACTACAGCATAACACCACTACAGCATAGCACCACTACAGTATAACACCACTACAGTATAACACCACTACAGTATAACACCACTACAGTATACCACCACTACAGCATACCACCACTACAGTATAACACCACTACAGTATACCACCACTACAACATAACACCACTACAGCATAACATCACTACAACATAACATTACTACAACATACCACCACTACAACATAACATTACTACAACATACCACCACTACAGCATAACATTACTACAACATAACACCACTACAGCATAACACCACTACAGTATAACACCACTACAGTATACCACCACAACAGCATAACACCACTACAGCATAACACCACTACAGTATAACACCGCTATAGCATAACACCACTACAGCATAACACCACTACAGTATAACACCACTACAGCATAACACCACTACAGCATAACACCACTACAGTATAACACCACTACAGCATACCACCACTACAGCATACCACCACTACAGTATAACACCACTACAGCATAACACCACTACAGTAAAAACCCACTACAGCATAACACCACTACAGTAAAACACCACTACAGTAAAACACCACTACAGTATACCACCAATTCAGCATACCACCACTACAGCATAACACCACTACAGCATGACACCACTACAGCATAACACCACTACAGCATAACACCACTACAGCATAACATTACTACAACATACCACCACTACAACATACCACCACTACAGTATAACACCACTACAGTATAACACCACTCCAGTATAACACAACTACAGCATAGCACCACTACAGTATAACACCACTACAGCATACCACCACTACAACATAACACCACTACAGCATAACACCACTAGAAGATAACATTACTACAGTAAAACACCACTACAGCATAACACCACTACAGCATAACACCACTACAGTAAAACACCACTACAGCATAAAACCACTACAGCATAACACCACTACAGCATACCACCACCAGAGTATAACACCAATACACTATAACACCACTACAGCATAACACCACTACAGTAAAACACCACTACAGCATAACACCACTACAAAATAACACCACTATAGCATAACACCACTACAGCATAACACCACTACAGCATAACACCACTACAGTATAACACCACTACATTATACCACCACTACAGTATAACACAACTACAGTATAACACCACTACAACATAACATTACTACAGCATAACACCACTACAGCAAAACACCACTACAGCATAACACCACTACAACATAACAGCACTACAACATAACATTACTACAACATAACACCACTACAGTATAACACAACTACAGCATAACACCACTACAACATAACATTACTACAGTAAAACACCACTACAGTATAACACCTCTACATCATACCACCACTACAGCATACCACCACTACAACATAGCATTACTACAGTAAAACACCACTACAGCATAACACCACTACAGTAAAACACCACTACAGTAAAACACCACTACAGCATAACACCACTACAGCATAACACCACTAAAGTAAAAACCCACTACAGTATAACACCACTACAGTAAAACACCACTACAGCATAACAACACTACAGCATAACACCACTACAGTAAAAACCCACTACAGCATAACACCACTACAGCATACCTCCACTACAGCATATCACCACTACAGTATGACACCACTACAACATAACACCACTACAGTAAAAACCCACTACAGCATAACACCACTACAGTAAAACACCACTACAGTAAAACACCACTACAGTAAAACACCACTACAGTATAACACCACTACAGCATACCAGCACTACAGCATAACACCACTACAGCATAACACCACTACAGCATAACACCACTACAGCATAACACCACTACAGCATACCACCACTACAACATACCGCCACTACAGTATAACAGCACTACAGCATAACACCACTACAGCATACCGCCACTACAGTATAACACCACTACAGCATAACACCACTACAGCATAACACCACTACAGTAAAACACCACTACAGTAAAACACAACTACAGTATAACACCACTACAGCATAACACCACTACAGTATAACACCACAACAGCATAACACCACTACAGTAAAACACCACTACAGTATAACACCACTACAGCATATCATTACTATAGTATTACACCATTAAAGCATACCATCCACTAAAGCAAAACACCACTATAGCATAACACCACTACAGCATAACACCACTACAGCATAACACCACTACAGAATAACACCACTACAGTATAACACCACAACAGCATACCACCAGTACAGTATAACACCACTACAGCATAACATTACTACAACATACCACCACTACAGCATAACACCACTACAGCATAGCACCACTACAGTATAACACCACTACAGTATAACACCACTACAGTATAACACCAATACAGTATAACACCACTACAGCATAGCACCACTACAGTATAACACCACTACAGTATACCACCACTACAGCATACCACCACTACAACATAACACCACTACAACATAACATTACTACAACATACCACCACTACAGCATAACACCACTACAGCATACCACCACTACAGCATACCGACCACCACAGTAAACCACCACTATAGCATACCACCACTACAGCATACCACCACTACAGTATAACACCACTACAGTATACCACCACAACAGCATAACACCACTACAGCATAACACCACTACAGTATAACACCACTACAGTATAACACCACTACAGCATAACACCACTACAGTATAACACCACTACAGCATAATACCACTACAGCATAACACCACTACAGCATAACACCACTACAGTAAAACACCACTACAACATAACACCACTACAGCATAACACCACTACAGCATAACGATACTACAGCATAACACCACTACAGCATAACACCACTACAGCATAACACCACTACAAAATAACACCACTACAGCATAACACCACTACAGCATAACACCACTACTGCATAACACCACTACAAAATAACACCACTACAGCATAACACCACTACAGTAAAACACCACTACAGCATACCACCACTACAGCATAACACCACTACAGCATTCCACCGCTACAGCATAACACCACTACAACATAACACCACTACAGTAAAACACCACTACAGCATACCACCACTACATCATAACACCACTACAGTAAAACACCACTACAGCATAACACCACTACAGCATAACACCACTACAGTAAAAACCCACTACAGCATAACACCACTACAGCATACCACCACTACAGCATACCACCACTACAGTATAACACCACTACAGCATAACACCACTACAGTAAAAACCCAAAACAGCATAACACCACTACAGTAAAACACCACTACAGTAAAACACCACTACAGTATACCACCAATTCAGCATACCACCACTACAGCATAACACCACTACAGCATGACACCACTACAGCATAACACCACTACAGCATAACACCACTACAGCATAACATTACTACAACATACCACCACTACAGCATAACACCACTACAGCATAGCACCACTACAGTATAACACCACTACAGTATAACACCACTACAGTATAACACCACTACAGTATAACACCACTACAGCATAGCACCACTACAGTATAACACCACTACAGCATACCACCACTACAGCATACCACCACTACAGTATAACACCACTACAGTATACCACCACTACAACATAACACCACTACAGCATAACACCACTACAACATAACACCACTACAGCATACCACCACTACAGCATACCACCACTACAGCATAACACCACTACAACATAACACCACTACAGCATAACACCACTACAGTATAACACCACTACAGCATAACACCATTACAGCATAACACCACTACAGTATAACACCACTACAGTATAACACCACTACAGCATAACACCACTACAACATAACATTACTCCAGTAAAACACCACTACATCATAACACCACTACAGCATAACACCACTACAGCATACCACCACTACAGCATAACACCACTACAGCATACCACCACTACAGCATAACACCACTACAGCATAACACCACTACAGCATAACACCACTACAGCATAACACCACTACAGTAAAACACCACTACAGCATACCACCACTACAGCAAAACACCACTACAGCATACCACCACTACAGCATAACACCACTACAGCATACCACCACTACAGCATAACACCACTACAACATAACATTACTACAGTAAAACACCACTACAGTATAACACCTCTACATCATACCACCACTACAGCATACCACCACTACAACATAACATTACTACAGTAAAACACCACTACAGCATACCACCACTACAGTAAAACACCACTACAGCATAACACCAGTACAGCATAACACCACTACAGCATACCACCACTACAGCATACCACCACTACAGTATAACACCACTACAGTATACCAACACTACAGTATACCACCACTACAACATAACACCAGTACAGCATAACACCACTACAACATAACATTACTACAACATATCACCACTACAGCATAACACCACTACAGCATACCACCACTACAACATAACACCACTACAGCATAACACCACTACAACATAACATTACTACAACATACCACCACTACAGCATAACACCACTACAGCATAACACCACTACAACATACCACCACCACAGTAAACCACCACTATAGCATACTACCACTACAGCATAACACCACTACAGCATAACACCACTACAGCATAACACCACTACAGCATAACACCACTACAGCATAACACCACTACAGTAAAACACCACTACAGCATAACACCACTACAGCATAACACCACTACAGCATACCACCACCACAGTATAACACCAATACACTATAACACCAATACACTATAACACCACTACAGCATAACACCACTACAGCATAACACCACTACAGTATAACACCACTACAGCATACCACCACTACAGTATAACAACACTACAGTATAACACCACTACAACATAACATTACTACAGCATAACACCACTACAGCAAAACACCAATACAGCATAACACCACTACAGTAAAAAACCACTACAGCATACCACCACTACAGCATAACACCACTACAGCATACCACCACTACAGCATAACACCACTACAGCATAACACCACTACAGCATACCACCACTACAGTAAAACACCACTACAGTATAACACCTCTACATCATACCACCACTACAGCATACCACCACTGCAACATAGCCTTACTACAGTAAAACACCACTACAGCATAACACCACTACAGTAAAACACCACTACAGTAAAACACCATTACAGCATAACACCACTACAGCATAACACCACTACAGTAAAAACCCACTACAGTATAACACCACTACAGTAAAACACCACTACAGCATAACAACACTACAGCATAACACCACTACAGTAAAAACCCACTACAGCATAACACCACTACAGCATACCACCACTACAGCATACCACCACTACAGTATGACACCACTACAGCATAACACCACTACAGTAAAAACCCACTACAGCATAACACCACTACAGTAAAACACCATTACAGTAAAACACCACTACAGTAAAAAACCACTACAGTATAACACCACTACAGCATACCATCACTACAGCATAACACCACTACAGCATAACACCACTACAGCATAACACCACTACAGCATAACACCACTACAGCATAACACCACTACAACATAACATTACTACAGTATAACACCACTACAGCATACCACCACTACAGCATACCGCCACTACAGTATAACACCACTACAGCATAACACCACTACAGCATACCACCACTACAGTATAACACCACTACAGCATAACACCACTACAGCATAACACCACTACAGTAAAACACCACTACAGTAAAACACAACTACAGTATAACACCACTACAGCATAACACCACTACAGTATAACACCACAACAGCATAACACCACTACAGTAAAACACCACTACAATATAACACCACTACAGCATATCATTACTATAGTATTACACCATTAAAGCATACCATCCACTAAAGCAAAACACCACTACAGCATAACACCACTACAGCATAACACCACTACAGCATAACACCACTACAGAATAACACCACTACAGTATAACACCACAACAGCATACAACCAGTACAGCATACCACCACTACAGCATAACACCACTACAGTATACCACCACTACAGCATACCACCACTACAGTATAACACCACTACAGTATACCACCACTACAACATAACACCACTACAGCATAACACCACTACAACATAACATTACTACAACATTCCACCACTACAGCATAATACCACTACAGCATACCACCACTACAACATAACACCACTACTGCATAACACCACTACAAAATAACACCACTACAGCAAAACACCACTACAGTAAAACACCACTACAGCATACCACCACTACAGCATAACACCACTACAGCATACCACCGCTACAGCATAACATTACTACAGTAAAACACCACTACAGTATAACACCTCTACAGCATACCACCACTACAACATAACATTACTACAGTAAAACACCACTACAGTAAAACACCACTACAGCATAACACCACTACAGCATAACACCTCTACAGCATACCACCACTACAACATAACACCACTACAGTAAAACACCACTACAGCATAACACCACTACAACATAACACCACTACAGTAAAACACCACTACAGCATAACACCACTACAGCATAACACCACTACAGTAAAAACCCACTACAGCATAACACCACTACAGCATACCACCACTACAGCATACCACCACTACAGTATAACACCACTACAGCATAACACCACTACAGTAAAAACCCACTACAGCATAACACCACTACAGTAAAACACCACTACAGTAAAACACCACTACAGTATACCACCAATTCAGCATACCACCACTACAGCATAACACCACTACAGCATGACACCACTACAGCATAACACCACTACAGCATAACACCACTACAACATACCACCACTACAACATACCACCACTACAGCATAACACCACTACAGCATAGCACCACTACAGTATAACACCACTACAGTATAACACCACTACAGTATAACACCACTACAGTATAACACCACTACAGCATAGCACCACTACAGTATAACACCACTACAGCATACCACCACTACAGCATACCACCACTACAGTATAACACCACTACAACATAACACCACTACAACATAACATTACTACAGCATACCACCACTACAGCATAACACCACTACAGCATACCACCGCTACAGCATAACATTACTACAGTAAAACACCACTACAGTATAACACCTCTACAGCATACCACCACTACAACATAACACCACTACAGTAAAACACCACTACAGCATAACACCACTACAGCATACCACCACTACAGCATAACACCACTACAACATAACATTACTACAGTAAAACACCACTACAGCATAACACCACTACAGCATACCACCACTACAGCATACCACCACTACAGCATACCACCACTACAGCATAACACCACTACAGCATAACACCACTACAGCATAACACCACTACAGCATACCACCACTACAGCATAACACCACTACAACATAACATTACTACAGTAAAACACCACTACAGCATAACACCACTACAGCATACCACCACTACAGCATACCACCACTACAACATAACATTACTACAGTAAAACACCACTACAGCATACCACCACTACAACATACCACCACTACAGTAAAACACCACTACAGCATAACACCACTACAGCATAACACCACTACAGCATACCACCACTACAGCATAACACCACTACAGCATAACACCACTACAGCATACCACCACTACAGTAAAACACCACTACAGTATAACACCTCTACATCATACCACCACTACAGCATACCACCACTGCAACATAGCCTTACTACAGTAAAACACCACTACAGCATAACACCACTACAGTAAAACACCACTACAGTAAAACACCATTACAGCATAACACCACTACAGCATAACACCACTACAGTAAAAACCCACTACAGTATAACACCACTACAGTAAAACACCACTACAGCATAACAACACTACAGCATAACACCACTACAGTAAAAACCCACTACAGCATAACACCACTACAGCATACCACCAATACAGCATACCACCACTACAGTATGACACCACTACAGCATAACACCACTACAGTAAAAACCCACTACAGCATAACACCACTACAGTAAAACACCATTACAGTAAAACACCACTACAGTAAAAAACCACTACAGTATAACACCACTACAGCATACCATCACTACAGCATAACACCACTACAGCATAACACCACTACAGCATAACACCACTACAGCATAACACCACTACAGCATAACACCACTACAACATAACATTACTACAGTATAACACCACTACAGCATACCACCACTACAGCATACCGCCACTACAGTATAACACCACTACAGCATAACACCACTACAGCATACCACCACTACAGTATAACACCACTACAGCATAACACCACTACAGCATAACACCACTACAGTAAAACACCACTACAGTAAAACACAACTACAGTATAACACCACTACAGCATAACACCACTACAGTATAACACCACAACAGCATAACACCACTACAGTAAAACACCACTACAATATAACACCACTACAGCATATCATTACTATAGTATTACACCATTAAAGCATACCATCCACTAAAGCAAAACACCACTACAGCATAACACCACTACAGCATAACACCACTACAGCATAACACCACTACAGAATAACACCACTACAGTATAACACCACAACAGCATACCACCAGTACAGCATACCACCACTACAGCATAACACCACTACAGTATACCACCACTACAGCATACCACCACTACAGTATAACACCACTACAGTATACCACCACTACAACATAACACCACTACAGCATAACACCACTACAACATAACATTACTACAACATTCCACCACTACAGCATAATACCACTACAGCATACCACCACTACAACATAACACCACTACTGCATAACACCACTACAAAATAACACCACTACAGCAAAACACCACTACAGTAAAACACCACTACAGCATACCACCACTACAGCATAACACCACTACAGCATACCACCGCTACAGCATAACATTACTACAGTAAAACACCACTACAGTATAACACCTCTACAGCATACCACCACTACAACATAACACCACTACAGTAAAACACCACTACAGCATAACACCACTACAACATAACACCACTACAGTAAAACACCACTACAGCATAACACCACTACAGCATAACACCACTACAGTAAAAACCCACTACAGCATAACACCACTACAGCATACCACCACTACAGCATACCACCACTACAGTATAACACCACTACAGCATAACACCACTACAGTAAAAACCCACTACAGCATAACACCACTACAGTAAAACACCACTACAGTAAAACACCACTACAGTATACCACCAATTCAGCATACCACCACTACAGCATAACACCACTACAGCATGACACCACTACAGCATAACACCACTACAGCATAACACCACTACAACATACCACCACTACAACATACCACCACTACAGCATAACACCACTACAGCATAGCACCACTACAGTATAACACCACTACAGTATAACACCACTACAGTATAACACCACTACAGTATAACACCACTACAGCATAGCACCACTACAGTATAACACCACTACAGCATACCACCACTACAGCATACCACCACTACAGTATAACACCACTACAACATAACACCACTACAACATAACATTACTACAGCATACCACCACTACAGCATAACACCACTACAGCATACCACCGCTACAGCATAACATTACTACAGTAAAACACCACTACAGTATAACACCTCTACAGCATACCACCACTACAACATAACACCACTACAGTAAAACACCACTACAGCATAACACCACTACAGCATACCACCACTACAGCATAACACCACTACAACATAACATTACTACAGTAAAACACCACTACAGCATAACACCACTACAGCATACCACCACTACAGCATACCACCACTACAGCATACCACCACTACAGCATAACACCACTACAGCATAACACCACTACAGCATAACACCACTACAGCATACCACCACTACAGCATAACACCACTACAACATAACATTACTACAGTAAAACACCACTACAGCATAACACCACTACAGCATACCACCACTACAGCATACCACCACTACAACATAACATTACTACAGTAAAACACCACTACAGCATACCACCACTACAACATACCACCACTACAGTAAAACACCACTACAGCATAACACCACTACAGCATAACACCACTACAGCATACCACCACTACAGCATAACACCACTACAGCATAACACCACTACAGCATACCACCACTACAGTAAAACACCACTACAGTATAACACCTCTACATCATACCACCACTACAGCATACCACCACTGCAACATAGCCTTACTACAGTAAAACACCACTACAGCATAACACCACTACAGTAAAACACCACTACAGTAAAACACCATTACAGCATAACACCACTACAGCATAACACCACTACAGTAAAAACCCACTACAGTATAACACCACTACAGTAAAACACCACTACAGCATAACAACACTACAGCATAACACCACTACAGTAAAAACCCACTACAGCATAACACCACTACAGCATACCACCACTACAGCATACCACCACTACAGTATGACACCACTACAGCATAACACCACTACAGTAAAAACCCACTACAGCATAACACCACTACAGTAAAACACCATTACAGTAAAACACCACTACAGTAAAAAACCACTACAGTATAACACCACTACAGCATACCATCACTACAGCATAACACCACTACAGCATAACACCACTACAGCATAACACCACTACAGCATAACACCACTACAGCATAACACCACTACAGCATAACACCACTACAACATAACATTACTACAGTATAACACCACTACAGCATACCACCACTACAGCATACCGCCACTACAGTATAACACCACTACAGCATAACACCACTACAGCATACCACCACTACAGTATAACACCACTACAGCATAACACCACTACAGCATAACACCACTACAGTAAAACACCACTACAGTAAAACACAACTACAGTATAACACCACTACAGCATAACACCACTACAGTATAACACCACAACAGCATAACACCACTACAGTAAAACACCACTACAATATAACACCACTACAGCATATCATTACTATAGTATTACACCATTAAAGCATACCATCCACTAAAGCAAAACACCACTACAGCATAACACCACTACAGCATAACACCACTACAGCATAACACCACTACAGAATAACACCACTACAGTATAACACCACAACAGCATACCACCAGTACAGCATACCACCACTACAGCATAACACCACTACAGTATACCACCACTACAGCATACCACCACTACAGTATAACACCACTACAGTATACCACCACTACAACATAACACCACTACAGCATAACACCACTACAACATAACATTACTACAACATTCCACCACTACAGCATAATACCACTACAGCATACCACCACTACAACATAACACCACTACTGCATAACACCACTACAAAATAACACCACTACAGCAAAACACCACTACAGTAAAACACCACTACAGCATACCACCACTACAGCATAACACCACTACAGCATACCACCGCTACAGCATAACATTACTACAGTAAAACACCACTACAGTATAACACCTCTACAGCATACCACCACTACAACATAACATTACTACAGTAAAACACCACTACAGTAAAACACCACTACAGCATAACACCACTACAGCATAACACCTCTACAGCATACCACCACTACAACATAACACCACTACAGTAAAACACCACTACAGCATAACACCACTACAACATAACACCACTACAGTAAAACACCACTACAGCATAACACCACTACAGCATAACACCACTACAGTAAAAACCCACTACAGCATAACACCACTACAGCATACCACCACTACAGCATACCACCACTACAGTATAACACCACTACAGCATAACACCACTACAGTAAAAACCCACTACAGCATAACACCACTACAGTAAAACACCACTACAGTAAAACACCACTACAGTATACCACCAATTCAGCATACCACCACTACAGCATAACACCACTACAGCATGACACCACTACAGCATAACACCACTACAGCATAACACCACTACAACATACCACCACTACAACATACCACCACTACAGCATAACACCACTACAGCATAGCACCACTACAGTATAACACCACTACAGTATAACACCACTACAGTATAACACCACTACAGTATAACACCACTACAGCATAGCACCACTACAGTATAACACCACTACAGCATACCACCACTACAGCATACCACCACTACAGTATAACACCACTACAACATAACACCACTACAACATAACATTACTACAGCATACCACCACTACAGCATAACACCACTACAGCATACCACCGCTACAGCATAACATTACTACAGTAAAACACCACTACAGTATAACACCTCTACAGCATACCACCACTACAACATAACACCACTACAGTAAAACACCACTACAGCATAACACCACTACAGCATACCACCACTACAGCATAACACCACTACAACATAACATTACTACAGTAAAACACCACTACAGCATAACACCACTACAGCATACCACCACTACAGCATACCACCACTACAGCATACCACCACTACAGCATAACACCACTACAGCATAACACCACTACAGCATAACACCACTACAGCATACCACCACTACAGCATAACACCACTACAACATAACATTACTACAGTAAAACACCACTACAGCATAACACCACTACAGCATACCACCACTACAGCATACCACCACTACAACATAACATTACTACAGTAAAACACCACTACAGCATACCACCACTACAACATAACACCACTACAGTAAAACACCACTACAGCATAACACCACTACAGCATAACACCACTACAGCATAACACCACTACAGTAAAAACCCACTACAGCATAACACCACTACAGCATACCACCACTACAGCATACCACCACTACAGTATAACACCACTACAGTATAACACCACAACAGCATAACACCACTACAGTAAAAACCCACTACAGCATAACACCACTACAGTAAAACACCACTACAGTAAAACACCACTACAGTATACCACCAATTCAGCATACCACCACTACAGCATAACACCACTACAGCATGACACCACTACAGCATAACACCACTACAGCATAACACCACTACAACATACCACCACTACAACATACCACCACTACAGCATAACACCACTACAGCATAGCACCACTACAGTATAACACCACTACAGTATAACACCACTACAGTATAACACCACTACAGTATAACACCACTACAGCATAGCACCACTACAGTATAACACCACTACAGCATACCACCACTACAGCATACCACCACTACAGTATAACACCACTACAGTATAACACCACTACAGCATACCACCACCACAGTAAACCACCACTATAGCATACCACCACTACAGCATAACACCACTACAACATAACACCACTACAACATACCACCACTACAGCATACCACCACTACAGCATAACACCACTACAACATAACACCACTACAACATAACATTACTACAACATACCACCACTACAGCATACCACCACTACAACATAACACCACCACAGCATAACACCACTACAACATAATATTACTACAACATACCACCACTACAGCATAACACCACTACAGCATACCACCACTACAACATAACACCACTACAGCATAACACCACTACAACATAACATTACTACAACATACCACCACTACAGCATAACACAACTACAGCATACCACCACCACAGTAAACCACCACTATAGCATAACACCACTACAGCATACCACCACTACAGCATACCACCACTACAGCATAACACCACTACAACATAACACCACTACAACATACCACCACTACAGCATACCACCACTACAGCATAACACCACTACAACATAACACCACTACAGCATAACCCACTACAGCATAACACCACTACAGTATAACACCACTACAGCATAACACCACTACAGCATAACACCACTACAGTATAACACCACTACAGCATAACACCACTACAACATAACACCACTATAGCATACCACCACTACAGCATAACACCACTACAACATACCACCACTACAGCATACCACCACTACAGCATAACACCACTACAACATAACACCACTACAGCATAACACCACTACAGTAAAACACCACTACAGCATAACACCACTACAGCATAACACCACTACAGTAAAAACCCACTACAGTATAACACCACTACAGTAAAACACCACTACAGCATAACAACACTACAGCATAACACCACTACAGTAAAAACCCACTACAGCATACCACCACTACAGCATACCACCACTACAGTATGACACCACTACAGCATAACACCACTACAGTAAAAACCCACTACAGCATAACACCACTACAGTAAAACACCATTACAGTAAAACACCACTACAGTAAAAAACCACTACAGTATAACACCACTACAGCATACCATCACTACAGCATAACACCACTACAGCATAACACCACTACAGCATAACACCACTACAGAATAACACCACTACAGTATAACACCACAACAGCATACCACCAGTACAGCATACCACCACTACAGTATAACACCACTACAGTATACCACCACTACAACATAACACCACTACAGTATACCACCACTACAACATAACACCACTACAGTATACCACCACTACAGCATACCACCACTACAGTATAACACCACTACAGTACACCACCACTACAACATAACACCACTACAGTAAAACACCACTACAGCATACCACCACTACAAAATAACACCACTACAGCAAAACACCACTACAGTAAAACACCACTACAGCATACCACCACTACAGCATAACACCACTACAGCATACCACCGCTACAGCATAACACCACTACAACATAACATTACTACAGTAAAACACCACTACAGTATAACACCTCTACAGCATACCACCACTACAACATAACATTACTACAGTAAAACACCACTATAGCATACCACCACTACAGCATACCGCCACTACAACATAACACCACTACAGCATACCACCACTACAGCATAACACCACTACAGCATAGCACCACTACAGTATAACACCACTACAGTATAACACCACTACAGTATAACACCACTACAGCATAACACCACTACAGCATAACACCACTACAGTAAAACACCACTACAGCATAACACCACTACAGCATAACACCACTACAGCATACCACCACTACAGCATACCACCACTACAGTATAACACCACTACAGCATAACACCACTACAGTATAACACCACTACAGCATAACACCACTACAGTAAAAACCCACTACAGCATAACACCACTACAGTAAAACACCACTACAGTAAAACACCACTACAGTATACCACCAATTCAGCATACCACCACTACAGCATAACACCACTACAGCATGACACCACTACAGCATAACACCACTACAGCATAACACCACTACAACATACCACCACTACAACATACCACCACTACAGCATAACACCACTACAGCATAGCACCACTACAGTATAACACCACTACAGTATAACACCACTACAGTATAACACCACTACAGTATAACACCACTACAGCATAGCACCACTACAGCATACCACCACTACAGTATAACACCACTACAGTATACCACCACTACAACATAACACCACCACAGCATAACACCACTACAACATAACATTACTACAACATACCACCACTACAGCATAACACCACTACAGCATACCACCACTACAACATAACACCACTACAGCATAACACCACTACAACATAACATTACTACAACATAACACCACTACAGCATAACACCACTACAGTATAACACCACTACAGCATAACACCACTACAGCATAACACCACTACAGTATAACACCACTACAGCATAACACCACTACAACATAACACCACTATAGCATACCACCACTACAGCATAACACCACTACAACATAACACCACTACAACATACCACCACTACAGCATACCACCACTACAGCATAACACCACTACAACATAACACCACTACAGCATAACCCACTACAGCATAACACCACTACAGTAAAACACCACTACAGCATAACACCACTACAGCATAACACCACTACAGTAAAAACCCACTACAGTATAACACCACTACAGTAAAACACCACTACAGCATAACAACACTACAGCATAACACCACTACAGTAAAAACCCACTACAGCATAACACCACTACAGCATACCACCACTACAGCATACCACCACTACAGTATGACACCACTACAGCATAACACCACTACAGTAAAAACCCACTACAGCATAACACCACTACAGTAAAACACCATTACAGTAAAACACCACTACAGTAAAAAACCACTACAGTATAACACCACTACAGCATACCATCACTACAGCATAACACCACTACAGCATAACACCACTACAGCATAACACCACTACAGCATAATACCACTACAGCATAACACCACTACAACATAACATTACTACAGTATAACACCACTACAGCATACCACCACTACAGCATACCGCCACTACAGTATAACACCACTACAGCATAACACCACTACAGTATAACACCACTACAGTATAACACCACAACAGCATAACACCACTACAGTAAAACACCACTACAATATAACACCACTACAGCATATCATTACTATAGTATTACACCATTAAAGCATACCATCCACTAAAGCAAAACACCACTACAGCATAACACCACTACAGCATAACACCACTACAGCATAACACCACTACAGAATAACACCACTACAGTATAACACCACAACAGCATACCACCAGTACAGCATACCACCACTACAGTATAACACCACTACAGTATACCACCACTACAACATAACACCACTACAGCATAACACCACTACAACATACCACCACTACAGCATAACAACACTACAGCATAGCACCACTACAGCATAACACCACTACAGCATAACATTACTACAACATACCACCACTACAGCATAACAACACTACAGTATACCACCACTACAACATAACACCACTACAGCATAACATTACTACAGCATACCACCACTACAGTATAACACCACTACAGTATACCACCACTACAACATAACACCACTACAACATAACATTACTACAACATACCACCACTACAGCATAACAACACTACAGCATAGCACCACTACAGTATAACACCACTACAGTATAACACCACTACAGTATAACACCACTACAGCATAGCACCACTACAGTATAACACCACTACAGTATACCACCACTACAGCATACCACCACTACAGTACAACACCACTACAGTATACCACCACTACAGCATAACACCACTACAGCATACCACCACTACAACATAACACCACTACAGCATAACACCACTACAACATAACATTACTACAACATACCACCACTACAGCATAATACCACTACAGCATACCACCACTACAACATAACACCACTACTGCATAACACCACTACAAAATAACACCACTACAGCAAAACACCACTACAGTAAAACACCACTACAGCATACCACCACTACAGCATAACACCACTACAGCATACCACCGCTACAGCATAACACCACTACAACATAACATTACTACAGTAAAACACCACTACAGTATAACACCTCTACAGCATACCACCACTACAACATAACATTACTACAGTAAAACACCACTATAGCATACCACCACTACAACATAACACCACTACAGTAAAACACCACTACAGCATAACACCACTACAGCATAACACCGCTACAGCATACCACCACTACAGTATAACACCACTACAGCATAACACCACTACAGTAAAAACCCACTACAGCATAACACCACTACAGTAAAACACCACTACAGTAAAAACCCACTACAGTATAACACCACTACAGTAAAACACCACTACAGCATAACAACACTACAGCATAACACCACTACAGTAAAAACCCACTACAGCATAACACCACTACAGCATACCACCACTACAGCATACCACCACTACAGTATGACACCACTACAGCATAACACCACTACAGTAAAAACCCACTACAGCATAACACCACTACAGTAAAACACCATTACAGTAAAACACCACTACAGTAAAAAACCACTACAGTATAACACCACTACAGCATACCATCACTACAGCATAACACCACTACAGCATAATACCACTACAGCATAACACCACTACAACATAACATTACTACAGTATAACACCACTACAGCATACCACCACTACAGCATACCGCCACTACAGTATAACACCACTACAGCATAACACCACTACAGCATACCACCACTACAGTATAACACCACTACAGCATAACACCACTACAGCATAACACCACTACAGTAAAACACCACTACAGTAAAACACAACTACAGTATAACACCACTACAGTATAACACCACAACAGCATAACACCACTACAGAATAACACCACTACAGTATAACACCACAACAGCATACCACCACTACAGTATAACACCACTACAGCATAACACCACTACAGTAAAAACCCACTACAGCATAACACCACTACAGTAAAACACCACTACAGTAAAACACCACTACAGTATACCACCAATTCAGCATACCACCACTACAGCATAACACCACTACAGCATGACACCACTACAGCATAACACCACTACAGCATAACACCACTACAGCATAACACCACTACAACATACCACCACTACAACATACCACCACTACAGCATAACACCACTACAGCATAGCACCACTACAGTATAACACCACTACAGTATAACACCACTACAGTATAACACCACTACAGTATAACACCACTACAGCATAGCACCACTACAGTATAACACCACTACAGCATACCACCACTACAGCATACCACCACTACAGTATAACACCACTACAGTATAACACCACTACAGCATAACACCACTACAGCATACCACCACTACAGTATAACACCACTACAGCATAACACCACTACAGCATAACACCACTACAGTAAAACACCACTACAGTAAAACACAACTACAGTATAACACCACTACAGTATAACACCACAACAGCATAACACCACTACAGTAAAACACCACTACAATATAACACCACTACAGCATATCATTACTATAGTATTACACCATTAAAGCATACCATCCACTAAAGCAAAACACCACTACAGCATAACACCACTACAGCATAACACCACTACAGAATAACACCACTACAGTATAACACCACTACAGCATAACACCACTACAGAATAACACCACTACAGTATAACACCACAACAGCATACCACCAGTACAGCATACCACCACTACAGCATAACACCACTACAGCATAACACCACTACAGCATAACACCACTACAGAATAACACCACTACAGCATAACACCACTACAGAATAACACCACTACAGTATAACACCACAACAGCATAACACCACTACAGCATACCACCACTACAGCATAACACCACTACAGCATAACACCACTACAGCATAACACCACTACAGAATAACACCACTACAGTATAACACCACAACAGCATACCACCAGTACAGCATACCACCACTACAGTATAACACCACTACAGTATACCACCACTACAACATAACACCACTACAGCATAACACCACTACAACATAACATTACTACAACATACCACCACTACAGCATAACAACACTACAGCATAGCACCACTACAGTATAACACCACTACAGTATAACACCACTACAGTATAACACCACTACAGCATAGCACCACTACAGTATAACACCACTACAGTATACCACCACTACAGCATACCACCACTACAGTACAACACCACTACAGTATACCACCACTACAACATAACACCACTACAGCATAACACCACTACAGCATACCACCACTACAACATAACACCACTACAGCATAACACCACTACAGCATAACACCACTACAGCATAACACCACTACAGCATACCACCGCTACAGCATAACACCACTACAACATAACATTACTACAGTAAAACACCACTACAGTATAACACCACTACAGCATACCACCACTACAACATAACACCACAACAACATAACATTACTACAACATACCACCACTACAGCATAATACCACTACAGCATAACACCACTACAACATAACACCACTACTGCATAACACCACTACAAAATAACACCACTACAGCAAAACACCACTACAGTAAAACACCACTACAGCATACCACCACTACAGCATAACACCACTACAGCATACCACCGCTACAGCATAACACCACTACAACATAACATTACTACAGTAAAACACCACTACAGTATAACACCACTACAGCATACCACCACTACAACATAACATTACTACAGTAAAACACCACTACAGCATACCACCGCTACAGCATAACACCACTACAACATAACATTACTACAGTAAAACACCACTACAGTATAACACCTCTACAGCATACCACCACTACAACATAACATTACTACAGTAAAACACCACTACAGCATACCACCACTACAACATAACACCACTACAACATAACACCACTACTGCATAACACCACTACAAAATAACACCACTACAGCAAAACACCACTACAGTAAAACACCACTACAGCATACCACCACTACAGCATAACACCACTACAGCATACCACCGCTACAGCATAACACCACTACAACATAACATTACTACAGTAAAACACCACTACAGTATAACACCACTACAGCATACCACCACTACAACATAACATTACTACAGTAAAACACCACTACAGCATACCACCACTACAACATAACACCACTACAGTAAAACACCACTACAGCATAACACCACTACAGCATAACACCACTACAGTAAAAACCCACTACAGCATAACACCACTACAGCATACCACCACTACAGCATACCACCACTACAGTATAACACCACTACAGCATAACACCACTACAGTAAAAACCCACTACAGCATAACACCACTACAGTAAAACACCACTACAGTAAAACACCACTACAGTAAAACACCACTACAGCATACCACCACTACAGCATAACACCACTACAGCATGACACCACTACAGCATAACACCACTACAGCATAACACCACTACAACATACCACCACTACAACATACCACCACTACAGCATAACACCACTACAGCATAACACCACTACAGCATAGCACCACTACAGTATAACACCACTACAGTATAACACCACTACAGTATAACACCACTACAGCATAGCACCACTACAGTATAACACCACTACAGCATACCACCACTACAGCATACCACCACTACAGTATAACACCACTACAGTATAACACCACTACAGCATAACACCACTACAGTATACCACCACTACAACATAACACCACTACAGCATAACACCACTACAACATAACATTACTACAACATACCACCACTACAGCATAACACCACTACAGCATACCACCACTACAACATAACACCACTACAGCATAACACCACTACAACATAACACCACTACAGCATAACACCACTACAACATAACACCACTACAGCATAACACCACTACAACATAACACCACCACAGTAAACCACCACTATAGCATACCACCACTACAGCATACCACCACTACAGTATAACACCACTACAACATAACACCACTATAGCATACCACCACTACAGCATAACACCACTACAGCATAACACCACTACAGCATAACACCACTACAGTATAACACCACTACAGCATAACACCACTACAACATAACATTACTACAGTAAAACACCACTACATCATAACACCACTACAGCATAACACCACTACAGCATACCACCACTACAGCATAACACCACTACAGCATAACACCACTACAGCATACCACCACTACAGCATAACACCACTACAGCATAACACCACTACAGCATAACACCACTACAGTAAAACACCACTACAGCATACCACCACTACAGCAAAACACCACTACAGCATACCACCACTACAGCATAACACCACTACAACATAACATTACTACAGTAAAACACCACTACAGTATAACACCTCTACATCATACCACCACTACAGCATACCACCACTACAACATAACATTACTACAGTAAAACACCACTACAGAATACCACCACTACAGTAAAACACCACTACAGCATAACACCAGTACAGCATAACACCACTACAGCATACCACCACTACAGTATAACACCACTACAGCATACCACCACTACAGTATAACACCACTACAGCATAACACCACTACAACATAACACCACTACAGAATAACACCACTACAGTATACCACCACTACAACATAACACCAGTACAGCATAACACCACTACAAGATAACATTACTACAACATACCACCACTACAGCATAACACCACTACAGCATACCACCACTACAACATAACACCACTACAGCATAACACCACTACAACATAACATTACTACAACATACCACCACTACAGCATAACACCACTACAGCATAACACCACTACAACATACCACCACTACAGCATAACACCACTACAGCATAGCACCACTACAGTATAACACCACTACAGCATAACACCACTATAGCATAACACCACTACAGCATACCACCACTACAGTATACCACCACAACAGCATAACACCACTACAGCATAACACCACTACAGTATAACACCACTATAGCATAACACCACTACAGCATAACACCACTACAGTATAACACCACTACAGCATAACACCACTACAGTATAACACCACTACAGCATAACACCACTACAACATAACATTACTACAGTAAAACACCACTACATCATAACACCACTACAGCATAACACCACTACAGCATACCACCACTACAGCATAACACCACTACAGCATAACACCACTACAGCATAACACCACTACAACATAACACCACTACAGCATAACACCACTACAGCATAACACCACTACAAAATAACACCACTACAGCATAACACCACTACAGCATAACACAACTACAGCATAACACCACTACAAAATAACACCACTACAGCATAACACCACTACAGCATAACACCACTACAAAATAACACCACTACAGCATAACACCACTACAGCATAACACCACTACAAAATAACACCACTACAGCATAACACCACTACAGCATAACACCACTACAAAATAACACCACTACAGTATAACACCACTACAACATAACATTACTACAGCATAACACCACTACAGCAAAACACCAATACAGCATAACACCACTACAGTAAAACACCACTACAGCATACCACCACTACAGCATAACACCACTACAGCATAACATTACTACAGTAAAGCACCACTACAGTATAACACCTCTACATCATACCACCACTACAGCATACCACCACTGCAACATAGCCTTACTACAGTAAAACACCACTACAGCATAACACCACTACAGTAAAACACCACTACAGTAAAACACCACTACAGCATAACACCACTACAGCATAACACCACTACAGTAAAAACCCACTACAGTATAACACCACTACAGTAAAACACCATTACAGCATAACAACACTACAGCATAACACCACTACAGTAAAAACCCACTACAGCATAACACCACTACAGCATACCAACACTACAGCATACCACCACTACAGTATGACACCACTACAGCATAACACCACTACAGTAAAAACCCACTACAGCATAACACCACTACAGTAAAACACCACTACAGTAAAACACCACTACAGTAAAACACCACTACAGTAAAAAACCAATACAGCATACCACCACTACAGCATAACACCACTACAGCATAACACCACTACAGCATAACACCACTACAGCATAACACCACTACAGCATACCACCACTACAGTATAACACCACTACAGCATAACACCACTACAGCATAACACCACTACAGTAAAACACCACTACAGTAAAACACAACTACAGTATAACACCACTACAGCATAACACCACTACAGTATAACACCACAACAGCATAACACCACTACTGCATAACACCACTACAAAATAACACCACTACAGCATAACACCACTACAGTAAAACACCACTACAGCATACCACCACTACAGCATAACACCACTACAGCATACCACCACTACAGCATACCACCGCTACAGCATAACACCACTACAACATAACATTACTACAGTAAAACACCACTACAGTATAACACCTCTACAGCATACCACCACTACAACATAACACCACTACAGCATAACACCACTACAACATAACACCACTACAGCATATCATTACTATAGTATTACACCATTAAAGCATACCATCCACTAAAGCAAAACACCACTACAGCATAACACCACTACAGCATAACACCACTACAGCATACCACCACTACAGCATACCACCACTACAGTATAACACCACAACAGCATAACACCACTACAGTAAAACACCACAACAGCATAACATTACTACAACATACCACCACTACAATATAACACCACTACAGCATATCATTACTATAGTATTACACCATTAAAGCATACCATCCACTAAAGCAAAACACCACTACAGCATAACATTACTACAACATACCACCACTACAGCATAACAACACTACAGCATAGCACCACTACAGTATAACACCACTACAGTATAACACCACTACAGTATAACACCACTACAGTATAACACCACTACAGCATAGCACCACTACAGTATAACACCACTACAGTATACCACCACTACAGCATACCACCACTACAGTATAACACCACTACAGTATACCACCACTACAACATAACACCACTACAGCATAGCACCACTACAGTATAACACCACTACAGCATAACACCACTACAACATAACATTACTACAACATACCACCACTACAGCATAACACCACTACAGCATAACACCACTACAGTATAACACCACTACAGCATAACACCACTACAGTATAACACCACTACAGCATAACACCACTACAGCATAACACCACTACAGTATAACACCACTACAGCATAACACCACTACAACATAACATTACTACAGTAAAACACCACTACATCATAACACCACTACAGCATAACACCACTACAGCATACCACCACTACAGCATAACACCACTACAGCATAACACCACTACAGCATAACACCACTACAGCATAACACCACTACAGCATAACACCACTACAAAATAACACCACTACAGCATAACACCACTACAGTAAAACACCACTACAGCATACCACCACTACAGCATAACACCACTACAGCATACCACCACTACAGCATGACACCACTACAACATAACATTACTACAGTAAAACACCACTACAGCATACCACCACTACAGCATAACACCACTACAGCATAACACCACTACAGCATAACATTACTACAGTAAAACACCACTACAGCATAACACCACTACAGCATACCACCACTACAGTATAACACCACAACAGCATAACACCACTATAGCATAACACCACTACAGCATACCACCACTACAGCATAACACCACTATAGCGTAACACCACTACAGTATAACACCACTACAGTATAACACCACTACAGCATAACACCACTACAGCATAACATTACTACAACATACCACCACTACAGCATAACACCACTACAGCATAGCACCACTACAGTATAACACCACTACAGTATAACACCACTACAGCATAACACCACTACAGCATAACATTACTACAACATACCACCACTACAGCATAACACCACTACAGCATAGCACCACTACAGTATAACACCACTACAGTATAACACCACTACAGCATACCATCACTACAGCATAACACCACTACAGCATAACACCACTACAGCATAACACCACTACAGTAAAACACCACTACAGCATAACACCACTACAACATAACATTACTACAGTATAACACCACTACAGCATACCACCACTACAGCATACCGCCACTACAGTATAACACCACTACAGCATAACACCACTACAGCATACCACCACTACAGTATAACACCACTACAGCATAACACCACTACAGCATAACACCACTACAGTAAAACACCACTACAGTAAAACACAACTACAGTATAACACCACTACAGCATAACACCACTACAGTATAACACCACAACAGCATAACACCACTACAGTAAAACACCACTACAATATAACACCACTACAGCATATCATTACTATAGTATTACACCATTAAAGCATACCATCCACTAAAGCAAAACACCACTACAGCATAACACCACTACAGCATAACACCACTACAGCATAACACCACTACAGAATAACACCACTACAGTATAACACCACAACAGCATACCACCAGTACAGCATACCACCACTACAGCATAACACCACTACAGCATAACATTACTACAACATACCACCACTACAGCATAACAACACTACAGCATAGCACCACTACAGTATAACACCACTACAACATAACACCACTACAGTATAACACCACTACAGCATAACACCACTACAGTATACCACCACTACAGCATACCACCACTACAGTATACCACCACTACAACATAACACCACTACAGCATAACACCACTACAACATAACATTACTACAACATACCACCACTACAGCATAATACCACTACAGCATACCACCACTACAACATAACACCACTACAAAATAACACCACTACAAAATAACACCACTACAGCAAAACACCACTACCGTAAAACACCACTACAGCATACCACCACTACAGCATAACACCACTACAGCATACCACCACTACAGCATACCACCGCTACAGCATACCACCACTACAACATAACATTACTACAGTAAAACACCACTACAGCATAAAACCACTACAGCATAACACCACTACAGTAAAAACCAACTACAGCATAACACCACTACAACATACCACCACTACAACATAACACCACTACAGTAAAACACCACTACAGCATAACACCACTACAGCATAACACCACTACAGTAAAAACCAACTACAGCATAACACCACTACAGCATACCACCACTACAGCATACCACCACTACAGTATAACACCACTACAGCATAACACCACTACAGTAAAAACCCACTACAGCATAACACCACTACAGTAAAACACCACTACAGTAAAACACCACTACAGTATACCACCAATTCAGCATACCACCACTACAGCATAACACCACTACAGCATGACACCACTACAGCATAACACCACTACAGCATAACACCACTACAACATACCACCACTACAACATACCACCACTACAGCATAACACCACTACAGCATAGCACCACTACAGTATAACACCACTACAGTATAACACCACTACAATATAACACCACTACAGTATAACACCACTACAGCATAGCACCACTACAGTATAACACCACTACAGCATACCACCACTACAGCATACCACCACTACAGTATAACACCACTACAGTATACCACCACTACAACATAACACCACTACAGCATAACACCACTACAACATAACATTACTACAACATACCACCACTACAGCATAACACCACTACAGCATACCACCACTACAACATAACACCACTACAGCATACCACCACTACAACATAACACCACTATAGCATACCACCACTACAGCATAACACCACTACAACATAACACCACTACAACATACCACCACTACAGCATACCACCACTACAGCATAACACCACTACAACATAACACCACTACAGCATAACCCACTACAGCATAACACCACTACAGTATAACACCACTACAGCATAACACCACTACAGCATAACACCACTACAGTATAACACCACTACAGCATAACACCACTACAACATAACATTACTACAGTAAAACACCACTACATCATAACACCACTACAGCATAACACCACTACAGCATACCACCACTACAGCATAACACCACTACAGCATAACACCACTACAGCATAACACCACTACAGCATAACACCACTACAGCATAACACCACTACAGCATAACACCACTACAGCATAACACCACTACAGTAAAACACCACTACAGCATACCACCAGTACAGCAAAACACCACTACAGCATACCACCACTACAGCATAACACCACTACAACATAACATTACTACAGTAAAACACCACTACAGTATAACACCTCTACATCATACCACCACTACAACATAACACCACTACAGTATACCACCACAACAGCATAACACCACTACAGCATAACACCACTACAGTATAACACCACTATAGCATAACACCACTACAGCATAACACCACTACAGTATAACACCACTACAGCATAACACCACTACAACATAACATTACTACAGTAAAACACCACTACATCATAACACCACTACAGCATAACACCACTACAGCATACCACCACTACAGCATAACACCACTACAGCATAACACCACTACAGCATAACACCACTACAACATAACACCACTACAGCATAACACCACTACAGCATAACACCACTACAAAATAACACCACTACAGCATAACACCACTACAAAATAACACCACTACAGCATAACACCACTACAACATACCACCACTACAGCATAACACCACTACAGCATACCACCACTACAGTATAACACCAATTCAGTATAACACCACTACAACATAACATTACTACAGCATAACACCACTACAGCAAAACACCAATACAGCATAACACCACTACAGTAAAACACCACTACAGCATACCACCACTACAGCATAACACCACTACAGCATACCACCACTACAGTTTACCACCACTACAGCATAACACCACTACAACATAACATTACTACAGTAAAACACCTCTACATCATACCACCACTACAGCATACCACCACTGCAACATAGCCTTACTACAGTAAAACACCACTACAGCATAACACCACTACAGTAAAACACCACTACAGTAAAACACCACTACAGCATAACACCACTACAGCATAACACCACTACAGTAAAAACCCACTACAGTATAACACCACTACAGTAAAACACCACTACAGCATAACAACACTACAGCATAACACCACTACAGTAAAAACCCACTACAGCATAACACCACTACAGCATACCAACACTACAGCATACCACCACTACAGTATGACACCACTACAGCATAACACCACTACAGGAAAAACCCACTACAGCATAACACCACTACAGTAAAACACCACTACAGTAAAACACCACTACAGTAAAAAACCAATACAGTATAACACCACTACAATATACCACCACTACAGCATAACACCACTACAGCATAACACCACTACAGCATAACACCACTACAGCATAACACCACTACAGCATACCACCACTACAGTATAACACCACTACAGCATAACACCACTACAGCATAACACCACTACAGTAAAACACCACTACAGTAAAACACAACTACAGTATAACACCACTACAGCATAACACCACTACAGTATAACACCACAACAGCATAACACCACTACAGCATAACACCACTACAGCATACCACCACTACAAAATAACACCACTACAGCATAACACCACTACAGCATAACACCACTACAGTATAACACCACTACAGCATAACACCACTACAGCATAACACCACTACAGTATAACACCACTACAGCATAACACCACTACAACATAAAATTACTACAGTAAAACACCACTACATCATAACACCACTACAGCATACCACCACTACAGCATAACACCACTACAGCATAACACCACTACAGCATAACACCACTACAGCATAACACCACTACAGCATAACACCACTACAAAATAACACCACTACAGCATAACACCACTACAGTAAAACACCACTACAGCATACCACCACTACAGCATAACACCACTACAGCATACCACCACTACAGCATAACATTACTACAGTAAAACACCACTACAGCATACCACCACTACAGTAAAACACCACTACAGCATACCACCACTACAGCATACCACCACTACAGTATAACACCACTACAGTAAAAACCCACTACAGCATAACACCACTACAGTAAAACACCACTACAGTAAAACACCACTACAGTATAACACCAATTCAGCATACCACCACTACAGTATACCACCACTACAGTATACCACCACTACAGCATAACACCACTACAGCATAACACCACTACAGCATAACACCACTACAGCATAACACCACTACAACATAACACCACTACAGCATAACATTACTACATCATACCACCACTACAGCATACCACCACTACAGCATAACACCACTACAGCATAACATTACTACAACATACCACCACTACAGCATAACACCACTACAGCATAGCACCACTACAGTATAACACCACTACAGCATAACACCACTACAGCATAACATTACTACAACATACCACCACTACAGCATAACACCACTACAGCATAACACCACTACAGCATAACACCACTACAGCATACCACCACTACAACATAACACCACTACAGCATAACACCACTACAGTATAACACCACTACAGCATAACACCACTACAACATAACATTACTACAGTAAAACACCACTACATCATAACACCACTACAGCATAACACCACTACAGCATACCACCACTACAGCATAACACCACTACAGCATAACACCACTACAGCATAACACCACTACAGCATAACACCACTACAGCATAACACCACTACAGCATAACACCACTACAGTAAAACACCACTACAGCATACCACCAGTACAGAAAAACACCACTACAGCATACCACCACTACAGCATAACACCACTACAACATAACATTACTACAGTAAAACACCACTACAGCATACCACCACTACAACATAACATTACTACAGTAAAACACCACTACAGCATACCACCACTACATCATAACACCACTACAGCATAACACCACTACAGCATACCACCACTACAGCATAACACCACTACAGCATAACACCACTACAGCATAACACCACTACAACATAACACCACTACAAAATAACACCACTACAGCATAACACCACTACAACATACCACCACTACAGCATAACACCACTACAGCATACCACCACTACAGTATAACACCACTACAGTATAACACCACTACAACATAACATTACTACAGCATAACACCACTACAGCAAAACACCAATACAGCATAACACCACTACAGTAAAACACCACTACAGCATACCACCACTACAGCATAACACCACTACAGCATACCACCACTACAGCTTACCACCACTACAGCATAACACCACTACAACATAACATTACTACAGTAAAACACCTCTACATCATACCACCACTACAGCATACCACCACTGCAACATAGCCTTACTACAGTAAAACACCACTACAGCATAACACCACTACAGTAAAACACCACTACAGTAAAACACCACTACAGCATAACACCACTACAGCATAACACCACTACAGTAAAAACCCACTACAGTATAACACCACTACAGTAAAACACCACTACAGCATAACAACACTACAGCATAACACCACTACAGTAAAAACCCACTACAGCATAACACCACTACAGCATACCAACACTACAGCATACCACCACTACAGTATGACACCACTACAGCATAACACCACTACAGGAAAAACCCACTACAGCATAACACCACTACAGTAAAACACCACTACAGTAAAACACCACTACAGTAAAAAACCAATACAGTATAACACCACTACAGCATACCACCACTACAGCATAACACCACTACAGCATAACACCACTACAGCATAACACCACTACAGCATAACACCACTACAGCATACCACCACTACAGTATAACACCACTACAGCATAACACCACTACAGCATAACACCACTACAGTAAAACACCACTACAGTAAAACACAACTACAGTATAACACCACTACAGCATAACACCACTACAGTATAACACCACAACAGCATAACACCACTACAGCATAACACCACTACAGCATACCACCACTACAAAATAACACCACTACAGCATAACACCACTACAGCATAACACCACTACTGCATAACACCACTACAAAATAACACCACTACAGCATAACACCACTACAGTAAAACACCACTACAGCATACCACCACTACAGCATAACACCACTACAGCATACCACCACTACAGCATACCACCGCTACAGCATAACACCACTACAACATAACATTACTACAGTAAAACACCACTACAGTATAACACCTCTACAACATACCACCACTACAACATAACATTACTACAGTAAAACACCACTACAGCATACCACCACTACAACATAACACCACTACAGTAAAACACCACTACAGCATAACACCACTACAGCATACCACCACTACATTAAAAACCCACTACAGCATACCACCACTACAGCATACCACCACTACAGTATAACACCACTACAGCATAACACCACTACAGTAAAAACCCACTACAGCATAACACCACTACAGTAAAACACCACTACAGTAAAACACCACTACAGTATACCAACAATTCAGCATACCACCACTACAGCATAACACCACTACAGCATGAAACCACTACAGCATAACACCACTACAGCATAACACCACTACAGCATAACATTACTACAACATACCACCACTACAGCATAACACCACTACAGCATAGCACCACTACAGTATAACACCACTACAGTATAACACCACTACAGTATAACACCACTACAGTATAACACCACTACAGCATAGCACCACTACAGTATAACACCACTACAGCATACCACCACTACAGCATTCCACCACTACAGTATAACACCACTACAGTATACCACCACTACAACATAACACCACTACAGCATAACACCACTACAACATAACATTACTACAACATACCACCACTACAGCATAACACCACTACAGCATACCACCACTACAACATAACACCACTACAGCATACCACCACTACAACATAACACCACTATAGCATACCACCACTACAGCATAACACCACTACAACATAACACCACTACAACATACCACCACTACAGCATACCACCACTACAGCATAACACCACTACAACATAACACCACTACAGCATAACCCACTACAGCATAACACCACTACAGTATAACACCACTACAGCATAACACCACTACAGCATAACACCACTACAGTATAACACCACTACAGCATAACACCACTACAACATAACATTACTACAGTAAAACACCACTACATCATAACACCACTACAGCATAACACCACTACAGCATACCACCACTACAGCATAACACCACTACAGCATAACACCACTACAGCATAACACCACTACAGCATAACACCACTACAGCATAACACCACTACAGCATAACACCACTACAGCATAACACCACTACAGTAAAACACCACTACAGCATACCACCAGTACAGCAAAACACCACTACAGCATACCACCACTACAGCATAACACCACTACAACATAACATTACTACAGTAAAACACCACTACAGTATAACACCTCTACATCATACCACCACTACAACATAACACCACTACAGTATACCACCACAACAGCATAACACCACTACAGCATAACACCACTACAGTATAACACCACTATAGCATAACACCACTACAGCATAACACCACTACAGTATAACACCACTACAGCATAACACCACTACAACATAACATTACTACAGTAAAACACCACTACATCATAACACCACTACAGCATAACACCACTACAGCATACCACCACTACAGCATAACACCACTACAGCATAACACCACTACAGCATAACACCACTACAACATAACACCACTACAGCATAACACCACTACAGCATAACACCACTACAAAATAACATCACTACAGCATAACACCACTACAAAATAACACCACTACAGCATAACACCACTACAACATACCACCACTACAGCATAACACCACTACAGCATACCACCACTACAGTATAACACCAATTCAGTATAACACCACTACAACATAACATTACTACAGCATAACACCACTACAGCAAAACACCAATACAGCATAACACCACTACAGTAAAACACCACTACAGCATACCACCACTACAGCATAACACCACTACAGCATACCACCACTACAGTTTACCACCACTACAGCATAACACCACTACAACATAACATTACTACAGTAAAACACCTCTACATCATACCACCACTACAGCATACCACCACTGCAACATAGCCTTACTACAGTAAAACACCACTACAGCATAACACCACTACAGTAAAACACCACTACAGTAAAACACCACTACAGCATAACACCACTACAGCATAACACCACTACAGTAAAAACCCACTACAGTATAACACCACTACAGTAAAACACCACTAGAGCATAACAACACTACAGCATAACACCACTACAGTAAAAACCCACTACAGCATAACACCACTACAGCATACCAACACTACAGCATACCACCACTACAGTATGACACCACTACAGCATAACACCACTACAGGAAAAACCCACTACAGCATAACACCACTACAGTAAAACACCACTACAGTAAAACACCACTACAGTAAAAAACCAATACAGTATAACACCACTACAATATACCACCACTACAACATAACATTACTACAGTAAAACACCTCTACATCATACCACCACTACAGCATACCACCACTGCAACATAGCCTTACTACAGTAAAACACCACTACAGCATAACACCACTACAGTAAAACACCACTACAGTAAAACACCACTACAGCATAACACCACTACAGCATAACACCACTACAGTAAAAACCCACTACAGTATAACACCACTACAGTAAAACACCACTACAGCATAACAACACTACAGCATAACACCACTACAGTAAAAACCCACTACAGCATAACACCACTACAGCATACCAACACTACAGCATACCACCACTACAGTATGACACCACTACAGCATAACACCACTACAGGAAAAACCCACTACAGCATAACACCACTACAGTAAAACACCACTACAGTAAAACACCACTACAGTAAAAAACCAATACAGTATAACACCACTACAGCATACCACCACTACAGCATAACACCACTACAGCATAACACCACTACAGCATAACACCACTACAGCATAACACCACTACAGCATACCACCACTACAGTATAACACCACTACAGCATAACACCACTACAGCATAACACCACTACAGTAAAACACCACTACAGTAAAACACAACTACAGTATAACACCACTACAGCATAACACCACTACAGTATAACACCACAACAGCATAACACCACTACAGCATAACACCACTACAGCATACCACCACTACAAAATAACACCACTACAGCATAACACCACTACAGCATAACACCACTACTGCATAACACCACTACAAAATAACACCACTACAGCATAACACCACTACAGTAAAACACCACTACAGCATACCACCACTACAGCATAACACCACTACAGCATACCACCACTACAGCATACCACCGCTACAGCATAACACCACTACAACATAACATTACTACAGTAAAACACCACTACAGTATAACACCTCTACAGCATACCACCACTACAACATAACATTACTACAGTAAAACACCACTACAGCATACCACCACTACAACATAACACCACTACAGTAAAACACCACTACAGCATAACACCACTACAGCATACCACCACTACATTAAAAACCCACTACAGCATAACACCACTACAGCATACCACCACTACAGCATACCACCACTACAGTATAACACCACTACAGCATAACACCACTACAGTAAAAACCCACTACAGCATAACACCACTACAGTAAAACACCACTACAGTAAAACACCACTACAGTATACCAACAATTCAGCATACCACCACTACAGCATAACACCACTACAGCATGAAACCACTACAGCATAACACCACTACAGCATAACACCACTACAGCATAACATTACTACAACATACCACCACTACAGCATAACACCACTACAGCATAGCACCACTACAGTATAACACCACTACAGTATAACACCACTACAGTATAACACCACTACAGTATAACACCACTACAGCATAGCACCACTACAGTATAACACCACTACAGCATACCACCACTACAGCATTCCACCACTACAGTATAACACCACTACAGTATACCACCACTACAACATAACACCACTACAGCATAACACCACTACAACATAACATTACTACAACATACCACCACTACAGCATAACACCACTACAGCATACCACCACTACAACATAACACCACTACAGCATAACACCACTACAACATACCACCACCACAGTAAACCATCACTATAGCATACCACCACTACAGCATAACACCACTACAACATAACACCACTACAGCATAACACCACTACAGCATAACACCACTACAGTATAACACCACTACAGCATAACACCACTACAGCATAACACCACTACAGTATAACACCACTACAGCATAACACCACTACAACATAACATTACTACAGTAAAACACCACTACATCATAACACCACTACAGCATAACACCACTACAGCATAACACCACTACAGCATACCACCACTACAGCATAACACCACTACAGCATAACACCACTACAGCATAACACCACTACAGCATAACACCACTACAGCATAACACCACTACAAAATAACACCACTACAGCATAACACCACTACAGTAAAACACCACTACAGCATACCACCACTACATCATAACACCACTACAGCATACCACCACTACAGCATAACATTACTACAGTAAAACACCACTACAGCATACCACCACTACAGCATACCACCACTACAGTATAACACCACTACAGTAAAAACCCACTACAGCATAACACCACTACAGTAAAACACCACTACAGTAAAACACCACTACAGTATAACACCAATTCAGCATACCACCACTACAGTATACCACCACTACAGTATACCACCACTACAGCATAACACCACTACAGCATAACACCACTACAGCATAACACCACTACAGCATAACACCACTACAACATAACACCACTACAGCATAACATTACTACATCATACCACCACTACAGCATACCACCACTACAGCATAACACCACTACAGCATAACATTACTACTACATACCACCACTACAGCATAACACCACTACAGCATAGCACCACTACAGTATAACACCACTACAGCATAACACCACTACAGCATAACATTACTACAACATACCACCACTACAGCATAACACCACTACAACATAACATTACTACAACATACCACCACTACAGCATAACACCACTACAGCATACCACCACTACAACATAACACCACTACAGCATAACACCACTACAACATAACATTACTACAACATACCACCACTACAGCATAACACCACTACAGCATACCACCACCACAGTAAACCACCACTATAGCATACTACCACTACAGCATACCACCACTACAGTATAACACCACTACAGTATACCACCACAACAGCATAACACCACTACAGCATAACACCACTACAGTATAACACCACTATAGCATAACACCACTACAGCATAACACCACTACAGTATAACACCACTACAGCATAACACCACTACAGTATAACACCACTACAGCATAACACCACTACAACATAACATTACTAAAGTAAAACACCACTACATCATAACACCACTACAGTATAACACCACTACAGCATAACACCACTACAGCATAACACCACTACAAAATAACACCACTACAGCATAACACCACTACAGTAAAACCCCACTACAGCATACCACCACTACAGCATAACACCACTACAGCATACCACCACTACAGCATAACACCACTACAGCATAACACCACTACAACATAACATTACAACAGTAAAACACCACTACAGCATAACACCACTACAGCATAACACCACTACAGCATAACACCACTACAGCATAACACCACTACAGCATAACACCACTACAGCATAACACCACTACAGTAAAACACCACTACAGCATAACACCACTACAGCATAACACCACTACAGCATACCACCACCACAGTATAACACCAATACACTATAACACCACTACAGCATAACACCACTACAGTAAAACACCACTACAGCATAACACCACTACAAAATAACACCACTATAGCATAACACCACTACAGCATAACACCACTACAGCATACCACCACTACAGTATAACACCACTACAGTATAACACCACTACAACATAACATTACTACAGCATAACACCACTACAGCAAAACACCAATACAGCATAACACCACTACAGTAAAACACCACTACAGCATACCACCACTACAGCATAACACCACTACAGCATAACACCACTACAGCATAACACCACTACAGCTTACCACCACTACAACATAACATTACTACAGTAAAACACCACTACAGTATAACACCACTACAGTAAAACACCACTACAGTAAAACACCACTACAGCATAACACCACTACAGCATAACACCTCTACATCATACCACCACTACAGCATACCACCACTGCAACATAGCCTTACTACAGTAAAACACCACTACAGCATAACACCACTACAGTAAAACACCACTACAGTAAAACACCACTACAGCATAACACCACTACAGCATAACACCACTACAGTAAAAACCCACTACAGTATAACACCACTA
The DNA here is from genome assembly GCF_029448725.1 of Salvelinus fontinalis. Lineage (NCBI taxonomy): Eukaryota > Metazoa > Chordata > Actinopteri > Salmoniformes > Salmonidae > Salvelinus > Salvelinus fontinalis. The sequence goes on along the minus strand of NC_074665.1, from coordinate 90,169,477 downwards.
CAGTAAAACACCACTACAGCATAACAACACTACAGCATAACACCACTACAGTAAAAACCCACTACAGCATACCACCACTACAGCATACCAACACTACAGCATACCACCACTACAGTATGACACCACTACAGCATAACACCACTACAGTAAAAACCCACTACAGCATAACACCACTACAGTAAAACACCACTACAGTAAAACACCACTACAGTAAAAAAACAATACAGTATAACACCACTACAGCATACCACCACTACAGCATAACACCACTACAGCATAACACCACTACAGCATAACACCACTACATTATAACACCACTACAGCATACCACCACTACAGTATAACACCACTACAGCATAACACCACTACAGCATAACACCACTACAGCATAACACCACTACAGTAAAACACAACTACAGCATAACACCACTACAGCATAACACCACTACAGCATAACACCACTACAAAATAACACCACTACAGCATAACACCACTACAGCATAACACCACTACAGCATAACACCACTACTGCATAACACCACTACAAAATAACACCACTACAGCATAACACCACTACAGTAAAACACCACTACAGCATACCACCACTACAGTATAACACCTCTACAGCATACCACCACTACAACATAACATTACTACAGTAAAACACCACTACAGCATACCACCACTACAACATAACACCACTACAACATACCACCACTACAACATACCACCACTACAGCATACTGCCACTACAACAAAACACCACAACAGCATAACACCACTACAGCATACCACCACTACAGCATACCACCACTACAGTATAACACCACTACAGCATAACACCACTACAGTAAAAACCCACTACAGCATAACACCACTACAGTAAAACACCACTACAGTAAAACACCACTACAGTATACCAACAATTCAGCATACCACCACTACAACATAACATTACTACAGTAAAACACCACTACAGCATACCACCACTACAGTAAAACACCACTACAGCATAACACCACTACAGCATAACACCACTACTGCATAACACCACTACAAAATAACACCACTACAGCATAACACCACTACAGTAAAACACCACTACAGCATACCACCACTACAGTATAACACCTCTACAGCATACCACCACTACAACATAACATTACTACAGTAAAACACCACTACAGCATACCACCACTACAACATAACACCACTACAACATACCACCACTACAACATACCACCACTACAGCATACTGCCACTACAACAAAACACCACAACAGCATAACACCACTACAGCATACCACCACTACAGCATACCACCACTACAGTATAACACCACTACAGCATAACACCACTACAGTAAAAACCCACTACAGCATAACACCACTACAGTAAAACACCACTACAGTAAAACACCACTACAGTATAACACCACTACAGTATAACACCAATTCAGCATACCACCACTACAGTATACCACAACTACAGTATACCACCACTACAGCATAACACCACTACAGCATAACACCACTACAGCATGACACCACTACAGCATAACACCACTACAACATAACATTACTACAGTAAAACACCACTACAGAATAACACCACTACAGTATAACACCACAACAGCATAACACCACTATAGCATAACACCACTACAGCATACCACCACTACAGCATAGCACCACTACAGCATAACATTACTACAACATACCACCACTTCAGCATAATACCACTACAGCATAGCACCACTACAGTATAACACCACTACAGTATAACACCACTACAACATAACACCACTACAGTAAAACACCACTACAGTATAACACCACTACAGCATAGCACCACTACAGTATAACACCACTACAGCATACCACCACTACAGCATACCACCACTACAGTATAACACCACTACAGCATAACACCACTATAACATAACATTACTACAACATACCACCACTACAACATAACACCACTACAGCATAACACCACTACAGCATAACACCCCTATAGCATACCACAACTACAGTATAACACCACTACAGCATACCACCACCACAGTAAACCACCACTATAGCATACCACCACTACAGCATAACACCACTACAACATAACACCACTACAAAATAACACCACTACAGCATAACACCACTACAGTAAAACACCACTACAGCATACCACCACTACAGAATAACACCACTACAGCATACCACCACTACAGCATAACACCACTACAACATAACATTACTACAGTAAAACACCACTACAGCATACCACCACTACAGTAAAACACCACTACAGCATAACACCAGTACAGCATAACACCACTACAGCATAACACCACTACAGTATAACACCCCTATAGCATAACACCACTACAGCATAACACCACTACAGCATAACACCACTACAGTATAACACCCCTATAGCAAAACACCACTACAGCATACCACCACTACAGCATACCACCACTACAGTATAACACCACTACAGTAAAAACCCACTACAGCATAACACCACTACAGTAAAACACCACTACAGTAAAACACCACTACAGTATAACACCAATTCAGCATACCACCACTACAGTATAACACCACTACAGCATAACACCACTACAGCATAACACCACTACAGCATAACATTACTACAACATACCACCACTACAGCATAACACCACTACAGCATAGCACCACTACAGTATAACACCACTACAGTATAACACCACTACAGTATAACACCACTACAGTATAACACCACTACAGCATAGCACCACTACAGTATAACACCACTACAACATACCACAACTACAGCATAACACCACTACAGCATAGCACCACTACAGTATAACACCACTACAGCATACCACCACTACAGTATAACACCACTACAGTATACCACCACTACAGCATACCACCACTACAGTATAACACCACTACAGTATACCACCACTACAACATAACACCACTACAGCATAACACCACTACAACATAACATTACTACAACATACCACCACTACAGCATAACACCACTACAGCATACCACCACTACAACATAACACCACTACAGCATAACACCACGACAACATAACATTAATACAACATACCACCACCACAGCATAACACCACTACAGTAAAACACCACTACAGCATACCACCACTACAGCATAACACCACTACAGCATACCACCACTACAGCATAACACCACTACAACATAACATTACTACAGTAAAACACCACTACAGCATACCACCACTACAGCATAACACCTCTACATCATACCACCACTACAGCATAACACCACTACAGCATACCACCACTACAGCATACCACCACTACAGTATAACACCACTACAGTAAAAACCCACTACAGCATAACACCACTACAGTAAAACACCACTACAGTAAAACACCACTACAGTATAACACCAATTCAGCATACCACCACTACAGTATACCACCACTAGAGTATACCACCACTACAGCATAACACCACTACAGCATAACACCACTACAGCATAACACCACTACAGCATAACACCACTACAACATAACATTACTACAGTAAAACACCACTACAGAATAACACCACTACAGTATAACACCACAACAGCATAACACCACTACAGCATAACACCACTACAGAATAACACCATTACAGCATAACACCACTACAGCATAACACCACTACAGTAAACCACCACTATAGCATACCACCACTACAGCATACCACCACTACAGTATAACACAACTACAGCATAACACCACTACAGTATAACACCACTACAGCATACCACCACAACAGCATAACACCACTACAGCATAACACCACTACAGTATAACACCACTATAGCATAACACCACTACAGCATAACACCACTACAGTATAACACCACTACAGCATAACACCACTACAGCATAACACCACTACAGTATAACACCACTACAGCATAACACCACTACAACATAACATTACTACAGTAAAACACCACTACATCATAACACCACTACATCATAACACCACTACAGCATAACACCACTACAGCATAACACCACTACAGTAAAACACCACTACAACATAACACCACTACAGCATAACACCACTACAACATAACACCACTACAAAATAACACCACTACAGCATAACACCACTACAGCATAACACCACTACAGCATAACACCACTACAACATAACACCACTACAGCATAACACCACTACAGCATAACACCACTACAAAATAACACCACTACAGCATAACACCACTACAAAATAACACCACTACAGCATAGCACCACTACAGCATAACACCACTACAAAATAACACCACTACAGTATAACACCACTACAGCATAACATTACTACAGTATAACATTACTACAGTATAACACCACTATAGCATAACACCACTACAGCATAACACCACTACAGTATAACACCACTACAGTTTAACACCACTACAGCATAACATTACTACAGTATAACATTACTACAGTATAACACCACTAACAGCTAGCATGCTCCACCAGTCTATTTGGTTAGCCACACTGCGTCAGTCCATAACTATACAGTCCATAACATATCTAGCTAAAGCAACATGTAACACCACAACTCTCCACCATTCAGTCCAGGGGGGTCATTTCATCATGATGACACTCTCTCAATTCGATTCAAATTAAGGGCGTTATTGGCATGGGAAACATCTTTTTACATTAACAAAGCAAGTGAAATAGATAATAAACAAAAGTATAATAAATAATAAGAAATGAACAATAAACAATCAACTCAAACGTTCCAAAAAGAATAAAGACATTTTAAATGTCATATTATGGCTAGATACAGTGTTGAAACAATTTGCAAATAGTTAAAGTATAAAAGGGAATATAAATAAACATAAATATGGGTTGTATTTATAATGGTGTTTGTTCACTGGTTGCCCTTTTCTTGTGGCAACAGGTTTACAAATATTGCTGCTGTGGTGGCACACTGTGGTATTTCCCCTAATAGATATGGGAATTTATCAAAATTGGATTAAAAAATAAATAATGTGTGTCTGTGTAATCTGAGAGAAATGTGTGTTTATAATATGGTCATACATTTGGCAGGAGGTTAGGAAGTGCAGCTCAGGTTCCACCTCATTTTGTGGGCAGTGTGCACATAGCCTGTCTTCTCTTGAGAGCCAGCTCTACCTATGGCGGCCTTTCTCAATAGCAAGGCCATGCTCACTGAGTCTGTATATAGTCAAAGCTTTCCTTAATCAGTCAGTCACCGCATTCAGGTATTCTGCCACTGTGTACTGTGTACTGTTTAGGGCCACATCTCTCTATCAGAAACTGTTCATGCCTAGAGCTTTGATGTTCCTCTGCCATGGTAGACCGGCCATCTCTCTCGCTCGCTCTCTCTCTCTAATTAGGTTTGAGGTAGAGAAGACAGGGTTTCTGATGTTTTGCTTAAAAAGGTAATTTTGACAAGAAATTGCCAAGAAACAGAAGATCTTGTACAACGCTGTGTACTACTCCCTTCACAGAACAGCGCAAACTGTGTCTAACCAGAATAGAAAGAGGAGTGTGAGGCCCCGAAGCACAACTGAGCAAGAGGACAAGTACATTAGAATGTCTAGTTTTAGAAACAGACGCCTCACAAGTCCTCAACTGGCAGCTTCATTAAATAGTACCTGCAAAACCTCAGTCTCAAGGACAACAGTGAAGAGGCGACTCTGGGGTGCTGGCCTTCTAGGCAGAGTTGCAAAGACAAAAACATATCTCAAACTGGCCAATAAAAAGAAAAGACTAAGATGGGCAAAAGAACACAGACACTGGACAGAGGAACTCTCCCTGTGAAGGGAGTAGTACACAGCGTTGTACGAGATCTTCAGTTTCTTGGCCATTTCTCGTGTGGAATAGCCTTCATTTCTAAGAACAAGAATAGACTGATGAGTTTCAGAATAAAGTTATTGTTTCTAGCCATTTTGAGCCTGTAATCGAACCCACAAATGCTGATGCTCCAGATACCCAATTACTCTAAAGAAGGCCAGTTGTATTGCTCCTTTAATCAGAACAACAGTTTTCAGCTGTGCTAACATAATTGCAAAAGGGTTTTCTAATGATCAATTAGCCTTTTAAAATAATCAACTTGGATTAGCTAACACAACGTGCCATTGGAACACAGGAGTGATGGTGGCTAACAATGGGCCTCTCTACGCCTATGTAGATATTCCATTAAAAAATTTCCAGCTACAATAGTCATGCACCACATCAACAATGTCTACACTGTATTTCTGATCAATTTGATGTTATTTCAATTTTCTTTTCTTTCAAAAACATGGACATTTCTAAGTGAACCAAAACGTTTTAATGGTAGTGTATACTGTATATACACTGCTCAAAAAAATAAAGGGAACACTTAAACAACACAATGTAACTCCAAGTCAATCACACTTCTGTGAAATCAAACTGTCCACTTAGGAAGCAACACTGATTGACAATAAATTGCACATGCTGTTGTGCAAATGGAATAGACAAAAGGTGGAAATTATAGGCAATTAGCAAGACACCCCCAATAAAGGAGTGATTCTGCAGGTGGTGACCACAGACCACTTCTCAGTTCCTATGCTTCCTGGCTGATGTTTTGGTCACTTTTGAATGCTGGCGTTGCTCTCACTCTAGTGGTAACATGAGACGGAGTCTACAACCCACACAAGTGGCTCAGGTAGTGCAGCTCATCCAGGATGGCACATCAATGCGAGCTGTGGCAAGAAGGTTTGCTGTGTCTGTCAGCGTAGTGTCCGGAGCATGGAGGCGCTACCAGGAGACAGGCCAGTACATCAGGAGACGTGGAGGAGGCCGTAGGAGGGCAACAACCCAGCAGCAGGACCGCTACCTCCGCCTTTGTGCAAGGAGTAGCACTGCCAGAGCCCTGCAAAATGACCTCCAGCAGGCCACAAATGTGCATGTGTCTGCTCAAACGGTCAGAAACAGACTCCATGAGGGTGGTATGAGGGCCCGACGTCCACAGGTGGGGGTTGTGCTTACAGCCCAACACCGTGCAGGACGTTTGGCATTTGCCAGAGAACACCAATATTGGCAAATTCGCCACTGGCGCCCTGTGCTCTTCACAGATGAAAGCAGGTTCACACTGAGCACATGAGCACATGTGACAGACGTGACAGAGTCTGGAGACGCCGTGGAGAACGTTCTGCTGCCTGCAACATCCTCCAGCATGACCGGTTTGGCGGTGGGTCAGTCATGGTGTGGGGTGGCATTTCTTTGTGGGGCCGCACAGCCCTCCATGTGCTCGCCAGAGGTAATCTGACTGCCATTAGGTACCGAGATGAGATCCTCAGAGCCCTTGTGAGACCATATGCTGACACATGCACATTTGTGGCCTGCTGGAGGTCATTTTGCAGGGCGCTGTATATATACGTGCGTGTATATATACAATATACAATACAGTGCCTGCAGAAAGTATACACAACCCTTGACTTTTTCCACATTTTGTTTTATTACAGCCTGAATTTAAATTAGTCACGGGCCTACACACAATACCCCATAATGTCAAAGTGTAATTATGTTTTTTCAAATGTTTACAAATTAATAAAAATGTAAAAGCTAAAATGTCTTGAGTCAATAAGTATTCAACTCCTTGTGTTATGGCAAGCCTAAATAAGTTTAAGAGTAAACATGTGTTATACAAGTCGCATAATAAGTTGCAATAATAGTGTTTAACATGATTTTTGAATGACTACCTCATCTCTGTACCCCACACATACAATTGTCTGTAAGGTCCCTCACATGCTGACCACACCTCTCGTGCACGAGCGTCCGCAGGTTGAAATATCAAAATGAACTCTGAACCATCTATATTAATTTGGGGACAGGTCGAAAAGCATTAAACATTTATGGCAATTTAGCTAGCTAGCTAAACCAATGAGGATATGGGAGAGGGCAGCGCGTTAAGCGCCACAATGAGAACCAAGTTCTATTTTAGCGTTCTATGCAGACGTTCGTTGACGCACGTGAGAAGTGCGGGTGCAATGATTGAATAACATGTATGTTTACATTTATTTTGCAGTGCTCGCACATGCCAAAGAAGGGCACCTATTGGTAGATGGGAGAGAAAAAATATATACAGACATTGAATATCCTTTTGAGCATGGTGAAGTTAGTAATTACACTTTGGATGGTGTTACAATACACACAGTCACTATAAAGATATAGGCGTCCTTCCTAGCTCAGTTCCTGGAGAGGAAGGATGCCACTCAGGGATTTCACCATGAGGCCAATGGTGACTTTAAAACAGTTACATAGTGTGCTGTGATAGGAGAAAACTGAGGATGGATCAAATGACAGAGTGAAAAGAAGGAAGTAAAAAAATATTCCAAAACATACATCCTGTTTCCAATAAGGTACTAAAGTAAAACAGCAAAAACTGTAGCAAAGAATTTAACTTTGTCCTGAATACAAAGCGTTATATATGGGACAAATGCAACACATCACTGAGTACCACTCTTTATATTGTCAAGCATGGTGGTGGCTGCATCATATTATGGGTATGCTTGTCATCGGCAAGGACTAGACAGTTTTTTATGATAAAAGAAATGGAATAGAGCTAAGCACAGGCAACATCCTAGAGGAAAGTCTGCTTTCCAACAGACACTGGGAGATGAATTCACCTTTCATCAGGACAATAATCAAAAACACAAAGCCAAATCTACACTGAAGTTTCTTACCAAGACAACATTGAATGTTCCTGAGTGGCCTAGATACAGTTTTGATTTAACCATCGTGTAGTCTTAATATTCTGTATACTCCCCCTGTCCTAAGGGTAAAAAATGACCCGCCTTCACTAAACCCCTAAAATAAAGCAGCTTAATTGACTTTTAAACCCCAAATCTATTTTGCATGAAGAAACAACCTGTCATTCATCACAAACTTTGTGAATATCTGGGTTTTCCCTCTTCACAATGCAGAAAGACTGCATTTAATCAGTGGACACCACTCGTTTTTATTACAACACACCTGTCATAATTGTTTTTTTTACTAAAGTAGAGTTTTATTATTATTGTCACGATCGTCTTCGTGAGAGAGAGTGGACCAAGGCGCAGCGTGTGCAAAATACATCTCTTTTATTATAGAGAAGGGAAAAAACATGCAACGAACACTATTACAAAAACGAAAACAAAACAACAAACGATCGTGAAGCTAAATACGTAAGTGCAACCACAAGCTACAAACGTACAACATAGACAACACCCCACAAAAGCCTACTGCCTATGGCTGCCTTAAATATGGCTCCCAATCAGAGACAATGAATGACAGCTGTCTCTGATTGAGAACCAATCTAGGCAGCCATAGACATAACTAGACAACATTACTCTATTCTGCCCCATACACATACAACACCCCTAGACACTACAAAACACATACATTCCCCATGTCACACCCTGACCTAACTAAAAAACATAAAGAAAACAAAGAATACTAAGGCCAGGGCGTGACAATTATAATTATTGCTAAAGGTACTGCATAAGTGTAAAAATAATTTTTTAGCAAGAGATAGCACTTGTGTAGACTATGAAAGTAGCAGAAATGTGCAGAAAGTAGTTTTGATTGCATTTTATTGAAGGGAAACAATAACAGTCTTGAACTTTTTTGGCAACATAGTAATATATTCTTATATACTGTACAATGAGGAATTCAACTACAAAATACTAGCCTTGTCCCATTTTTTTAACCATTGCCCCTACCCACAAGGTGTATAAACAACAACAATCATTATGAATAAAATAAGATAATCGTTACAAAAACGTGAAGAACATAAATCAATCAACTCTAATTAGCACATGTAGGACAGTGTGTGCGTGGATTTTGCAGATGTATTTCTCACATGTGCAGCACATAGTATTTGTTTTACAGTCCTTCTTTGGGGAGCATCATTGACATCTCCTCCTCTTGCCTGCCCCAGCTGCAGCCTCAAGTGGATCAGAACAAGATTCAGCCCCCTGAACAGCTTTCACAAGCGCTGCAGAGGCTGCTGTGCGGGGGAGGCGCTTCCTTCTTTGAATGTGTGGGGTTACAAGTGCCTTTCCCAGCAGCTCCAGGAACACCCTCCTCTTGTTCCGCTTATCAGGCATCCAGGTATGGTTGATCTTGTTCCAAATCACGAAGGCATTGTATGAGGACACATCAATGATGTTATGGAAGATGACCAGGAGCCAGCGGGCAGTCATCCTCCTGCAGCTGTCAGTTCCAATCACCTTGTCCAGGATGTCCACACCTCCTTTGTTGTGGTTGTAGTCCAGGATGATGGCTGGCTTCCTGTCCTCACGATCACTGATCTCAGCCGTTTTGTGCAGTGTGATCAGGAGGACCACATTCTTGTTACTCTTCGGGAGGTAAGAAACTAGAGTGGTGGTGGGGGTGAAGGCTAACTTTGATGAGAAGGCCTGTCTCCCCCTTGTTGTGAGGAGTGCAGGGGGGAGCTCAGGCTTGTTCTTTCTAACTGTGCCAACCATGGTGATCTTCCTCTTTAGGAGCTGCTGGCTGAGTTCAATCAGTAGCACACATAATCTCAATGACCAGTGTGTGTGTGTGTGTGTGTGTGTGTGTGTGTGTGTGTGTGTGTGTGTGTGTGTGTGTGTGTGTGTGTGTGTGTGTGTGTGTGCGTGCGTGCGTGCGTGCGTGCGTGCGTGCGTGCGTGCGTGCGTGCGTTTTATAACTGCCGGGTCAAAAATGACCCTAAGACAATCTTTGTACCCTGGTGGTGTACAGCTTTCATGGAAATATGAACAAAGACGATGTTTCACTTTTTCTAATGTTGGGGTCACTCTAGGAAAAGTCATCAAATTTCAAGCTGAAAAAATCTAATTTAGGGAGTTTTCTCTGCTGTTTAACATAGTGGAGGGTCATTTTTGACCCTTAAGACAACACAAGGGTTCAATCAGCTCTATGGTAAGACTTGGAAATGGTTGTCTAGCAATATTCAACAACCAACTTGACAGAGGTTGAATAATGTTTTAAAGAATAATGTGCAAATATTGTACAATCCAGGTGTGCAAAGCTCTTAGAGACTTACCCAGAAAGACTCCATAATCACTGCCAAAGGTCTACTCAGTGGGTTGTATACTTATTTAATTAAGATATATTAGCGTTTTATTTTTCAGAAATGTTTTGCAAATGTTCACATTTTTCTTCCATTTTTCTGACAGAGTATTTTGTGTAGATCGTTGACAAAGAATTGCAATTAAATCCATTTTAATCCCACAACAAAATGTGGAAAAAGTAAAGGGGTGTGAATACTTTCTGAAGGCACTGTATATGTATATATCTAAGAGCCATTTAGCAGCCGAGATTCAGTCAGTGGTGAGAGAAATATGAGGCTTATTCAACCTGCTGGTTATCAGCACACTAAAGCAGCGGAATATATTAACGAACGACGACTGTTTTGAAGTTTTGATGTGTCGAGCGGAATAAATAATCTAGGAACTTTGTTATAAAAGGGCCTAATTAGGGCGGAAGAGTTTATGCTTGGAAAAACTGACAAATTGGGAATGTAAAGTGCAATTTAGTGAGTGTCTTTTTATCTGTGGACCTGGCTTACAGAGATGTATAGCAACAGGCTGTAAACAAGAAGCTCATCAAACTGTCAGGTTGTCACATTCTGACCATAGTTCTTGTGTGTTTTGCTTGTTTTAGTGTTGGTCAGGACGTGAGCTGGGTGGGCATTCTATGTTGTGTGTCTAGTTTGTCTGTTTCTATGTTTGGCCTAATATGGTTCCCAATCAGAGGCAGGTGTTTTGTGTTGTCTCTGATTGGGAATCATATTTAGGTGGCTTGTTGTGTGTTGGGATTTTGTGGGTGGTTTTTTCCTGTCTTTGTGTTTTCTCTGCACCAGATAGGGCTGTATCGGTTTGCCACATTTTGTATCGTTGTAAGTGTTCACAGTTTCGTTTTATTAAACATGTTGAGCACTGGCTACGCTGCGTGTTGGTCCGATCCCTGTTACACCCTCTCTTCTCGTGAAGAGGAGGAAGGCTGCCGTTACACAGGTAAAGGGAAGTCATCACATCCCAGGTATGTCTGGGCTCCCGAGTGGTGCAGCGGTCTAAGGCACTGCATCTCAGTGCAAGAGGCTACACTACAGTCCCTGATTCAAATCCAGGCTGGATCACATCCGGCCGTGATTGGGAGTCCCATAGGGTGGCGCACAATTGGTCCAGCGTCGTCCGGGTTTTGCCGGGGTAGGCTGTCATTGTAAATAAGAATTTGTTCTTAACTGACTTGCCTAGATAAAGGTTAAATAAAAAAATCACAAAAATGTAAAATGTGTGTTTCCCAAATGGGATCAGAAATAGAGGAACACCGATTGGAATCTCAAGATATCACGAATATGGAGAGACATTTTTCCTCCCCAGCACCATTTCCTCAGGGATAGCAGTGGTAGAGAGAGGAGAGGTTAGCATTGTGGGATGGCCAAACACACACACACCTGTCTATTGTCTCGTTCGTCCATGCTGTAATGTTGTCTGTCTGGCCCCTCACTAGTTTTGTCTCCCAACAGGAAGCCCAGGCGCGTCATCAATGTGTTGGCTGCCTCATCCACCGAAGGAGGGGGCCCCAGCTCCCTGCTTGACTCCCCTATAGAGAGAAGGAGAGAGGGAGAGAGCAAGAGAGATAGAGGGAAATAATGAAGAGAGAGAGAGGGGGAAAGAGAGGGGAGAGAGAAGGAGGAAGAGAGAGAAGGAGTATGTGTAAAACAGAGTAAACCAACTGGCTTTACCTGGTAGGCAACCACACTTCGGATAGAAACTAGACCAGAGAAGGAGCACATGAAAATGACAAGATTCACAAGGAAACCTTGCAGCAAACTGATGGATAAATGTCCTGTACGTGTTCAAGTCCCAACCCCAACATTTTTTAAATACCAATACCAATCACAAAAACTAAAACTAAAAGAGAAAACAAATGGGAGAAGGCATAGAGTAGAGTAGGGTAGAAACCGAGTAGAGTAGGGTAGAGTAGAGTAGGGTAGAAACCGAGTAGGGTAAGGTTGAAACCGAGTAGGATAGACTAGAGTAGGGTAGAGTTGAAACCATGTAGGGTAGACTAGAGTAGGGTAGGGTTGAGTACAGTAGAGTAGGGAAGGGTTGAGCGCAGTAGAGTAGGTAGAGTACAGTGGAGTACAGTAGGGTAGAGTACAGTGGAGTACAGTAGGGTAGAGTACAGTAGGGTAGAGTACAGTAGGGTACAGTAGGGTAGAGTACAGTAGGGTACAGTAGGGTAGAGTACAGTAGGGTAGAGTACAGTGGAGTACAGTAGGGTAGAGTACAGTAGGGTAGAGTACAGTAGGGTAGAGTACAGTAGGGTAGAGTACAGTGGAGTACAGTAGGGTAGAGTACAGTGAAGTACAGTAGGGTAGAGTACAGTGGAGTACAGTAGGGTAGAGTACAGTGGAGTACAGTAGGGTAGAGTACAGTGGAGTACAGTAGGGTAGAGTACAGTAGGGTAGAGTACAGTAGGGTAGAGTACAGTAGGGTAGAGTACAGTAGGGTAGAGTACAGTGGAGTACAGTAGGGTAGAGTACAGTAGGGTAGAGTACAGTGGAGCACAGTAGGGTAGAGTACAGTAGGGTAGAGTACAGTAGGGTAGAGTACAGTAGGGTAGAGTACAGTGGAGTACAGTAGGGTAGAGTACAGTAGGGTAGAGTACAGTGGAGTACAGTAGGGTAGAGTACAGTGGAGTACAGTACAGTGGAGTACAGTAGGGTAGAGTACAGTGGAGTACAGTAGAGTAGAGTACAGTGGAGTACAGTAGGGTAGAGTACAGTAGGGTAGAGTACAGTGGAGTACAGTACAGTGGAGTACAGTAGGGTAGAGTACAGTAGGGTAGAGTACAGTAGGGTAGAGTACAGTGGAGTACAGTAGGGTAGAGTACAGTAGGGTAGAGTACAGTAGGGTATAGTATAGTGGAGTACAGTAGGGTAGAGTACAGTGGAGTACAGTAGAGTAGAGTACAGTAGGGTAGAGTACAGTAGGGTAGAGTACAGTAGGGTAGAGTACAGTGGAGTACAGTAGGGTAGAGTACAGTAGGGTAGAGTACAGTGGAGTACAGTAGGGTAGAGTACAGTAGGGTAGAGTACAGTGGAGTACAGTAGGTTAGAGTACAGTAGGGTAGAGTACAGTGGAGTAAAGTAGGGTAGAGTACAGTGGAGTACAGTAGGGTAGAGTACAGTAGGGTAGAGTACAGTGGAGTACAGTAGGGTAGAGTACAGTAGGGTAGAAAACAGTGGAGTACAGTAGGGTAGAGTACAATAGGGTAGAGTACAGTGGAGTACAGTAGGGTAGAGTACAGTACGGTAGAGTACAGTGGAGTACAGTAGGGTAGAGTACAGTAGGGTAGAGTACAGTAGGGTAGAGTACAGTGGAGTACAGTAGGGTAGAGTACAGTAGGGTAGAGTACAGTAGGGTAGAGTACAGTGGAGTACAGTAGGGTAGAGTACAGTAGGGTAGAGTACAGTGGAGTACAGTAGGGTAGAGTACAGTAGGGTAGAGTACAGTGGAGTACAGTAGGGTAGAGTACAGTAGGGTAGAGTACAGTGGAGTACAGTAGGGTAGAGTACAGTAGGGTAGAGTACAGTGGAGTAAAGTAGGGTAGAGTACAGTGGAGTACAGTAGGGTAGAGTACAGTAGGGTAGAGTACAGTGGAGTACAGTAGGGTAGAGTACAGTGGAGTACAGTAGGGTAGAGTACAATAGGGTAGAGTACAGTGGAGTACAGTAGGGTAGAGTACAGTAGGGTAGAGTACAGTGGGTAGAGTACAGTGGAGTACAGTAGGGTAGAGTACAGTAGGGTAGAGTACAGTAGGGTAGAGTACAGTGGAGTACAGTAGGGTAGAGTACAGTAGGGTAGAGTACAGTGGAGTACAGTAGGGTAGAGTACAGTGGAGTACAGTAGGGTAGAGTACAGTAGGGTAGAGTACAGTAGGGTACAGTAGGGTAGAGTACAGTAGGGTAGAGTACAGTAGGGTAGAGTACAGTAGGGTAGAGTACAGTAGGGTAGAGTACAGTGGAGTACAGTAGGGTAGAGTACAGTAGGGTAGAGTACAGTAGGGTAGAGTACAGTAGGGTAGAGTACAGTAGGGTAGAGTACAGTGGAGTACAGTAGGGTAGAGTACAGTAGGGTAGAGTACAGTAGGGTAGAGTACAGTAGGGTAGAGTACAGTAGGGTAGAGTACAGTAGGGTAGAGTACAGTAGGGTAGAGTACAGTGGAGTACAGTAGGGTAGAGTACAGTGGAGTACAGTAGGGTAGAGTACAGTGGAGTACAGTAGGGTAGAGTACAGTAAGGTAGAGCAGGGTGCAGTATGCAGTATGAGTCAGGTTTTTTGGTCTCCTTGCTTGCACACGCTTTTTCAGTTCTGCCCACAAATGTTCTATAGGATTGAGGTCAGGGCTTTGTGATGGCCACTCCAATACCTTGACTTTGTTGACCTTAAGCCATTTTGCCACAACTTTTGAAGCATGCTTGGGGTCATTGTCCATTTGGAAGTCCCATTTGCGACCAACCTTTAACTTCCTGACAGATGTCTTGAGATGTCGCTTCAATAATCCACATAATTTTCCGCCCTCATGATGCCATCTATTTTGTGAAGTGCACCAGTCCCTCCTGCAGCAAAGCCCCCCCACAACATGATGCTGTCACCCCCGTGCTTCACGGCTGTGATGGTGTTCTTCGGCTTACAAGCCTCCCCCTTTTTCCTCCAAACATAATGATGGTCATTATGGTCAAACAGTTCTATTTTTGTTTCATCAGACCAGAGGACATTTCTCCAAAAAGTACGATCTTTGTCCCCATGTGCAGTTGCAAACCGTAGTCTGGCTTTTTATGTGTCACGTTCCTGACCTGTTTCTGTTAGTTTTTGTATGTGTTAGTTGGTCAGGACGTGAGTTTGGGTGGGCAGTCTATGTTTTCTGTTTCTATGTTTGTTTAAGGGGTGACCTAATATGGCTCTCAATTAGAGGCAGGTGGTTTTCATTTCCTCCGATTGAGAGTCATATTAAGGTAGGTGTTTTCACATTGTTTGTTGTGGGTGGTTGTCTCCTGTGTCTGTGTATGTCGTTGCGCCACATGGGACTGTTTCGGTTTTGTTTGTTTGTTCGTTTTATGTAGGCAGTTTTCGTGTTCATGCGTTCTTCGTGTTTCATGTGAGTTCGTAGTTCAGGTCTGTCTACATCGTTTATTTGTTTTGTAACTTCAAGTGTTCGTTCGTGTTTTCTGTTTTGTTTAATTAAACATCATGTCATATTCAAACGCTGCGTTTTGGTCGAATCCCTGCTCCTCCTCTTCGGATGAAGAGGAGGAGGAAAACCGTTACATTATGGCAGTTTTGGAGCAGTGGCTTCTTCCTTGCTGAGCAGCCTTTCAGGTTATGTCGAAATAGGACTCATTTTACTGTGGATATAGATACATATGTACCCGTTTCCTCGAGCATCTTCACAAGGTCCTTTGCTGTTGTTCTGGGATTGATTTGCACTTTTTGCACCAAAATACGTTCATCTCAAGGAGACTGAACACGTCTCCTTCCTGAGCGGTATGACGGTTGCGTGGTCCCATGGTGTTTATACTTGCATACTATTGTTTGTACAGATGAACATGGTACCTTCAGGCATTTGAAATTGCTCCCAAGGATGAACCAGACTTGTGGAGGACTACCATTTTTTTCTGAGGTCTTGGCTGATTTCTTTTGATTTTCCCATGATGTCAAGCAAAGAGGCACTGAGTTTGAAGGTAGGCCTTGAAATACATCCACAGGTACACCTCCAATTGACTCAAATGATGTCAATTAGCCTATCAGAATGACGTAATTTTCTGGAGTTTTCCAAGCTGTTTAAAGGCACAGTCAACTTAGTGTATGTAAACTTCTGACCCACTGGAATTGTGACACAATGAATTATAAGTGAAATAATTTGTCTGTAAACAATTGTTGGAAAAATGACTTGTGTCATGCACAAAGTAGATGTCTTAACCGACTTGCCAAAACTATAGTGTGTTTGCTATGTAATTCATTCATACTACATGAACAACGATGCACACACATGCAACTGCAGTAATCACCATACACATTATAGGACCCTCAGGAGTCTGCATTTGAGATCTGGTGTGAAAATACAACCCATCTACACACAGTAAAGTTGGTCTGGGAGGCCATTGTAGCCTGTACAACTCATCTACACACAGTAAAGTTGGTCTGGGAGGCCATTGTAGCCTGTACAACTCATCTACACACAGTAAAGTTGGTCTGGGAGGCCATTGTAGCCTGTACAACTCATCTACACACAGTAAAGTTGGTCTGGGAGGCCATTGTAGCCTGTACAACTCATCTACAAACAGTAAAGTTGGTCTGGGAGGCCATTGTAGCCTGTACAACCCATCTACACACAGTAAAGTTGGTCTGGGAGGCCATTGTAGCCTGTACAACTCATCTACACACAGTAAAGTTGGTCTGGGAGGCCATTGTAGCCTGTACAACTCATCTACACACAGTAAAGTTGGTCTGGGAGGCCATTGTAGCCTGTACAACTCATCTACACACAGTAAAGTTGGTCTGGGAGGCCATTGTAGCCTGTACAACTCATCTACACACAGTAAAGTTGGTCTGGGAGGCCATTGTAGCCTGTACAACCCATCTACACACAGTAAAGTTGGTCTGGGAGGCCATTGTAGCCTGTACAACCCATCTACACACATCCACCATCACAGGGGGCTCCTAACATCCACCATCACAGGGGGCTCCTAACATCCACCATCACAGGGGGCTCCTAACATCCACCATCACAGGGGGCTCCTAACATCCACCATCACAGGGGGCTCCTAACATCCACCATCACAGGGACTCCTAACATTCACCATCACAGGGACTCCTAACATCCACCATCACAGGGGGCTCCTAACATCCACCATCACAGGGGGCTCCTAACATCCACCATCACAGGGGGCTCCTAACATCCACCATCACAGGGACTCCTAACATCCACCATCACAGGGGGCTCCTAACATTCACCATCACAGGGGGCTCCTAACATTCACCATCACAGGGGGCTCCTAACATCCACCATCACAGGGACTCCTAACATTCACCTCACAGGGGGCTCCTAACATCCACCATCACAGGGGGCTCCTAACATCCACCATCACAGGGGGCTCCTAACATTCACCATCACAGGGGACTCCTAACATCCACCATCACAGGGACTCCTAACATCCACCATCACAGGGGGCTCCTAACATTCACCATCACAGGGGGCTCCTAACATCCACCATCACAGGGACTCCTAACATTCACCATCACAGGGACTCCTAACATCCACCATCACAGGGACTCCTAACATTCACCATCCCAGGGACTCCTAACATCCACCATCACAGGGACTCCTAACATTCACCATCACAGGGACTCCTAACATTCACCATCACAGGGGGCTCCTAACATCCACCATCACAGGGGACTCCTAACATTCACCATCACAGGGGGCTCCTAACATTCACCTCACAGGGACTCCTAACATTCACCATCACAGGGACTCCTAACATTCACCATCACAGGGACTCCTAACACTCACCATCACAGGGGGCTCCTAACATCCACCATCACAGGGGACTCCTAACATCCACCATCACAGGGGACTCCTAACATTCACCATCACAGGGGGCTCCTAACATTCACCTCACAGGGGCTCCTAACAGGCAGAGAAAGACAGACAGACAGACAGACAGACAGACAGACAGACAGACAGACAGACAGACAGACAGACAGACAGACAGACAGACAGACAGACAGACAGACAGACAGACAGACTATCACAGCAGGTGTGTGTGTCTTTTGATTTAGGTCTGATACATGGCTTCTTTTGAATATATTTACTTGAGCATACCGACATTGCAACATACTGTTTGTTATTGAATTTATCCAAGTGACATATTGATCTTGGAGAGCTTTCAAAGCAAAAAGACAAGGGATTTCACTGAATTAGAAACATGCACTACTCTGCTACACAATTTGAATATGAAAAAAATATATATATATAAAGTAAGCTTGTGTGTTTGCCCTCCTCTCCTCTCCTCTCCCAGTCCTCCTCAATCAGATTCCTGAGCTGCGGAGAGAGAGGAGGGGAGAGAAGAGACGCAGATGGTTGCCATGATAACTATCTGCCAGTGCAAAAGGCAGCGAGGAGGAATGTGTTCCTTTGCGGACGCACCTGGTTCTATATCCGTTTGCAGCCTTTTGGGAGGAGAGAGGAGATAGCAAAAGTGTGGAGCAAGCAGGGGAGAACCAATCCTCCATTCCACAGCAGAGCAGGGGAGCTTCATACCTCCATTCCACAGGTGAGCAGGGGAGAACCAACCCTCCATACCACAGGTGAGCAGGGGAAAACCAACCCTCCATACCACAGGTGAGCAGGGGAGAACCAACCCTTCATACCACCGGTGAGCAGGTTGAGAACCAACCCTCCATTCCACAGGTGAGCAGGGGAGAACCAACCCTCCATACCTACATACCACAGGAGAGCAGGGGAAAACCAACCTTCCATACCACAGGTGAGCAGGGGAGAACCAACCCTCCTTTCCACAGATGAGCAGGGGAGAACCAACCCTCCATACCACAGGTGAGCAGGGGAGAACCAACCCTCCATACCACAGGTGAGCAGGGGAGAACCAACCCTCCATACAACAGGTGAGCAGGGGAGAACCAACCCTCCATACCACAGGTGAGCAGGGGAGAACCAACCCTCCTTTCCACAGATGAGCAGGGGAGAACCAACCCTCCATACCACAGGTGAGCAGGGGAGAACCAATCCTCCATAACACAGGTGAGCAGGGGAGAACCAATCCTCCATACCACAGCAGATCAGGGGAGAACCAATCCTCCATACCACAGGTGAGCAGGGGAGAACCAACCCTCCATATCACAGGTGAGCAAGGGAGAACCAACCCTCCATACAACAGGTGAGCAGGGGAGAACCAACCCTCCATATCACAGGTGAGCAGGGGAGAACCAATCCTCCATAACACAGGTGAGCAGGGGAGAACCAATCCTCCATACCACAGCAGATCAGGGGAGAACCAACCCTCCATACCACAGGTGAGCAGGGGAGAACCAACCCTCCATACAACAGGTGAGCAGGGGAGAACCAACCTTCCATACCACAGGTGAGCAGGGGAGCCCTATACCCCCATACCACAGGAGAGCAGGAGAGAACCAACCCTCCATACCACAGGAGAGCAGGAGAGAACCAACCCTCCATACCACAGGTGAGCAGGGGAGCCCCATACCTCCATACCACAGGAGAGCAGGAGAGAACCAACCCTCCATAACACAGGAGAGCAGGGGAGCCCCATACCTCCATACCACAGGAGAGCAGGAGAGAACCAACCCTCCCTACCCCAGGAGAGCAGGGGAGAACCAATCCTCCATACCACAGGAGAGCAGGGGAGAACCAACCCTCCATACCACAGGAGAGCAGGAGAGAACCAACCCTCCCTACCACAGGAGAGCAGGGGAGCCCCATACCTCCATACCACAGGAGAGCAGGGGAGAACCAATCCTCCATACCACAGGAGAGCAGGGGAGAACCAACCCTCCATACCACAGGAGAGCAGGAGAGAACCAATCCTCCATACCACAGGAGAGCAGGGGAGAACCAACCCTCCATACCACAGGAGAGCAGGAGAGAACCAACCCTCCATACCACAGGAGAGCAGGAGAGAACCAATCCTCCATACCACAGGAGAGCAGGGGAGAACCAACCCTCCATACAACAGGAGAGCAGGAGAGAACCAACCCTCCCTACCACAGGAGAGCAGGGGAGAACCAATCCTCCATACCACTGGAGAGCAGGAGAGAACCAACCCTCCCTACCACAGGAGAGCAGGGGAGAACCAACCCTCCATACCACAGGAGAGCAGGGGAGCCCCATACCCCCATACCACAGGAGAGCAGGGGAGAACCAACCCTCCATACCACAGGAGAGCAGGGGAGAACCAACCCTCCATACCACAGGAGAGCAGGGGAGCCCCATACCTCCATACCACAGGAGAGCAGGGGAGAACCAACCCTCCATACCACAGGAGAGCAGGGGAGAACCAATCCTCCATACCACAGGAGAGCAGGGGAGAACCAACCCTCCATACAACAGGAGAGCAGGGGAGAACCAACCCTCCATACCACAGGAGAGCAGGGGAGAACCAATCCTCCATACCACAGGAGAGCAGGGGAGAACCAACCCTCCATACAACAGGAGAGCAGGGGAGAACCAACCCTCCATACCACAGGAGAGCAGGGGAGAACCAACCCTCCATACAACAGGAGAGCAGGGGAGCCCCATACCCCCATACCGCAGGAGAGCAGGGGAGAACCAACCCTCCATACCACAGGAGAGCAGGGGAGAACCAACCCTCCATACCACAGGAGAGCAGGGGAGCCCCATACCTCCATACCACAGGAGAGCGGGGGAGAACCAACCCTCCATACCACAGGAGAGCAGGGGAGAACCAATCCTCCATACCACAGGAGAGCAGGGGAGAACCAACCCTCCATACAACAGGAGAGCAGGGGAGAACCAACCCTCCATACAACAGGAGAGCAGGGGAGAACCAACCCTCCATACCACAGGAGAGCAGGGGAGCCCTATACCCCCATACCACCGGTGAGCAGGTTGAGAACCAACCCTCCATACAACAGGAGAGCAGGGGAGAACCAATCCTCCATACCACAGGAGAGCAGGGGAGAACCAACCCTCCATACCTACATACCAAAGGAGAGCAGGGGAGAACCAACCCTCCATACCACAGGAGAGCAGGGGAGAACCAACCCTCCATACCACAGGAGAGCAGGGGAGAACCAACCCTCCATACCACAGGAGAGCAGGGGAGAACCAATCCTCCATACCACAGGAGAGCAGGGGAGAACCAATCCTCCATACCACAGGAGAGCAGGGGAGAACCAACCCTCCATACCTACATACCACAGGAGAGCAGGGGAGAACCAACCCTCCATACCAAAGGAGAGCAGGGGAGAACCAACCCTCCATACCACAGGAGAGCAGGGGAGCCCCATACCCCCATACCACAGGAGAGCAGGAGAGAACCAATCCTCCATACCACAGGAGAGCAGGGGAGAACCAACCCTCCATACCACCGGAGAGCAGGAGAGAACCAACCCTCCATACCACAGGAGAGCAGGAGAGAACCAATCCTCCATACCACAGGAGAGCAGGAGAGAACCAATCCTCCATACCACAGGAGAGCAGGGGAGAACCAACCCTCCATACCACAGGAGAGCAGGAGAGAACCAACCCTCCATACCACAGGAGAGCAGGAGAGAACCAATCCTCCATACCACAGGAGAGCAGGAGAGAACCAACCCTCCATACCACAGGAGAGCAGGAGAGAACCAATCCTCCATACCACAGGAGAGCAGGGGAGAACCAATCCTCCATACCACAGGAGAGCAGGAGAGAACCAACCCTCCATACAACAGGAGAGCAGGGGAGAACCAACCCTCCATACCACAGGAGAGCAGGGGAGAACCAATCCTCCATACCACAGGAGAGCAGGGGAGAACCAACCCTCCATACCACAGGAGGGCAGGGGAGAACCAACCCTCCATACCACAGGAGAGCAGGAGAGAACCAACCCCCCATACCACAGGAGAGCAGGGGAGAACCAATCCTCCATACCACAGGAGAGCAGGGGAGAACCAACCCTCCATACCACAGGAGAGCAGGGGAGCCCTATACCCCCATACCACAGGAGAGCAGGGGAGCCCTATACCCCCATACCACAGGAGAGCAGGGGTTACAGGTGAAATGAGAGAGGAGGGTTAAGCCATGTAAGCCCCCACATTCCCCCAAAAATCAATATCAGTAGCCACAGAATAGGAGAGACACTGTAACACTAGATTACAAGGCTATTGCCATAGGATTAGGAATTATAATAATGTATAGGATCTCTATGGTTAGGAATTATAATAATGTATAGGATCTCTATGGTTAGGAATTATAATAATGTATAGGATCTCTATGGCTACTACCATGAAAGAGGTGCTGTTCACATCCTGTACATTAGGATGGGTTGTACAATGTACAGCTCTGGATAAGAGCGTCTGCTAAATGACTTAAATGTAAATGTAAAACACCAGTGGAGGCTATGCTATAAGGATTGGGCGGATACACACACACACATGCACGCACGCATACACACAAGTCTAGACACAGACACAAGGCAGAATGGGACCTGTGGTCTGGTATTCTGTCCTAAGATCAGATATTAAACTCAAACTCCGGTAGTCACACGTTCCCTGAGACCTCTTAATAAAAGCTAACACGAATGCCATTCGTTCCATGTGGGAGGTCAAAACTCATTTTTTCTTTGCTTTTCCCTACTGAGCAGAATTCCTGTTCAAATCAATCCACCCTACTGTCACACAGTACCAGCAGTAACAGCATTGGTATTCCATGCCTTCACCACATTTAACGGCCCAAGCTGATGTTGTTCTCCTGTGGTGGGAAAGAGGGGGATGTAGGGAGGGAAGCGGACTCTCCACGGGGATACAGAGGAATGGTCCGCTGTGATCTAAACAGAAACCGAAGACGAGGTGTGGGAGAGGACGGGGAGAAAGAGGTTGGAGCGAGGGGGAGTGGTAGAGAGGTAGAGAGAGGGGGAGCGAGGAGAAGTGGTAGAGCAATAGAGAGAGAGGGAGAGGGACTGAGGGAGAGGATTAGAGAGAAAGAGTGACTAAGAAATAGAGAGTCTGGACATGGGGGGTCAGGAAGAACTAGCAGGTCTGGAAATGGGAGGAGGGGGGGTCAGGAAGAACAAGTGAGTCTGGACATGGGGGGGTCAGAAAGAACTAGTGTGCCTGGACATGGGGGGGTCAGGAAGAACAAGTTAATCTGGACATGGGTAGGTCAGGAAGAACTAGAGAGTCTGGACGGACGGACGGACGGACGGACGGGGGGGGGGGGGTCAGGAAGAACTAGAGTCTGGACAGGGGGGTGTTAGGAAGAAGAACTACAGAGTCCGGGCAGACGGGTGGGCGTCAGGAAGAACTAGAGAGTCTGGACAGGGGGGGATCAGGAAGAACTAGAGAGTCTGGACAGGGGGGTGTTAGGAAGAAGAACTAGAGAATCTGGACAGGGGGGTGTTAGGAAGAAGAACTAGAGAATCTGGACAGGGGGGTGTTAGGAAGAAGAACTAGAGAATCTGGACAGGGGGGTGTTAGGAAGAAGAACTAGAGAATCTGGACAGGGGGGTGTTAGGAAGAAGAACTAGAGAATCTGGACAGGGGGGTGTTAGGAAGAAGAACTAGAGAATCTGGACAGGGGGGTGTTAGGAAGAAGAACTAGAGAGTCTGGACAAGGGGGTGTTAGGAAGAAGAACTAGAGAATCTGGACAGGGGGGTGTTAGGAAGAAGAACTAGAGAATCTGGACAGGGGGGTGTTAGGAAGAAGAACTAGAGAATCTGGACAGGGGGGTGTTAGGAAGAAGAACTAGAGAATCTGGACAGGGGGGTGTAAGGAAGAAGAACTAGAGAATCTGGACAGGGGGGATCAGGAAGAACTAGAGAGTCTGGACAGGGGGGGTGTTAGGAAGAAGAACTAGAGAATCTGGACAGTGGGGTGTTAGGAAGAAGAACTAGAGAATCTGGACAGGGGGGGGGATCAGGAAGAACTAGAGAGTCTGGACACGGGGGGGGGGGGGCGTCAGGAATAACTAGACAGTCTGAACACGGGGGGGCGTCAGGAAGAACTAGACAGTCTGAACACGGGGGGGCGTCAGGAAGAACTAGACAGTCTGAACACGGGGGGGGGGTCGTCAGGAAGAACTAGACAGTCTGAACACGGGGGGGCGTCAGGAAAGCAATTCAGCTAATGACCTCCGGGATGTGCAGTGTCTGGTAAAGATTGCGCAAAAGACTGAACCGAACACTGCTTAGCTCTGACACACACATTCAATCTGCACTCACCCACACACTGTATGGACAGACAAACAGAAGCACAGAGCAGGGCAGACTTACCGGGGACGTATGTATCCAGGTTGTGGTTCCTGGCAGTACAGGAGGTGTGTGTAGGGGAGCCGAGCTCTGATTGTGGAATGCGGGGGCTCTCCCCAAACTTTGCTTTCCGCAGAGGGGCTGGGAGCAGAAAGCACACAAACACACACACACAATGAGACAGAACACACACAGGGACAAAGAACACCCAAATGATGAGAGACAGAGAGAGTGGGAGACAGAGAGAGAGGGGGAGACATACAGAGAGGGGGGAGACAGACAGAGAGGGGGGAGACCGACAGAGAGGGGGAACACAGACAGAGAGGGGGGAGACAGACAGAGAGAGAGAAGGGAGAAAGACAGACAGAGAGAGAGAGAGTAGACATACAGAAAGGGGGAGCAGAAAGAGGGGGGAGACAGACAGATAGAGGGGACCCAGACAGAGAGAGAGAGAGTAGACATACAGAAAGGGGGAGCAGAAAGAGGGGGGAGACAGACAGATAGAGGGGAGACAGACAGAGAGGGGGGAGACAGACAGATAGAGGGGAGACAGACAGAGAGAGCTTATGAAATTGCGTTGGCACGTTGAAATGACTAACACACAGCAAAGCTTATTCATGTCAACTCATTTGAGTTGGATCACAAGTAACTGGTCACAGATACAACTTTAGCTCAAGATTGTTACAGTGACATAGTATACAGAACAACAAGAGCACAGCTGGCACCAAGCCAATACCTCCCTACCAGGGCTCTCCAACCAGCTGACACCAAGCCAATAGCTCTTATACCAGGGCTCTCCAACCAGCTGACACCAAGCCAATAGCTCTTATACCAGGGCTCTCCAACCCCACCCTCCTGTAGGTTTTCACTCCAACCCTGTTCCTGGAGTGCTATCCTCCTTCAACCAGCTGACACCAAGCCAATAGCTCTTATACCAGGGCTCTCCTACCAGCTGACACCAAGCCAGTAGCTCTTATACCAGAGCTCTTCAACCAGCTGACACCAAGCCAATAGCTCTTATACCAGAGCTCTTCAACCAGCTGACACCAAGCCAATAGCTCTTATACCAGGGCTCTCCAACCAGCTGACACCAAGCCAGTAGCTCTTATACCAGAGCTCTTCAACCAGCTGACACCAAGCCAGTAGCTCTTATACCAGAGCTCTCCTACCAGCTGACACCAAGCCAATAGCTCTTATACCAGGGCTCTTCAACCCGCTGACACCAAGCCAATAGCTCTTATACCAGGGCTCTCCTACCAGCTGACACCAAGCCAGTAGCTCTTATACCAGAGCTCTCCTACCAGCTGACACCAAGCCAATAGCTCTTATACCAGGGCTCTCCAACCAGCTGACACCAAGCCAATAGCTCTTATACCAGGGCTCTCCAACCAGCTGACACCAAGCCAATAGCTCTTATACCAGGGCTCTCCTACCAGCTGACACCAAGCCAATAGCTCTTATACCAGGGCTCTCCAACCCGCTGACACCAAGCCAATAGCTCTTATACCAGGGCTCTCCTACCAGCTGACACCAAGCCAATAGCTCTTATACCAGGGCTCTCCTACCAGCTGACACCAAGCCAATAGCTCTTATACCAGGGCTCTCCAACCAGCTGACACCAAGCCAATAGCTCTTATACCAGGGCTCTCCTACCAGCTGACACCAAGCCAGTAGCTCTTATACCAGGGCTCTCCAACCAGCTGACACCAAGCCAGTAGCTCTTATACCAGGGCTCTCCAACCAGCTGACACCAAGCCAATAGCTCTTATACCAGAGCTCTCCAACCAGCTGACACCAAGCCAATAGCTCTTATACCAGAGCTCTTCAACCAGCTGACACCAAGCCAATAGCTCTTATACCAGGGCTCTCCTACCAGCTGACACCAAGCCAGTAGCTCTTATACCAGAGCTCTTCAACCAGCTGACACCAAGCCAATAGCTCTTATACCAGAGCTCTTCAACCAGCTGACACCAAGCCAATAGCTCTTATACCAGGGCTCTCCAACCAGCTGACACCAAGCCAGTAGCTCTTATACCAGAGCTCTTCAACCAGCTGACACCAAGCCAATAGCTCTTATACCAGGGCTCTCCAACCAGCTGACACCAAGCCAATAGCTCTTATACCAGGGCTCTCCAACCCCACCCTCCTGTAGGTTTTCACTCCAACCCTGTTCCTGGAGTGCTACCCTCCTGTAGGTATTCACTCCAACACTGTTCCAGGAGAGCGCCCTCCTGTAGGTTTTCACTCCAACCCTTTTCTAGGAGAGCTACCCACCTGTAGGTTTTCACTCCAACCCTTTTCTAGGAGAGCTACCCACCAGTAGGTTTTCACTCCAACCCTGTTCCAGGAGAGCACCCTCCTGTAGGTTTTCACTCCAACCCTTTTCTAGGAGAGCTACCCACCAGTAGGTTTTCACTCCAACCCTGTTCCAGGAGAGCTACCCATCAGTAGGTTTTCACTCCAACCCTGTTCCAGGAGAGCTACCCTCCAGTAGGTTTTCACTCCAACCCTGTTCCAGGAGAGCTACCCACCAGTAGGTTTTCACTCCAACCCTGTTCCAGGAGAGCTACCCTCCAGTAGGTTTTCACTCCAACCCTATTCCAGGAGAGCTACCCTCCAGTAGGTTTTCACTCCAACCCTGTTCCAGGAGAGCTACCCTCCAGTAGGTTTTCACTCCAACCCTATTCCAGGAGAGCTACCCTCCAGTAGGTTTTCACTCCAACCCTGTTCCAGGAGAGCTACCCTCCAGTAGGTTTTCACTCCAACCCTATTCCAGGAGAGCTACCCTCCAGTAGGTTTTCACTCCAACCCTGTTCCAGGAGAGCTACCCACCAGTAGGTTTTCACTCCAACCCTGTTCCAGGAGAGCACCCTCCTGTAGGTTTTCACTCCAACCCTTTTCTAGGAGAGCTACCCACCAGTAGGTTTTCACTCCAACCCTGTTCCAGGAGAGCTACCCATCAGTAGGTTTTCACTCCAACCCTGTTCCAGGAGAGCTACCCTCCAGTAGGTTTTCACTCCAACCCTGTTCCAGGAGAGCTACCCACCAGTAGGTTTTCACTCCAACCCTGTTCCAGGAGAGCTACCCTCCAGTAGGTTTTCACTCCAACCCTATTCCAGGAGAGCTACCCTCCTGTAGGTTTTCACTCCAACCCTGTTCCAGGAGAGCTACCCTCCAGTAGGTTTTCACTCCAACCCTATTCCAGGAGAGCTACCCTCCAGTAGGTTTTCACTCCAACCCTGTTCCAGGAGAGCTACCCTCCAGTAGGTTTTCACTCCAACCCTGTTCCAGGAGAGCTACCCTCCAGTAGGTTTTCACTCCAACCCTGTTCCAGGAGAGCTACCCTCCAGTAGGTTTTCACTCCAACCCTGTTCCAGGAGAGCTACCCTCCAGTAGGTTTTCACTCCAACCCTGTTCCAGGAGAGCTACCCTCCAGTAGGTTTTCACTCCAACCCTGTTCCAGGAGAGCTACCCACCAGTAGGTTTTCGCTCCAATCCCAGTTGTACCTAACCTGATTCACCTTATCAATCAGATAATTATTAGAATCAGGTGCTCTAACTTAGGGTTAGAGCGAAAACTTACCGGACAGTAGCTCTCCAGGAACAAGGTTGGAGAGCCCTGTCCTATACATTACTCCTACAGTTGCATGTGCAATGCAGGAAATGTAAAACTTGTAGTGTATTTGTCTGAAGTTTTTAATTTCCACTTTGATTTCAGATTGATTTTCCCTGACAAAGAATGTAACAACCCCTTCAAAAATGTCCATTGATTATAATCTACATAATAATTTACATTTCCTGTCGCTGCAGGATTATTTTCCTGCTGTAGCAAACTGGCTCAAAATAAGATCCTACATCAGTATACATTATCCAATCACCTAATCACATTCCTCGGGCAGTTTTAACTGTCAGTAGATAAAGGTGATAATTACAAAGAAAATAACATAGAACAGAACGTCAAACATCCTGAGACCTCTATTGAATAATCATTCTCTAAATTTAAGACCATTGAAAAATGTAAATGTCTGTCAACCTGCCTAGTGACACAATCAAATCAAATGTTATTCATCACATTCGCCGAATACAACAGGTAGACCTTACCGTGAAATGCTTACATACAAGCCCTTAACGAACAGTGCAGAATGAGAAAATATTTTCTAAATAAACTAGTTAAAAAAAGTAACACAATAAAATAACAATAACGAGGCTATATACAGCAGGTACCGGTAGCAGGTCAAATAAAATAAAAATGACTCAAGTAAAAGTGAAAGTTACCCAGTAAAATACTACATGAGTAAAAGTCAAAAGTATTCCGTTTTAAATATACTTAAGTATCAAAAGTAAAAGCACAAATAATATTTTATTCCTTATATTAAGCAAACCAGATGGCACAATTATTATTTAAAAAATGTACGGATAGTCCATCAGATCAGAGCAGTGCTTCTCAATTATTTTCTGTTACGCCCCCCCCCCCCCCCTAGGAAGAAGTAAACATTTCGCGCCCCCCATCTCTCCGCCTCGACTGTAAATAGTATAATTTGTCTATAAAATTGTTATAAGTACACCTCTGCATAACATTGTATCCTTATTAACATTAAAGGAAAAAAAAAGAAAAAAGAAAGAAATATAGATCAACTTACAACAAAGAATCACTTTATTAACATTGTTTTTTAGTCTCTAACAGAAAAGACTTAAAGTGCATCGATTTGCCTGAAATGTTTTTTAAAAAATCAAGCCTTATCTAAACTGTAAACATTTTTTTACCATTTGATACTGAAAAATAAAATAAAATATAATCAATAAATAATAATAAATTCAAATTGATCAGCAACATTAACTCAGGAGCACAATATATGAAACACTTTGACCTATAAAACAAAAATGAATAAAACAATTTGTGCTGATTTTTTAAAATCAAAATGAGCAAGTCATAGTTTTTATTTTTGCAGCACTTGCATCATCCAGCATGTTCCCCCGGGCCCCAGGGGGGCGCGCCCCACTATTTGAGAAGGACTGGATCAGAGGCAGTAGGATTACCAGCAATGTTCTCATGATAAGTGTGTGAATTGGACAATTTTCTGTCCTGCTAAAGCATTCAAAATGTAATGAGTACCATTGGGTGTCAGGGAAAGTAAAAAGTTATTATTTTATTTCGGGATGTAGTGAAGTAATATTAAAAATTGTCAAAAATATAAATAGTAAAGTACAGATACCCCAAAAAACTGCTTAAGTAGTACTTTAAAGTATTTTTTACTAAAGTACTTTACACTACTGGTCAGCACATGCTCTGAGTACACGTCCTGGTAATACGTCTGGCCCTGCGGCCTTGTGAATGTTGACCTGTTTAAAAGTCATCCGGAACAGATGGTGCTCTCATGCATGGTTCAGTGTGGCTTGCTTTGAAACTCGCATAGAAGTCATTTTGCTTGTCTGGTAGGCTCGCATCACTGGGCATGCTCGCGTCACTGGGCTTGTGGCTGGGCTTCCCTTTGTAATCCGTAATAGATTGCAAGCCCTGCCCCATCCGACGAGTGTCAGAGCCGGTGTAGTAGGATTCAATCTTAGTCCTGTATTGACGCTTTGCCTGTCTTGATGGTTCATCGGAGGATATAGCAGGATTTCTTATAAGAGTCTGGATTAGTGTCCCGCTCCTTGAAAGTGGCAGCTCTAGCCTTTAGCTCAGTGCGGATGTTGCCTGTAATCCATGGTTTATTGTTGGGATATGTACGTACAGTCACTGTGGAGACGACGTTGTCGATGCACTTATTGATGAAGCCGGTGACTGATGCGGTATCTCCTCGATTCCATCGGAAGAATCGCGGAACATATTCCAGCCTGTGCTAGCAAAACAATCCTGAAGCTCAGCATCTGCATCATATGACCTCATCCCTATTGAGCGAGTTACTCTTACTTCCTGCAAATGACATCCATTTTGGGAATGTATTCACACCTGACTCAGACACCGGCAGCGAACAGGCAACCTTTACGAGAAAGGAAAGGTGCCGAAAATGTTAGAATGTAAAAAATTCTGGGGTGGCGGATGTCTAGGAACATTATGTTCCGATGTGAATGTGACATAACACAGGTCAAATCGGTTTGGCTTAGAATATAGTAGAATAAAATACAGTTGAATATAATACAGTAGAATAGAATACAATATAATTAAAATAACACATGACTTCCTCAAGTGATGTGTACACTGGAACAGTTTAAAATACTTGAATGTAATAGCTCGACATGCTCTGAACTTGTAATGTTATGCCGGCAATGTTATGTTGCAATGTTATATTGTAATGTGGCAATATTATGTACAGTATCAGTGTGCCAGGAAGGACGTTACCAGCAGTACATTATCAGTGTGCCAGCCAGGAAGGTCCTTACCAGCAATACATTATCAGTGTGCCAGCCAGGAAGGTCAATACCAGCAGTACATTATCAGTGTGCCAGCCAGGAAGGTCCTTACCAGCAGTACAGTATCAGTGTGCCAGCCAGGAAGGTCCTTACCAGCAATACAGTATCAGTGTGCCAGGAAGGTCCTTACCAGCAGTACATTATCAGTGTGCCAGCCAGGAAGAACCTTACCAGCAGTACCCTATCAGTGTGCCAGCCAGGAAGGTCCTTACCAGCAGTACATTATCAGTGTGCCAGCCAGGAAGGTCCTTACCAGAAATACAGTATCAGTGTGCCAGCCAGGAAGAACCTTACCAGCAATACTGTATCAGTGTGCCAGCCAGCAAGAACCTTACCAGCAGTACATTATCAGTGTGCCAGCCAGGAAGAACCTAACCAGCAATACATTATCAGTGTGCCAGCCAGGAAGGTCAATAACAGCAGTATATTATCAGTGTGCCAGCCAGGAAGGTCCTTACCAGCAGTACAGTATCAGTGTGCCAGGAAGGTCCTTACCAGCAGTACATTATCAGTGTGACAGCCAGGAAGGACCTTACCAGCAGTACATTATCAGTGTGCCAGCCAGGAAGAACCTTACCAGCAGTACCCTATCAGTGTGCTAGCCAGGAAGGACCTTACCAGCAGTACATTATCAGTGTGCCAGCCAGGAAGAACATTACCAGCAATACTGTATCAGTGTGCCAGCCAGGAAGAACTATTACAGCACCTCTACAGTATCTACTATAGTACATCTACAGTACCTTTACACTAACTACTACAGTAACTACTACAGTACCTCTCTACAGTTACTACTAAAGTACATCTACAGTCACAACTAAAGTTAATCTACAGCAACTACTACAACACCTCTACAGCCACTACTAATGTACCTCTACAATAACTATAGTAAGCGCCTTCCTAGGCCTACTACAGTAACTACTACAGTACCTCCAAATTAACTACTACAATACCACTACAGTAAATACAACAGTACCTCTACAGTAATTACTACAATACCTCTACAGTAACTACTACAGTAACTACTATAGTACCAATACAGTAACTACTACAGTACCTCCAAATTAACTACTACAATACCACTACAGTAAATACAACAGTACCTCAACACTAAACACTACAATACCTCTACAGTAACAACTACAGTAACTACTATAGTACCTCTACAGTAACTACTATAGTACCAATACAGTACCTACTACAGTAACTACTACAGTAACTACTACAGTACCTCTACAGTAACTACTACAGTACCTACTACAGTAACTACTACAGTACCTCTACAGTAACTACTACAGTACCTCTACAGTAACTACTACAGTACCTCTAGAGTCACTACTACAGTACCTCTACAGTAATTACTACAATACTACTACAGTAACTACTACAATACCTCTACAGTAACTACTACAATACCTCTACAGTAACTATTACAGTACTTCTACAGTAACTACTAAAGTACCTCTACAGTAACTACTACAGTACTTCTACAGTAATTATTACAATACCACTACAGAAACTACTACAATACCTCTACAGTAACTACTACAGTACATCTACAGTAACTACTACAGTACCTCTACAGTAACTACTACAGTACCTCTACAGTAACTACTACAATACCTCTATAGTAACTACTACAATACCTCTACAGTAACTACTACAATACCTCTACAGTAACTACTACAGTACCTCTACAGTAACTACTACAGTACTTCTACAGTAACTACTACAGTACTTATACAGTAACTACTACAGTACCTCTACAGTAACTACTACAGTACCTCTACAGTAACTACTACAATACCTCTATAGTAACTACTACAATACCTCTACAGTAACTACTACAATACATCTACAGTAATTACTACAAGACATCTACAGTAACTACTACAGTACTTCTACAGTAACTACTACAATACCTCTACAGTAATTACTACAATACCTCTACAGTAATTACTACAATACCTCTACAGTAACTACTAAAGTACCTCTACAGTAACTACTACAATACATCTACAGTACTTACTACAATACATCTACAGTAACTACTACAGTACTTCTACAGTAACTACTACAATACCTCTACAGTAACTACTACAATACCTCTACAGTAATTACTACAATACCTCTACAGTAACTACTACAGTACCTCTACAGTAACTACTACAGTACCTCTACAGTAACTACTACAGTACCTAGACAGTAATTACTACAATACCTCTACAGTAACTACTAAAGTACCTCTACAGTAACTACTACAATACCTCTACAGTAATTACTACAATACCTATACAGTAACTACTACAGTACTTCTACAGTAACTACTACAATACATCTACAGTAATTACTAAAATACATCTACAGTAACTACTACAGTACTTCTACAGTAACTACTACAATACCTCTACAGTAACTACTACAATACCTCTACAGTAATTACTACAATACCTCTACAGTAACTACTACAGTCCTTCTACAGTAACTACTACAGTACTTCTACAGTAACTACTACAGTACCTCTACAGTAACTACTACAGTACCTCTACAGTAACTACTACAATACCTATACAGTAACTACTACAGTACCTCTACAGTAATTACTACAGTACCTCTACAGTAACTACTACAATACCTCTACAGTAACTACTACAATACCTCTACAGTAATTACTACAATACATCTACAGTAATTACTACAGTACTTCTACAGTAACTACTACAATACCTCTACAGTAACTACT
This sequence comes from Salvelinus fontinalis, assembly GCF_029448725.1. Classification (NCBI taxonomy): domain Eukaryota; kingdom Metazoa; phylum Chordata; class Actinopteri; order Salmoniformes; family Salmonidae; genus Salvelinus; species Salvelinus fontinalis. Next base: position 90,135,277 of record NC_074665.1, on the reverse strand, counting down.
ACAGTACCTCTACAGTCACTACTACAGTACCTCTACAGTAACTACTACAATACCTCTACAGTAATTACTACAATACCACTACAGTAACTACTACAATACCTCTACAGTAACTACTACAATACCTCTACAGTAACTACTACAGTACCTCTACAGTAACTACTACAGTACCTCTACAGTAACTACTACAGTACCTCTACAGTAACTACTACAGTACTTCTACAGTAACTACTACAATACCTATACAGTAACTACTACAATACCTATACAGTAACTACTACAGTACCTATACGGTAACTACTACAGTACCTATACGGTAACTACTACAGTACCTCTACAGTAACTACTACAGTACCTCTACAGTCACTACTACAATACCTCTACAGTCACTACTACAGTACCTATACAGTAACTACTACAATACCTCTACAGTCACTACTACAATACCCCTACAGTAACTACTATAGTACTTCTACAGTAATTACTACAATACCTATACAGTAACTACTACAGTACCTCTACAGTAATTACTACCATACCTCTACAGTAACTACTAAAGTACCTCTACAGTAACTACTACAGTACCTCTACAGTAACTACTACTGTACCTCTACAGTAACTACTACAGTACCTCTACAGTCACTACTACAGTACCTATACAGGCACTACTACAATACCTCTACAGTCACTACTACAGTACCTCTACAGTCACTACTACAGTACCTCTACAGTAACTACTACAATACCTCTACAGTAATTACTACAATACCACTACAGTAACTACTACAATACCTCTACAGTAACTACTACAATACCTCTACAGTAACTACTACAGTACCTCTACAGTAACTACTACAGTACCTCTACAGTAACTACTACAGTACCTCTACAGTAACTACCACAGTACTTCTACAGTAACTACTACAATACCTATACAGTAACTACTACAATACCTCTACAGTAACTACTACAGTATCTCCACAGTCACTACTACAGTACCTCTACAGTAATTACTACCATACCTCTACAGTAACTACTAAAGTACCTCTACAGTAACTACTACAATACCTCTACAGTAACTATTACAGTACTTCTACAGTAACTACTAAAGTACCTCTACAGTAACTACTACAGTACTTCTACAGTAATTACTACAATACCACTACAGAAACTACTACAATACCTCTACAGTAACTACTACAATACCTCTACAGTAACTACTACAATACCTCTACAGTAATTACTACAATACATCTACAGTAACTACTACAGTACCTCTACAGTAACTACTACAATACCTCTACAGTAACTACTACAATACCTCTATAGTAACTACTACAATACCTCTACAGTAACTACTACAATACCTCTACAGTAACTACTACAGTACCTCTACAGTAACTACTACAGTACTTCTACAGTAACTACTACAATACATCTACAGTAATTACTACAATACATCTACAGTAACTACTACAGTACTTCTACAGTAACTACTACAATACCTCTACAGTAATTACTACAATACCTCTACAGTAATTACTACAATACCTCTACAGTAACTACTAAAGTACCTCTACAGTAACTACTAAAGTACCTCTACAGTAACTACTACAGTACCTCTACAGTAATTACTACAATACCTCTACAGTAACTACTAAAGTACCTCTACAGTAACTACTACAGTACTTCTACAGTAACTACTACAATACCTCTACAGTAACTACTACAATACCTCTACAGTAAATACTACAATACCTCTACAGTAACTACTAAAGTACTTCTACAGTAACTACTACAGTACTTCTACAGTAACTACTACAGTACCTCTACAGTAACTACTACAATACTTCTACAGTAACTACTACAATACCTCTACAGTCACTACTACAGTACCTATACAGTAACTACTACAATACCTCTACAGTCACTACTACAATACCCCTACAGTAACTACTACAGTACTTCTACAGTAATTACTACAATACCTATACAGTAACTACTACAGTATCTCTACAGTCACTACTACAGTACCTCTACAGTAATTACTACCATACCTCTACAGTAACTACTAAAGTACCACTACAGTAACTACTACAATACCTCTACAGTAACTACTACTGTACCTCTACAGTCACCACTACAATACCCCTACAGTCACTACTACAGTACCTCTACAGTAACTACTACAGTACCTCTACAGTAACTACTACAATACCTCTACAGTAACTACTACAATACCTCTACAGTAACTACTACAGTACTTCTACAGTAACTACTACAATACCTATACAGTAACTACTACAATACCTATACAGTAACTACTACAGTACCTCTACAGTAACTACTACAATACCTCTACAGTAACTACTACAATACCTCTACAGTAACTACTACAATACCTCTACAGTAACTACTACAGTACCTCTACAGTAACTACTACAGTACTTCTACAGTAACTACTACAATACATCTACAGTAATTACTACAATACATCTACAGTAACTACTACAGTACTTCTACAGTAACTACTACAATACCTCTACAGTAATTACTACAAAACCTCTACAGTAATTACTACAATACCTCTACAGTAATTACTACAATACCTCTACAGTAACTACTAAAGTACCTCTACAGTAACTACTACAGTACCTCTACAGTAATTACTACAATACCTCTACAGTAACTACTACAGTACCTCTACAGTAACTACTACAGTACTTCTACAGTAACTACTACAGTACCTCTACAGTAACTACTACAGTACTTCTACAGTAACTACTACAATACCTCTACAGTAATTACTACAATACATCTACAGTAACTACTACAGTACTTCTACAGTAACTACTACAATACCTCTACAGTAATTACTACAATACCTCTACAGTAACTACTAAAGTACCTCTACAGTAACTACTACAGTACCTCTACAGTAACTACTACAATACCTCTACAGTAACTACTACAATACCTCTACAGTAATTACTACAATACCTCTACAGTAACTACTAAAGTACCTCTACAGTAACTACTACAGTACTTCTACAGTAACTACTACAATACCTCTACAGTAATTACTACAGTACTTCTACAGTAACTACTACAGTACTTCTACAGTAACTACTACAATACCTCTACAGTAACTACTACAATACCTCTACAGTAATTACTACAATACCTCTACAGTAATTACTACAATATCTCTACAGTAACTACTACAGTACTTCTACAGTAACTACTACAGTACTTCTACAGTAACTACTACAATACATCTACAGTAACTACTACAGTACTTCTACAGTAACTACTACAATACATCTACAGTAATTACTACAATACATCTACAGTAACTACTACAATACCTCTACAGTAACTACTACAATACCTCTACAGTAACTACTACAGTACATCTACAGTAACTACTACAATACATCTACAGTAACTACTACAATACCTCTACAGTAACTACTACAGTACTTCTACAGTAACTACTACAATACATCTACAGTAATTACTACAATACATCTACAGTAACTACTACAGTACTTCTACAGTAACTACTACAATACCTCTACAGTAATTAATACAATACCTCTACAGTAATTACTACAATACCTCTACAGTAACTACTACAGTACTTCTACAGTAACTACTACAGTACCTCTACAGTAACTACTACAGTTCATCTACAGTAACTACTACAGTACCTCTACAGTAACTACTACAGTACATCTACAGTCACTACTACAGTACCTCTACAGTAATTACTAAAGTACCTCTACAGTCACTACTACAGTACTTCTACAGTAATTACTACAATACCTCTACAGTAACTACTACAGTACTTCTACAGTAACTACTACAATACTTCTACAGTAACTACTACAGTACCTCTACAGTAACTACTACAGTACCTCTACAGTAACTACTACAGTACCTCTACAGTAACTACTACAGTACCTCTACAGTAACTACTACAGTACCTCTACAGTAACTACTACAGTACCTCTACAGTAACTACTACAGTACCTCTACAGTAACTACTACAGTACATCTACAGTAACTACTACAATACTTCTACAGTAACTACTACAGTACCTCTACAGTAACTACTACAGTACCTCTACAGTAACTACTACAGTACCTCTACAGTAACTACTACAGTACCTCTTAAAGCCTGTCTGGTTGGATGGTTGTCTAAACAACACTTGCTAGTAGAGTGTGAAACACTGGAAGGTGTCGTGTTCATTCAGCTCAGACTGAATATAGAGGCTGCTGACAACACCCCCGTACAAGCACCATTAACTCAGCTGCTTCAGTAAGCGTGTGTGCGTGTGTGTGTGGGGGGGGGGGGGGGGGGGGGGGGGGGTTGCCCAGTGAGGTCACACACACACACACACACACGACACATCACACACAGGGGGAGGAGCTGATCTGCTAAGAACAATCATTAGCTGTGGTTCTGTCCTTCTGAACTCTGCCCCAAATTCTGTTGATTCTGTACCTCAGATAACCTGTGTGCTAGCAGGATTACATCTTAAAAGAGCTCCAATATTATTCATAATGTTATAGCTACGGGATTGTTTGGTAAGGTTTACAAGACTCACATAGCTAGCATGAAACTTCAAGTACGGCTCACAAGACTACATACAAAGCTTACATGTTAGTATTAGTCATGTAAGGTTAGCCAACAGTACATCCAACCAATGCTTACATAAGATAAGATAATTACTTTAATATCCCCATGGGGAAATGCTGTTTGCGTCTCTATGTACATAACACATATAGTATGATCAAACATACTGACTTGCTTAGTTAAAGAAATGTTAAATAAAATAAAATACAAAAGACATCAATATAAATACAGACAATAAATACAAGGAGAATAAAACAACACGAAGACAAACACTATCAACAATCAAAAACAAAACGCCAAACGCAAACACACAAGCCGCGGGTCACCGCAGTGCTGCGCCCTGAAATTAGAATCCGGCTCCAAAGCCAACAGGTCAATATGGTCCATGATAGTCTGGTGATTCCAGAGAGGAGTCATTTCAGTACAGGCCTATGATGTAGTCTACTGGGGTTATTCAACTGCCACCCACATTACTAGTCAATACTTAAGGACTTCCACTCCATGGATGCATCCCAAATGCTACCATATTCCCTATAGGGTGCACTACCCAGGTCAAAAGAAGTGCACTATACACTGAGTGAACAGAAAATTAAGAACGCCTTCCTAATATTGAGTGGCACTCACTTTTGCCCTCAGAACAGTCTCAATTCATAGGGGTATGAACTCTACAAGCTATCGAAAGCGTTGGCCCATGTTGACTCCAATGCTTCCCACAGTTGTGTCAAGTTTGTTGGATGTCCTTTGGGTGGACCATTCTTGATACACTCGGGAAGCAGTGTAGTCATGGTCAATGTGGATGTGTGACCACTTGCTCTTCAGACAACCACACTGGACAAAAGCAAGAAATGACTAGAGGGTGAGACAAACTGAGAATTACACATCAACACCAGGATAGAGTTACATGATACTGTTATAGTGCATTGAGGAGGCAGTCTTCAGATAACTATAGTGGAGGAAGACTACAGGGTGAGTGTATAGCTGGAACAGGCTGAGAATGACATACCAGTAACACATTGAGGAGGCAGTCTTCAGATAACTATAGTGGAGGAAGAGAGAGAGAGACTTGAGAATGACACCATCATTGTAGAGTTATGTGACTGTGATTAAATAGTGTATTTAAGAGGTGAGAGTACCGTAGAATGGCCTCAGACCTAATGTGGACGGATGATGGAGCAGATTCTAATAGCCAACATGCCTTGACCCTTAACCCCTGACCCCAGTCTCAGCTGAGCTCTAACTCCTAGTGAGATTATTTATAGGCCCAGAGCAGTGCATGATGGTCTAGGGCGGCTGCAGGTCTTGGCAGGTCCTCGTACTTCGAACATCACACTGTATATACCTATTCCCCCACCCTAACCCCCTCAATCAATCAAGTACATGTATTTATAAAGTCCTTTATACATTAGCAGTTTCTCACAAAGTGCTTTACAGTAACCCGGCATAGACTCCAAAAAGCAAGCAGAAGCACAGAAAACATCCTAATCAATCCAAGCTATCCTACTGTGAATAACTTCCATTCAAATCTGGACTGTGAAGCCAGTTCCACTGCTTCCTTTCATTTTTCCTCTCTAACAGATCAGAAAACCAGCAGGCTCCGGACCCCATAGGGTGAGATCTTCATACCCCTGTTGTAGATGGATACCCTGGCTGACACTGAGTCAAATAGAGGTTAATTATACCAAGGATTTTTACAGCGCTTCTCTAAAACCAAAAAAGACACTTTACGTCCATTCCACGCTAAGGCCTCTGGTTATTGAGTTCTCTGGTTATTGAGGTGATTTGAGCACATTGGGGAGAGGACAAACAGAGTGGAGGTGATTGGAGCTCAACAGGGGAGAGGAGAAACAGAGTAGAGGTGATTGGAGCTCAACGGGGGAGAGGAGAAACAGAGTAGAGGTGATTGGAGCTCAACAGGGAGAGGAGAAACAGAGTAGAGGTGATTGGAGCTCAACGGGGGAGAGGAGAAACAGAGTAGAGGTGATTGGAGCTCAACAGGGGAGAGGAGAAACAGAGTAGAGGTGATTGGAGCTCAACAGGGAGAGGAGAAACAGAGTAGAGGTGATTGGAGCTCAACGGGGGAGAGGAGAAACAGAGTGGAGGTGATTGGAGCTCAACAGGGGAGAGGAGAAACAGAGTAGAGGTGATTGGAGCTCAACGGGGGAGAGGAGAAACAGAGTGGAGGTGATTGGAGCTCAACAGGGGAGAGGAGAAACAGAGTGGAGGTGATTGGAGCTCAACGGGGAGAGGAGATACAGAGTAGAGATGATTGGAGCTCAACAGGGGAGAGGAGAAACAGAGTGGAGGTGATTGGAGCTCAACAGGGGAGAGAAGAAACAGAGTGGAGGTGATTGGAGCTCAACGGGGAGAGGCGAAACAGAGTGGAGGTGATTGGAGCTCAACAGGGGAGAGGAGAAACAGAGTGGAGGTGATTGGAGCTCAACGGGGGAGAGGAGAAACAGAGTGGAGGTGATTGGAGCTCAACAGGGGAGAGGAGAAACAGAGTAGAGGTGATTGGAGCTCAACAGGGAGAGGAGAAACAGAGTAGAGGTGATTGGAGCTCAACGGGAGAGAGGAGAAACAGAGTGGAGGTGATTGGAGCTCAACAGGGGAGAGGAGAAACAGAGTGGAGGTGATTGGAGCTCAACGGGGGAGAGGAGAAACAGAGTGGAGGTGATTGGAGCTCAACAGGGGAGAGGAGAAACAGAGTAGAGGTGATTGGAGCTCAACGGGGGAGAGGAGAAACAGAGTGGAGGTGATTGGAGCTCAACAGGGGAGAGGAGAAACAGAGTGGAGGTGATTGGAGCTCAACGGGGAGAGGAGATACAGAGTAGAGATGATTGGAGCTCAACAGGGGAGAGGAGAAACAGAGTGGAGGTGATTGGAGCTCAACAGGGGAGAGAAGAAACAGAGTGGAGGTGATTGGAGCTCAACGGGGAGAGGCGAAACAGAGTGGAGGTGATTGGAGCTCAACAGGGGAGAGGAGAAACAGAGTGGAGGTGATTGGAGCTCAACGGGGAGAGGAGAAACAGAGTGGAGGTGATTGGAGCTCAACGGGGAGAGGAGAAACAGAGTGGAGGTGATTGGAGCTCAACAGGGGAGAGGAGAAACAGAGTGGAGGTGATTGGAGCTCAACATGGGAGAGGAGAAACAGAGTGGAGGTGATTGGAGCTCAACGGGGAGAGGAGAAACAGAGTGGAGGTGATTGGAGCTCAACATGGGAGAGGAGAAACAGAGTGGAGGTGATTGGAGCTCAACGGGGGAGAGGAGAAACAGAGTGGAGGTGATTGGAGCTCAACAGGGGAGAGGAGAAACAGAGTGGAGGTGATTGGAGCTCAACGGGGAGAGGAGAAACAGAGTGGAGGTGATTGGAGCTCAACATGGGAGAGGAGAAACAGAGTGGAGGTGATTGGAGCTCAACGGGGGAGAGGAGAAACAGAGTGGAGGTGATTGGAGCTCAACGGGGAGAGGAGAAACAGAGTGGAGGTGATTTGAGCTCAACAGGGAGAGGCGAAACAGAGTGGAGGTGATTGGAGCTCAACAGGGGAGAGGAGAAACAGAGTGGAGGTGATTGGAGCTCAACGGGGAGAGGCGAAACAGAGTGGAGGTGATTGGAGCTCAACAGGGGAGAGGAGAAACAGAGTGGAGGTGATTGGAGCTCAACGGGGAGAGGAGAAACAGAGTGGAGGTGATTGGAGCTCAACAGGGGAGAGAAGAAACAGAGTGGAGGTGATTGGAGCTCCACAGGGGAGAGGAGAAACAGAGTGGAGGTGATTGGAGCTCAACAGGGGAGAGAAGAAACAGAGTGGAGGTGATTGGAGCTCCACAGGGGAGAGGAGAAACAGAGTGGAGGTGATTGGAGCTCAACGGGGAGAGGAGAAACAGAGTGGAGGTGATTGGAGCTCAACGGGGAGAGGAGAAACAGAGTGGAGGTGATTGGAGCTCAACGGGGAGAGGAGAAACAGAGTGGAGGTGATTGGAGCTCAACGGGGAGAGGAGAAACAGAGTGGAGGTGATTGGAGCTCAACAGGGGAGAGGAGAAACAGAGTGGAGGTGATTGGAGCTCAACGGGGAGAGGAGAAACAGAGTGGAGGTGATTGGAGCTCAACAGGGGAGAGGAGAAACAGAGTGGAGGTGATTGGAGCTCAACGGGGGAGAGGAGAAACAGAGTGGAGGTGATTGGAGCTCAACAGGGGAGAGGAGAAACAGAGTAGAGGTGATTGGAGCTCAACAGGGAGAGGAGAAACAGAGTAGAGGTGATTGGAGCTCAACGGGGGAGAGGAGAAACAGAGTGGAGGTGATTGGAGCTCAACAGGGGAGAGGAGAAACAGAGTGGAGGTGATTGGAGCTCAACGGGGGAGAGGAGAAACAGAGTGGAGGTGATTGGAGCTCAACAGGGGAGAGGAGAAACAGAGTAGAGGTGATTGGAGCTCAACGGGGGAGAGGAGAAACAGAGTGGAGGTGATTGGAGCTCAACAGGGGAGAGGAGAAACAGAGTGGAGGTGATTGGAGCTCAACGGGGAGAGGAGATACAGAGTAGAGATGATTGGAGCTCAACAGGGGAGAGGAGAAACAGAGTGGAGGTGATTGGAGCTCAACAGGGGAGAGAAGAAACAGAGTGGAGGTGATTGGAGCTCAACGGGGAGAGGCGAAACAGAGTGGAGGTGATTGGAGCTCAACAGGGGAGAGGAGAAACAGAGTGGAGGTGATTGGAGCTCAACGGGGGAGAGGAGAAACAGAGTGGAGGTGATTGGAGCTCAACAGGGGAGAGGAGAAACAGAGTAGAGGTGATTGGAGCTCAACAGGGAGAGGAGAAACAGAGTAGAGGTGATTGGAGCTCAACGGGAGAGAGGAGAAACAGAGTGGAGGTGATTGGAGCTCAACAGGGGAGAGGAGAAACAGAGTGGAGGTGATTGGAGCTCAACGGGGGAGAGGAGAAACAGAGTGGAGGTGATTGGAGCTCAACAGGGGAGAGGAGAAACAGAGTAGAGGTGATTGGAGCTCAACGGGGGAGAGGAGAAACAGAGTGGAGGTGATTGGAGCTCAACAGGGGAGAGGAGAAACAGAGTGGAGGTGATTGGAGCTCAACGGGGAGAGGAGATACAGAGTAGAGATGATTGGAGCTCAACAGGGGAGAGGAGAAACAGAGTAAAGGTGATTGGAGCTCAACAGGGGAGAGAAGAAACAGAGTGGAGGTGATTGGAGCTCAACGGGGAGAGGCGAAACAGAGTGGAGGTGATTGGAGCTCAACAGGGGAGAGGAGAAACAGAGTGGAGGTGATTGGAGCTCAACGGGGAGAGGAGAAACAGAGTGGAGGTGATTGGAGCTCAACGGGGAGAGGAGAAACAGAGTGGAGGTGATTGGAGCTCAACAGGGGAGAGGAGAAACAGAGTGGAGGTGATTGGAGCTCAACATGGGAGAGGAGAAACAGAGTGGAGGTGATTGGAGCTCAACGGGGAGAGGAGAAACAGAGTGGAGGTGATTGGAGCTCAACATGGGAGAGGAGAAACAGAGTGGAGGTGATTGGAGCTCAACGGGGGAGAGGAGAAACAGAGTGGAGGTGATTGGAGCTCAACAGGGGAGAGGAGAAACAGAGTGGAGGTGATTGGAGCTCAACGGGGAGAGGAGAAACAGAGTGGAGGTGATTGGAGCTCAACATGGGAGAGGAGAAACAGAGTGGAGGTGATTGGAGCTCAACGGGGGAGAGGAGAAACAGAGTGGAGGTGATTGGAGCTCAACGGGGAGAGGAGAAACAGAGTGGAGGTGATTGGAGCTCAACGGGGAGAGGAGAAACAGAGTGGAGGTGATTGGAGCTCAACAGGGGAGAGGAGAAACAGAGTGGAGGTGATTGGAGCTCAACGGGGACAGGAGAAACAGAGTGAAAATGCTTTAAAGTCACTGACGTTAGTGAAAGCAATTTTCCTGTAAAGATAAAGAGGATGAGAATAGAGAGAAGAGCGATGCTTAATGGAGGCTATCCATTCACCTAATTGCAGTTATAGCACTAGTATCACCCATTGAAAACACTAGTGTGGTGCCCTGAATCCTAAAAGACTAACATATATGGCTCAACATAACCACTGTCACACACACACACACACACACACACACACACACACACACACACACACACACACACACACACGTGTGCACGCACGCACGCACAGACAGACAGATAGACAGACACCTGATTCGCTGAGCTTGGTAGCATCATCATTAGCAGATGAGTGGAGGGGTAGTCAGGGTACATAACGCACGGTAATCCCACTGCTGTGTTTTGTAAGCAAATCATTATCAGGCCTATTAATAGCACACTGCGGGTTTCTCATTCTTACACTAATACAGCTTATTTTAGAACAGTCTTCGTGTACGTCCCAAATGGCACCCAGTTCCCTATATAGTGCACTGCTATGGGCCCTGCTCAAAAAAAGTGCACTGTATTGGAAATGGGGTGTAATTTGGGACGCAACCTTCCAATGTATAAGGACCCAATAGAAAACCCAATTGAACAAAAAAGTTATACATATTGACAATAAATCCACTTAGTTTCCAACATATACTGACTCCTACTAACAGGTTAAATTGACTCATTCCAAATCTATAGTTCCTTCTTGACAAGTCTTGCACTGTTAAATCACCCTGTGTCAACCCAATGGAACAACAGTCATTCCCAACTAAATTCATTTACTTTCCAATTTAACTCCAACTAAAGGCACCAAAAATGTACATATTTACACTACATTAATTTACTTTCCAATCTACATTAAGGCCAGGCACCACAGGCTGAAATAGAAATGTTGCATCGACCTATCAATTTGAGATTTGTTGGTATTTTGGTCCAATTATATTAGTATTTAAAAAAAATAAACATACAAATGTCAAATACATATATAATTTTTTTGTAGTTTACCATGCAACCGTCATACATTTTTTTATGAATTGTAACCACATTAAAATTGACATACATCAACAATTTCAAAGCTCACAAAATTGCATTACACATCATTTAAAAGGCCATTTCATAGAGAATGGTACAAACTGGACTATATTTTGTAACTTACTTTGAAGAGACTGTGATTGGGTCTAAATAGGCATTTGGTGTTAGTCTAATTTCAGTGTACTTGTGTTTAACTGCGGAAGTCACAGACTTTTCTCACACGCCAACTGTCACGACTTCCGCCGAAGTCGGCCCTTCTCCTTGTTCGGGTGGTGTTCGGCGGTCGACGTCACCGGCTTTCTAGTCACCATCGATGCATTTTTCAGTTTCATTTTGTTTTGTCTGTATTATACACACCTGGTTTCAATTCCCCCATCATGTTCCCTATTTAACCCTCTGGCTTTCATTTCTGTTTTGTCCGTGATTGTTTGTGCGTTAGTGGTTGTGATGATTACGTGTGTGTTTGTGATTATTTCCGTTTGTGGAACTTTTGCCTATATTTTGAGTAAAACACTGTGGTTTCGCTCAACACCTGTGTCCTGTGCTTGACTCCGATACTTCTCCGCACACAATCCTGACACCAACACACTTTCCTCAGCTTCAGAAGCATCTGCATTCACCAAATGTTGTGTGCTTAAGCTTATATACAGAGTGTACAAAACATGAAGAACTCCTTCCACCTCAATTGTCTCAAGGCTTAAAAATCCTTCTTTAACCTGTCTCCTCCCCTTCATATACACCAGCGGTCACCAACCAGGGGATCTCTACCACCAGCATTATAGCTGTAATGAATGACTACAGCAAAGTGTTCCGATAAACTGCCCTTGTTATTATTAGCGGCTTGTGTCTTTTTTAATATCTAAGAATATCTCACTTTCTCTGGTCATAGGAGTAACGACATGAATTGGTGCATGAGGCAGAAATAATGCAGTGTGACTTGAGTTTCCCCATCAGCTGGAAGACTGTGTCCCTTTTCTCAGCGGAGGGAAGGAGAGCAGATGGACGGGGAGTTGGGTGACAGGCAGCCTCCTTGCTGCTCCCTACCTCTCGACCCTCAGACTGACCATCAGATGCAGTTCATCAGTCCAGTAAAAAAAAAAACGAATTATTATGCTCAGTCAAATGATCTATTACCAGTGTGATCATATACCAATTTTTTTTACAAATATAATATCAAAATGGTCTGAGGAGAACAACATTGGCAGGTCAATTCAAGCATAGCCAATGTGCAGTAATAATGTATTGGGCCTTTAGCCTACTGCACAAACCTCATTGCCACAGAACTGTTTTTAATTGGTTAATGTTGCATAGGTTTATGCTTTTTAAGTCATGTTTAAACAAACAAAAAATCTGAGCGGTAGAGGTCAGCTTGCATTTTGACTCAAAAAGTGATCATTACTCAGAAAAGGTTGGTGACCACTGATCTGATTGAAGTGGATTTAAGTGTATATTTTCAGACTTGCCCAGAGGGAATTGTTGATACTGTATGTTGTCAATTTAGTATTTTACAGATAGAAAGAACAAAAAAGTATTTATCCACAATCTGCTCTGGACAAGTCCCTTCCTGGAGGGTCTTAACAAAACAAAACTCAATTCCATAAAAATGGACCATTAGTCATGGGACCAACATTAGTATTTTTCACTCATCATTTCCAAATCATCAAAAATAATTGAAAATGTATTGTGAAGTTCAACAAAGTCACTTATAGATGATTTGAACATGATGCGCGAAAAAAATGTTAGCATGTGGACAAAGTGTCAAGGAAACTAAACCAAAGCTTGCTGACACACCTTGTCCATAGACTGCTTACAGTGTAAGGAAACCAACATGTACTTTTGTAATTTGGGTGAACTTTCCCTTTTACCTGCATTAACTCATAGTGAAGGGTTAATTACGGCAACAAAATTGTGGATGAGTTGTGTTGCCGCGGTGACACTGAGATGATGGGAGGACTTGACGGGCTCTAAGTACTTTTCAACAGCCTCCACCTCTCCACTACTCCACCAGCTAGCCAGACAGCAAACATAATGAGATTCCTGTTGTAACCTTTTGCTCTGAGAGACAAAGTGAGGGTTTTTAGAGGAGAGTGGTTTTGTCAATGTTTGATTTATTGCTGGGGTGTCACAATGGCACCCTATTCCCTAAACTGTGCACTACTTTTGACCAGAGACCTATTGGCCCTTGTCAAAAGTAGTGCACTACATTGGGAGTAGGGTGCCATTTGCGACATAACCAATTCTCTCTCAGTGGGCTAGCTGGCTGGTTTTCTGATAAGAATTGAGTGGTGAAAAGGGTCTGTACGAAGCTCCAGCATGCAGGAACCAACCCAGAGGCTCTTACTTAGTGAAGAGAATAGAATACACTTTATGCTCCACTGGTTATCCTTTGATAACCAAATTAACCTTAAAATCATTTGGACAGACTATTATTACTAATGTGCAACATTCTCCATTTGAATGTGGGTGTAGCTAGCTGTAGTCTATGTCTATCAGCACTGATGTAGAAAATCTATTAACGGCACATGCTACTTCCATACACTTTAAAGTTCCATTATTTCTTAGGCAATACTCTAAAGGTGATTGTACCGGTAGATGAATCCTATCTGCATTTGTCATTCCCTTCTATACATGACCTTCAGCTCAACAGGGGTAAAGCCTTTTGACAAATTCACATCCTTCAACAGGTGAATGTCTACAGGTCGTCATTAAGCCCTGTGATGGAATCATGTCATCACGCACGCACCCCCGCACACACCAATCACTTGTGTCTAAAACAGGAAGTCTGTCATGAGGGACCGAGTGTGGTTGTATAATGCTAAAATCCTGACAGACACCAAGGAGCCTCATCACAGCTCTCTGCAGTAGGTGACGATAGCAGCGAACTCCTGTGGAATCTGTCTGTCGATGGTGAGTGTGTGTGTCCTTCTCCTCATCAAACACCTTCCTTCACCTGACACCACCAGCAGCTACTGATGAGGGACTATTCATGCAGCAGACATCCTTCTTATTGGGAAATTCTGTACTGTTCAGCTTTTCACACCAGCTAGCTAGCTAACCCCCGAGAGAGAGAGAGAGAATAAGCTCAACTGGACACCTTAATGAGGCAGTGAATGAACTGAGAGAGAAAGCACGCAGGGCATTCTACGCAATTAAAAAGCAAATTCAAATTGAAATACCTATTAAAATCTGGCTAAAACTAATTGAATATGTCATTGAACCAATTGCACTTTATGGCAGCGAGGTGTGGGGTCCACTTGCAAAACAAGATTTCATCAAATGGGACAAACATCCCATTGAAACCCTGCATGCAGAGTTCTGTAAGATTCTCCTACATGTCCAGAGGAAAACTACAAACAATGCATGCAGGGCAGAATTAGGCAAATATCCACTAATAATAAAAACTCAAAAAAGAGCAATTAAGTTTTGGAAACATCTAAAATACAGTGACCCCCTCTCATATCACTACCAAGCCCTGCAATACCAAGAGCTGAGCAAAGAAAAGAGTCCCCTCATCCAGCTGGTCCTGGGGCTGAGTTCACAAACCTGTTCTACTAACACACTGAAGCCTCAGGACCAGAACATCCAATCAATCAGAATAAACCAAATTACAACACAGTCAAAACAAAACTACATTGCTTATTGGGAAACACAAGCACAAGCACAGAGCAAAATGCAGTGCTATCTGGCCCTAAATCGACAGTACACCATGGCTAACTATTTGACTATGGTTACTGATCAAAACCTTAGAAAAACCTTGACAAAGTACAGGCTCAGTGAGCACAGCCTTGCCATTGAGAAGGGTAGACACAGGAAAACCTGGCTCCCTGTAGAGGAAAGGCTGTGCAACCACTGCACAACAGCAGAACCTGAGACGGAGCTGCATTTCCTGACAAAATGTAAAAAATATAAAACAATTAGAGAGTGTCATTTCCCCAAATTTGAAACTCTTATTCAAGGTTTCAAAGACCTCTCTGATGAGGATAGGCTACCCGTCCTGTTGGGGGAGGACGCAGAGAGCTGTGGGTTGGCAGCGCACTACATTGCTGCCTGCCATAAGTTGAGGGACAGTGTCTGACAGACCAATCAACCTGCACATGTACTCTACTGTATGTTTATTGTTATTGTTGAATGTATGGTTATTTTGACACTTAGTTATTGTTGTTACTGTTGTCCCGTTGACCATTTTGATTCTCATTTTTATATTGTAAATAAGCTTTGGCAATATGTACATTGTTACGTCATGCCAATAAAGCAAATTGAATTGAATTGAAATTGAGTGAGTGAGTGAGTGAGTGAGTGAGTGAGTGAGTGAGTGAGTGAGTGAGTGAGTGAGTGAGTGAGTGAGTGAGTGAGTGAGTGAGTGAGTGAGTGAGTGAGTGAGTGAGTGAGTGAGAGAGAGAGAGAGAGAGAGAGAGAGAGAGAGAGAGAGAGAGAGAGAGAGAGAGAGAGAGGTCACCCACCAGTAGCCAGTTACTGCTAACGTCACCCACCAGTAGCCAGTTACTGCTAACGTCACCCACCAGTAGCCAGTTACTGCTAACGTCACCCACCAGTAGCCAGTTAATGCTAACGTCACCCACCAGTAGCCAGTTACTGCTAACGTCACCCACCAGTAGCCAGTTACTGCTAACGTCACCCACCAGTAGCCAGTTACTGTTACAGTCACCCACCAGTAGCCAGTTACTGCTACAGCCACCCACCAGTAGCCAGTTACTGCTAACGTCACCCACCAGTAGCCAGTTACTGCTAACGTCACCCACCAGTAGCCAGTTACTGCTAACGTCACCCACCAGTAGCCAGTTACTGCTACAGCCACCCACCAGTAGCCAGTTACTACTACAGTTACCCACCAGTAGCCAGTTACTGCTAACGTCACCCACCAGTAGCCAGTTACTGCTAACGTCACCCACCAGTAGCCAGTTAATGCTAACGTCACCCACCAGTAGCCAGTTACTGCTAACGTCACCCACCAGTAGCCAGTTACTGCTAACGTCACCCACCAGTAGCCAGTTACTGTTACAGTCACCCACCAGTAGCCAGTTACTGCTACAGCCACCCACCAGTAGCCAGTTACTGCTAACGTCACCCACCAGTAGCCAGTTACTGCTAACGTCACCCACCAGTAGCCAGTTACTGCTAACGTCACCCACCAGTAGCCAGTTACTGCTACAGCCACCCACCAGTAGCCAGTTACTACCCACCAGTAGCCAGTTACTGCTAACGTCACCCACCAGTAGCCAGTTACTGCTAACGTCACCCACCAGTAGCCAGTTACTGCTACAGTCACCCACTAGTATCCAGCTACTGCTAACGTCACCCACCAGTAGCCAGTTACTACTACAGTCACCCACCAGTAGCCAGTTACTACTACAGTCACCCACCAGTAGCCAGTTACTGCTACAGTCACACACTAGTAGCCAGTTACTGCTAACGTCACCCACCAGTAGCCAGTTACTGCTAACGTCACCCACCAGTCGCCAGTTACTACTACAGTCACCCACCAGTAGCCAGTTAGTGCTAACGTCACCCACCAGTAGCCAGTTACTGCTAACGTCACCCACCAGTAGCCAGTTACTGCTAACGTCACCCACCAGTAGCCAGTTACTGCTACAGTCACCCACCAGTAGCCAGTTCCTACTACAGTCACCCACCAGTAGCCAGTTACTGCTAACGTCACCCACCAGTAGCCAGTTACTGCTAACGTCACCCACCAGTAGACAGTTCTTACTACAGTCACCCACCAGTAGCCAGTTAGTGCTAACGTCACCCACCAGTAGCCAGTTACTGCTAACGTCACCCACCAGTAGCCAGTTACTGCTAACGTCACCCACCAGTAGCCAGTTACTACTACAGTCACCCACCAGTAGCCAGTTCCTACTACAGTCACCCACCAGGAGCCAGTTACTGCTAACGTCACCCACCAGTAGCCAGTTACTGCTACAGTCACCCACCAGTAGCCAGTTACTGCTAACGTCACCCACCAGTAGCCAGTTACTACTACAGTCACCCACCAGTAGCCAGTTCCTACTACAGTCACCCACCAGTAGCCAGTTACTGCTATAGTCACCCACCAGGAGCCAGTTACTGCTAGTCACCCACCAGGAGCCAGTTACTGCTAGTCACCCACCAGTAGCCAGTTACTGCTACAGCCACCCACCAGTAGCCAGTTACTACTACAGTTACCCACCAGTAGCCAGTTACTGCTACAGTCACCCACCAGTAGCCAGTTACTGCTAACGTCACCCACCAGTAGCCAGTTACTGCTACAGTCACCCACTAGTAGCCAGCTACTGCTAACGTCACCCACCAGTAGCCAGTTACTACTACAGTCACCCACCAGTAGCCAGTTACTACTACAGTCACCCACCAGTAGCCAGTTACTGCTACAGTCACACACTAGTAGCCAGTTACTGCTAACGTCACCCACCAGTAGCCAGTTACTGCTAACGTCACCCACCAGTCGCCAGTTACTACTACAGTCACCCACCAGTAGCCAGTTAGTGCTAACGTCACCCACCATTAGCCAGTTACTGCTAACGTCACCCACCAGTAGCCAGTTACTGCTAACGTCACCCACCAGTAGCCAGTTACTGCTAACGTCACCCACCAGTAGCCAGTTCCTACTACAGTCACCCACCAGTAGCCAGTTACTGCTAACGTCACCCACCAGTAGCCAGTTACTGCTAACGTCACCCACCAGTAGCCAGTTCCTACTACAGTCATCCACCAGTAGCCAGTTAGTGCTAACGTCACCCACCAGTAGCCAGTTACTGCTAACGTCACCCACCAGTAGCCAGTTACTGCTAACGTCACCCACCAGTAGCCAGTTACTACTACAGTCACCCACCAGTAGCCAGTTCCTACTACAGTCACCCACCAGGAGCCAGTTACTGCTAACGTCACCCACCAGTAGCCAGTTACTGCTACAGTCACCCACCAGTAGCCAGTTACTGCTAACGTCACCCACCAGTAGCCAGTTACTACTACAGTCACCCACCAGTAGCCAGTTCCTACTACAGTCACCCACCAGTAGCCAGTTACTGCTATAGTCACCCACCAGGAGCCAGTTACTGCTAGTCACCCACCAGTAGCCAGTTACTGCTATAGTCACCCACCAGGAGCCAGTTACTGCTAGTCACCCACCAGTAGCCAGTTCCTACTACAGTCACCCACCAGTAGCCAGTTACTGCTAACGTCACCCACCAGTCGCCAGTTACTACTACAGTCACCCACCAGTAGCCAGTTCCTACTACAGTCACCCACCAGTAGCCAGTTACTGCTATAGTCACCCACCAGGAGCCAGTTACTGCTAGTCACCCACCAGTAGCCAGTTACTGCTATAGTCACCCACCAGTAGTCAGGTAGTGTTACAGTCACCCATCAGTAGCCAGTTACTACTCCCCACGCTGTAGCCAGATACTACAGTTACTGAGCCTAAATTCTGATTACAGCTGCAAAGACCTTAGCCTCCCTCTTCTCTCTCCTTATAAGCCCAGCTTGCTGTACCAACAATAGCATTCAAGCCTATGACGAATACATCCACTCCACTCCTCCACACTGACCCCCCAGAGAGCCTGCTAACCTGGGCAAGGCCCAGAGAGCCTGTTAACCTGGGCCAGGCCTGGAACACACCAGGTAAATTACAGCAGAGGTGGTATGTAACAATATCACAAGCATAAATTAAAAGCCTAAAACTAAATCTCTACAAAAATGAACACTCACACAAGTGATCAGATACTAACATCCATTCAGATATTTTAATAACCGTGCCCATCCCTAATTGGCTCACCATTCTCAAGCCAGATCCTGCATGATTGTGGAAGACTGGAATATGGCAGCAGTTTCCCTCCTTCTCCGTCCAGTGACAAAAACAGACCTTCCTCCCTGAACGATGACCCCTTGGTTGGTACCCACACAGCAAGCGGCACAGCAAATCAAGCAGAGGGGGAAAAATAATAACGACTCTCCTCCTCTCCTCTCTTCTTTCAAAGTAATCCTCTACAGGTCTCAGTGTTGCTGACGCCGTTCAGTCAGCTCGATTCAGCCACGGAAAATGATATGGGTTGCAGGAAGGAAGCAGATATGGCAGGGTGACGAGAAAAGCGAGAGGAGGAGGAGGTCAAGGAAGAAACCCAGGCAGCAGTCACTGTGTCACTAGGGAGAGAGAGAGAGGGACACCGAGATTACATTCTCTCGGATATCTTCACTCATCCTTGGACAGTCGGCCAGCTTTCTCCTTCCAAAAAAAGAAGACCTTTCCTAAGCAGCAGAGGCAAATACGGGCCAATAGATGGATTGCGAGCTCATTCGTGTCCGTGCCTGGCGCTTAGCGAGCGGTGTTATGTATAGATGTGAGAGGCACTGCTAGTTCCACAGGAGCAGGGAGCCCAGGACTCCTCTGTACACCAGCAGATGAATGGCGCAGTGCTGCTGTTGTTATGGCAACCACCGGGGAGGACGGAGAGGGAGGAGGGTATGTAAGAGGGAGGGAGTATGGAAAGAGAGAAAAACATGGAATAAAAGAGGAGGAAGGGAGGGAGGGTCATATTTAAGTGGCACTGTTTCACAGTACACAGTGGTGAGAAGCTTTGGGGACATATCTGGGTAAAAACTAAGGCAGAATCATCTGTGGGGAGACAGGGTCTCTTTATGAATATGTTACTCAATCTCATCTTGGGCCCGAGCCTCCCTGTGCCCGCATTCTACCCTTTTTACCCCACAGCCGCAGCCATTTTTATACACTACATGATCAAAAGTATGTGCTTAACTTCTGGGCCACATCCTGACTGATGGCAGCCCATTCTTGCTTAATCAATGATTGGAGTTTGTCAGAATTTGTGGTTCGGGGAACAAACATCGATATTTTGGGTCCATGGCCAGGAAACTCCCCAGACCTTAATCCCATTGAGAACTTGTGGTCAATCCTCAAGAGGCGGGTTGCAGAGGTCTTGGGCGGATGAGGTCGAGGTCAGGGCTCTGTGCAGGCCAGTCAAGTTTTTCCACACAACCTCGACAAACCATTTCTGTATGGACCTCGCTTTGTGCAGAGGAGCATTGTCATGCTGGAACAGGAAAGGGCCTCCCCCAAACTGTTACCACAAAGTTGGAAGCACAGAATGGTTTAGAATGTCATTGTATGCTGTAGCGTTAAGATTTCCCTTCACTGGAACTAAAGGGCCTAGCCCGAACCATGAAAAACAGCCCCAGACCATTATTCCTCCTCCACCAAACTTTACAGGTGGCACTATGCATTAGGGTAGGTAGCGGTCTCCTGGCACCCGTCAAACCCAGATTCGGCCGTCGGGCTGGCAGATGGTGAACAGTGATTTCTCACTCCAGAGAACATGTTTCCACAGTCCAATGTTGGCGAGCTTTATACCACTCCAGCTGACGCTTGGCATTGCGCATGGTGATTTTAGGCTTATGTGTGGCTGCTTGGCCATGGAAACCCATTTCATGAAGCTCCCAACAAACAGTTATTGTGCTAATGTTGCTTCCAGCGGCAATTAGGAACTCGATAGTGAGTGTTGCCACCGAGAACCTGAGAGAGGATTTTTACACGCTTCAGCACTTGGCGGTCCCGTTCTGTGAGGTTGTGTGGCCTACACGGCTGAGCCATTGTTGCTCCTAGACATTTCCACTTCACAATAACAGCACTTACAGTTGACCGGGGAAGAAATCTGACTAACTGACTTGTTGGAAAGGTGGCATCAGATGACGGTACCACGTTGAAAGTCACCAAGCTCTTCAGTACGACCATTCTACGGCCAATGTTTGTCTATGGAGATTGCATGGCTGTGTGCTCAATGTTATACACCGGTCAGTAATGGGTGTGGCTGAAATAGAATCCACTATTTTGAAGGGGTGTCCACATACTGCTATATACACTGCTCCAAAAAATAAAGGGAACACTTAAACAACACAATGTAACTACAAGTCAATCACACTTCTGTGAAATCAAATTGTCCACTTAGGAAGCAACACTGATTGACAATAAATTTCACATGCTGTTGTGCAAATGGAATAGACAAAAGGTGGAAATTATAGGCAATTAGTAAGACACCCCCAAAAAAAGAATGGTTCTGCAGGTGGTGACCACAGACCACTTCTCAGTTCCTATGCTTCCTGGCTGATGTTTTGGTCACTTTTGAATGCTGGCGGTGCTTTCACTCTAGTGGTAGCATGAGACGGAGTCTACAACCCACACAAGTGGCTCAGGTAGTGCAGCTCATCCAGGATGGCACATCAATGCGAGCTGTGGCAAAAAGGTTTGCTGTGTCCGTCAGCGTAGTGTCCAGAGCATGGAGGCGCTACCAGGAGACAGGCCAGTACATCAGGAGACGTGGAGGAGGCCGTAGGAGGGCAACAACCCAGCAGCAGGACCGCTACCTCCGCCTTTGTGCAAGGAGGTGCACTGCCAGAGCCCTGCAAAATGACCTCCAGCAGGCCACAAATGTGCATGTGTCTGCTCAAACGGTCAGAAACAGACTCCTTGAGGGTGGTATGAGGGCCCGACGTCCACAGGTGGGGGTTGTGCTTACAGCCCAACACCGTGCAGGACGTTTGGCATTTGCCAGAGAACACCAAGATTGGCAAATTCGCCACTGGCGCCCTGTGCTCTTCACAGATGAAAGCAGGTTCACACTGAGCACATGAGCACATGTGACAGACGTGACAGAGTCTGGGGACGCCGTGGAGAACGTTCTCCTGCCTGCAACATCGTCCAGCATGACCGGTTTGGCGGTGGGTCAGTCATGGTGTGGGGTGGCATTTCTTTGTGGTGTGGGGTGGCACCTCTGGCGAGCACATTCCTCCATGTGCTCGCCAGAGGTAGCCTGACTGCCATTAGGTACCGAGATGAGATCCTCAGAGCCCTTGTGAGACCATATGCTGACACATGCACATTTGTGGCCTGCTGGAGGTCATTTTGCAAGGCTCTGGCAGTGCTCCTCCTTGCACAAAGGCGGAGGTAGCGGTCCTGCTGCTGTGTTGTTGCCCTCCTACGGCCTCCTCCACGTCTCCTGATGTACTGGCCTGTCTCCTGGTAGCGCCTCCATGCTCTGGACACTACGCTGACAGACACAGCAAACCTTTTTGCCACAGCTCGCATTGATGTGCCATCCTGGATGAGCTGCACTACCTGAGCCACTTGTGTGGATTGTAGACTCCGTCTCATGCTACCACTAGAGTGAAAGCACCGCCAGCATTCAAAAGTGACCAAAACATCAGCCAGGAAGCATAGGAACTGAGAAGTGGTCTGTGGTCACCACCTGCAGAACCATTCCTTTTTTGGGGGTGTCTTACTAATTGCCTATAATTTCCACCTTTTGTCTATTCCATTTGCACAACAGCATGTGAAATTTATTGTCAATCAGTGTTGCTTCCTAAGTGGACAGTTTGATTTCACAGAAGTGTGATTGACTTGGAGTTACATTGTGTTATTTAAGTGTTCCCTTTATTTTTTTGAGCAGTGTATATAGTGTAGATATTCTCTCTTTCTCCTCCTCATCTTTCTTTGGTCTCAGTAACTTCCTTTCTTCCTTTCTGGCTGGTGGGATTACATGGGATAGACTAAATAAAGGGATGGGGATGCTCTGTTGTTGGCCTAAAGATATGCAGGAAACATAGACCAATATGTTGATTGAATCTGGTCCTCCGTGACGGTCTAAATTGTAATTCTAGTTGTCTTCACCTCTCTCGCGCTCTCTCTCTCCTAATGAGGCGTAGACATCATTACAAAGTTGTCTGTTCTCATCAGACCTAGCAGACCAAGACAGGCAGACTCATGTATAATCTGTAAAACTCATAACATGTTATATCAAGCTGGTCCCATCAAAACCTGGAATACTAGCAAATAGTTACAACTACTGAGTTATCTTGGTCATCTAAAGGCCGATGAAAGGTTCCTCGTCTATGACTGATACGATTCTGTTTGACTATGTATAGCCTATCTGCACCTCAATGGACTTCCATCTCTCAGTCATTGATATTGTGGTATTTCAAAAGACTAATGCCACATCACATGTCGATGACATACAGTATGTCTCACGTGTTTCCAAAACAGTGAAAAAGAGTTCTGTGGACTTCCGCACCCAAACAGTATTGATAAACCCTTAGAGCTTACTGAAGCAGACACAGTGGATGGTATTGTCTGAAAACCACAGGTTTATTTAACTGACATCTGCTAAACGATAAACACTGAGTGTGTCCTAAATGGTACCCTATTCCCTATACACTACTTTTGAGCAGAGCCCTATTGGCAGTGCACTATATAGGGATTAAGGTGCCAATCTGGATGCAGTGATTTCTTCAGTCAGTATTGGCGTGTTCAGGTCCACTGGTTCTCATGACATTATATTCCTCCTTTTCAATGACCTTCTCATATAGACTTGTCTCTGTTTTTTCCACCTGTGAAAAGTCAGAGGAGCTGAAAATGTCACATTTCCCATTGGCGGAACAAATGACTTTGCATGTGCGGGAAGGAGGGAGGGTTATTGTTGGTCAAGCAGATTGTAATTGGGGAACGACCGGCCTTGGGAGTTGAACCGGCTAGGTAAAGAGATTTGCAGGAGAGGAGATTGAAATGTATAAATGCCAGTCTCAGCATCAGCCAGAGAGAGATATTATATAAATACTATATGTACCACACTCCTAGGCCCAAGGTAGCCCTACAGTTCAGTAATATCTCAGCCACACAGAGATGACTACAGTGCATTGGGAAAGTATTCAGATCTCTTACTTTTCCCACATTTCGCTAGGTTACAGCCTTATTCTAAAATGGATTGAATCCTAAATCATTCTACACACAATATTTTATTTTTTATTTAACCTTTATTTAACTAGGCAAGTCAGTTAAGAACAAATTCTTATTTACAATGGCAGCCTACCCCATACCCCATAATGACAAAGCAAAAAAACATGTTAAGGATTATAATAAACACCGCTTTGATGTCATACAAGCCAAACCCAAATGTGCACTTCACATTTCCATATAAAAAAACTAATGTACAGTGTCAACGTTTATGATCACCATGTTTGAGGTACAGTTACAAGACGGCATGACAACATACCCTTGGTTGTTCTGAACAGAATGCGTGTCTGTTGTGAAGAAAATTCACCACGGCACACACATCTGAATGCACTCATGACCCCTATGCGCACCAAAATGATGATCCATTTCCCTGAATTGCATTGTGAAAGCCTTACACTGTTGTCCTATATTATAACTTAGCAAGTCACGTCGACAATAGAACAGGTTTTCAAATGATGACCATCTGACCCAGATTGCAATTTATAATGGACCATTTTTGGATTGCGTAAACAACAGCAGTAATTATGTGATGGTGGGGATGCAGGGCTGTGTTCCAAACAAAGCAACCACAAGTGTGCTGCTCTAGTTCCTCAACTACACAGCCAGGAGAGAAAAAAAGCACCTTACAGTTGAAGACTCTCTTTGAGTCATAAAAGTGCATTGAAATTACTTTGGAATTATGCACATTGGAGAGGTGTGTGGCCACTTGGAGACACCGGTTAGTCCTCTCAAACAAACCCTTGTCATTTTTTATGTTGCACTTACCCCACATTCTCCAGAAATAGTCTTATGTTACTGAATGTATGCATAGTATTTTCAGATTTCGATAGTACAGTAAATGTAAAATCAAATCAACAGTGTAACGTTTGGATTCAGTCTTGTGTCAGGTGAACTGTGTTCTCACCTTTAGTCTAATAATGTTCCCATAATCTCCAAACGGTTCCCTTTCAATTACTGTCATGGTTATATTTCTTCTGTAAGAATTATGTCAATTTCGCCCTATTCGTATAGGTCAATTCTCACAAGTGTAAAGGGTTAAGGGCTAATGCAATAATTTTCCAACTTAACATGGAAATCCAATAGTTCATTGTATTGATCGCTATCTGTCACTAATTAGGAGAGCAGTGTGACACAGAGAAATAGATGATGACATAATGCCTTTAAAAGATTCAGAGAGGAGTAAGTCTGATCAATCATCGGGTTGTGGCTCTACAGGGCATCCCAAATGGCATCATATTCCCTAGGAAGTGAACTACTTTTGATCTCAGAAGGCAGGGCTCTCCAACCCTGTTGCTGGAGACCTCCTGTCCTGGAGGTTTCAGCAAAAGCTTGAGCTTATTAACCACAGACTGTGGTTCTGTGTATCTGCTATGAAAAAAGGTATCATGGGCTTCATCACACAGACTCATTGAAGATAGAGATGTGCCCTGAGAGTCAGGAAACAAGGGGGTGAGTGTTTTAATAAATACATTAAACATAATACAAAACAAGAAACACGAACAACGCACAGACAGGAAACAGAAACAATGATGCCTGGGGAAGGAACGAAAGAGAATTACATATATAGGGCAGGCAATCAAGGAAGTAGTGGAGTCCAGGTGAGTGAAGACGTGCAGGTGTGTGTAACAATGGTGACAGGTGTGCGCAATAACGAGCAGTCTGGTGACCTAGAGGCTGGAGAGCGAGCACAGGTGACAGTTAGCAATTTCATGTGTATCAACTCCTGAGCCGTTCTAGACACACAGCACAGTGGACTAGCAGCAGTGGTGGGAGACATCAAATAACACAACAGCAGTGGAATGGAATCAATGCTGAGGGGTTGAGGTCCAAAAAGACAGGTCACAACTCTCTACTCCACTATAGTTAAAGGATGTTGTTGCCCAGTGTTCAGAACCACCAGAGAGAACAGACAGGTCAGGATGTTGCTGTCTGCTGCCCAGTGTTCAGAACCACCAGAGAGAACAGACAGGTCAGGATGTTGCTGTCTGCTGCCCAGTGTTCAGAACCACCAGAGAGAACAGACAGGTCAGGATGTTGCTGTCTGCTGCCCAGTGTTCAGAACCACCAGAGAGAACAGACAGGTCAGGATGTTGCTGTCTGCTGCCCAGTGTTCAGAACCACCAGAGAGAACAGACAGGTCAGGATGTTGCTGTCTGCTGCCCAGTGTTCAGAACCACCAGAGAGAACAGACAGGTCAGGATGTTGCTGTCTGCTGCCCAGTGTTCAGAACCACCGAAGAAAACAGACAGGTCAGGATGTTGCTGTTTGTGATCTTCTGGACCAAAGGCAGTGTGACATTTTCCCACCTATCTCTAACCCTACCTCTATCTCTAACCCTACCTCTATCTCTAACCCTACCTCTATCCCTAACCCTTCCTCTATCTCTAACCCTACCTCTATCCCTAACCCTAACTCTATCCCTAACCCTACCTCTATCCCTAACCCTACCTCTATCTCTAACCCTACCTCTATCTCTAACCCTACCTCTATCCCTAACCCTTCCTCTATCTCTAACCCTACCTCTATCCCTAACCCTAACTCTATCCCTAACCCTACCTCTATCCCTAACCCTACCTCTATCTCTAACCCTACCTCTATCTCTAACCCTACCTCTATCTCTAACCCTACCTCTATCTCTACCCCTACCTCTATCTCTACCCCTACCTCCAACCCTAACCCTAACCCTACCTCTAACCCTAACCCTACCTCTAACCCTACCTCTATCTCTAACCCTACCTCTATCTCTAACCCTACCTCTAACCCTACCTCTATCTCTATCTCTAACCCTACCTCTACCTCTATCTCTACCCCTACCTCTATCTCTACCCCTACCTCTATCTCTACCCCTACCTCCAACCCTAACCCTACCTCTATCCCTAACCCTATCTCTAACCCTAAATCTATCTCTAACCCTACCTCTATCTCTAACCCTACCTCTATCTTTAACCCTAACTCTATCTCCAACCCTACCTCTATCTCTAACTCTACCTCTATCTCTAAACCTACCTCTATCCCTAACCCTACCTCTATCTCCAACCCTATCTCTAACCCTAACCCTTACCTCTATCTCTAACCCTAAACCTACCTCTATCTCTAACCCTAACCCTACCTCTATCTCTAACCCTAACCCTACCTCTATCTCTAACCCTACCTCTATCTCTATCCCTAACCCTACCTCTATCTCTAACCCTACCTCTATCCCTAACCCTACCTCTATCTCTTTCCCTAACCCTACCTCTATCTCTATCCCTAACCCTACATCTATCTCTATCCCTACCCCTACCTCTAACCCTAACCCTACCTATATCTCTAACCATATCTCTATATCTAACCCTACCTCTATCTCTAACCCTATCTCTAACCCTAACTCTATCTCTAACCCTACCTCTATCTCTATCCCTAATCCTACCTCTATCCCTAACCCTACCTCTATCTCTAACCCTACCTCTATCTCTAACCAAAACCCTACCTCTATCTCTAACCCTACCTCTATCTCTAACCCTACCTCTATCTCTAACCCTACCTCTATCTCTATCCCTAACCCTACCTCTATCTCTACCCCTACCTCCAACCCTAACCCTACCTCTAACCCTAACCCTAACTCTATCTCTAACCCTAACTCTATCTCTAACCCTAACTCTATCTCTAACCCTAACTCTATCTCTAACCCTAACTCTATTTCTAACCCTAACTCTATCTCTAACCCTACCTCCATCTCTATCTCTAACCATACCTCTATCTCTAACCCTACCTCCATCTCTATCCCTAACCCTAACTCTATCTCTAACCCTACCTCTAGCTCTACCCCTACCTCCAACCCTAACCCTACCTCCAACCCTAACCCTACCTCTAACCCTAACCCTACCTCTATCTCTAACCCTACCTCTATCTCTAACCCTACCTCTAACCCTACCTCTATCTCTAACCCTACCTCTATCTCTAACCCTACCTCTATCCCTACCTCCAACCCTAACCCTATCTCTATCTCTAACCTTACCTCTATCTCTAACCCTACCTCTATCTCTAACCCTACCTCTATCTCTAACCCTACCTCTATCTCTAACCCTACCTCTATCTCTAACCCTACCTCTATCCCTAACCCTACCTCTATCCCTAACCCTACCTCTATCCCTAACCCTAACTCTATCTCTAACCCTACCTCTTACCCTACCTCTATCTCTTACCCTACCTCTATCTCTAACCCTACCTCTATCTCTACCCCTACCTCCAACCCTAACCCTACCTCCAACCCTAACCCTACCTCTAACCCTAACCCTACCTCTATCTCTAACCCTAACTCTATCTCTAACCCTAACTCTATCTCTAACCCTAACTCTATCTCTAACCCTAACCCTACCTCTATCTCTAACCCTAACCCTACCTCTATCTCTAACCCTAACCCTACCTCTATCTCTAACCCTACCTCTATCTCTATCCCTAACCCTACCTCTATCTCTAACCCTACCTCTATCCCTAACCCTACCTCTATCTCTATCTCTATCCCTAACCCTACCTCTATCTCTATCCCTAACCCTACATCTATCTCTATCCCTACCCTTACCTCTAACCCTAACCCTACCTATATCTCTAACCATATCTCTATATCTAACCCTACCTCTATCTCTAACCCTAACTCTATCTCTAACCCTACCTCTATCTCTATCCCTAATCCTACCTCTATCCCTAACCCTACCTCTATCTCTAACCCTACCTCTATCTCTAACCATAACCCTACCTCTATCTCTAACCCTAACTCTATCTCTAACTCTATCTCTAACCCTACCTCTATCTCTAACCCTAACTCTATCTCTAACCCTAACTCTACCTCTAACCCTAACTCTATCCCTAACCCACCAGCTGAGGTAACTGTGGCACTTCATAGTGCACTACTTTTGACCAGAGCCCATAGGGAATAGGGTGCCTTCTGGGACACAAACCATGGCACTGCTGGCTCTGTAAAGGGGAAAAGCCAGAAGTAACCCTCTGCCAGCTCCTGCCCACCTCTCCAATCCAGTTCACAGGTTGGGTTCAGAGCAGCTGAGACCCCCTGGGTGAAACCTCCATGCAGGCAGAGAGAGCGGAAAGAGCGGAGAGGATTCAATTAGAAACTCAATGATTTCCTAAACAGATGTAGACCTTACCGTGAAATGCTTACTTACAAGCCCTTAACTAACAATGCAGTTCAAGAAAGAGTTAAGAAAATATTTACCAAATAAACTAAAGTATTTTTTATATATATATATAATTGTAAAAAGTTTGAGAATAAAATTGGATCCATGCCAAATCTTTTCAGTCTCCTGAGGGGGAAAAGGTGTTGTGGTGCCCTGTTCACGGCTGTCTTGGTGTGTTTGGACCATGATAGATTGTTGATGATCTGCACACCAAGGAACTTGAAACTCTCGACCCGCTGCACTGCAGCCCCATCGATGTTCACCACGCTATCATCCAGAAGGCGAGGTCAGTAACGTGCTTCAAAGCTGGGACCGAGAGACTGAAAAACAGCTTCTATCTCAATGCCATCAGACTGTTAAACAGCCATCACTAACATTGAGCGCACTATAAGTAGTAGTGCACTATAAAGGGAATAGGGTGCCATTTTGGATGAACCCTTGAGCTCAGATGCCCATGCTGCCCATACTGTAACTGGCACTGACAGGCGGTTTAAGGAGTGGCACTGGGTGAGGTCAGTCAATCTATTCATTAAAGAGTGGGAAGAAGGGTGGGGTGCTCGAGATCATGCCCAATCTGTTAATTTTCATATTTCTATGTATTTACTTTAACCTTTATTTAACTAGGCAAGCCAGTTAAGAACAAATTCTTATTTACAACGGCGGCCTACACTGGCCAAACATAACTATGACTATATTGCATTAACAAGGCAAATTAAAAATCATAAGTTGAATGACTGTGCATTTATACACAATTACAGAGCTCAATCCCAAACTGTGAGATAAAGACATGCAGAACTAAGGGAGAATGAGAACCGTTTCTGGGTCATTAATCAAGCTATTCTTTAACAACACTAACAACAGCGTTCCTCTATGAGACAACCGTCATCAAGATAACGGCAAACACAATGAAGCTTCCAGAACTCCCTTTGATTCAATGAAAGTGCTGTCAGTAAATTAGGCTGAATGTTCTGCACGAAAGAGGGAGAAAGAGAAATAGAAAGATAGAGTGAGAGAGAGAGACTCAGGACAGCAACACAATTAGACCCAACCAAATCATGAGAAAACAAGAAGATAATTACTTGACACATTGGAAAGAATTTACAGCAAACTAAAATGCTATTTGGCTCTAAACAGAGAGTACAGAGTGGCAGAATACCCGACCAGTGTGACTGACCCAAAATTAGGGAAAGCTTTGACTCTGTAGAGACTGTAGTGAGCATAGCCTTGCTATTGAGAGAGGCCTATTTCACTTGCTTTGGCAATGTAAACATATGTTCCCCATGCCAAAAAGCCCTTACATTGAATTGACAGGAAGAGATTTGGCTGCAGAAGATTAGCTTGTTATGAAATCTAATTTTCAGGCCCCATTCCCTCCAATCCAACTCCTCCTCTCCTGGCTCCTGTCAGCAACAACACAAAGTCTTCTCCTCCAGCAGTAGCAAGCAGCAGCCCCAGTGAAGATGACACAGTTTTAACAGGCCCAGTATA
Organism: Salvelinus fontinalis; assembly: GCF_029448725.1. Classification (NCBI taxonomy): domain Eukaryota; kingdom Metazoa; phylum Chordata; class Actinopteri; order Salmoniformes; family Salmonidae; genus Salvelinus; species Salvelinus fontinalis. The sequence goes on along the minus strand of NC_074665.1, from coordinate 90,104,234 downwards.
GAGAAATGGATCATTGTGTATGATGTACAACACACACAGCAGCGTATAGGAAAGGATTAATACAAAGAGGTTAAATTAAGAGGATGAGAGTGGTGCCCGCGCCCTAATGGTGAATGTGGACAATGTGTTTCACACTCAATCACTTCAGACACTTAAGGCAAAAATACTGCTGCAGCATTTCTATATTTATAGATTTTCACATAAAAAAACAGACGATCGACCACAGCTCATATCTGCCATTCCTGGCATCCCAGCCCAGATATCAGGTAAGGCTGGAGTGATTCTTAGTGGGTCTTGACCTGGCATCCCAGCCCAGCTATTAGGTAAGGCTGGAGTGATTATTAGTGGGCCTTGACCTGGCATCCCAGCCCAGCTATTAGGTAAGGCTGGAGTGATTCTTAGTGGGTCTTGACCTGGCATCCCAGCCCAGCTATTAGGTAAGGCTGGAGTGATTATTAGTGGGCCTTGACCTGGCATCCCAGCCCAGCTATTAGGTAAGGCTGGAGTGATTATTAGTGGGCCTTGACCTGGGAGGGCTGTGGTTGATCATTTATGGATTTTGTTGACCGGCATCAGTGATCATTGACGTAAGCATCCCACCACAGTTACCATCATGTAACTGGCTGTTTTGAATTTCCTCACACGACATTCCAACACGAATGAGTGACATTGGGTTGTTGGTTAATCAGACAGCACCAAAGCTTGGCCTATTGGAGTTCTGCTGTGGGGGTTTTGCATGTACCTGTGAGCTTCTTGGCGGCCTGCAGCCGGACGCTGATGGTTTGGTGTGTGAGCAGCGGGGAGGAGGGCAGGGAGCGTGACACGCCCTCCATGATGCGGATGTGCTGCATGCCGTCAGTCATAGACAGAGGTGGCAGGGCATAGTCACCCTCAAAGGCACAGTCACTGTCTATACCGCCACCTGCAGGAGGAAGCAGAACCGTCAGCATAATAATAATGTATTCTACGCATATATTTCATGATTTACAACACTTATGTGAGTATAGTTATGGATAGTCATGGATGTTTAAGAACAGTTATTAGTGCCTTTGTTGTGCATTGTATTACATTCTGCATAACGTATAAGGCATTATACATGTGCTTCTAGTGGCATTGTGAACAGGGTATCAATATGAAGTACTTTCTTCACTACATGTATGATTTCTTACAGTGTTCAGTGTAAATTAAAATGAATGCGGAACCAAGAGCCATGGAGTGACCCATGTTGTGATGTTGCTGTGGTATTGACTGGGATCTGCCTGGCCTGACCCACTAAAGACCACAGCTCTGAAGGCAGACATGACACGATGCCTCCCTGTTTCTCGCAATAACAATATACCAGAAAGCCGACATCTCTCTCTCTCATATATTGAACAACGTTACAAATGCAACTTACAAAGTGTTGGTCCCATGTTTCATGAGCTGAAATAAAATATCCCAGAAATGTTCCATACGCACAAAAAGCTTATTTACAACAGCATTTATCCTTTGCCAAGATAATTCATCCACCTGATTGAACAGCATGAACATTATACAGGTTCATCTTGTGCTGGGGACAATAAAAGGCCACTCGAAAATGTGCAGTTTTGTCACGCAACACAATGCAACAGATGTCTCAAGTTTGGAAGGAGCGTGCAATTGGACTACTAACTGCATGATTATCCACCAGAGCTGTTGCCAGATAATTTAGTGTTCATTTCTCTACCATTAGCCACCTCCAACGTTGTTTTATAGAATTTGGTGATAAGTCCAACTGGCCTCACAGCCGCAGACCACGTGGAAACACGCCAGTCCAGGACCTCCACATCCGGCTTCTTCACCTGCGGGATCGTCTGAAACCAGCCACCCAGACAGCTGATGAAACTGTGGGTTTGCAAAACCGAATAATTTCTTAACAAACTTTCAGAAACCGTCTCAGGGAAGCTCACCATGGTCTTGACTTGACTACAGTTTGGCGTCGTAACCTACTTCAGTGGGCAAATGCTAAACTTCAATGGCCACTGGCACGCTGGAGAAGTGTGGGTGAGCAGTTTGCTGATGTCAACATTGAGAACAGAGTGCCCCATGGTGGTGGTGGGGTTATGGTATGGGCAGGCATAAGCTACGTACAATGAACACAAATGCCTTTAATCAATGACAATTTGAATGCACAGAGATACTGTGATGAGATCCTGAGGCCCATTGTCGTGCCATTCATCTGCCTCCATCACCGCATGTTTCAGAATGATAATCCATGGCCCCATGTCGCAAGGATCTGTACACAATTCCTGGAAGCTGAAACCGTCCCTGTTCTTCCATGGCCTGCATACTCACCAGACATGCCACTCATTGACCGTGTTTGGGAAGCACTGGATCGACATGTACGACAGTGTGTTCCAGCTCTCGCCAATATCCGCTATCGATAAGAGACATTACTGTGCAGTTGTATTCATCGACCTGGCCAAGGCTTTCGACTCTGTCAATCACCACATTCTTATCGGCAGACTCAACAGCCTTGGTTTCTCAAATGGCCGCCTTGCCTGATTCACCAACTACTTATCTGATAGAGTTCAGTGTGTCAAATCGGAGGGCCTGTTGTTCAGACCTCTGGCAGTCTCTAAGGGGGTGCCACAGGGCTCAATTCTCGGGCCGACTCTCTTGTTTGTATACATCAATGATGTCGCTCTTGCTGCTGGTGATTCTCTGATCCACCTCTACGCAGACGACACCATTCTTTAGACACTTTGTTAACTAACCTCCAGATGAGCTTCAATGCCATACAACTCTCCTTCCGTGGCCTCCAACTGCTCTTAAATGCAAGTAAAACTAAATGCATGATCTTCAACCGAGCGCTGCCCGCACCTGCCCGCCCGTCCAGCATCACTACTCTGGACGGCTCTGACTTAGAATATGTGGACAACTACAAATACCTAGGTGTCTCTCTAGACTGTAAACTCTCCTTCCAGACTCACAAAAAGCATCTCAAATCCAAAATTAAATCTAGAATCGGCTTCCTATTTCGTAACAAAGCACCCTTCACTCATGCTGCCAAACATACCCTTGTAAAACTGACCATCCTACCGATCCTCGACTTCGGCGATGTCATCTACAAAATAGCCTCCAACATTCTACTCAACAAACTGGATGCAGTCTATCACAGTGCCATCCGTTTTGTCACCAAAGCCCCATATACTACCCACCATTGCGACCTGTACGCTCTCGTTGGCTGGCCCCCGCTTCATACTCATCGCCAAACCCACTGGCTCCAGATCATCTACAAGTCTCTGCTAGGTAAAGCCCCGCCTTATCTCAGCTCACTGGTCACCATAGAAGCACCCACTCCAGCAGGTATATCTCACTGGTCACCCCCAAAGCCAATTCTTCCTTTGGCCGTCTTTCCTTACAGTTCTCTGCCGCCAATGACTGGAACGAACTGCAAAACTCACTGAAGTTGGAGACTCATATCTCCCTCACTAGCTTTAAGCACCAGCTGTCAGAGCAGCTCACAGATCACTGCACCTGTACATAGCCCATCTGTAAATAGCCCATCTAACTACCTCATCCCCATACTCTGCACATCTATCACTCCAGTGTTTAATTGCTATATTGTAATTATTTCGCCACTATGGCCTATTTATTGCCTTATCTCCCTTATCCTACCTCATTTGCACACACTGTATATAGACTTTTTCTATTGTATTATTGCCTGTATGTTTGTTTATTCCAAGTGTAACTCTGTGTTGTTGTTTGTGTCACACTGCTTTCCTTTATCTTGGCCAGGTCGCAGTTTTAAATGAGAACTTGTTCTCAGCTACCCTACCTGTTTAAATAAAGGTGAAATAAAAAAATAAAAATATCCAGCAACTTCACACAGCTATTGAACAGGAATGGGACAACATTCCACAGGGCACAATCAACAGCCTGATCAACTCTATGGAAAGGAGATGTGTCGCTCTGCATGAGGCAACTTGTGGTAACACCAGATACTGACTGGTTTTCTGATCCACACCCCTACCTATCTGTGACCAGCAGATTCATATCTGTATTACCAGTCATGTGAAATACATAGATTATGGCCTAATGAATTTATTTCAATTGACTGATTTCCTCATATGGACTGTAACTCAGTAAAATCTTTGAAATTGTTGAATATTGCGTTTATATTTTTGTTCAATGTATAACAGGGGTGCCCAACCAATCAATTGCGTTCTACTGGTTGATCGCGGAGTGCTTTCCAGTCGATCGTGAGATGATTATACATCTACCAAAATTCAGCCACACAAATCAATGCCTATAATCTCTTTCTGTTTTAATGTTCAACAGTCATCCATTCACAGCAATGTCTGAAAAGAGATGTGATTTACAGAAAATATGACCAGTCCCTTCTCACTTATTGACATATGACTAGTTAGCACGGTCAGATGTCGCCCGCCAACTCCAAGTCAAGGTCACGGTGATGCCAAGCATGTAGCTAGCTAGCTAACTTTGTAGCCAGATTCGTTCTTAAATTGTGTGGTCGAAAGCAGCAATAATGAGTGAAGGGAAGAACACTAAAAATATATATATATATAATTTCCAAATAGGAGGATTATTTTTTCATCATGTCAAACTCAAAATGTGTGTGTCTCATCTGCCATAATAGCACTGCTATCCCAAATAAAGGCAACATAGAATGACATTTTAATACCACAAACAAAACCCAGGAAAGAGATTTTCCAGCAAAAACTGAATTACGAAGAAGAAAGGTACAAGAACTAAAAAATCTACTGGGAACGTAGCAGTCAATTTTCACAAGGCCTGTGACCAAAGGGAAGGCGGCAACCATAGCATCTAATCGTGTGAGTCGCGTTCTTGCTAAGCATATAAAGTAATTCAAAGATGGGGAGATGATTAAGGGAGCATTTATTGAGGCTGCAGACTCGCTGTTTGGGGATTTAAAGAATAAGACTGAAATTATGGCTGCCAATAATGACATTCAGTTGTCCAGAAATACGGTGACAAGAAGAAGTGAGGGAATAGAGGAGAACCTCGGGGATCAACTGAAGAAGGATGTTGACAACTGCGAGTGTTATTTCCTTGTGATGGATGAATCAGATTTAGTTGGGTAACATAGATAAATAAGATGTTTTATCTATATAATATGCTATGTGAGATACTTGTCATTAGAATGTATCGCTTTGGACTATACTGTTGGCAGTTGCACTTTTCCCTTCTCAGCTAGGGCTCAGTCACTTGGGGCCCAGAGAGGGGAGAGGTCAGAATGGAACATTGTCTTCATATGTGAATGTATCTGTTAAACCATGTGAAGGGATGGCGTGATTAAGGGGGAACCAATTATCTCTTTGCTCCACAATGTCTGTGCGCAAGTCACTCCCCTCAGTGAGCTTATCCAGGAGTGTGGAGAAGAGGGGGTTTACTTGAGATAGGAGTATATAAGAGTTGACAATTGAGTTATGCCTTGGATGAGGTAATGTTTTGGTACTATGAAGTACCAGGAACGAGATTAGAACCTCGTTTTAGAGACCAAACAGAGCGATAATTTATAGCTAATGCTATCTGGCTATGGGATACTAATTTCTCAAGTAAAAGGCCCTTTGTGAAGTTTTTCTAAGATCTGTGGTTCGTCATGTAAGTTGAGAGGGGTGTATCTTTTCTATAAAAGATCTCAGTTGCCATTATGTTGGGACTCTCAACAATTCATTATAGATAGTGAATTGTTGAAAGTCACAGGGCTATGGTAAAGCTCATATTATTATTAAAGATGAAATTTAAGTATTACTCTGACTGGTGTGTGGTTTGTAACTCTCCTCAATTGGTAATACAGGAAATTGCCACGACACCCTCTAGTTTGTCGAGTCCACAGATATGGTAGATGTGGCACAGTTATGCATTTTCATCGGAATGGTATTTGACAACATGAGTACAAAGGAGGAACTACTCGCCATTTTGCCACTGAAAGGTCATAGAAGAGGCAAATATATTTTTCAAGCATTTATGGAGTTTGCTAACAAATTCTAACTGCCCTTTTGTAAGCTTGTCTCCATCACTACCGATGGGGCACACGCTATGGTAGGTGGCAGTGGTTTCGTTGCATTGTGCAAACAAGAGGATTCTTTCCCGGACCTTCTTAGTTATCACTGCGTAATTCATCAGCAAGTTTTGTGCGGGAAGATGTTAAACATGAAAGAGGTGATGGCTGTTGCGATGAAGATTGTTTGTTCTATTCGAGCAAGAAGCCTACATTGGAGGCTATTTCGCACTCACTTAGAAGAGACTGAAGCGGAGCACACAGACCTGCTGCTGCACATGGATGTGCGGTGGCTGAGCCGAGGTACATTTTTAGGGAGATTCAGTGAGTAGTTGCCTGAAATCAAGGAGTTTCTCAAGGTCTCTAAACATGCAGAACATGCACAGCGAGGACACACAGTGGCTCCTGCTTTTCTCACTGACCTAACTTACATGCTTAATGAACTGAATGTAGAGCTGCAAGTAAAAAAGGCAAACACGTAATCAACATGATCAGCTCTGTGAACACTTTTAAATGCAAACTACAACTGCTCGCAAGAAAACCGCAACGTAAGGACCTGCACTTCTTTCAACACATGCATTCAGAAATTGACAGTGCACGTTACGTGGAGCAAGTCCAGAGCATCTTATCTGAGTTTAACAGTCGTTTCACTGACTTCGCATCACTTGAGCCTATTGCCACATATGTGCTTTTCGTTTGGCACAGACATAAATGTGGAAGTCTTTGCCTCCAAAATGGGATCACCTTTTCAGTTGGACACAACTATAGGAGAAACTGAAATTCTCACCCTTCAAAATGACATTCAGCTGAAATCGAGAGCAACCACAGGGACGAAGGAAGAGTTCTGGGAGCTACTCCTAGAGGATCCCAATATAAGAAGATCTCTCAACTTATCAGCCCTTTTTGGATCAACCTACCTGTGTGAGTCTGCATTTTGTCACATGAAAATAATAAAGTCCAAGTACAGCTCTACAGTCATGGCCAAAAGTTTTGAGAATGACACAAATATTAATTTCCACAAAGTTTGCTGCTTCAGTGTCTTTAGATATTTTTGTCAGATGTTACTATGGAATACTGAAGTATAATTACAAGCATTTCATAAGTGTCAAAGGCTTTTATTGGCAATTACATGAAGTTGATGCAAAGAGTCAATATTTGCAGTGTTTAACCTTCTTTTTCAAGACCTCTGCAATCCGCCCTGGCATGCTGTCAATTAACTTCTGGGCCACATCCTGACTGATGGCAGCCCATTCTTGCATAATCAATGCTTGGAGTTTGTCAGAATTTGTGGGGTTTTGTTTGTCCACCCACCTCTTGAGGATTGACCACAAGTTCTCAATGGGATTAAGGTCTGGGGAGTTCCCTGGGCATAGACTCAAAATATTAATATTTTGTTTCGCCGAGCCACTTAGTTATCACTTTTGCCTAATGGCAAAGTGCTTCATCATGCTGGAAAATGCATTGTTCGTCACCAAACTGTTCCTGGATGGTTGGGAGAAATTGCTCTTGGAGGATGTATTGGTACCATTCTTTATTCATGGCTGCGTTCTTAGTCAAAATTGTGAGTGAGCCCACTCCCTTAGCTGAGAAGCAACCCCACACATGAATGGTCTCAGGATGCTTTACTGTTGGCATGACATAGGACTGATGGTAGCGCTTACCTTGTCTTCTCCGGACAAGCTTTTTTCCGGATGCCCCAAACAATCGGAAAGGAGATTCATCAGAGAAAATGACTTTACCCCAGTCCTCAGTAGTCCAATCCCTGTACCTTTTGCAGAATATCAGTCTGTCCCTGATGTTTTTTCTGGAGAGAAGTGGCTTCTTTGCTGCCCTTCTTGACACCGGCCATCCTCCAAAAGTCTTTGCCTCACTGTGCGTGCAGATGCACTCACACCTCCCTGCTGCCATTCCTGAGCAAGCGCTGTACTGGTGGTGCCCCCATCCCGCAGCTGAATCAACTTTAGGAGACGGTCCTGGCACTTTCTGGACTTTCTTGGGCGCCCTGAAGCCTTCTTCACAACAATTGAACCGCTCTCCTTGAAGTTCTTGATGATCTGATAAATGTTTGATTTAGGTGCAATCTTACTGGCAGCAATATCCTTGCCTGTGAAGCCCTTTTTGTGCAAAACAATGATGACGGCACGTGTTTCCTTGCAGGTAACCATGGTTGACCGAGGAAGAACAATGATTCCAAACACCACCCTCCTTTTGAAGCTTCCAGTCTGTTATTCGAACTCAATCAGCATGACCGAGTGATCTCCAGCCTTGTCCTCGTCAACACTCACACCTGTGTTAACGAGAGAATCACTGACATGATGTCAGCTGGTCCTTTTGTGGCAGTGCTGAAATGCAGTGGAAATGTTTTTGGGGGATTCAGTTCATTTGCATGGCAAAGAGGGACTTTGCAATTAATTGCAATTCATCTGATCACTCTTCATAACATTCTGGAGTATATGCAAATTGCCATCATACAAACTGAGGCAGCAGACTTTGTGAAAATTAATATTTGTGTCATTCTCAAAACGTTTCTGCCACGACTGTACTATGACTGATGACCACCTTTGTGGCCTGCATGAGACGCTGCTACAGCTCTGACTATGAAAAACTACTTGGCTCCACCCAATGCCAAAAGTCCCACTAAGGTAGGAAATGAAATTAGTTACACTTATTTGTGGAAAACATGTTATTGGTCCACATTATATTTGGGTATCAAATAGGTATCATAACGGCAGGTCCATACTCAGTGGTGTGTTGCATTTCATTCATTTTGTTTGTTGGTTTAGAATTAGAGACTGGTAGATCTCATCAGGCTGGCAAATGAAAAAGCAGATCTCACGTCAAAGAAGGTTGGACTGGTGTATAACATCAAAGATACAGTATGTAGCTAGAATAGAGATCAACCATTATCCAAAGACAACCAAACCATAAGGGAGCTCAATTCCTGAAAGAACACAGGAGCAATCACTAAACCACAGCAACACCTCCCTCCAAATATCACAAGTTCTGTTTGCCAATTTTCTTAACATTTTTAATTCTCACATTTCCTAGCACACTAACACTTCTGTATAACACTCTGTTCAGCCATTTTGTCTGTCAATACAGAACCACATCCAAGCCCAGCCCAGACGGCCCTGTCCCACTGGACAGACAGAGCTGTGAAGCCAACTGGCCAACACCTTCATGTAAAATCAGATAGCATTGCAGATACCAGAGACCAGGAGCCATTAACATACACTCCCCAGTAGTCCCCATAGAGTGCTGTGTGTGTGTGTGTGTGATATAGACAGAGACAGTCAGGGACTGCTTACACTATCACACTGTCACACACACACACACACACACACCACACAAACACACACACACACACACGTCTGACACCGTACCCCCTGGCTCTGTGGTTTCAGCTCTGCCTGAGAGACTCCATCCATGTACTGTAGCAGCAGCAGCAGTGGCCACATCCCTCAGTCAGTCTGTCTGTCTGCATGGAGGGTGTGAATGAAGACCAGAGTGAAATTCAAGAGAAGCTGCCTGGAAGGGAACCCTTTTGCTCTTTTCTCTCCTCAACAGCTTTACATGTCTGAGAGCCAAGAGAAGTTTGGTGTGAGCCAATGGTCTGGGGGAGGCTACATAGCTACATTTGCGTGGCAAGTGGCTTACCTCTCAAAAAGCTGCCAAACAAAAGGGTAGGGTGTATTTGAATGCTATGTGTTGAACTGTTGAGACAGACAGGTATTTTTAAAGAGTGTAAGAGCTCCTTCACAGAACAAAACACTCACAGACGCAAACACACAAACACACACCCCCTCATAGAGGTATTCAGATCAAAACATAGGTAAAAAAAGAGCAGGGACACCTATGGGAAAATGGCAATGCCTAAATGAGTCCTATGGAAGCAGAACTCCATAACTGTAGTCTATAACATTTGCAAGATGGCGCTGACAGAGATAGTCGCCTCGCTTCAATTTTTTATGTATTATTTCTTACATTGTTAGCTCAGAAAATCTCAAGTGTTATTACAAAGAGCCGGGAAGAGCTATTGGATATAAGAGCGATGTCAACTTACCAACATTACGACCAGGAATACGACTTTCCCGAAGCGGATCTTTATTTCGTACCTCCACCCTGGACATTGGATCTAATCCCAGAGGCCGACACAAAACAACGGCGTTGCCCAGGAGAGGCAGACGGAGCTGCCTCCTGGTCAGACTAAGAAGGCGAGCACCCCACCCACTGCTTCCAAGCATATTAGTCGCCAATATTCTTTAAAAGTGCCTTCCTCACCATCTTAAATAAGCATGGCCCATTCAAAAAATGTAGAAATAGGAATAGATATAGCCCTTGGTTCACTCCAGACCTGTCTGCCCTTGACCAGCACAAAAACATCCTGTGGCGTTCTGCATTAGCATCGAATAGCCCCCGTGAAATGCAACTTTTCAGGGAAGTTAGGAACAAATATACACAGTCAATTAGGAAAGCTAAGGCTAGCTTTTTCAAACAGAAATTTGCATCCTGTAGTACTAACTCAAAAATTTTCTGGGACACTGTAAAGTCCATGGAGAATAAGAGCACCTCCTCCCAGCTGCCCACTGCTCTGAGGCTAGGAAACACTGTCACCACCGATAAATCCACTATAATTGAGAATTTCAATAAGCATTTCTCTATGGCTGGCCATGCTTTCCACCTGGCTACCCCTACCCCGGTCAACTGCCCGACATCCTCCACAACAACCCGCCAAAGCCCCCACCATTTCTCCTTCACCCAAATCCAGATAGCTGATGTTCTGAAAGAGCTGCAAAATCTGGACCCTTACAAATCAGCCGAGCTAGACAATCTGGAGCCTTTCTTTCTAAAATGATCTGCCGAAATTGTTGCCACCCCTGTTACTAGCCTGTTCAAACTCTCTTTCGTATCGTCTGAGATTCCCAAAGATTGGAAAGCTACAGCGGTCATCCCCCTCTTCAAAGGGGATGACACTCTAGACCCAAACTGCTACAGACCTATATCTATCCTACCCTGTCTTTCTAAGGTCTTCAAAAGCCAAGTTAACAAACAGATCACCCACCATTTCGAATCCCACCGTACCTTCTCCGCTATGCAATCTGGTTTCAGAGCTGGTCATGGGTGCACCTCAGCCACGCTCAAGGTCCTAAACGACATCATAGCCGCCATCGATAAGAAACATTACTGTACAGCCGTATTCATCGACCTGGCCAAGGCTTTCGACTCTGTCAATCACCACATTCTTATTGGCAGATTCGACAGCCTTGGTTTCTCAAATGACTGCCTCGCCCGGTTCACCAACTACTTATCTGATAGAGTTCAGTGTGTCAAATCGGAGTGCCTGTTGTCCGGACCTCTGGCAGTCTTTATGGGGGTGCCACAGGGATCAATTCTCAGGCCGACTCTCTTCTCTGTATACATCAATGATGTCGCTCTTGCTGCTGGTGATTCTCTGATCCACCTCTACGCAGACGACACCATTCTGTATACATCTGGCCCTTCTTTGGACACTGTGTTAACTGACCTCCAGACGAACTTCAATGCTATACAACTCTCCTTCCGTGGCCTCCCACTGCTCTTAAATGCAAGTAAAACTAAATGCATGCTTTTCAACCGATCACTGCCCGCACCTGCTTGCCCGTCCAGCATCACTACTCTGGACGGCTCTGACTTAGAATACGTGGTCACCTACAAATACCTAGGTGTCTGGTTAGACTGTAAACTCTCCTTCCAGGCTCACATTAAGCATCTCCAATCCAAAATTAAATCTAGAATCGGTGTCCTATATCGCAACAAAGCATCCTTCACTCATGCTGCCAAACATACCCCGTAAAACTGATCATCCTACCGATCCTCGACTTCGGTGATGTCATCTATAAAATATCCTCCAACACTCTACTCAACAAACTGGATGCAGTCTATCACAGTGCCATCCGTTTGGTGGCCAAAGCCCCATACACTACCCACCATTGCGACCTGTACGCTCTTGTTGGTTGGCCCTCGCTTCATACTCGTCGCCAAACCCACTGGCTACAGATTATCTACAAGTATCTGCTAGGTAAAGCCCCACCTTATCTCAGCTCACTGGTCACCATAGCAGCACCCACTCGTAGCACGCGCTCCAGCAGGTGTATCTCACTGGTCACCCCCAAAGCCAATTCCTCCTTTGGTCGTCTTACCTTCCAGTTCTCTGCCGCCAATGACTGGAACGAACTGCAAAAATCTCTGAAGCTGGAGACTCATATCTCCCTCACTAGCTTTAAGCACCAGCTGTCAGAGCAGCTCACAGATCACTGCACCTGTACATAGCCCATCTGTAAACAGCCTATCTATCTACCTACCTCATCCCCATACTGTATTTATTTATTTATCTTGCTCTTTTGCACCCCAGTATCTCCGCTTGCACATTTATCTTCTGCACATCGACCGTTCCAGTGTTTAATTGCTGTATTGTAATTACTTCGCCACAATGGCCTATTTATTGCCTTAACTCCCTTATCTTACCTCATTTGCACTCACTGTATATATACTTTTTGTTTTATTTTGTTCTACTGTATTATTGACTGTAAGTTTTGTTTATTCCATGTGTAACTCTGTGTTGTTGTATTTGTCGAATTGCTATGCTTTATCTTGGCCAGGTCGCAGTTGCAAATGAGAACTTGTTCTCAACTAGCCTACCTGGTTAAATAAAGGTGAAAAAAAATGTCCAGTCTCTAGACAACAAGGTGGACGAAAATAGGGCACAAGTTGCCTTCCAGAGAGACATCAGAGATTGTAACATTCTCTCTTTCATGGAAACATGGCTCACTCGGGGTATGTTTTCAGAGTCGGTACAGCCACCGGGTTTCTTCATGCGTCGCACTGATAGAAACAAACCTCTCTCTGTTAAGAAGAAGGGCGGGGGTGTATGCCTCATGATTAATGACTCATGGTGTAACAATAACAGCATATAGGAACTCAAGTCCTTTTGTTCACATGACCCAGAATTCCTTACAATCAAACGCCGACCACATTATCTTACAAGAGAACTATCTTTGATTATAGTCACAGCTGTGTATATCCCCCCAAGCAGATACCTCTAAGGCCCTGAAAGAACTTCACTGGACTCTATGTAAACTGGAAACCATATATCCTGAGGCTGCATTTATTGTACCTAGGGATTTTAACAAAGCTAAATTCTACCAGCACATTGGCTGTAGCACCCGCTCGAGCAAAACACTGGACCACTGCTACTCTAACTTCTGTGATGCATATGAGGCCCTCCTCCTCCCTCCTTTCAGGAAATCAGGCCACAACTCCATCTTGCCCCAACCGTCCTATAGGCAGAAACTCAAACAGGGTGTACCTGTGACTAGAACCATTCAACGCTGGTCTGACCAATCGGAATCCATACTTCAAGATTGCTTTGATCACGTGGACTGGAAAATGTTCTGGGAAGCCTCAAACCATAACATTGATTTATACTCTGACTCGGTGAGTGAGTTTATTAGGAAGTGCATTGGAGATGTTGTACCCACTGTGACTATTAAAACCTACCCTAACCAGAAACCGTGGATAGACAGCGGCATTCGCGCAAAACTGAAAGCGCAAACCACCGCATTCAACCATGGAAAGAGGTTGGGGAATATGGCTGAATATAAACAGTGTAGTTATTCCCTCCGCAAGGCAATCAAACAAACGAATCGTAGGAATAGGGACAAGGTGGTCGCAATTCAACGGCCCAGACATGAGACATATGTGGCAGGGTCTACAGGAAATTACGGACTATAAAAAGAAAACCATTGCTTGAGGATAATAGTGCCACCGACGCGGCCCGCTACCAAGGACTGCGGGCCCCCCCTCTCCTTCTCCGTGGCCGATGTGAGTAAGACATTTAAACGTGTTAACCCTCGCAAGGCTGCCGGCCCAGAAGGCATCCCTAGCCACATCCTCAGTGCATGCTCAGACCAGCTGGCTGGTGTGTTTACGGACATAGTCAATCTCTTCCTATCCCTGTCTGCTGTCCCCACATGCTTCAAGATGACCACCATTGTTCCTATACCAAAGAAGGCAAAGATAGCTGAGCTAAATGACTATCGCCCTGTAGCACTCACTTCTGTCAACATGAAGTGCTTTGAGAGACTAGTCAAGGACCATATCACCTCCACCTTACCTGCCACCCTATACCCACTTCAGTTTGCATATCACCCCAACAGGTCCACAAACGATGCAATCGCCATCACACTGCACACTGCCCTATCCCATCTGGACAAGAAGAATACTTATGTAAGAATGCTGTTCATTGACTAAAGCTCAGCATTTAACACCATAGTACCCTCCAAGCTCATCTTTAAGCTTAAGGCCCTGGGTCTCAACCCTGCCCTGTGCAATTTGGTCCTGGACTTTCTGACGGGCCGCCCCCAGGTGGTGAAGGTAGGAAACAACATCCCCACTTTGCTGATACTCAACACTGGGGCCCCACAAGGGTACGTGATCAGCCCCCTCCTGTACTCCCTGTTCACCCATGACTGCGTGGCCATGCACGCCTCAAACTCAATCATCAAGTTTGCAGATGACACAACAGTAGTGGGCTTGATTACCAACAATGACGAGACAGCCTACAGGAAGTTGAGGGAACTCGGAGTGTGATGTCAGGAAAACAAACTCTCACTCAACGTCAACAAAACAATGGAGATGATCGTGGACTTCAGGAAACAGCAGAGGGAGCACACCCCTATCCACGTCGACGGGACAGTAGTGGAGAAGGTGGAAAGTTTTAAGTTCCTCGGCATACACATCACGGACGAACTGAAATTGTCCACCCACACAGTCAGCGTGGTAAAGAAGGCGCATCAGCCTTCTGAAATTTGACTTGTCACCTAAAACTTTTACAGAAACACAATCGAGAGCATCCTGACGGGCTGTATCACCGCCTGGTACGGCAACTGCACTGCCCTCAACTGCAAGGCTCTCCAGAGGGTAGTGCGGTCTGCACAACACATCACCGGTGGCAAACTACCTGCCCCCCAGGACAGCTACAGCACTCGATGTAACAGGAAGGCTGCTATCATCCAGAAGGCGAGGTCAGTACAGGTGCATCAACGCTGGGACCGAGAGACTGAAAAACAGCTTCTATCTCAAGGCCATCAGACTGTTAAACAGCCATCACTAACATAGAGAGGCTACTGCCAACATATAGACCCAAATCGCTGGCCACTTAAATATATGGATTTAATAAAGGTATCACTAGTCACTTCAAATAATGCCACTTTAATAATGTTTACATATCCTACATTACTCATCTCATATGTATATACTGTATTTCATACCATCTATTGCATCTTGCCTATGCCACACCCCAATCACTCATCCATATATATGTACATATTCTAATTCCATCCCTTTACATTTGTGTGTATTAGGTAGTTGTTGTGAATTTGTTAGATAACTTGTTGTATATTTCTGCACTGTTGGAACTAGAAGCACAAGCATTTCGCTACACTCACATTAACATCTGCTAACATGTGCACGTGGCAAATAACATTTGATTCGATTTTTTTATTGTGGACAGACACAATTGATTAACATTCTGTGTCTCTTCCTGCCCAGTGTATACTGCCAGGGAGAACAGACTCAGACAAAATTACAGGAACATAAACTTTCATAGTGTTCTCTCTCCACAGAATTACTACATCACTTCTTCTCCAGAAGTTATTAATTACTCTGCTATTAAGTCATATAAAATACAGCCCTTTAAACAGCCTCCAGCCCTCTCTGTTGCTCCAGGGGAGAGAGGAGAGAGAGCGGCAGGAAATAGTATGAGCATGAATCTAAAAATTCAGATGGAAAAAAAATAAGAGATGGATATAAGAATAAGAAATATGGAGAAATAGGGAAAGGGGATAAAGGAAAGGAGAGGCGAGAGAGGAGAGGCGAGAGAGCAGAGGAGAGAGAGGAGAGAGAGAGAGAGAGAGAGAGAGAGAGAGAGAGAGAGAGAGAGAGAGAGAGAGAGAGAGAGAGAGCAAGAAAGCAAGGGAGAGCGAGAGAGAGAGAGAGAAAGAGAGAGACAGAGATAGCGAGAGACAGAGACAGAGACAGAGAGAGACAGAAACAGAGACAGAGAGAGACAGAGACAGACAGAGAGACAGAGAGAGACAAAGAGAGAGACAGAGACAGAGAGAGACAGAAACAGAGACAGACAGAGAGAGAGACAAAGAGAGACAGAGAGAGACAGAAACAGAGACAGAGAGAGAAAGAGACAGAGACAGAGACAGACAGAAAGACAGAGACAGAGAGAGACAGAAACAGAGACAGAGAGAGACAGCAACAGAGACAGAGAGAGACAGAGACAGAGAGTGAGAGAGACAGACAGAGACAGACAGAGAGACAGAGACAGAGAGAGAGAGAGACAGACAGAGACAGACAAAGAGACAGACAGAGAGACAGAGAGACAAAGAGAGACAGAGACAGACAGAGAGAGACAGAGAGAGAGAGAAAGCAAGAGAGCGAGGGAGAGCCAGACAGAGAGAGAGAAAGAGAGAGACAGAGAAAGACAGAGAAAGACAGAAACAGAGACAGAGAGAGACAGAGAGAGAGCGAGACAAAGAGAGAGAGAGAGAGATAGAGAGAGAGAGAGAGAAAAAAAAGTAACTTTGCGCCCGCCTCAAATTAACCTCTTGACGCTAGGGGTCAGATTATTATATATTTTTTAAAATAACGTTCCCAAGGTAAACAGACTATTTCTCAGGTCCAGATCGTAGAATATGTATATAATTTACAGATTAGGATAGAAAACACTCCAAAGTTTCCAAAACGGTCAAAATATTGTCTGTGAGTATAACAAAACTGATTCTGCATGCAAAAACCTGAGAAAATCTAACCCGGAAGTGTTTTTTAAAATGTTTTATCTGTGTTTCCTAGCCCGTCTTTCTTCCATTTAAAGGGGTATCAACCAGATTCCTTTTCAATGACTTCCTCAGGCTGTGACCAGGCTTTAGACATAGTTTCAGGCTTTTATTTTGAAAAATGAGCGAGATTTTTCAAAACGAGTCAGGTGTCCTCTGATTAGTTCCTGCGCGCGAGAGGAGGAGTTATTAAATAGGTTACGGTCCGGTTGAAATATTATCGATTATGTTTGTTAAAAACAACCTGAGGATTGATTTATAAAAAACATGTTTCTACAACCATTATGGATACTTTTTGGAATTTTCGTCGAACGGAACGAGGATTTGGTTTTCTGAACATAACGCGCAACCCAAATGGCGTTTTTTTGTTATAAAAGTAATATTTATCGAACAAAAATAACATTTATTGAGTAACTGGGAGTCTCGTGAGTGCAAACATCCGAAGATTATCAAAGGTAAGCGATTCATTTTATTGCTATTCTGACTTTCGTGACCATGTTAATTTGGGGCTAGCTGTTCTAGCATTGATTGATACACTCACAAAAGCTTGGATTTCTTTCGCTGTAAAGCATATTTTCTAAATCTGACACGATAGGTGGATTAATAACAAGCTAAGCTGTGTTTTGGTATATTTCACTTGTGATTGCATGGTTATAAATATTTTTTGTAATATTTTGCGCCCTGCAATTCAGCGGTTGTTTAGGAAAATGATTCCGTAAAAGGGATCCGTAGCGCAGAGAAGTTAAGAAGTTTTGAGTCTAGCTAGCTAACTACACAACAAAGACCTAGCCAGCAGACTAACAAGCTAGCCAGAAGAAACGAGCTAGAACAAACCTTTTGGCGATGATAACGATATCGCTCTCTTTGGCTTGAATCAGTGCTCGGGCAACGTTTGCATATGTGGTATGCTAATATAACGATTCATTGTGTTTTCGCCGTAAAACACTTAGAAAATCTGAAATGTTGTCTGAATTCACAAGATCTGTGTCTTTCCATTGCTATGTGCTGTGTATTTTTAAGAAATGTTTTATGATGAGTAAATTGGTAATACACGTTGCTGTCTGTAGTAATTCTAGGAGCTTTGGTGAGATTTGTGATGCTGATCCGGGTTTCTGAGGCGGTAAAAGTTAATACAACTACATCAAACGACCAAACTAAGTGAGTAAACCAAAAAGGAGCACGGACTAACTTTAAACATATATTCTGTTCTTTTGTGTGAGGATTTGTCACTCTTTTTGCTGGTTTTTGAACTAAATTGGCCACCATAGTGGAGGACACGCCCCAGGAGGAGAGTGACCCCCTCAGTGCAGAGCAGGCTCAGGCCCTCCTCACCACCATGGCTGCCATGAGGGTTGAGTTCACAAAACTGGAGGGGGGGTGGTCCTGCTCAGGGAGAGTGTGAGAAAACAGCAACCAGACAACCACATCTTAGAGGAGCTCCTAACCAAGGTGAGGACAGAGCAGGACAGCAGCCTTGCAACACAGCTAAAAGAGGTTCAGCAAGAGAGAGACGGACTCAGGAGAGAGCTGGCTGATCTAACAAAGGAGGTGAGAGAGCTCCAAAAAGACAGGCAGAGCAGCAATAAGGAGCTGACCACACTAAGAGAGGAGCTGCAGGAGAGAAAGAGAACAGAGGACAGGCTGCAGGAGCAGCTAGATCACCACCCTATGACCTGCCCTCACACAGCAGAGGAGCCCAGCTCAACCAGCCAGACTTCTCCAGCCCTGCCTGCTGCACCCCTCCTCCCCAACCCACAGAACAGCCTCCCACTGACAGTGGCACCGACACAGACCAGCCACACCCCAGCTCCAACACCCACCAGCCCCCCCCTGTCCAGAAGAAACACTGTCTGACATCGTCCTGTTAATGGACTCAAATGGGAAGTATGTTCAGGAGAATAAACTTTTCCCTAGACACAAAACGAGAAAGGTGTGATGCCCAACAACGCAGAGTGCCATGGAGCTGCTTGATAAGGCCCATCTCGGGTCGCCAAGCCACATAATCATACATACCGGAAGCAACGACCTGCGTGCTCAGCAGGAGAAGGTGGCGACTTCACTACGGGGAGTGATTGAGAAGGCCTCCGCAATCTTCCCCAACTCAAGAATCGTAGTGTCAACCCTTCTACAGAGGAGGGACTTCCACCCTGCCACAATCCAAAGAATAAACGCCAGCCTATCCCGGGACTGTGCCCTGCGACCCAATGTACACCTGGCCCACCATCCCATCCTCGATCTGGACTGTCTCTATGACCATGTTCACCTGTACAGGGAGACAGTCCCCACCCTTGCCAAGACTCTCAAGGACGTCGCTTTAAACCGCAGCCCGACCTCTCCACCCAGGAACAGCGGAGCAATCTCCACCCCGCCGAGATCACAGAGACAACACCCCGGACCAGCACCCTGGAACCCCCAGCCACAACCACAGCACCACCAATCTCAATTGCCACCACAGCCAGCACAGCACAGACCACCCCAGCCCAGCTTCAGAGCCACCCAGACGAGGCCTCCCACCCCCCTGCCCCCCACCGCAGAACCACACTTGGAGGAACCACAGTCCAGCAGGCAGAGCTACGCACAGGCTGTGAGAGGAGCAACTGGCCCAGCCCCCACGAACGATATTAGTGACATTAAACAAATGCTGAGTCTACTATGCTCACATGTGATAGGCCGAGGGTCATGGTAAGATGAGCACAAGAACTCCACCATCCTCACACTACATCCACCCAAGTGGCATGACACAAATTCTATCTTAAATGATAAACAAATCACATTTGCAAAATAAGAGTTTACTTTAATTGAAAAATCCAATTTTAATAGTTCTTGTTGGATTGTGAGTGTTTGTCTCAATTTGAAGGTAAAGAATAAAAAAAGGTTAGGAAATCTTTTTACATTGCATGTTGGAATATACAAGGATTGAAGTCCTCTGCTTTTGGGCTAAAGAGCAGAAACCCAGACTTCCTGAAATAAATTGATGATGTTGATATTGTAGTACTACAGGAAACATGGTGCAGAGATGTTTCCACTGGCTGTCCACTAGGTTATAGGGAGATAATCATACCATCAACTAAATTAAAAGGAATCAAACAGGGCAGAGACTCAGGGGGAATGCTAATATGGTATAAATCTGATCTAATTAATTCAATCGAATTGATCAAAACAGGAGAATTCTTTATCTGCTTAAAAATCAACAAGGAGGCTATCTTGACAGATAAACACGTCTTCCTCTGTGCCACATACATTCCCCCCTCAGAATCACCCTACTTCAATGAAGAGAGTTTCTCCATTCTAGAGGGGGAGATTAGTCACTTTCAGGCCCAAGACAACGTACTGGTCTGTGGAGACCTGAATGCTAGAACAGCAGAAGAACAAGACACTATTAACAGTCATGGGGATAAACACCTACCAGGAAGCAACAACCTTTCCCTCCCCACATACCCCCACAGAAACAACTATGACAAGGTGAAAAACAAAAACGGAGCACAGCTCCTGAAGCTCTGTCGAACACTGGGTCTGTACATAGTCAATGGCAGGCTGAGAGGAGACTCTTTTGGTAGGTACACCTACAGCTCATCCCTTGGCAGCAGCACTGTAGACTACTTCCTCACCGACCTAAACCCAGAGTCTCTCATAGCCTTCACAGTCAGCCCACTAACACCCCTCTCAGACCACAGTAAAATCACAGTGTATCTGAGAAGAGCAGAACCCAACCATGAAGCATCGCGGCCCAATAAATTACATGGTACTAAACAAGCCTATAGATGGAGTGCAAACAGTACAGACATCTACCAAAAAGCAATTAGTAGACAAAAAATTAAACTTTTTAGCCTTAACATTCTCCTTCAGCAATGAAGGTGTACATTTGGCCGTTAGGAACATAAACTTTATATTTGACAAATTAGCCTCTTTGGCTAATTTAAAGAAGCATAAGAGCAAAACAAAAATAACAGATAATGAAAAATGGTTTGATAATGATTGCAAAAATCTAAGAAAGTCATTGAGAAATATATCTAATCAAAAACACAGAGAAGCAGACAACAAAAAATATACGCCTTCAATATGAGGAAACACTGAAGCAATACAAACACACCCTAAGAACAAAAAAGGAACAGCACATTAGAAATCAGCTGGATGGAATTGAGGAATCCATAGAATTAAACCACTTCTGGGAGAATTGGAATAAATTAAACAAACCTCATCATGAGGAATTGGCTATCCAAAATGGGGATATGTGGAGAAATCACTTTGCAAACCTCTACAGCAATATAACAAAGAGCCCAGAACAAAAAGATATACAAGAAAAATTACAAATCCTTGAATTAGCAGTCAAAGACTATCAGAATCCTGTGGATACCCCAATTACAGAAGAATAATTATTGGAAAAACTATGCACTCTCCAACCCAAAAAGGCCTGTGGTGCTGCTGTCATTTTAAGTGAAATGATCAAATATACAGACCACAAATTAAAATTGGCTATACTCAAACTCTTCAACATTATCCTCACTGCAGGTATTTTCCCCGATATTTGGAACCAGGGATTGATCACACCAATCTATAAAAATGGAGACAAATTTGACCCAAATAATTACAAAGGAATTTGCGTTAACAGCCACTTGGGGAAAATTCTCTGCAGTATTATAAATAGCAGTTTACATCATTTCCTTGACGAACACAACGTCCTGAGCAGAAGCTAGATTGGATTTCTAAAAAATGATCGTACAACAGACCACATTTACACCCTCCACACTCTAATTGATAAACAAGTAAACCAAAACAAAGGCAACATCTACTCATGTTTTGTAGATTTCAGGAAAGCATTTGATTCAATTTGGCACGAATGTCTTTTTTATAAACTAATAGAAAGTGGTATTGGAGGGAAAACATATTATTTTATTAAATAAATGTACACTAAAAACAAATGTGCAGTTAAAATTGGCAACAAGCAAAGAGAGTTCTTCTCTCAGGGGCGGGGAGTGAAACAGGGCTGCCCAATAAGTCCAACACTTTTTTAACATCTACATTAATGAATTGGCAAAAACCTTAGAAGAATCGGCAGCACCTGGTATCACCCTACACAACACTGAAATCAAGTCTCTGCTGTACGCAGATGACCTGGTGTTACTGTCTCCCATTAAAGAGGGGTTACAGCAGCACCTAGATCATCTGCACAGGTTCTGTCAGACCTGGGCTCTGACCGTTAACCTAAAAAAAACAAATATAATGATATTCCAAAAAAGGTCCGGAAATAAGGATGACAAATATAAATTCTAATTGGACACAGTTCTATTAGAACACACCAAAAACTACACATATCTAGGACTAAATATCAGCAACACAGGTAGCTTTCACATGGCTGTGAATGAGCTGAGAGACAAAGCAAGAAGAGCATTCTATGCCATTAAAAGGAACATCAAAATCGAAATTCCAATAAAATAAATTCAATCGGTTATAGAACCAATTGCTCTATATGGCAGTGAAGTATGGGGTCCAGTCTCTAATAATGAATTTACCAAATGGGACAAACATCCAATCGAAATACTGCATGCAGAGTTTTGCAAGACTGTATTGCAAGTGCAAAGAAAAACTCCAAATAACGCATGTAGAGCAGAATTGGGCCAATACCCCCTCCTCATTCGAATAGAAAAAAGAGCCATCAAATTTTACAACCATCTAAAAACAAGTGACCCCAAAACATTCCATCACACAGCTCTACAATGTCAAGAGATGAAACAAGAGAAGAGTCCCCTCAGCCAGCTGGTTCTGAGGCTCAGTTCACCAACCCAAACCAACCCCATAGAGCCTCAGAACAGCATTCAGAAAATCTGTCCCAACCAAATCATCACAAAACAAAAAGAAAAATATATCACCTATTGGAAAGACACCACAAAAAATCTAAGTAAACTTCACTGCTATTTGGCTCTAAACAGACAGTACATGGTGGCAGACTATCTGACCACTGTGACTGATAGAAAACTGAGGAAAACATTGACTAGGTACAGACTCAGTGAGCACAGTCTGGCTATAGAGACCGGTCGTCACAGACAAACCTGGTTGCCCAGAGAGGACAGGCTGTGCTCACTCTGCTCCAGGGGAGAGGTAGAGACAGAGCTGCATTTCCTATTACACTGTGACAAATACTCAGACCTAAGAGAATATTTCTTTCCCAAAATTATAATTCAATACAAAGAATTTGAAACTATAAAAGATGAAGAAAAAATCTAATATTTATTGGGTGAAAAGCCAAAATGTGCAGTTTTGGCAGCCAAATATTTGTCCTCCTGCCACAGCCTGAGGGACAGCCAGTGAAAAGTGCAAAGTAAAGTTGATAATATTTCCCATCTTGTTTTGTTTTGTCTTTCATACCAGGTCATGTGTCTTCTCAGTCATGTTGACACTGGTCTACTACTGTTGCTTTAAATGTATTGTTGTTCTGATTAATATTGTTGTTGTAGTTGTTGTTAATGGTAATCCCATGTCCACTACTACTATTATTATTGCTGTTGGTCCCACCATTTATTTATATATAAATATATATATATTTTGTATATATATACATATATATTTCATTTTTATTTTTCGATATGTATACTTTGACAATGTAAGTAATAATGAACTTGCCATGTTAATGAAGTCAATTGAATTGAATTGAATTGAAGAGAGACAGACAGACAGAGACAGAGAGAGAGAGAGACAGAGAGAAAGAGACGAAGAGAGAGAGCGAGAGAGAAAGAGACAGAGAGAGAGAGACATAGAGAGAAAGAGACAGAGAGAGAGAGACAAAAAAAGAAAGAAAGAGACAGTGGATTTGGTCCACAGAGTAGTGTAACACACCCAGTAGTGTAACTACCTACCTTGACCAGTGTGGCTCAGGTGGGTATGGTTCTCTAGACTGGGCGAGCGGGGGTCTGCCAGGTCCTCATTCCCTCCATCTGCAGATGAGGAGTGAGAGAAAGAAGAGAGAGAGAAAGAGAGAGAGAGTGAATGAGTGAGTGAGTGAGTGAGTGAGTGAGTGAGTGAGTGAGTGAGTGAGTGGTCTGCTGGGATGTAGACCAGAGACACCAACCAGGCCTTTGTCCAGAGCCCAGGGCCAGCCCCTGAGAGGACAGCCTACAGCAGAACTGTTACAATACTGAGAGGAGTGTTGGTCCACAGAGCTAGTCCCTCTGGATACGTGGGAGACTTGTCAGGGTAGGACTGGTGGTACAGTACAGTTTACTGACAGAGCTACAGCCAGTCGTGTTATCTAATGATATGAGGATGAATACAGTGGGACCAGACAACTGAGAGATTGGCTCAGGGATGGATTTTCGGGGACAGATTAATCACAGTGGATGGAGCAGGGCTTGGTTAGGGGGTTGATGCAATGGCCAGCGCCCGCTTTGCCTCTCCACTACAGTCTGTTTGACAAGGCCAGCCCCTCTCTAATGCACAGTAATCAACAGTAGAGCCATACAACTAAGGCTGTGGCCCAAACGGCACCTTATTTCCTATAAATTGCACTACTGTTGACCAGAGCTCTATGAGCTTGAGCTATGGTCAAAAGTAGTGCACTAAATAGGGAATAGGGTACCATGTGGGAAGCAGCCTAAAACTACAAGGGGCTTAGTGGCATATCATGATTCATTCTGAAATCACACATCCCACTCAAATTAAGCCAACCCATTTATAAACAAGCTGTTGTTTGAAAGTTATCTAAGCCAATGGATTTCTCTGTCTGTAGTAATCAGCTTGCCACTCAAGTACAAAGCGGTGTGGGTCTTTATTGCAAAGGGTCGTGTAATCTGGCCATGGCGGATACGCCACGTTTCCATCAACGGGTCCTGTGTGTGTGTGTGTGTGTGTGTGTGTGTGTGTGTGTGTGTGTGTGTGTGTGTGTGTGTGTGTGTGTGTGTGTGTGTGTGTGTGTGTGTGTGTGTGTGTGTGTGTGTGTGTGTGTGTGTGTGTGTGTCTGTGTGTGTGTCTGTGTGTGTGTGTGTGTGTGTGTGTGTGTGTGTGTGTGTGTGTGTGTGTGTGTGTGTGTGTGTGTGTGTATTCACCCAAACAAACACTTGTATATATGTTCTGATCATCAACCTACAATACACAGACTGGACATCAGTACACAATCTGCTGTTGTACCCATACAAGGTAGATTGGGCTGCTGATGGAAAGATCTAGCTTGTAGACAGACCAATAAAATTCCGGAGAGGGCCTGAGCGTTAGTGTGAGAACTGGGGCAGTAGTTCCTGACTGCCAACACCCCCCTCACCACTTTGCCTAAGTTCTATTCTGTTCTCTTTGAAACAACCCAATGACAAACAGCCTACACAGTGGAGCTGAAAGCATCACCATGAAATCATATCAAATCAATAAAGTGAAATCTGTCACTACGCAACACTAATCCCTCAATCGACAGTGCAGACCAGAGGAGGCTGGTGGGAGGAGCTATAGGAGGACTGGCTCATTGTAAAAGCTGGAATGAAATAAATGGAACGGTATCAAACAGATCAAACATATGGAAACCATATTTTAATCTATTCCATTTTATTCTATTCCAGACATTACAATGAGCCCATTCTCATATAGTTCCTCCCACCAGCCTCCAATGGTGCAGACAAATATCACACTATCTGACCTAAGACAATGGGCCTAGAGATTAAAGTTAGCCCAACCATTTTGCTATGTGAACAGCAAGACTGTGGGTGGGTTGTGAACAGAGCTCCTATATGTAGCTAGTACAGTAGAGAGGTCAACTTTGTGTTGACTAAAGGTCTAAATCAAGGCTACAGGGACAATAGAAGGGAATGACCCACAATTCACACTGCTGTGTGTGTGCGCGTGTGTGAGAGAGCGGCGGCAAGCGGGGCAGTTTGTCACCCGCTGTATTATCCAGCCTGACAGAACAAAGACAATGCTGTCAGCTCTTATGTAATGTTACTTTGAGAATGGACCTGAGTGCTGAGCCAGCTGGAATAGCTGCTCCTACCAGGAACATAGAGAGAGAAAGAGGGAGAGAGAGAGAGAGACAGAGACAGAGAGAGAGAGGGGGGAAGGAAGGAAGGAAGGAAGGAAGGAAGGAAGGAAGGAAGGAAGGAAGGAAGGAAGGAAGGAAGGAAGGAAGGAAGGAAGGAAGGGCTGACAGAGACAGGTAAGGGGAAAGAGTTGAGCCAGCAGTTTTACCAACTCAGATCTGTTAAGGCTTTAATGCAATTTAGACAAATCCTTGATAGAATCTCAGCTTAAGTTGTGTTTCTAGCTACAGTACATGTTTCTTTAGCCTAAGTGCCCTGAGCAAACATTCAAATGAATGGCGTATTCCAATTTGCAAAGCAGCCGATGCCTCATGTTTTCAAATAAAGAGTAAAAGACAAGGGCCTCCCAAGTGGCGCAGCGGTCTAAGGCGTGACTACAGAACCGGGTTTGATCCCAGGCTGTGTCACAGCCGGCCGTGACTGGGAGACCCATGAGGCGACACACAATTGGCCAAGCGTAGTCCGGGTTAGGGGAGGGTTTGGCCGGCCGGTATGTCCTTGTCCCATCACGCTATAGCGACTCCTGTGGCGGGCCGGGCGCATGCACGCTGATATGGTCGCCAGGTGTACGGTGTTTAATCCGACACATTGGTGCGGCTGGCTTCCAGGTTAAGCGAGCATTGTGTCAAGAAGCAGTGCTGCTTGGCAGGGTCGTGTTTCGGAGGACACATGGCTCTCGACCTTCGCCTCTCCAGAGTCCGTAAGGGATTTGCAGCGATGGGACAAGACTGTAACTACCAACTGGATATCATAAAACTGTGGAGAAAACGGGGTAAAAGTACAACAACAAAAAAGGGTAAAAGAGAAGAGTACACGGAAACAATGCAGACTACAATACGGTTTCCTTTGTTTCCATGTTGTCATATTCCTCTGAGCTTGCGGCTACAATAATGTAATGTCATTCATTTGAGCTTCTGCTTCCCTTCTCTCCCCCTGAGCCCTCCCAGGTCTGACCTGTATTCCACTAGATATTCTACAGCAATGAACAGACAACACAGCACCAAGGGGAAACATACTTGGAATTAATTTCATCATACACTTCGGGTGCTGCAGCGTAGTAGAAACGGCATACTGCACTATACACAGCCTGGTTAACAAAAGCAGTTAAAATGCTACAAAGTCATGAACAAAAACCATTATCAAAGGCAAATCCACAGTAACGCATTACGCCGAGACGATTTTTCACATTAAAGTCAAACAAAAAACATTGACTTAAAAGTTTAACCAACCACACAACTCTATGAACAATGACTTTTTTCAACATTTTACATAGTAAATAAATAAAAAAAATAATTAACTGGAAAAACTGTGAAGATGCAAAGTTTGGTAACAGAATTACAGTAAAATCTCCCTCAGTTTTATTCTGCTACATAACTTTGTCCTGCACAGTTCTTCCTGTAAATGTGTATCAAATGTTCAGTGGAAATTGTTAAAAGTAGTCCTTGTACATAATGGTTTGTTAAATTTTGAAATCTGTGGTTTTACCATGGAATTGCCCTCAGACCATTCTGCTGATCCCACTAATGGCCTCCTTCTACACTAATCCTTCTCTCTGAGCATGAATGAATTCATCTATGAATGAATGTATGTAACTGTGAGGAAGGGAGTCTGTGAGACAGGGAGGCTGTGAGACAGGGTGGCTGTGAGACAGGGAGGCTGTGAGGCAGGGAGGCTGTGAGACAGGGTGGTTGTGACGCAGGGAGGCTGCGAGACAGGGAGGCTGTGAGACAGGGAGGCTGTGAGACAGGGAGGCTGGGAGACAGGGAGGCTGCGAGACAGGGAGGCTGTGAGACAGGGAGGCTGTGAGACAGGGAGGCTGCGAGACAGGGAGGCTGTGAGACAGGGAGGCTGCGAGACAGGGAGGCTGTGAGACAGGGAGGCTGGGAGACAGGGAGGCTGGGAGACAGGGAGGCTGCGAGACAGGGAGGCTGCGAGACAGGGAGGCTGGGAGACAGGGAGGCTGTGAGACAGGGTGGCTGTGAGACAGGGAGGCTGTGAGACAGGGAGGCTGTGAGGCAGGGTGGCTGTGGGGCAGGGTGGCTGCGAGGCAGGGAGGCTGCGAGGCAGGGAGGCTGCGAGACAGGGAGGCTGCGAGACAGGGAGGCTGTGAGACAGGGAGGCTGTGAGACAGGGAGGCTGGGAGACAGGGAGGCTGCGAGACAGGGAGGCTGTGAGACAGGGAGGCTGGGAGACAGGGAGGCTGTGAGACAGGGTGGCTGTGAGACAGGGAGGCTGTGAGACAGGGAGGCTGTGAGACAGGGAGGCTGTGAGGCAGGGTGGCTGTGGAGCAGGGTGGCTGCGAGGCAGGGAGGCTGCGAGGCAGGGAGGCTGTGAGACAGGGAGGCTGGGAGACAGGGAGGCTGTGAGACAGGGAGGCTGTGAGGCAGGGTGGCTGTGGAGCAGGGTGGCTGCGAGGCAGGGAGGCTGTGAGACAGGGTGGCTGTGAGACAGGGAGGCTGTGAGACAGGGAGGCTGTGAGACAGGGAGGCTGTGAGGCAGGGTGGCTGTGGAGCAGGGTGGCTGCGAGGCAGGGAGGCTGTGAGACAGGGAGGCTGTGGGGCAGGGTGGCTGCGAGGCAGGGAGGCTGTGGGGCAGGGTGGCTGCGAGGCAGGGAGGCTGCGAGGCAGGAAGGCTGCGAGACAGGGAGGCTGCGAGACAGGGAGGCTGTACTGTACAATTATTCAGACAGGGCCAGGCCAAAGCGATGAATGGTGACGCATGAGAGGGGCTGATCTGCGTCAAGTGCTGGCCGCCAGCTCTACCACTCTACAGGGTCCTGGAAGGAGGTGTTAGTGGAACAGGAAGTACAGAGGGAGGGTGAGAGAAGAGAGAGAAAGGGATAAGAGAGCGTGAGAGAGGAGAAAAATAGGAGAGAGGAAAGAGAGACATGCAGAAAAGAGCAGTTAAATTCTACAACCACCTAAAAGGAAGCGATTCTCAAACCTTTCATAACAAAGCCCTCACCTACAGAGAGATGAACTTGGAGAAGAGTCCCCTCAGCCTGCTGGTACTGGGGCTCTGTTCACAAACACAAACAGACCCCACAGACCCCCACGACAGCAACACAATTAGACCCAACCAAATCATGAGAAAACTAAAAGATAATTGCTGGCCACATTGGAAAGAATGAACATCAAAACTGAGCAAACTGGAATGCTATTTGGCCCTAAACAGAGAGTACACAGTGACTGACCCAAACTTAAGGAAAGCTTTGAGTATGTACACTCAGTGAGCATTGCTATTGAGAGAGGCCGCCGTTGGCAGACCTGGCTCTAAAGAGAAGACAGGCTATGTGCACCATATTAGAGACACATTATCCCTCAGATTACACAGAACCACAATCTTGATAAACTCCCCTATCTATTGGGTGAAATACCACAGCATCACAGCAGCAATATGTGTGACCTGTTGCCCAAGATAAGGGCAACAAGTGAAGAACAAACACCATTGTAAAGTGAGTCTGTAATACCAACATGTTTCAAGCAGACCACCATAGTACCTGTGCCCAAGAACACTAAGATAACCTGCCCAAATGACTACAGACCCGTAGCACTCATGTCTGTAGCCATGAAGTGCTTTGAAAGGCTGGTAATGGCTCACATTAACACCATTATCCCAGAAACCTTAGACCCACTCCAATTTGCATACTGCTCAAACAGCTCCACAGATGATGCAAACTCTTTTGCACTCCACACTGCCCTTTCCCACCTGGACAAAAGGAATACTTATGTTAGAATTCTATTCATTGACTACAGATCAGCGTTCAACACCATAGTGCCCTCAAAAGCTCATCACTAAGCTAAGGATCCTGGATTTCCTGACGGCCCGCCCCAGGTGGTAAGGGTAGGTAACAACATATCTGCCACACTGATCCTCAACACTGGGGCCCCTCAGGGGTGCGTGCTCAGTCCCCTCCTGTACTGTACTCCCTGTTCACCCACGACTGCATGGTCAGGCACGACTCCAACACCATCATCACCTACCGAGTGGTGCAGCAGTCTAAGGCACTGGATCGCAATGCTTGAGGCATCACTACAGACCCGGATTTGATCACAGCCGGCCACAACCGGGAGACCCATGAGGCGGCGCACAATTGTCCCAGAGTCGTCCGGGTTAAGGGAGGGTTTGGTCAGCCGGGATGTCCTTGTCCCATCTCACTCTAGCGACTCCTGTGGCGAGCCGGGCGCATGCACGCTGACATGGTCACCTGGTGCATGGTGTTTCATCTGACACATTGGAGTGGCTGGCTTCTGGGTTATGTGTGTCAAGAAGCAGTGCGGCTTGGCAGGGTTCTGTTTCAGAGGATGCATGGCTCTCGACCTTCACCTCTCCCGAATCCGTACGGGAGTTGCAGCGATGGGACAAGACTGTAACTATCAATTGGATATCACAAAATTGGAGGTAAAAGTTAATAAAATAGAAAATAATTGTGAGCGTAATGTTTACCATTCATTTCTGCTGGTTTATTACCCCTGTTTATTTCCATTTTTTATTTCCGGTTTGTTTATTGTCTATTCCACTTGCTTATGCAAGGTAAACATACGTTTCCCATGCCAATAAAGCCCTTTGAAATGAATTTAGAGAGAGATGAGAGACGAGACAAAGATTTAAATACTTTTTTTAAAGAGCTAAATTCTTTAACCACCTAAAAGGAAGAGATGGCCACACATTTCACCACAAAGCCCTCACCTACAGAGAGATTAACCTAGACAAGAGTCCCCTCAGATAGCTGCTTCTGAGGCTCTTTTCACAAACACAAGCATGCCCCACAAAGCCCTCACCTACAGAGAGATTAACCTAGACAAGAGTCCCCTCAGATAGCTGCTTCTGAGGCTCTTTTCACAAACACAAGCATGCCCCACAGAGCCCCAGGCCAGCAACACAATTAGACTCAACAAAATTATGAGAAAACAAAAAGATAACTATTTGACACACTGGAAAGAATCAACCAAAAAACAGAGCAATCTGGAATGTGATCTGGCCCTTAACAGAGAGTAGACAGTGGAAGAATACCTGACCACTTAACTGAGAAAACTGGAATGATATTCGGCCCTAAACAGAGAGTTCACTGTGGAAGAACACCTGACCACTGTGACTGACCTAAAATTAAGAAAAGCATTAACTCAGTGTGCATAGCCTTGCTATTGAGAAATGTCTATATTCTTTGAAAACTTTTGTGAGAATAATGTTTACTGTTCATTTATGATTGTTTATTTCCGATTTGTTTATTGTCTATTCCACTTGCTTTGGCAATGTAAACATATGTTTCCCATGCCAATAAAGCCCTTTGAATAAAGAGAGAGGGGGAGAGAGGGGCATCCCTCCCACACTATGAACCTCTGAGACAGTATTGAGTGGGTGGGCTTTGCCAGAGAGACACACAACCAATCAGCAGCCTGAGGTACTAGGGTATTATATAATACAAAGACACTCAAGTGACTGACTACTGGCTAGGCTTGGGCGGTATACCATATATACCCTATACCTGGGTATTTGGAAAAAGCCACGGAATGGCTTTTCGATACCGTCAATACCTTCAAATGCTCATTTGCACAATATCTCACATTTGCTTGTAAATGTCCAAACTCACCAAAAATGACATTCAGTAGCTCCCACCTTATATGTATAACTTCATGAGCTGGGTTGCCTGTCTTTGCAACGACTTTGTTGTTTGTGCTCGTAAGACTATTTAACCAGCAGCCTTTATTGAAAAAATTGAATTTAGTTAGCATTATGTTAATAGACACCCAATGGGCTGAGAGAGATACATGGCTCTATTGATCAGGCCCATGGAGAACTGCCTTTTTTAGACCCCATATTCTACACATCAAGAAGCAGCACCAAACCAACTGAGCAAAACAGAGTAAAGACAACATCTCTCATCAAGAAGCAGCACCAAACCAACTGAGCAAAACAGAGTAAAGACAACATCTCTCATCAAGAAGCAGCACCAAACCAACTGAGCAAAACAGAGTAAAGACAACATCTCTCATCAAGAAGCAGCACCAAACCAACTGAGCAGAACAGTGTAAAGACAACATCTCTCATCAAGAAGCAGCACCAAACCAACTGAGCAGAACAGTGTAAAGACAACATCTCTCATCAAGAAGCAGCACCAAACCAACTGAGCAGAACAGAGTAAAGACAACATCTCTCATCAAGAAGCAGCACCAAACCAACTGAGCAGAACAGAGTAAAGACAACATCTCTCATCAAGAAGCAGCACCAAACCAACTGAGCAGAACAGAGTAAAGACAACATCTCTCATCAAGAAGCAGCACCAAACCAACTGAGCAAAACAGAGTAAAGACAACATCTATCATCAAGAAGCAGCACCAAACCAACTGAGCAGAACAGTGTAAAGACAACATCTCTCATCAAGAAGCAGCATCTCTCCAGTACTTGCATTCCCCCCTTTTCCATTTCTCTCTCTACCTCCATAATAATAATGATAGTGAATGTTATTTATAAAGTGCATTTCTGGCACTCAAGGCTAGCTACCATCACACAAATCACTACCATCACCCTCACTCTCTTCAACTATTTGTCTGTCTTCCCCTTGTCTCCCTCCCCCTGTCTCCCTCCCCCTGTCACTATCTGCCTCTCTCTTCCCTCTGTCTCCCTCCCCTGTCTACCTCTGCCTCCCTCTTCCACCTGTCTCCCTCCCCCTGTCTCCCTCTGCCTCTCTCTTCCACCTGTCTCCCTCCTCTGTCTACCTCTGCCTCTCTCTTCCACCTGTCTCCCTCCCCCTGTCTCCCTCTGCCTCTCTCTTCCACCTGTCTCCCTCCCCCTGTCTCCCTCTGCCTCTCTCTTCCACCTGTCTCCCTCCCCTGTCTCCCTCTGCCTCTCTCTTCCACCTGTCTCCCTCCCCCTGTCTCCCTCTGCCTCTCTCTTCCCCCTGTCTCCCTCCCCCTGTCTCCCTCCCCTGTCTCTCTCTTCCCTCTGTCTCTCTCTTCCTCCCCCTGTTTCTCCCAGCACAGTGATAGCGCATAGTCACCTCTGCCTCTCTCTGACCTCCAGTGTACTGTAGGAGATGTGAGTCCCCTGCTATGGAGCCATATGTCTGTCTCTACTAATCACTGCACCAACTTCACCAGGGAAATACATGCCAAAAGGTCCTGACTCTGATATAAACAAAGCATTTCTAGAGGAAGACTAAGAGCCTGTCCAAAATGGCACATTATTCCCTTTACAGAGCCCTATAAGCCCTGGTCAGAAGTAGTGCACTTTAGGGAATAGGGTGCCATTTGGGACGCAGAGGAGCATTTCAGTGCAGTGCAATCAATAATAAACCATGTGAGTCATCCATGGATGTACACAGACGCCATTTAAATGGACATGGTTTCTAAACAGGAGAATCAAGGATGAGCATTAGGGTAATGAGGGCAACAGTATGTTTCGTTACATCAAAGTGTCATAGCGATAAATAGCCCTAACAACAACAGTACAATAATAGTACAAAGACCACACGAACAACATAGCTTTGGAGAAGAAAAAAAAGTCCATCCGAGAGGAGAGACATCATTTGATGTCAGATATGAAAGGTGTCATTGGGTGTTATTTTATTCCAATCTGAGTGCAGAGTTTTCAAACAGCAGGGGCCAACCATTAGTCCAGAGAGAAGAGACACAGGAGAAGATAGAAATACGGATGGGGGAGGGAGGGAGTGAAGGAAGCAAAGCAAAGCAAAGCAAAGCAAAGCAAAGCAAAGCAAAGCAAAGCAAAGCAAAGCAAAGCAAAGCAAAGCAAGAGAGAGAGAGAGAGAGAGAGAGAGAGAGAGAGAGAGAGAGAGAGAGAGAGAGAGAGAGAGAGAGAGAGAGAGAGAGAGAGAGAGAGAGAGAGAGAGAGAGAGAGAGAGAGAGAGAGAGGAGAGAGAGAGAGAGAGAGAGAGAGAGAGAGAGAGAGAGAGAGAGAGAGAGAGAGAGAGAGAGAGAGAGAGAGAGAGAGAGAGAGAGAGAGAGAGAGAGAGAGAGAGAGAGAGAGAGAGAGAGAGAGAGAGAGAGAGAGAGAGAGAGAGAGAGAGAGAGAGAGAGAGAGAGAGAGAGAGAGAGAGAGAGAGAGAGAGAGAGAGAGAGAGAGAGAGAGAATACTTTATGGAACACAAAGCCTTCACTATCTCATTCTGGAATATCCAAGGCCTGAGTTCATCTGCCTTTGGCCTAAAGGAACATGGACTTCATCAAAGAAATCAGAAATACAGACATTGTCATCCTATAAGAAACATGGTATAGAGGAGATGGACCCACTGGTTGCCCTCTAGGTTACAGAGAGCTTGTAGTCCCATCCACCAAACTACCAGGTGTGAAACAGGGGGTATGCTAATTTGGTACAGAGCAGACCTAACTCACATTTGGCTTGAAATTCAAAAGGAAATTATCTCAACAGAAAAAAATGTACTCCTGTGTGCTACCTATATTCCCCCACTAGAATCCCCATACTTTAATGAAGACAGTTTCTACATCCTGGAGGGGGAAATCAATAATTTCCAGGCCCAGGGACATGTACTAGTCTGTGGCGACCTAAATGCCAGAACTGGACAAGAACCTGACACCCTCAGCACACAGGAGGACAAACACCTGCCTGGAGGCGACAGCATTCCCTGCCCCATTTTCCCCCCTAGGCACAACTACGACAACATAATCAACAAAAACGGGTCACAACTGCTGCAGCTCTGTTGCACTCTGGGTATGCACATAGCCAATGGTAGGCTTCGAGGGGACTCCTATATTAGGTACACCTATAGCTCATCTCTTGGCAGTAGTACTGTAGACTACTTTATCACTGACCTCAACCCAGAGTCTCTCAGAGCGTTCACAGTCAGCCCACTGACAACCCCTATCAGATCACATCAAAATCACAGTCTACTTGAACAGAGCAATACTCAATCATGAGGCATCAAAGATAAAGGAACTGAATAAAATTAAGAAATACTATAGATGGAAGGAAAGTAGTGTGGAAACCTACCAAAAACAACAAATTCAATCCCTTTTAGACAACTTCCTGGACAAAAAAGGTACACTGTAATAGTGAAGGTGTAAACTTGGCAGTAGAAAACCTAAACAGTATATTTGACCTCTCAGCTTCCTTATCAAATCTAAACATTTCAAACAGAATTACAAAGAAAATTAACAACAATGACAAATGGTTTGATGAAGAATGCAAAAAACATAAGAAACAAATTGAGAAAATTATCCAACCAAAAACAGAAAAACTATCCAACCAAAAATATGAGCCTCAATATGGTGAATCACTAAAACAATACAGAAATACACTACGGGAAAAAGAAGGAACAGCACATCAGAAATCAGCCTACTATAATTGAAGAACCAATATACTCTAACCACTTCTGGGAAATTTGGAAAACATTAAACAAACAACAAAGAGTTATCCATCCAAATCGGAGATGTATGGGTAAACCACTACTCAAATCATTTTGTCCCTATTACAAAGAACAAGCTGCAAAAACATATACATGATCAAATACAAATATTGGAATCAACTACTAAAGACTACCAGAATCCACTGGATTCTCCAATTACATTGAAGGAACTACAGGATAAAATACAAACCCTCCAATCCAAAAAAGGCCTGTGGTGTTGATGGTATCCTCAATGAAATTATAAAATATACAGACCACAAAATTCCAATTGGCTATACTTAAACTCTTTATCATCATCCTTAGCCCTGGCATCTTCCCCAATATTTGGAACCAAGGACTGATCAGCCCAATCCAACAAAAGTGGAGACAAATTTGACCCCAATAACTACTGTGAGATATGCGTCAACAGCAACCTTGGGGAAATACTCTGCATTATCATTAACAGCAGACTAGTTAATTTCCTCAGTGAAAACAATGTCAAATTGGCTTTTTACCAAATTACAGTATGACAGACCACGTATTCCCCCTACACACCCTAATTGACGAACAAACAAAACAAAACAAAGGCAAAGCCTTCTCATGCTTTGTTAATTTGACTCAATTTGGCATGAGGGTCTGCTATACAAATGTATGTAAAGTGGTGTTGGGGGAAAACATACAAAATTATAAATACATGTACACAAACAACAAGTGTGCGGTTAAAATTGGCAAAAAAAACATTTCTTTCGACAGGGTCTTGGGGTGAGACAGGGATGCAACTTAAGCTCAAACCCTCTTCAACATATATATCAACGAATTGACGAGTACAACGTAAAACGCCAAATAATGCACGCAGAGCAGAATTAGGCTGCTAATTATCAAAATCCAGAAAAGAGACCTTAAATTCTACAACCACCTAAAAGGAAGCGATTCCCAAAGCTTCCATAACCTACAGAGAGACGAACCTGGAGAAGAGCTCCCTAAGCAAGCTGGTCCTGGGGCTCTGTTCACAAAGAAAAACAGACCCCACAGAGCCGAGGACAGCTACTAAATCATGAGAAAACAAAAAAAGAATTACTTGACACATTGGAAAGAATTAACAAAAAAGTATCTCTACCTCTCCCTGTCTCCTCTCAGCCTCTGCCTTTCCCTGTCCCTTTCTCCTCTCAGTCTCTCTACCTCTCCCTGTCTCCTCTCAGCCTCTGCATTTCCCTGTCCCTTTCTCCTCTCAGCCTCCCCCTGTCTTCTCAAAGCTTCTCTACCTCTCCCTCTCTCCTCTCAGCCTCTCTACCTCTCCCTGCCCCTGTCTCCTCTCTACCCATCCTCTCTCTCCCTGTCCCTGTCGCCTCTCTACCTCTCCTCACTCTCCCTGTCCCTGTCTCCTCTCCTCTCTGTTTCTCTACCTCTCCTTGTCCCTGTCCCTGTCTCCTATCCTCTCCTCTCTGTTTCTCTACCTCTCCTCATCCCTGTCCCTGTCTCCTCTCCTCTCTCAGTTTCTCTACCTCTCCTCGTCCCTGTCCCTGTGTCCTCTCCTCTCTGTTTCTCTACATCTCCTCGTCCCTGTCCCTGTCTTCTCTCCTCTCTCAGCCTCTCTACCTCTCCTCTAGCTCCCTATCACTGTCTCCTCTCCCAGCCTCTATCTCCCAAAATATTCCTGGGTGAGCTGAGTGGGTGGGTGAGAAATGGAGGGTGGGATATGGCGATGGGGAGAGAGAGAGAATGAAATGGTGGGTGAGAGATGGCCATGGTAACACTAGAAGCTGGAGGAGCAGTGTGGGTGCTGCTCAATGATGTATCTCCCAAAGATAGAATCACAATGATAGAATTTTAGAACAAGGAAGGATATAAGTATTCATTATGCATGTACAACCTGTGTTCTTATGAAGAAAAGCAGTGGTCAAACATTACACAAGAACAGAGCTGAGAGGACCCACCAGACACACACACCTGCTAAGAGGTGTATAGTGTTGTCATTCCCTCCCCTATTCTCCACCCAGCCCTTCAGTCCAGACTCTCAGAGTTCCCTGTATCCAGCTCACCTTTGTCAGTCCAACGTCTCGGCTTCCCAGGCAATTAAATAATCCTGCACCATAGTAAGAAAGGAAAAAGGAAAGAGAGAAGAACAGGGAGGGGGAAGGAATACTGAAGAGCTTGCTAGAGAAAAGAGAGGGGTGAAAGAGAGGTAGGGAAAAGAGGGAAAGGGAGAGGGAGAAAGAGAGAGGTAAAGCATGGCACAGACAGCGAGAGCTCGCCACAGCGTGAGCAGGCAGCGAGCAAGGAAAGCACCAGGAGTGTGCACATGCACAAACATACACACACCGGCAGACAGCTCTTCTTCCCCCTCTTCTCTAGCTAGCAGCAATAACTCGCTCTCATACTCCCTCACGCTGTCTTAGTCAGGGTACAACTCCTTAACCCTTTCAGTACCAATATCCTTGTTCTTGGTCTAATGTTAATATTAGTACATTTTGGAATATAACAAAAAATAACATAAAATTATCATTCTTAATACAGGCACAACCAAGTGATATACACTACGGTGTTGTAACTAATAATCAATATTAACAAATATATTCTG
The DNA here is from genome assembly GCF_029448725.1 of Salvelinus fontinalis. Lineage (NCBI taxonomy): Eukaryota > Metazoa > Chordata > Actinopteri > Salmoniformes > Salmonidae > Salvelinus > Salvelinus fontinalis. The sequence goes on along the minus strand of NC_074665.1, from coordinate 90,066,397 downwards.
AAAGAAAGGTGATAAATAAATGTGTATGCACTGCATACTGTACGTTATGAGTCAGCCAGTGTTTCATATGACCAACCAACCTCTCCTCACTGAGTCATCTAGTGTTTCATATGACCAACCAACCTCTCCTCACTTAGTCATCTAGTGTTTCATATGACCAACCAACCTCTCCTCACTTAGTCATCTAGTGTTTCATATGACCAACCAACCTCTCCTCACTTAGTCATCTAGTGTTTCATATGACCAACCAACCTCTCCTCACTTAGTCATCTAGTGTTTCATATGACCAACCAACCTCTCCTCACTGAGTCAGTCAGTGTTTAATATGACCAACAAACCTCTCCTCACTGAGTCAGTCAGTGTTTCATATGACAAACCAACCTCTCCTCACTGAGTCATCTAGTGTTTCATATGACCAACCAACCCCTCTCCTCACTGAGTCAGTCAGTGTTTCATATGACAAACCCCTCTCCTCACTGAGTCAGTCAGTGTTTCATATGACCGACCAACCAACCCCTCTCCTCACTGAGTCAGTCAGGGTTTCATATGACCAACCAACCCCTCTCCTCACTGAGTCAGTCAGTGTTTCATATGACCAACCAACCCCTCTCCCACTGAGTCAGTCAGTGTTTCATATGACCAACCAACCTCTCCTCACTTAGTCATCTAGTGTTTCATATGACCAACCAACCAACCTCTCCTCACTGAGTCAGTCAGTGTTTCATATGACCAACCAACCTCTACTCACTGAGTCATCTAGTGTTTCATATGACCAACCAACCTCTCCTCACTTAGTCATCTAGTGTTTCATATGACCAACCAACCTCTCCTCACTGAGTCAGTCAGTGTTTAATATGACCAACAAACCTCTCCTCACTGAGTCATCTAGTGTTTCATATGACCAACCAACCCCTCTCCTCACTGAGTCAGTCAGTGTTTCATATGACCAACCAACCTCTACTCACTTAGTCATCTAGTGTTTCATATGACCAAACAACCTCTCCTCACTTAGTCATCTAGTGTTTCATATGACCAACCAACCTCTCCTCACTTAGTCATCTAGTGTTTCATATGACCAACCAACCCCTCTCTTCACTTAGTCATCTAGTGTTTCATATGACCAACCAACCTCTCCTCACTGAGTCATCTAGTGTTTAATATGACCAACCCCTCTCCTCACTGAGTCAGTCAGTGTTTCATGTGACCAACCAACTTCTCCTCACTGAGTCATCTAGTGTTTCATATGACCAACCAACCTCTCCTCACTGAGTCAGCCAGTGTTTCATATAGCCAACCAACCTCTCCTCACTGAGTCATCTAGTGTTTCATATGACCAACCCCTCTCCTCACTGAGTCAGCCAGTGTTTCATATGACCAACCAACCTCTCCTCACTGAGTCATCTAGTGTTTCATATGACCAACCCCTCTCCTCACTGAGTCAGTCAGTGTTTCATATGACCAACCAACCTCTCCTCACTGAGTCATCTAGTGTTTCATATGACCAACCCCTCTCCTCACTGAGTCAGTCAGTGTTTCATATGACCAACCAACCTCTCCTCACTTAGTCATCTAGTGTTTCATATGACCAACCAACCTCTCCTCACTGAGTCATCTAGTGTTTCATATGACCAACCAAACTCTCCTCACTTAGTCATCTAGTGTTTCATATGACCAACTAACCTCTCCTCACTTAGTCATCTAGTGTTTCATATGACCAACCAACCTCTTCTCACTGAGTCAGTCAGTGTTTAATATGACCAACAAACCTCTCCTCACTGAGTCAGTCAGTGTTTCATATGACCAACCAACATCTCCTCACTGAGTCATCTAGTGTTTCATATGACCAACCAACCCCTCTCCTCACTGAGTCAGTCAGTGTTTCATATGACCAACCCCTCTCCTCACTGAGTCAGTCAGTGTTTCATATGACCAACCAACCCCTCTCCTCACTGAGTCAGTCAGTGTTTCATATGACCAACCAACCCCTCTCCTCACTGAGTCAGTCAGTGTTTCATATGACCAACCCCTCTCCTCACTGAGTCATCTAGTGTTTCATATGACCAACCAACCCCTCTCCTCACTTAGTCATCTAGTGTTTCATATGACCAACCAACCCCTCTCCTCACTGAGTCAGTCAGTGTTTCATATGACCAACCAACCTCTCCTCACTGAGTCATCTAGTGTTTCATATGACCAACCCCTCTCCTCACTGAGTCATCTAGTGTTTCATATGACCAACCAACCTCTCCTCACTGAGTCATCTAGTGTTTCATATGACCAACCAACCTCTCCTCACTGAGTCAGCCAGTGTTTCATATAACCAACCAACCTTTCCTCACTGAATCAGCCAGTGTTTCATATGACCAACCAACCTCTCCTCACTTAGTCATCTAGTGTTTCATATGACCAACCAACCTCTCCTCACTGAGTCATCTAGTGTTTCATATGACCAACCAACCTCTCCTCACTGAGTCATCTAGTGTTTCATATGACCAACCCCTCTCCTCACTGAGTCAGTCAGTGTTTCATATGACCAACCAACCTCTCCTCACTGAGTCATCTAGTGTTTCATATGACCAACCCCTCTCCTCACTGAGTCAGTCAGTGTTTCATATGACCAACCAACCTCTCCTCACTTAGTCATCTAGTGTTTCATATGACCAACCAACCTCTCCTCACTGAGTCATCTAGTGTTTCATATGACCAACCCCTCTCCTCACTGAGTCAGTCAGTGTTTCATATGACCAACCAACCTCTCCTCACTGAGTCATCTAGTGTTTCATATGACCAACCAACCTCTCCTCACTGAGTCATCTAGTGTTTCATATGACCAACCCCTCTCCTCACTGAGTCAGTCAGTGTTTCATATGATCAACCAACCTCTCCTCACTGAGTCATCTAGTGTTTCATATGACCAACCCCTCTCCTCACTGAGTCAGTCAGTGTTTCATATGACCAACCAACCTCTCCTCACTGAGTCATCTAGTGTTTCATATGACCAACCAACCTCTCCTCACTGAGTCAGCCAGTGTTTCATATAACCAACCAACCTTTCCTCACTGAGTCAGCCAGTGTTTCATATGACCAACCAACCTCTCCTCACTTAGTCATCTAGTGTTTCATATGACCAACCCCTCTCCTCACTGAGTCAGTCAGTGTTTCATATGACCAACCAACCTCTCCTCACTGAGTCATCTAGTGTTTCATATGACCAACCCCTCTCCTCACTGAGTCAGTCAGTGTTTCATATGACCAACCAACCTCTCCTCACTTAGCCATCTAGTGTTTCATATGACCAACCAACCTCTCCTCACTGAGTCATCTAGTGTTTCAGATGACCAACCAACCTCTCCTCACTTAGTCATCTAGTGTTTCATATGACCAACCAACCTCTCCTCACTTAGTCATCTAGTGTTTCATATGACCAACCAACCTCTCCTCACTTAGTCATCTAGTGTTTCATATGACCAACCAACCTCTCCTCACTTAGTCATCTAGTGTTTCATATGACCAACCCCTCTCCTCACTGAGTCAGTCAGTGTTTAATATGACCAACCAACCTCACATGATATAAACATTTTCCTGGGAGAGATCTCACTAGCTGCTCATCCCTTCTCATGTTGCACTTTCTCTATGTAAACTTCATTTAACTAGGCAAGTCAGTTAAGAACAAAATCTTATTTACAATGAAGGCCCCCGGGTGGCGCAGTGGTCTAGGGCACTGCATCGCAGTGCTAGCTGAGCCACCAGAGTCTCTGGGTTGGCGGCTGGGCTGGGTTCGCGCCCAGGCTCTGTCGCAGCCGGCCGCAACCGGGAGGTCCGTGGGGCGACGCACAATTGGCATAGCGTCGTCTGGGTTAGGGAGGGTTTGGCCGGTAGGGATATCCTTGTCTCAGTATGTAAAATGTAATTAAAAAAATGTATGCACTCTACTGTAAGTCGCTCTGGATAAGAGCGTCTGCTAAATGACTAAAATGTAAAATGTAAGGCCTACCGGAGAACAGTGGGTTAACTGCCTTGATCAGGGGCAGAACGACATATTTTTACCTTGTTAGCTCAGGGATTCGATCCAGCAACCTTTTGGTTACTGGCCCGAACCCTCTAACCAGTAGGCTACCTGCGCCCACTAACCACTAGGCTACCTCCAACACTCTACCAGTCAAAAGTTTGGAGACACCTACTCAATCAAGCGTTTTTCTTTATTTTTTACTATTTTCTACATTATAGAATAATAGTGAAGACATCAAAACTATGAAATAACACATATGGAATTATGTAGTAACCAAAAAGGTGTTAAAGAAATCAAAGTATATTTGAGATTCTTCAAAGTAGCCACCCTTTGCCTTGAGGACAGCTTTGACTGGAATGCTTTTCCTACTGTCTTGAAGGAGTTCCCATATATACTGAGCACTTGTTGGCTGCTTTTCCTTCACTCTGAGATCTAACTCAACCGAAACCATCTCAATTAGGTTGAGGTCGGGTGATTGTGGAGGCCAGGTCATCTGATGCAGCTCTCCATCACTCTCCTTCTTAGTCAAATTCCTTTACACAGCCTGGAGGTGTGTTGGGTCATTGTCCTGTTGGAAAACAAATGATAGTCCCACTAAGCGCAAACCACATGGGATGGCGTGTCGCTGCAGAATGCTGTGGTAGCCATGCTGGTTAAGTGTGCCTTGAATTCTAAATAAATCACTGACAGTGTCACCAGCAAAGCACCCCCACACATCACACCTCCTCCTCCCTGCTTCACAGTGGGAACCACACATGCAGAGATCATCCGTTCACCTACTCTGCGTCTCTCAAAGACATGGCGGTTGGAACCAAAAATCGCAAATTTGGACTCATCAGACCAAAGTACAGATTTTCAACTGGTCTAATGTCCATTGCTTGTATCTTGACCCAAGAAAGACTCTTATTATTATTGGCATTCTTTAGTAGTGGTTTCTTTGCAGCAATTCGATCATCAACAGCAGACTCCAACATTTCCTCAGTGAAAACAATGTCCTGAGCAAATGTCAAATTTACTTTCTACCAAATTAATGTACGACAGACCACGTATACAACCTGGACAGCCTTATTAACAAACAAACTGACCAAAACAAAAGCAAAGTCTTCTCATGTTGATTTCGCAAAAGCTTTTGACTAAATTTGGCATATAAGTCTGCTATACAAATTGATGGAAAGCGGTGTTGGGTGTAAAAAATACAACAAAATTAAATCAATGTATACAAACAACAAGTGTGCAGTTAAAATGTATTTCCTGAGGGCCGTGGGGTGAGACGGATGCAGCCCCACACTCTTCAACATAAAAATCAACAAATTGGCGAGGGCACTAGAAGTCGGCAGCACCTTGCCTCAACCTACTGGACTCAGAAATCTAATATCTACAGTTTGCAGATGATCTAGTGCTTCTGTCCACCAACAAAGGAGGCCCTGCAGCAACACCTAGATATTCTGCACAGATTCTGTCAGACCTGGGCTGACAGTGAATCTCAGTAAGACAAAAATAATGGTGTTCCAAAAAAGGTCCAGCACCCAAGACAACAAATGCTAATCCATCTAGACACTGTTGCCCTAGATCAAGTATTCACAAACTGAGGTACGCGTACCCCCAGAGTACATGCAAAACTGTCAGGGGTACGCCAAATAAAAATGTGATTCACATTTAAAAATATATATACAGTTGAAGTCGGAGGTTTAAATACACTTATGTTTCATTCATTAAAACTCGTTTTTCAACCACTCCACAAATTTCTTGTTAACAAACTAGAGTTTTGGCAAGTCGGTTAGGACATCTACTTTGTGCATTTCACAAGTCATTTTTCCAACAATTGCTTACAGACAGATTATTTCACTTATAACCTACTGTATCACAATTCCAGTGGGTCAAAAGTTTAAATACACTAAGTTGACTGCCTGTAAACAGCTTGGAAAATTCCAGAAAATTATGTCATGGCTTTAGAAGCTTCTGATAGGCTAATTGACATAATTTGAGTCAATTGGAGGTGGATGTATTTCAAGTCCTACCTTCAAAAAAAAAAATTGTAGCCCTTCACCTCTGGTTCATCCTCGGGAGAAATGTCCAAACGCCTGAAGGTACCATGTTCATCTGTTCAAACAATAGTACGCAAGTATAAACACCATGGGACCACGCAACCGTCATACTGCTCAGGATTGAGACGCGTTCTGTCTCCTAGAGATGAACGTACTTTGGTGTGTAAAGTGCAAATCAATCCCAGAACAACAGCAAAGGAAGATGCTGGAGGAAACAGGTACAAAAGTATCTATATCCACAGTAAAACGAGTCCTATACCGACATAAACTGAAAGGCCGCTCAGCAAGAAAGAAGCCACTGCTCCAAAACCGCCACAGAAATAGCCAGACTACGGTTTGCAACTACACATGGGGACAAAGATCGTACTTTTTCGAGAAATGTCCTCTGGTCTGATGAAACAAAAATAGAATTGTTTGGCCATAATGACCATCCTTATGTTTGGAGGAAAAAGGGGGATGCTTGCAAGCCGAAAAACACCATTCCAACCGTGAAGCACGGGGCTGGCAGCATCATGTTGTGGGGGTGCTTTGCTGCAGGAGGGACTGGTGCACTTCACAAAATAGATGGCATCATGAGGCAGGAAAATTATGTGGATATATTGAAACAACATCTCAAGACATCTGTCAGGAAGTTAAAGCTTGGTCGCAAATGGGTCCTCCAAATGGACAATGACCCCAAGCATACTTCCAAAGTTGTGGCGAAATGGCTAAAGGACAACAAAGTCAAGGTATTGGAGTGGCCATCACAAAGCCCTGACCTCAATCCTATAGAAAATTTGTGGGCAGAACTGAAAAAGCGTGTGCGAGCAAGGAGGCCTACAAACCTGAATCAGTTACATCAGCTCTGTCAGGAGAAATGGGCCAAAATTCACCCAACTTTTTGTGGGAAGCTTGTGGAAAGCTACCCGAAATATTTGACCCAAGTTAAACAATTTCAAGGCAAATACTAATTGAGTGTATGTAAACTTCTGACCCACTGGGAATGTGATGATAGAAATAAAATCTGAAATAAATAATTATCTCTACTATTATTCTGAAATTTCACATTCTTAAAATAAAGTGGTGATTCTAACTGACCTAAGACAGGGAATTTTTACTAGGATTACATGTCAGGAATTGTGAAACACTGAGTTTAAATGTATTTAGCTAAGGTGTATGTAAACTTCCGACTTCAACTGTATATACAGTATATACATATATTATGTTTTTGTTTTGTACATTTTTTTATTCTTCACATTTTCAAACAGTCCATTTATATTTTCCAACGGGGCTATACATTTGAGTGAGTTTTTTTTATTGCCTGAGTAGTCTCGTTTCACTGCCAAAAATAAAAATTCAACCATCTGGTGTTCAGCGAAATAACAACACAATGTCAAATACAGGTAGCCTAGTCAAATAATTAACATCCAATCACATTAACTGTTAATCTCTTGCAGGAATTCCACTAATGGACTGTTAAGACACTGATGCCCTTTGCAACCATGTACCTATGTGAGAGTGGATTCTCAGCCCTCACTAGCATGACAACTAAATACAGGCACAAACTGTGTGTGGAAAATGATTTAAGACTGAGACTCTCTCCAATACAACCCAACATTGCAGAGTTATGTGCATCCTTCAAGCACACCCTTTTCATTAACCTGTGGTGAGTTATTCACAATTTTCGATGAACAAATAAGGTTTTATATGTAAGATGGTTAAATTAAGAGCAAAATGATTGATTATTTTTATATTATTATTTGTGCCCTGGTCCTTTAAGAGCTCTTTGTCACTTCCCATGAGCCGGGTTGTGACAAATACACTCATTCTTATGTTTAATAAATGTATCTCATCGTGTGTGGCAGGCTTACAATGATGGCAAAAAAAATACATTTGAGAGTGCGCTGACCCTGGTGCTGGAGGGGGTAAGCAACTGGAAGTTGAATGTTTGAAGGGGTACGGGACTGTAAAATGTTTGGGAACCACTGCCCTAGAGCACACAAAAAACTATACCTACCTCGGCCTAAACATCAACACCACAGGCAGTAAGGACCCGTCATTCAGGGCCCACAATTTTAGGTAATTAGTATTTTTTGTTGTTTGGGGGGCTTGCCTATTTTACTGTTATTTTGGCATTAATACGTGTCACATATCTGTTTGCAAAGAATGTAAAAAAAAATGTAATATCATTGTGTTAAGAAAGCTGCATACAAACATGGTCTCTTTTTTGCTTTCTTTAGTAAGGCAGCTCCAAAATGCAGGTGTTTCAGCCTAGCTCAGTGCTTTCTGTGGTGGTGGGGCAAGCCAGAAGACAATACTGAGCATTGTGCCGTGATTGGCTCAGTGTTCTGTCACTCTATGGGGACATTACGTCACCGCCAAGTCTAAGGGTAGAGCTCATAAATGTTAGCCCCTCGGGTTCTGCCATAGAGTTACATTAGAAGTGCCCATTCAAGAAGGCTCAAGGTCATTGGCCACAGATCACGTTATATCTACAGTAGCTTTGATTGGACTGATCATGTCAACATCATACTTTCAAAAGTCATCATGAATCAAGTCGACAATCTACTGGCAAATCTTTTTCAATCCTTGTCATATAAAGACAAATTAGAGATAAAACGTCTCGGTGCTCTTCGGCCATTGGACATAAACATTACACAAGTCTCAAATTGCAAATTCTACAATGAGTGGTTTGGAAGGAAGCAGTGGCTAACTGCAAGCATCTCAAAGCAATCACTATTTTGCGTCCCCTGCCTGCTATTCAGTGGAGAGCGTGTGTGGAACAAGTCTGGGCTTAAAGATTTAAAACATGACACGGGTCTGAAAGGGTCTGAAAACATGAGAATAGTGCATCACATATAGACAACGCTGTTAAACTGGGATTACTGGGGAAATCAAACGATGTGGCTCAACTACACACGCATATAGACGAGCCATCGACCTTCACAACCAACAAACGGAAGAGAATAGGTACGTGCTTGACACAAATATAACATGCACAAAATTGTGTGGCAAATGTGAGACAGCAGCGAGGAGCCATGACAAGCCGGCCGACTCCATGAACCCAGGCGTTTTCAGGTGTATTTTTGAGACCATGAAGGAGATTACAGGCTACGAAGGCATTATGACAACCAAACAATTTTTAAGGGTACATCAAGCACGATCCAAAATGAACTTTTGGATTGCATGTATGAAGTGTACAGAGAAGCTATAGCTAAGGAGGTGTCTGAGACTCCTTTTGCGTCTGTACAGGCCGACGAGACCACTGACGTCTCCTGTAAATCACAGATGGTAATAGTGCTGCGCTACATGTTACCAGTCAACAGTGTGTGAGAGAGGTGTTCGTAGAGGTGAAGGAAAAAACTGGTGATGGCCTCTCCAACACCATCAAACGAGTCCTAGAGCCACTGAATGTCAAGGAGAAGCTGGCTGCTCAAACCTACAACGGGGCAGCGGTGATGAGTGGTAATGTATGTGGTGTCCTAACGCGCAATTTGTGCACTATTATGCACACCACCTGAATCTAACAATTCAACAACTTTGTGCTGGGAGAGTGAGCGTGCTTAAAGTGTTTTTTTGCAGGCCCATCCTTCTTTTCCACCTTTTTCACGGGCTCACTCAAAAGACTCTCCACTCTCGCGGAATCAACGAACAGACGGGTCACCAGGCCACCGGGTACACAATGGAACTTCAAAAGCAATGCTGTGTGGGAGGACCGTGAGACACTGGCCCAGTGCATGGAGGACATCCGCACACAGCCTGGATAGGATGAGATCACCATCAGCGAGGCTTATGGCCTGTCCATGAAAATCAAGGATCCCACATTTCTGCAACTGCTCGTGTTCTTTTTCTTGGTCTTGACAGAGGTGGATATTTTTTTGCTACATAATGCAGAAACAAACCATTGATGCAGCAGGAATCGCCAGAGCAATCAACAACTTCAAGGTGAACATTCAAAAACATTTGTGAGCATACTAATGCACTGGCCAAAGGACATGTTGATGCTACTGAACCAAGGCAGAGAAAACGTAACACTGCACCCGTGATGGAGGAGGCATGCGACAAAACTGCTGCTAATGTGCAAGAAAGGTTTTCTGAAAGTGACCACTTAATTACAGCAAAGTTGGTGGACAGCTCATTTTCCCCCCAGTATGTACATTCCTTTCCGACCACAGAACTCGTGTGCTACCAAGCTATGGCCTGTGGGCAACCAGGAGAAGCTGAAAACGGAGGTGTCCACTCTACCGGCATCCTGAGCAGGACACTGGAAGGACAGCACTTTCTTTATTGAAATCACTCTACAAGAACAACCTGCAGGAGGCCTTGTCTGAGACGCTCTTTCTTCTCAAAATCATCATCACCACTCCGATGCCAACCACAGAGTCAGAGATAAACTTTTCCACCCCAAAAAGGATAAAAACCTTCACATGCAACTCCATAGGCCAGAAAAGGTTAAATAAATACTTTGAATGGTAGGCTAACCGCTGTCTCTCTCTCTCTCAAGAAGAGAAAAGTTAAATCCAGCAAGATGTTGAGGCCTTATCTGAACTAACATCTATCTGAATTTCTGTCACTGTCCATTTCGAAATTGCTGAAGGAAGAGGCCTACCACATCGCAGCTCGTTTGCTTGCACTTGCTTATACTTAGAGCTAAGTGTTAATTATATAAGAACAGACAAAAGTCAAACTCATATCGACATTCACTATTATTGAAGGAGAATGCGGTTCTCATCCAGTTACACAAATCAACATGAAGTCAATAGAAACCATATTGAAGCAAGTCAGCCATAATCTCCACTCTCGGGACAGGTTTATGTAGACACTAAATGTTTGTGGGCACCGTTTGTCACAGTTATATTGCATTTAATGTATTATTTAGAGTGGTGTAGTGGCTTCGCTGGCATGCATCTAAAAAAAATGGTTGCTTGCCTAATCAATGACCTAAGAGTCAATGCAAAAAAGGGCCTTCTATGCCATCAACAGGAACATCAAACTTGACAGGAGCTAAAAATACAAATACAGAATCTTCAGTCAGTTCTTAAACCCATATAATTCACTAAATGGGACAAACACCCAATTGAGACTCTGCATGCAGAATTCTGCAAAAATATACTTTGTGTACAATGTAAATCCCCAAACAATGCATGGAGAGCAGAATTAGGACTATAGTTCTCAAAATTCAGATGGAATTTAATTTTTTTATTCTACATCTACCTTAAAAGGAAGTGATGCACACACATTCCACCACAGGCCAGCAACACAATTAGACCCAACCACATTATGTTAGGGGATGTTTTGGCCGCAGGGGCTTTACTTGGCTCATCGCGCTCTAGCAACTCCTTGTGGCGGGCCGGGTGCCTGTGGGCTGACCCCGGTCGCCAGCTGAATGCTGTTTCCTCCGACACATTGGTGCGGCTGGCTTCCAGGTTAAGCTGGAGGGTGTTAACCTGTCTGGCCCAGGCGTTCCGCTAGCGGAACTCCTCCCACATTCCACTGAAAAGGCAGAGCGCGAAATTCAAAAAATATTTTTTAGAAATATTTAACTTTCACACATTAACAAGTCCAATACAGCAAATGAAAGATACACATCTTATGAATCCAGGCAACATGTCCGATTTTTTTAATGTTTTACAGCGAAAACAGCACGTATATTTATGTTAGCTCACCACCAAATACAAAGAAGGGCAGACATTTTTCACAGCACAGGTAGCATGCACAAAGCCAACCTAACTAACCAAGAACCAACCAAACTAACCAAGAAACAACTTCATCAGATGACAGTCTTATAACATGTTACACAATAAATCTATGTTTTGTTCGAAAAATGTGCATATTTGAGGTATAAATCAGTTTTACATTGCAGCTACCATCACAGCTACCGTCAAAAATAGCACCGAAGCAGCCAGAGTAACTATAGAGACCAACGTGAAATACCTAAATACTCATCATAAAACATTTCTGAAAAATGCATCGTGTACAGCAAATGAAAGACAAGCATCTTGTGAATCCAGACAATATTTCAGATGTTTAAGTGTTTTACAGCGAAAACACAATATAGCATTATATTAGCTTACTACAATAGCCTACCACACTACCGCATTCATTCATCAAGGCACGTTAGCGATATCAATAGGCATGTTAGCGTTAGCGAATAAACCAGCAAAACATATTAATTTTCACTAACCTTCATAAACCTTCCTCAGATGACAGTCCTATAACATCAGGTTATACATAAACTTATGTTTTGTCCGAAAATGTGCATATTTAGAGCTGAAATCAGTGGTTATCCATTATGCTAACGTAGCTTCTTTTTCCCCAGAATGTGCGGATATTTCTATTAGACTCTTACCTATTCTGACCAAATAGCTATTCATAAACATTACAAAAAAATACATGTTGTATAGGAAATGATAGATACACTAGTTCTTAATGCAATCGCAGTGTTAGAATTCAAAAAATATCTTCATTACGACATAAGGCTTATGTTATAGCGAGAGAGTGGCCAAAACCTGGGCGCAAAACTACTAGTATACAGTTCGACAGATATATGAAATAGCATCACAAAATGGGTCCTACTTGTGGTGATCTTCCATCAGAATGTTGGACAAGGTGTCCTTTGTCCAGAACAGTCGTTGTTTGGATTTAGAACATCGTTTTTCCCTCTTGAATTAGCAAGCACACTGGCCAAGTGGCGCGAAGCTCTCCTTTCTGAACAAAGGCACACAACGCAACACGCCTAACGTCCCGAATAAATTTCAAAAATCTAATAAAACTATATTGAAAAAACATACTTTACGATGATATTGTGACATGTATCAAATAAAATCAAAGCCGGAGATAGTAGTCGCCTATAACGACGGCTTTTCAGAAGGCAATTCCAGGTCCATCTTCGCGCTTTCCAGAAAACAGGAAATGGATGACTCGTCGTGCCAAGAGGATATATTCCACCTCAGACCAAGATAAACACTTCATTTCTTCTCTCACTTCCTCTTGACATCTAGGGGAAGGTGTATGACGTGCATGTATACTCATACGTATCATGCCCATTTATAGGCAGGCCCTTGAACAGAGCATCATTTTCAGACCTTCCACTTCCTGGTTAGAAAGTGTGCTGCCAAATGAGTTCTGTTTTACCCAGACAAAATTCAAACGGTTTTAGAAACTAGAGAGTGTTTTCTATCCAATAGTAATAATAATATGCATATTGTATGAGCAAGAATAGAGTACGAGGCCGTTTAAATTGGGCACGATTTTAGCCCAAAGTGTAAATAGCGCCCTCTATCCTCAACAGGTTTTAAGGAGCGCAGTTAGCTGGGACCCATGACTCTCCCGAGCCCGTTGGGGAGTTGCAGCGATGAGTCAAGATCGAAAATTGGTGAGGAAAAGGAGGTAAAAAGTGGAAGTGTCTTCAACACACAAGGAGTAGATAGGAGAGTGCTGCCACTGACACTGAGGTCATATATAAACATCCCCTCTGATAACATCTCTGAGTTGTTTTGGGCCTTCAGCGGACATTCTGTTTCCAGCCCCTTTGTTGACATGGTTGCCCAGTGATGAGGTCAGATGAGGACATCACTAGGCGCCTGTTTCCCCACCTGAGTGAGATGGAGTCGATTGTTTTTGACCTTCGGAGGGCAGCAGCTTCACCTGTGCTATGTCACCTTGGGCGAGGTCATGAGGTCATCGGTGACCAATGATGAGGTTACGTGGTGGCGCCTACCTTGCTGTCACTGACTGCTCTTTCCTGATTGCTAGGTTTACCTTTGGGCCACCCACACAATAACATATAGATGGTGCATGGTGAGCTTAAAACAGAAATAGAACTCCAGAATAGAAGAAAGAATTGCGTTGTTAATGTTGAGAAGAAAGAATTGTGTCGTTAATATTGAGAAGAAAGAATTGTGTTGTTAATATTGAGAAGAAAGAATTGTGTTGTTAATATTGAGAAGAATTGTGTTGTTAATATTGAGAAGAATTGTGTTGTTAATATTGAGAAGAATTGTGTTGTTAATATTGAGAAGAATTGTGTTGTAAATATTGAGCTACTGAGAAGAGCTGTAAAAAACACAACATACGGCATCATACACATAGCTAATCTCCTTCTCTCTCTTGATGACAACAGAACAACCCTGTGCGTCTTGGACTATCAACAAGACTAGCTTCAGTAAGACAGGGGTGTGGCGGTTCACTGCCTCTGTGACTGTACAGACCCTACACACTACTGAATGTAGATTAAATGCCCCAAAATGGAACCCTATTCCCTATATAGTGCACTGGGCCTGGTCAAAATGTGTGCACTACCAGTGTTGGGGAGTAGTGAACTACGTGTAGTTCAACTGGTAACTAAACTACATTTTGCAGTAGCTTGGTGGTATATTAACTAAATTCAAATCAAGGTAGTGTAGTTTCAGTAGTTCATTACTTTTAGCCATGTAGCGGTGTAGCCAAATACTGGAACTACACACTACCGTTTTACCATGTAGCGATGTAGCCAAATACTGGAACTACACACTACCGTTTTACCATGTAGCGGTGTAGCCAAATACTGGAACTACACACTACCGTTTTACCATGTAGCGGTGTAGCCAACTACTGGAACTACACACTACTGTTTTACCATGTAGCGGTGTCTCTAACTACTTCAGTAATAGCTAACTAGTTCCAGTAGTTAGCTACACCACTACTGCACACTACTGTTTAACTGTGTAGTGGTGTAGCTAACTAATGGAACTACACACTACTCTTTTTGGAAAAATAAAATCAAATATGGGTGAAGCAGACAATAATTTTTGTTTCTTTTTCAGCATCAGACCTTCCCAATTCTCACTTGAAACATTTTTTTATTATTAATACACTTCGAAAAAAGGGTTCCAGAAGGGTTCTTTGGCTGACCCCATAGGATAACCCTTTTTGTCTTCAGGTAGAACTTTTTTGTGTTCCATGCAGAACCCTCAAGAGTTCTACCTGGGACCAAAAGAGGTTCTTCAAAGGAGTCTGCTGAAGAACCCTTTTAGGTTCTAGATAGCACTGTTTTGCTCTAGTGTAGGATAAATGAAACATTCTGTTAACATCTGACTAGTCTGCTCTGTTCTTCCAATGTACCATCTATGACATTTCAGATTTACATTTGATATTTTTTCAGGAAATAGCTTGGATGTTGTGAACAACTCAAAGTAACTTTAGTTAAGTAAACTATATATTTTTAATGGTAGCTTTAGTGTAGCTTAACTTCTTCCAGTGTGAAGTAATTGGTAGCTTAGTAAACAATTTTTTCAGAGTAGTAGCTTCCCCAACACTGTGCACTACATGGGGAATAGGTTGATTTGGGACTGACTGGAAGCTTAACAACATGCTTCAGACTAGGTGAAGAGACAGTACAGTAGACAGACAAGGCATTGCTGCTGTCCTTAGATATAGTATGATCCCCCATATTGAGTCATACATTTGTTTCCTCTTCACTGGCTACAGACCCTTCTGAGTCTCAAATGGCACCCTATTCTCTTTATAGTGCACTACTTTTGGCTCAGGTCGAAAGTAGTGTCCTACAAAGGGAATAGGAAGCCATTTGGGATGCAGCCATAGTTTCTCCTTCACGGGCTACAGAGTACAGACACTGTTTACACAACAGCGTAATGTACATGTTTATGGCCATTAGATGAAAGTAATTCATGCACACTGCAAGATAAGACAGTCAGGTTACTGTAGCCAAATGGTACACTATTTTCACTAAAGTGTAATACTGTTGACCATGGGCCCTGGCCAAAAGTAGTGCACTACAAAGGGAGTAGTATGCCATTTAGACACACCATATACAATTGAAGTCGGAAGTTTACATACACCTTAGCCAAATACATTTAAAGTCAGTGTTTGACATTTAATCCTAGTAAAATTCCCTGTCTTAGGTCAGTTAGGATCACCACTTTATTTTAAGAATGTGAAATGTTGGAATAATAGTAGAGAATGATTTATTTCAGATTTTATTTCTATCATCACATTCCCAGTGGGTCAGAGGTTTTGCCATCAATTTTGTTAAGTGCATCAGTCCCCTGAAGCAAAGCACCCCCACAACATGATGCTGCCACCCCCGTGCTTCACGATTGGGATGGTGTTCTTCAGCTTGAAAGGCTCCCTCGGTTTCCTCCAAACATAAGGATGGTCATTATGGCCAAACAGTTCTATTTTTGTTTCATCAGACCAGAGGACATTTCACCAAAAAGTACAATCTTTGTCTCCATGTGCAGTTGCAAACCGTAGTCTGGCTTTTTTATTGCGGTTTTGGAACAGTGGCTTCTTCCTTGCTGAGCGGCCTTTCAGGTTCTGCCGATATAGGACTCATTTGACTGTGGATATAGATACTTTTGTACCTGTTTCCTCCAGCATCTTCACAAGGTTCTTTGCTGTTGTTCTGGGATTGATTTGCACTTTATACACCAAAGTCCGATCATCTCTAGGAAACAGAACGCGTCTCAATCCTGAGCAGTATGACGGCTGCGTGGTCCCATGGTGTCTATACTTGCGTACTATTGTTTGAACAGATGAACATGGTACCTTCAGGCGTTTGGACATTTCTCCCGAGGATGAACCAGAGGTGGAGGTCTACAATTATTTTCCTGAGGTCTTGGCTGATTTCTTTTGATTTTCCCAAGATGTTAAGCAAAGAGGCACTGAGTTTGAAGGTAGGCCTTGAAATACATCCACAGGTACACATCCAATTGACTTAAATGACTCAAATGATATCAATTATAATGCCTTCTAATTGCAGTCGATGTACTCATAATATACAGGAGAATGATCGCCTTACGGCGAGGATAGCTGTGCTGCAAGCCCAGCTTCAGACGCAATGTGCAAGAAAGTTTTTCTGAAAGTGACCACTTAATTACAGCAAAGTTGGTGGACAGCTCATTTTCCCCCTAGAATATACATTCCTTTCCGACCACAGAACTCGTGTGCTGTTAGGCAAGGGTAATTAGGCAAGGGTAATTTAAGTGTAGGAAACGATGAAACAGCGTCTGTGCCACCAGTAAGTACAGATAGTAGTATAAATCCCCTCGCACAGTCCCCGCAGCCGGACAACTTTCTCATGGCTTCTGGAAGGAAATGCTGTAGGAATGCTCAACCGGTGTCGCTCATTCAGCCGACAGAAACTTTCAACCGGTTCTCCCCATTAAGCAGCAAGTTGGAGTCAGAGGCCGAGCCTTCTCTGGTCTCTACTCCTCCCGTTACGGGGTCTGAGACGCCGAAGCCTCCCACCATTAGCTCTGACAAATTGAAAACCCTAGTCATTGGCGACTCCATTACCCACAGTATTAGACTTAAAACGAATCATCCAGCAATCATACACTGTTTACCAGGGGGCAGGGCTACCGACGTTCAGGCTAATCTGAAGATGGTGCTGGCTAAAGCTAAAACTGGCGAGTGTAGAGAGTATAGGGATATTGTTATCCACGTCGGCAACAACGATGTTAGGATGAAACAGTCAGAGGACACCAAGCGCAACATAGCTTCAATGTGTAAATCAGCTAGAAAGATGTGTCGGCATCAAGTAATTGTCTCTGGCCCCCTCCCAGTTAGGGGGAGTGATGAGCTCTACAGCAGAGTCTCACAACTCAATCGCTGGTTGAAAACTGTTTTCTGCCCCTCCCAAAATATAGAAATTGTAGATAATTGTCCCTCTTTCTGGGACTCACCCACAAACAAGACCAAGCCTGGCCTGTTGAGGAGTGATGGACTCCATCCTAGCTGGAGGGGTGATCTCATCTTATCTATGGACATAGACAGGGCTCTAACTCCTCTAGCTCCACAATGAGATAGGGTGCAGGCCAGGCAGCAGGCTGTTAGCCAGCCAGCTTAGTGGAGTCTGCCACTAGCACAGTCAGTGTAGTCAGCTCAGCTATCCCCATTGAGACCGTGTCTGTGCCTCGGCCTGCTGGAGGTCATTTTGCAGGGCTCTGGTAGTGCTCCTCCATGCACAAAGGCGGAGGTAGCGGTCCTGCTACTGGGTTGTTGCCCTCCTACGGCCTCTTCCACGTCTCCTGATGTACTGGCCTGTCTCCTGGTAGCGCCTCCATGCTCTGGACACTACGCTGACAGACACAGCAAACCTTTTTGCCACAGCTCGCATTGATGTGCCATCCTGGATGAACTGCACTACCTGAGCCACTTGTGTGGGTTGTAGACTCCGTCTCATGCTACCACTAGAGTGAAAGCACCGCCAGCATTCAAAAGTGACCAAAACATCAGCCAGGAAGCAAAGGAACTGAGAAGCGGTCTGTGGTCACCACCTGCAGAACCATTCCTTTATTGGGGGTGTCTTGCTAATTGCCTATAATTTCCACCTTTGTCTATTCCATTTGCACAACAGCATGTGAAATTTATTGTCAATCAGTGTTGCTTCCTAAGTGGACAGTTTGATTTCACAGAAGTGTGATTGACTTGGAGTTACATTGTGTTGTTTAAGTGTTCCCTTTATTTTTTTGAGCAGTGTATATTGATTGCAATTATTCCCAAATGAATAAGCGTTCATGTGCAAAGGATTAGCATTTCAATTAATATAATGATCAACTGTGTAGTGATTCATTTTTGTCTTTCCCGCCCTTCTCAGTCCACACCCACTTCCCTTTGTCCACCAAGCCGCCATATCGGCTTAGCCCACTAGGGAACCTCCCCTATAATTTCCTTGTAACCATATCTACGGTTTGTTTGTTTATGGATTTCTGTGATTATTTAGTTAGTTTGTAAATAAATGATTAAGACAATTGGTGTATGGATGATTCATAGTGAAGACTGGGTTCGTGCAGATAACCAACAATTTAAGATGTTTGGAATGAGACTAACGTGAGGTAAAGAATATTTCATTAATTAGAATGAAGAAGGGCTTTAAAATACATTTGATTGATTGATTGATTGAATTAGCCCATCAGAAGCTTCTAAAGCCATGACATAATTTTCTGGAATTTTTCAAGCTGTTTAAAGGCACAGTCAACTTCGTGTATGTAATCTTCTGACCCACTGGATTTGTGATACAGTGAGTTATAAGTGAAATAATCTGTCTGTAAACAATTGTTGTGAAAATGACTTGTGTCATGCACAAAGTAGATGTTCTTACAGACTTGCCAAAACTATAGTTTGTTAACAAGAAATTTGTGGAGTGGTTGAAAAACGAGTTTTAATGAATACAACCTAAGTGTATGTAAACTGTATACTGTATATCTATACCAGATCTGCTTACGAACAATAATAGCCCTTTTCATGGAGAGGCTGGTGTTTGATATACTGGTGATCTAATGCTGCCTGGTCTCTTCAAACAAAAATCCTATTTGTGTCACAGGGCTGTACAATGGCTTGTGAAAGTATTCACCCCCTTGTCATTTGTCCTATTTTGTTGCCTTACAACCTGGAATTGAAATAGTTTTTTGGGGGGGGGTTGTATCATGTGATTTACACAATATGCCTACCACTTTGAAGATGCAAAATATTTTGGGGGGTGAAATAAGCAAGAAATAAGGGAAAAAAAACTGAAAACTTGAGCGTGCATAACTATTCATCCCCCTAAAGTCAAGAATTTGTAGAGCCAACTTTTGCAGCAATTACAGCTGCAAGTCTCTTGGGGTATGTTTCTATAAGCTTGGCACATCTATCCACTGGGATATTTGCCCATTCTTCAAGGCAAAATTGCTCCAGTTCCTTCAAGTTGGATGGGTTCCGCTGGTGTACATCAATCTTTAAGTCATACCACAGATTCTCAATTGGATTGAGGTTATGGCTTTGACTAGGCCATTTCAAGACATTTAAATGTTTCCCCTTAACTTCTTATGGCTGCAGGGGCAGTATTGAGTAACTTGGAAGCAGTGCCCATTTCAAACGGCCTCGTACTCAATTCTTGCTCGTACAATATGCATATTATTATTACTATTGGATAGAAAACACTCTCTAGTTTCTAAAACCGTTTGAATTATATCTGTGAGTAAAACAGAACTCATTTTGCAGCATACTTCCTGACAGGAAGTGGAAAATCTGAAATCGATGCTCTGTTCTAGGGCCTGCCTATAAATGGGCTTCATATATATTAGTATACATGCACTTCATACACCTTCCACTAGATGTCAACAGGCAGTGAGAGAAGAAATG
Organism: Salvelinus fontinalis; assembly: GCF_029448725.1. NCBI lineage: Eukaryota > Metazoa > Chordata > Actinopteri > Salmoniformes > Salmonidae > Salvelinus > Salvelinus fontinalis. Next base: position 90,046,237 of record NC_074665.1, on the reverse strand, counting down.
GAGTGTATAACATGATCTGAGGTCGAATAAAAGCTCTTGGCATGACGTGAACCCAATTTCCTGTTTCCTGGAACGCGCGAGAAGGGACCTGGTATTGCCTTCTGTAAAGCTGTCGTTATAGACGACTAATATCTCCAGCTTTGATTTTATTTGATAAATGTGACAATATCATCGTAAAGTATGTTTTTTCAATATAGTTTTATTAGATTATTGAAATTTTTTCGGGACGTTAGGCATGATGCTTTGTCTGCCTTTGTTCAGGAAGGAGAGCTTTGCGCTACTTTGCTAGCTTTCCGTGCTAATTGACTGGAGAAGAGGACATTCTAAATCCAAACAACGATTGTTCTGGACAAAGGACCCCTTGTACAACATTCTGATGGAAGATCATCAAAAGTAGGACCCATTTTATGATGCTATTTCATATATCTGTCGAACATGTAAACTAGTAGTTTGCGCCCAGATTTTGGGCACTCTCTCGCTATAACTAAGCTGGATGTCGTAATGAAGTTATTTTTAGAATTCTAACACAGCGATTGCATTAAGAACTAGTGTATCTATCATTTCCTATACAACATGTATTTTTTAGTAACGTTTATGTATAGTTATTTGGTCAGAATAGTTGAGTGTCAGAAAAATATCCGCACATTCTGGGAAAAATATGCTACATTAGCACAATGTATAACCACTGATTTCAGCTCTAAATATGCACATTTTCGAACAAAACATAAGTGTATGTATAACCTGATGTTATAGGACTGTCATCTGATGAAGCTTATCAAGGTTAGTCAAAAATTATATATCTTTTGCTGGTTTGTTACGATCGCTAACATTTGCTGCTGGTAAATGGCTTGTGTTTCTGGCTATTGTGGTAAGCTAATATAATGCTATATTGTGTTTTCGCTGTAAAACACTTAAGAAATCGGAAATATTGGCTGGAATCACAAGATGCCTGTCTTTCATTTGCTGTACACCATGTATTTTTCAGAAATGTTTTATGATGAGTATTTAGGTATTTGACTTTGGTGTCTGTAATTACTCTGGCTGCTTCGGTGCTATTTCTGACGGTAGCTGTGATGGTAGCTGCAATGTAAAACTGATTTATAGCTCAAATATGCACATTTTTCGAACAAAACATAGATTTATTGAATAACATGTTATAAGACTGTCATCTGATGAAGTTGTTTCTTGGTTAGTTTGGTTGGTTCTTGGTTAGTTAGGTTGGTTTTGTGCATGCTACCTGTGCTGTGAAAAATGTCTGTCCTTTTTTGTATTTGGTGGTGAGCTAACATAAATATACGTGGTGTTTTCGCTGTAAAATATTTTAAAAATCGGACATGTTGGCTGGATTCACAAGATGTTTATCTTTCATATGCTGTATTGGACTTGTTAATGTGTGAAAGTTAAATATTTCAAAAAAATATATTTTGAATTTCGCGCCCTGCACTTGAGCTGGCTGTTGTCATATTGTGTTAAACCACTCGAGTGTTGCTTTAGCAGTATGCTTAGGGTCATTGACCTGCTGGAAGGTGAACCTCCGTCCCAGTCTCAAGTCTCTGGAAGACTGAAACAGGTTTCCCTCAATAATTTCCCTGTATTTAGCGCCATCCATTATTCAATTCTGACCAGTTTCCCAGTCCCTGCCGATGAAAAACATCCCCACAGCATGATGCTGCCAACACCATGCTTCACTGTAGGGATGGTATTCTCGGGGTGATGAGAGGTGTTGGGTTTGCGCCAGACATAGCGTTTTCCTTGATGGCCAAAAAACTACATTTTTAGTCTCATCTGACCAGAGTACCTTCTGTTTGGGGAGTCTCCCACATGCCTTTTGGCGAACCACAAACATGTTTGCTTATTTTTTCTGGACGCTCTTCGGTAAAGCCCAGCTCCGTGGAGTGTATGGCTCAAAGTGGTCCTATGGACAGATACTTCAATCTCGGCTATGGAGCTTTGCAGCTTCTTCAGGGATATATTTGGTCTCTTTGTTGCCTCTCTGATTAACCTGTCTAGCCCCGGGGCTCCGCTAGCGGAACTCCTCCCACATTCCACTGAAAAGGCAGAGCGCGAAATTCAGAAAATATATTTTTTTAAATATTTAACTTTCCCACATTAAGAAGTTCAATACAGCTAATGAAAGATACACATCGTGTGAATCCAGCCAACATGTCCGATTTTTTAAAATGTTTTACAGGGAAAACACAATATATATTTATGTTAGCTCACCAACAAATAGAAAAAAGCACAGACATTTTTCACAGCACAGGTAGCATGCACAAACTCAACCAAACTAACCTAGAACAAACCAAAGAAACCAAGAAACAACTTCATCAGATGACAGTCTTATAACATGTTATACAATAAATCTATGTTTTGTTCGAAAAATTTGCATATTTCAGGTATAAATCATAGTTTACATTGCGGCTACAATCAGAAATTGCACCGAAAGCAGCCAGAATAATTACAGACACCAACGTGACATACCGAAATACTCATCATAAAACATTTCTGAAAAATACATGGTGTATAGCAAATGAAAGACAAAGATCTTGTGAATACAGATAATATTTCCGATTTTGTAAGTGTTTTACAGCGAAAACATAATATAGCATTATATTAGCTTACTACAATAGCCTACCACACTACCGCATTCATTCATCAAGGCACGTTAGCGATAGCAATAGGCACGTTAGCGTTAGCAAATAAACCAGCAAAAGATATTAAATTTCACTAACCTTCATAAACCTTCCTCAGATGACAGTCCTATAACATCAGGTTATACATACACTTATGTTTTGTTCGAAAATGTGCATATCTAGAGCTGAAATCCGTGGTTATACAACGTAGCATAACGTAGCATAACGTGCTAACGTAGCATCTTTTCCCTAGAATGTGCGGATATTTCTATTAGACTCTCACCTATTCTGACCAAATAGCTATTCATAAACATTACAAAAAAATACATGTTGTATAGGAAACGATAGATCCATTAGTTCTTAATGCAATCGCAGTGTTAGAATTCTAAAAATATCTTCATTACGACATAAGACTTAGTTATGGTAAGGGAATAACCAAAACCTGAGCGCAAAGCTACTAGTACACAGTTCGACAGATATATGAAATAGCATCACAAAATGGTTCCTACTTTTGCTGATCTTCTATCAGAATGTTGTACCTTTGGTCCTTTGTCCAGAAGCGTCTTTGTTTGGATTCAGAACGTTCTTTTCCCTCTTGAATTAGCAAGCACACTGGCCATGCGGCGCTAAGCTCTCCAACGTAAACAAAGTCAAACAACGCAACACAACTAACATCCCGAATAAATTTCAATAATCTATTGAAACTATATTGAAAAAACATACTTTAGGATGATATTGTAACATGTATCAAATAAAATCAAAGCCGGAGATCATATTCACCCATAACGACTGGTTTCCAGTAGGCAATAACAGGTCCCAACACGCGCCTTGCAGAAAACAGAAAATGGGGGACACGTTGTTCCAAGAAGGCTTATTCAACGTCAGACAGAGATAATCAACTCCTTTTTCCTCTCACTTCCTCTTGACATCCGGGTGAAGGTGTATGACGTGCAAGTATAGCCATACCTATCATGCCCATTTATAGGCAGTCACTTGAAGAGAACATAGATTTCAGACTTTCTACTTCCTGGTCACAAAGTGTGCTGCCAAATGAGTTCTGTTTTACCCACAGACAAAATTCAAACGGTTTTAGAAACTAGAGAGTGTTTTCTATCCAATAGTAATAATAATATGCATATTGTACGAGCAAGAATTGAGTACGAGGCCGTTTAAATTGGAGACGTTTTTCCCCAAAAGTGAAAACAGCACCCCCTGTCCTCATCAGGTTTTAATGCCCTCCTTGCCTGGTCCGTGAGTTTTGGTGGGTTTGCTGTGGTGCCATATTCTTTCCATTTTTAATAATGTATTTAATGGTGCTCCGTGGGATGTTCAAAGTTTCTAATATTTTTTATAACCCAACCCTGATCTGTACTTCTCCACAACTTTGTCCCTGACCTGTTTGGAGAGCTCCTTGGTCTTCATAGAGACGCTTGCTTGGTGGTGCCCCTTGCTTAGTGGTGTTGGAGACTCTGGGGCCTTTCAGAACAGGTGTATGTATATATATTGAGACCATGTGACAGATCATGTGACACTTAGATTACACACAGGTGGACTTTATTTAACTACTTATGTGACCTCTGAAGGTAATTGGTTGCACCAGATCTTATTTAGGGGCTTCATAGCAAAGGGGGTAAATACATATGCACTGTGACGCCCTGGCCTTAGTTATCTTTGTTTTCTTTGTTATTTTAGTTAGGTCAGGGTGTGACATGGGGGATGTTTGTGTGTTTTTGTCTCGTCTAGGGTGTTTGTATTGTCTAGGGGGTGTTTGTAGAATTCATGGGGTTGTGTTCATTGTAGGTGTTTATGTAAGTCTATGTCTTGCCTAGATTGGTTCTCAATTAGAGACAGCTGTCTATCGTTGTCTCTGATTGGGAGCCATATTTAGGCAGCCATAGTCATTAGGTAGGTTGTGGGTGATTGTCTATGTGTAAGTTGCCACTTCTTGTCGTATTATAGCTTCACGGTTGTTTTGTTTTAGTGTTCTTCGTCTTCCTTAAATAAATACATAATGTATTTATATCACGCTGCGCCTTGGTCCTCTCTTTCACCCGAAGACGATCGTGACATGCACGCACCACTTTTCCATTTAGAATTGTTTTGAATTTTTTTAAACAAGTATTTTTTTTCTCCATTTCACTTAACCAATTTGGACTATTTTGTGTATGTCCATTACATGACATCTAAATAAAAATCCATTTAAATTACAGGTTGTAATGCATCAAAATAGGAAAAACACCAAGGGGTGTGAATACTTTTGCAAGGCACTGTATCTCGATTTATGCCAACACAGCGTTAGGAGCAGCACATAGCACCACATTTGTGGCGTTTTGTCTTTATGCTGCACACAGAATTTCTCAAGTTTATTTAACCTTTATTTACCCAGGGAAGTCACATTGAGAACCAGGTCTATTTTTCAAGTGAGCCCTGAATAATGTATTATCCTTCATTAGAGGATAAAACATATTTCTAAGCGAATCTAGAAGGACAAACCTGATGACCCTACGTGTCGTGTAGCTGATCCTCTATTCTGCTGTATCCAACATCGCTCGGTCTCTGTGGTGTCTCTACTCTAATTCCTCCATTCATTTTTTATGAGTTCATTAACACAGGAAGGAAGGGGACATTACTGTGTCTGCATTCCAAATGGTAACCAATTCTCTTTATAGTGCAATGCTTTTGACCAGGGCCCATAGGGCCCATAGAGCTCTGGTCAAAAGTAGTCCACTATATAGGGAATAGGGTGCTATATGGGACACACAGCGTGTGTGGAGCAGGACAAGCCAATCAGGAGCAGCCAATCTGTTGACTGTTGGACAGCAGACAATACCAACTCTCCCATTGAGCTCCTTCTGAAGCTACTTCTGTATCCCTGGATCATTCAGTTATCACTTACTATAAAAGCCTGCCTATTCTTTAATATTTGGCATGGCCTTTGTTTATATAGGTGTACCGTATGTCTGTGTATAACTACATATGAGTGGCATGAACAATGTCAATGAGTCTATTTCTTCACATTGTCAACCTGATGGTGGAACAGTTAGAATGGTACATTTACAGTCAAATCAGTATAGAGCAGAAAAACCAGCCAGTAAATGTAAGGGTATTAAGAGTCACACTAGTATTAATGTATCATCATTCCATCACTCCCTGAGCCTATTCGAGTTTGATGGCTGTTTACAAAGTTACTGATTTCTAATAACATTTCTCCTCCACCGCTGTAGAAAATCAGATGTCAATTAGAATCCCACAATTAGGAAGGAAATGTGATTCCTGGCAGGCACCTGCTGCCTGTCTGGTTCCATCTGGTCTGAATGTTTCCAGAACACGTTGCAGAACATCCGGGAACATTCCATCACTGTCTGTCCACCTGTCTCTGTCTGTCTCACTGTCTGGCTGTCTCACTGTCTGTCTGCCCGGCCATACGCCCCACCCGCCCATCTGTCTGTGGAGAGAGAGGGAGAGTACTTGCATGGCTGCCTTCTTCAATTCCAAAGAGGCCATTTTGAATCAATTCAAGTGGCCCGCCCACAGACTGAAGGCATATCTGAGTGTTCATTAAGGGTCTCCACCAAAGGGTCTCTGAACATCAATAATACAACAGACAAAGCAGAAGGCTTCTATCCATCCATCTGCTGCATTCTTGCACTGAACTCCATTTTGGTCTCAAAGCTTCTGAAATGTCACGACACATCTCGTGCTGAATTCCAAATGGATCTACCCTTAGCCCCTACAGGCACATCTAGATTTTGCCTGCCTGAAGTGTATACTGTGATAAATTGCAGGCCACACTACTTGCCTAGAGAGTTTTCAGCTATACTTTTCGTGGCTGTTTATTTACCACCACAGACAGATGCTGGCACTAAGACCGCACTCAGTCAGCTGTATAAGGAAATAAGCAAACAGGAAACCACTCACCCAGAGGCGGCGCTCCCAGTGGACGGAGACTTTAATGCAGGGAAACTTAAATCAGTTCTACCAAATTTCCATCAACATGTTAATTGTGCAACCAGAGGGGAAAAGAATTCTAGATCACCTGTACTCCACACACAGAGATGCGTACAAAGCTCTCCCTCGCCCTCCAGCTGGTAAATCCGACCACAACTCTATCCTCCTGATTCCTGCTTACAAGCAAAAATTAAAGCAGGAAGCACCAGTGACTCGGTATGCCAGCAGCATACCACCCTGCATACCACTACTGGCTTGCTTCTGAAGCTAAGCAGGGTTGGTCCTGGTCAGTCCCTGGATGGGAGACCAGATGCTGCTGGAAGTGGTGTTGGAGGGCCAGTAGGAGGCACTCTTTCCTCTGGTCTAAAAAATATCCCAATGCCCCAGGGCAGTGATTGGGGACACTGCCCTGTGTAGGGTGCCGTCTTTCGGATGGGACGTTAAACGGGTGTCCTGACTCTCTGAGGTCATTAAAGATCCCATGGCACTTATCGTAAGAGTAGGGGTGTTAACCCCGGTGTCCTGGCTAAATTCCCAATCTGGCCCTCAAACCATCATGGTCACCTAATAATCCCCAGTTTACAATTGGCTCATTCATCCCCCTCCTCTCCCCTGTAACTATTCCCCAGGTCGTTGCTGCAAATGAGAACGTGTTCTCAGTCAACTTACCTGGTAAAATAACGGTAAATAAATAAATAAATAAACAAAAAAGTGGTCAGATGAAGTAGATGCTAAACTACAGGACTGTTTTGCTATCACAGACTGGAACATGTTCTGGGATTCTTCCGATTGCATTGAGGAGTACACCACATCAGTCACTGGCTTCATCAATAAGTGCATCGAGGACGTCGTCCCCACAGTGACTGTATGTACATACCCTAACTAGAAGCCATGGATTACAGGCAACATTCGCACTGAGCTAAAGGGTAGGGCTGCTGCTTTCAAGGTGCGAGACTCTAACCCGGAAGCTTACAAGAAATCATGTTATGCCCGCGAACGAACCTTCTAACAGACAAAGCGTCAATACAGGGGTAAGATTGAATCATACTACACCGGTCCAATGCACATCTCATGTGGCAGGGCTTGCAAACTATTACAGACTACGAAGGGAAACACAGTCGCGAGCTGCCCAGTGACACGAGCCTACCAGACGAGCTAAATCACTTCTATGCTCGCTTCGAGGCAAGCAACACTGAGGCATGCATGAGAGCATCAGCTGTTCCGGACGACTATGTGATCACGCTCTAAGTAGCCGACGTGAGTAACACCTTTAAACAGGTCACAAGGCTGCAGGGCCAGACAAATTACCAGGACGTGTGCTCCGGGCATGTGCTGACCAACTGGCAGGTGTCTTCACTGACATTTTCAACATGTTCCTGATTGAGTCTGTAATACCAACATGTTTCAAGCAGACCACCACAGTCCCTGTGCCCAAGAACACAAAGGCAACCTGCCTAAATGACTACAGACCCGTAGCACTCACGTCTGTAGCCATGAAGTGCTTTGAAAGGTTGGTAATGGCTGACATCAACACCATTATCCCAGAAACCCTAGACCCACACCAATTTGCATACCGCCCTAAAAGATCCACAGATGATCCAATCTCTATTGCACTCCACACTTCCCTTTCCCACCTGGACAAAAGGAACACTTATGTGAGAATGCTATTCATTGACTACAGCTCAGCGTTCAACACCATAGTACCCTAAAAGCTTATCACTAAGTTAAGGATCCTGGGACTAAACACCTCTCTCTGCACCTGGCTCCTGGACTACCTGACGGGCCGCCCCCAGGTGGTGAGGGTAGGTAGCAACACATCTGCCACGCTGATCCTCAACACTGGATCTCCCCAGGGGTGCGTGTTCAGTCCCTTCCTGTACTCCCTGTTCAGCCACAACTGCATGGCCAGGCACGAGTCCAACACCATCATTAAGTTTGCAGACGACACAACAGTGGTAGGCCGTATCACCGACAACGACGAGACAGCCTATAGGGAGGAGGTCAGAGATCTGGCCGGGTGGTGCTAGAATAACAACCTATCCCTCAACGTAACCAAGACTAAGGAGATGATTGTGGACTACAGGAAAAGGAGGACCAAGCACGGCCCCATTCTCATCGACGGGGCTGTAGTGGAGCAGGTCAAGAGCTGCCTGCCATCCAGGAGCTCTACACCAGGCAGTGTCAGAGGAAGGCCCTAAACATTGCATTGTGTGCCCCCCCAACCCCTCTTTTTCCTCTGCTGCTACTCTCTGTTTATCATATATGCATATACACTTTAACTATACATTCATGTACATAATACCTCAATTGGGCCGACCAACCAGTGCTCCCGCACATTGGCTAACCGGGCTATCTGCATTGTGTCCCGCCACCCACCACCCGCCAACCCCTCTTTTACGCTACTGCTACTCTCTGTTCATCATATATGCATAGTCACTTTAACCATATCTACATGTACATACTACCTCAATCAGCCTGACTAACCGGTGTCTGTAAGTAGCCTCTCTACTTTTATTGCCTTGCTACTGTATGTCATGTCTTTGCTATCATTAAATTGAAGACTTATAGTTTATATCAAAGATTCTTGTAATTAGGGATTACGCGATCAACTGGTTAATAACGTAACTAATTACATATGAATTCGAGGGCACCAGGGAAAGTAGTCAGATTACAAAGTTATAATTTCCCAATATAACCTTTCAGATATTTTCATATCTGATCAATAGTCTTCTGATTAATGATTTATTTATTTTACCTCACGTTAGTCTCATTCCAAACGTCGTAAATTGTTGGTTATCTGCACGAACCCAGTCTTCACTATGAGTCATCCATACATCAATTGTCTTAAATCATTTATTTATTACTAACTAAGTAATTCACAGAAATGCATAAACAAACAAACAAACTTAAAATGGTTACATGAAATGGGAGAGATATGCCCTAGTGGGCTGAACCGGCATGGCGGCTTGTTAGACAAAGGGAAAATTGGCGTTCGACCAAGAAGTCACTACAGAGTTCATAATTATAACAATCGACATGCTAATCCTTTACACATGAACGCTCACTCATTCGGAAACAATTGCAATCAATATATATATATTTACGCTCATTGTGTGTCGTCTTGATCGTTGGAGACAAGTTAGTTTTGGTTGGAGTTCCTTCTGTCTCGGTCATTGTGGATAGTTCAGAGTGACATTCGTTATAGAATGGATGTTTCGGCGGTTGTCTTTCTTTGCGTTCAATGATACCGAATTCCTAGCTGCAGACTAGTAGTCAATATCAACGACTTGTTCTTATTCGTCTAAGAGTTTAACCACGTGGTGTGGTTAAAGATTCAGCAATGGTACTTAACCTTCGTTCTCCTCCTATGGAGAAAAACATGGTCTAATGACAATTTCTCAGCGTTGAGCTTTTATTCGGATAGCAGAGAGGGGCTGTCCCAGGGTGTCTGACCTAACTGGCTCAGGGGCGGGTCCTCAGATTTAGTTCAAATCAAAAGGAATTTGTATTTTTCTTCATTAAACAGTCCAAAATCATATTACACAATTATACAAACAGTATCATACTCACTCATTCATTTTATACAACAAACAGATGTAAACCTCATATCTGAGGTTATTATATAAACAGCGGTATGTTAATGTAGCCACCCCGTCTCTCATGAGTTTCCCACATGGGGACAAACGGACCGGTTCGCTGGAATCTCCACCGAGCTTTTATACTTTTGCAGGAACATGAAATATGTTCGTACCTCAAGTTCTGTGAGGTGGAAGAAAATTCCTTTGTCCTGAAAGTTTACCCTCTCTCTAATACTGTTTGGCCATGAGGAGATTCTCAGGAATTTACAACGTCTCTCTGTGATCACAGCATGGGTTGAAGGAGGAAAGAGAGAGGCAGGGAGAGGCTGATGGGGTTTGCTATACCCAAGCAGGCAACGTCATGACATGTATATAGCCTGTCTTTTAACTGTTGTTTTATTTCTTTACTTACCTATTGTTCACCTAATACCTTTTTTGCACTATTGGTTAGGGCCTGTAAGTAAGCATTTGACTGTAAGATGTACACCTGTTATATTCGGCGCACGTGACAAATAAACTTTGATTTGATTTGATTTTGATAACCCCTATTCCATAGCCGCTCCTGTATATCTGAGAGTATTGGAGAGAGAAGTGTTAAACTGACATTGCCAGCCAATCGGAGGGCAAGTTGAATCTATTACCATAATGCTGTGATCTATCCAGTCCTCTCAGTCTCTCCGTCAGTATCGCTTTCCTTCTCTCCCTCTCAACCTGGGCTCCCTCTCTCAATCTCTCTCTCCATCTCATCCTGGAGCTCCTTCTCTCCATATCAACCTGGACTCTCTCTCTCCCTCTTAACCTGGGCTCCCTCTCTCCCTCTTAACCTGGGCTCCCTCTCTCCCTCTTAACCTGGGCTCCCTCTCTCCCTCTTAACCTGGGCTCCCTCTCAACCTGGGCTCCCTCTCTCTCCCTCTCAAGCTTGACTTCCGCTCCCTCTGTACTGACAGACAGGACGGTTATTACTTCCTCTACAGCAGTCTACAGCTGCAATACTGATGCTGTACTGACAGACAGGACGGTTATTACTTCCTCTACAGCAGTCTACAGCTGCAATACTGATGCTGTACTGATAGACAGGACAGTTATTACGTCCTCTACAGCAGTCTACAGCTGCAATACTGATGCTGTACTGACAGACAGGACGGTTATTACGTCCTCTACAGCAGTCTACAGCTGCAATACTGATGCTGTCCTGACAGACAGGATGGTTATGTCGTCCTCTACAGCAGTCTACAGCTGCAATACTGATGCTGTACTGACAGACAGGATGGTTATTACGTCCTTTACAGCAGTCTACAGCTGCAATACTGATGCTGTACTGACAGACAAGATGGTTATTACGTCCTCAACAGCAGTCTACAGCTGCAATACTGATGCTGTACTGACAGACAGGATGGTTATTACGTCCTCTACAGCAGTCTAAAGCTGCAATACTGATGCTGTACTGACAGACAGGACGGTTATTACTTCCTCTACAGCAGTCTACAGCTGCAATACTGATGCTGTACTGAATGACAGGATGGTTATTACGTCCTCTACAGCAGTCTACAGCTGCAATACTGATGCTGTACTGAATGACAGGATGGTTATGTCGTCCTCTACAGCAGTCTACAGCTGCAATACTGATGCTGTACTGACAGACAGGACGGTTATTACTTCCTCTACAGCAGTCTACAGCTGCAATACTGATGCTGTACTGAATGACAGGATGGTTATTACGTCCTCTACAGCAGTCTACAGCTGCAATACTGATGCTGTACTGAATGACAGGATGGTTATTACGTCCTTTACAGCAGTCTACAGCTGCAATACTGATGCTGTACTGACAGACAAGATGGTTATTACGTCCTCTACAGCAGTCTACAGCTGTAATCCTGATGCTGTCCTGACAGACAGGAGAGTTATTACGTCCTCTACAGCAGTCTACAGCTGCAATACTGATGCTGTACTGACAGACAGGGTGGTTATTACGTCCTCTACAGCAGTCTACAGCTGCAATACTGATGCTGTACTGGCAGACAGGATGGTTATTACTTCCTCAACAGCAGTCTACAGCTGCAATACTGATGCTGTACTGACAGACAGGATGGTTATTACGTCCTCTACAGCAGTCTACAGCTGCAATACTGATGCTGTACTGACAGACAGGACAGTTATTACGTCCTCTACAGCAGTCTACAGCTGCAATACTGATGCTGTACTGACAGACAGGACGGTTATTACGTCCTCTACAGCAGTCTACAGCTGCAATACTGATGCTGTCCTGACAGACAGGATGGTTATGTCGTCCTCTACAGCAGTCTACAGCTGCAATACTGATGCTGTACTGACAGACAGGATGGTTATTACTTCCTCTACAGCAGTCTACAGCTGCAATACTGATGCTGTACTAACAGACAGGAGAGTTATTACGTCCTCTACAGCAGTCTACAGCTGCAATACTGATGCTGTACTGACAGACAGGACGGTTATTACGTCCTCTACAGCAGTCTACAGCTGCAATACTGATGCTGTCCTGACAGACAGGATGGTTATGTCGTCCTCTACAGCAGTCTACAGCTGCAATACTGATGCTGTACTGACAGACAGGATGGTTATTACGTCCTTTACAGCAGTCTACAGCTGCAATACTGATGCTGTACTGACAGACAAGATGGTTATTACGTCCTCTACAGTAGTCTACAGATGCAATACTGATGCTGTACTGACAGACAGGATGGTTATTACGTCCTTTACAGCAGTCTACAGCTGCAATACTGATGCTGTACTGACAGACAGGATGGTTATTACGTCCTCTACAGCAGTCTACAGCTGCAATACTGATGCTGTACTGACAGACATGACAGTTATTACGTCCTCTACAGCAGTCTACAGCTGCAATACTGATGCTGTTCTGACAGACAGGACGGTTATTACGTCCTCTACAGCAGTCTACAGCTGCAATACTGATGCTGTACTGACAGACAGGATGGTTATTACTTCCTCTACAGCAGTCTACAGCTGCAATACTGATGCTGTACTGACAGACAGGACGGTTATTACGTCCTCTACAGCAGTCTACAGCTGCAATACTGATGCTGTACTGACAGACAGGACGGTTATTACTTCCTCTACAGCAGTCTACAGCTGCAATACTGATGCTGTACTGACAGACAGGACGGTTATTACTTCCTCTACAGCAGTCTACAGCTGCAATACTGATGCTGTACTGACAGAGAGGATGGTTATTACTTCCTCTACAGGAGTCTACAGCTGCAATACTGATGCTGTACTGAATGACAGGATGGTTATTACGTCCTCTACAGCAGTCTACAGCTGCAATACTGATGCTGTACTGACAGACAGGACGGTTATTACGTCCTCTACAGCAGTCTACAGCTGCAATACTGATGCTGTACTGACAGACAGGATGGTTATTACTTCCTCTACAGCAGTCTACAGCTGCAATACTGATGCTGTACTGACAGACAGGACAGTTATTACGTCCTCTACAGCAGTCTACAGCTGCAATACTGATGCTGTACTGACAGACAGGACGGTTATTACGTCCTCTACAGCAGTCTACAGCTGCAATACTGACGCTGTCCTGACAGAAAGGATGGTTATGTCGTCCTCTACAGCAGTCTACAGCTGCAATACTGATGCTGTACTGACAGACAGGATGGTTATTACTTCCTCTACAGCAGTCTACAGCTGCAATACTGATGCTGTCCTGACAGACAGGATGGTTATGTCGTCCTCTACAGCAGTCTACAGCTGCAATACTGATGCTGTACTGACAGACAGGATGGTTATTACTTCCTCTACAGCAGTCTACAGCTGCAATACTGATGTTGTACTGACAGACAGGACAGTTATTACGTCCTCTACAGCAGTCTACAGCTGCAATACTGATGCTGTACTGACAGACAGGACGGTTATTACGTCCTCTACAGCAGTCTACAGCTGCAATACTGATGCTGTCCTGACAGACAGGATGGTTATGTCGTCCTCTACAGCAGTCTACAGCTGCAATACTGATGCTGTACTGACAGACAGGATGGTTATTACTTCCTCTACAGCAGTCTACAGCTGCAATACTGATGCTGTACTGACAGACAGGACGGTTATTACGTCCTCTACAGCAGTCTACAGCTGCAATACTGATGCTGTCCTGACAGACAGGATGGTTATGTCGTCCTCTACAGCAGTCTACAGCTGCAATACTGATGCTGTACTGACAGACAGGACGGTTATTACATCCTCTAAAGCAGCAATACTGATGCTGTATTGGCAGACAGGACGGTTATTACGTCCTCTACAGCAGTCTACAGCTGCAATACTGATGCTGTACTGACAGACAGGATGGTTATTAGTTCCTCTACAGCAGCAATACTGATGCTGTATTGGCAGACAGGACGGTTATCACGTCCTCTACAGCAGTCTACAGCTGCAATACTGATGCTGTACTGACAGACAGGACGGTTATTACGTCCTCTACAGCAGTCTACAGCTGCAATACTGATGCTGTACTGACAGACAGGATGGTTATTACTTCCTCTACAGCAGTCTACAGCTGCAATACTGATGCTGTACTGAATGACAGGATGGTTATTACGTCCTCTACAGCAGTCTACAGCTGCAATACTGATGCTGTACTGACAGACAGGACGGTTATTACGTCCTCTACAGCAGTCTACAGCTGCAATACTGATGCTGTACTGACAGACAGGATGGTTATTACTTCCTCTACAGCAGTCTACAGCTGCAATACTGATGCTGTACTGACAGACAGGACAGTTATTACGTCCTCTACAGCAGTCTACAGCTGCAATACTGATGCTGTACTGACAGACAGGATGGTTATTACTTCCTCTACAGCAGTCTACAGCTGCAATACTGATGCTGTCCTGACAGACAGGATGGTTATGTCGTCCTCTACAGCAGTCTACAGCTGCAATACTGATGCTGTACTGACAGACAGGATGGTTATTACTTCCTCTACAGCAGTCTACAGCTGCAATACTGATGCTGTACTGACAGACAGGACGGTTATTACTTCCTCTACAGCAGTCTACAGCTGCAATACTGATGCTGTACTGACAGAGAGGATGGTTATTACTTCCTCTACAGGAGTCTACAGCTGCAATACTGATGCTGTACTGAATGACAGGATGGTTATTACGTCCTCTACAGCAGTCTACAGCTGCAATACTGATGCTGTACTGACAGACAGGACGGTTATTACGTCCTCTACAGCAGTCTACAGCTGCAATACTGATGCTGTACTGACAGACAGGATGGTTATTACTTCCTCTACAGCAGTCTACAGCTGCAATACTGATGCTGTACTGACAGACAGGACAGTTATTACGTCCTCTACAGCAGTCTACAGCTGCAATACTGATGCTGTACTGACAGACAGGACGGTTATTACGTCCTCTACAGCAGTCTACAGCTGCAATACTGATGCTGTCCTGACAGAAAGGATGGTTATGTCGTCCTCTACAGCAGTCTACAGCTGCAATACTGATGCTGTACTGACAGACAGGATGGTTATTACTTCCTCTACAGCAGTCTACAGCTGCAATACTGATGCTGTCCTGACAGACAGGATGGTTATGTCGTCCTCTACAGCAGTCTACAGCTGCAATACTGATGCTGTACTGACAGACAGGATGGTTATTACTTCCTCTACAGCAGTCTACAGCTGCAATACTGATGTTGTACTGACAGACAGGACAGTTATTACGTCCTCTACAGCAGTCTACAGCTGCAATACTGATGCTGTACTGACAGACAGGACGGTTATTACGTCCTCTACAGCAGTCTACAGCTGCAATACTGATGCTGTCCTGACAGACAGGATGGTTATGTCGTCCTCTACAGCAGTCTACAGCTGCAATACTGATGCTGTACTGACAGACAGGATGGTTATTACTTCCTCTACAGCAGTCTACAGCTGCAATACTGATGCTGTACTGACAGACAGGACGGTTATTACGTCCTCTACAGCAGTCTACAGCTGCAATACTGATGCTGTCCTGACAGACAGGATGGTTATGTCGTCCTCTACAGCAGTCTACAGCTGCAATACTGATGCTGTACTGACAGACAGGACGGTTATTACATCCTCTAAAGCAGCAATACTGATGCTGTATTGGCAGACAGGACGGTTATTACGTCCTCTACAGCAGTCTACAGCTGCAATACTGATGCTGTACTGACAGACAGGATGGTTATTAGTTCCTCTACAGCAGCAATACTGATGCTGTATTGGCAGACAGGACGGTTATCACGTCCTCTACAGCAGTCTACAGCTGCAATACTGATGCTGTACTGACAGACAGGACGGTTATTACGTCCTCTACAGCAGTCTACAGCTGCAATACTGATGCTGTACTGACAGACAGGATGGTTATTACTTCCTCTACAGCAGTCTACAGCTGCAATACTGATGCTGTACTGAATGACAGGATGGTTATTACGTCCTCTACAGCAGTCTACAGCTGCAATACTGATGCTGTACTGACAGACAGGACGGTTATTACGTCCTCTACAGCAGTCTACAGCTGCAATACTGATGCTGTACTGACAGACAGGATGGTTATTACTTCCTCTACAGCAGTCTACAGCTGCAATACTGATGCTGTACTGACAGACAGGACAGTTATTACGTCCTCTACAGCAGTCTACAGCTGCAATACTGATGCTGTACTGACAGACAGGATGGTTATTACTTCCTCTACAGCAGTCTACAGCTGCAATACTGATGCTGTCCTGACAGACAGGATGGTTATGTCGTCCTCTACAGCAGTCTACAGCTGCAATACTGATGCTGTACTGACAGACAGGATGGTTATTACTTCCTCTACAGCAGTCTACAGCTGCAATACTGATGTTGTACTGACAGACAGGACAGTTATTACGTCCTCTACAGCAGTCTACAGCTGCAATACTGATGCTGTACTGACAGACAGGACGGTTATTACGTCCTCTACAGCAGTCTACAGCTGCAATACTGATGCTGTCCTGACAGACAGGATGGTTATGTCGTCCTCTACAGCAGTCTACAGCTGCAATACTGATGCTGTACTGACAGACAGGATGGTTATTACTTCCTCTACAGCAGTCTACAGCTGCAATACTGATGCTGTACTGACAGACAGGACGGTTATTACGTCCTCTACAGCAGTCTACAGCTGCAATACTGATGCTGTCCTGACAGACAGGATGGTTATGTCGTCCTCTACAGCAGTCTACAGCTGCAATACTGATGCTGTACTGACAGACAGGACGGTTATTACATCCTCTAAAGCAGCAATACTGATGCTGTATTGGCAGACAGGACGGTTATTACGTCCTCTACAGCAGTCTACAGCTGCAATACTGATGCTGTACTGACAGACAGGATGGTTATTAGTTCCTCTACAGCAGCAATACTGATGCTGTATTGGCAGACAGGACGGTTATCACGTCCTCTACAGCAGTCTACAGCTGCAATACTGATGCTGTCCTGACAGACAGGATGGTTATGTCGTCCTCTACAGCAGTCTACAGCTGCAATACTGATGCTGTACTGACAGACAGGATGGTTATTACTTCCTCTACAGCAGTCTACAGCTGCAATACTGATGCTGTACTGACAGACAGGATGGTTATTACGTCCTTTACAGCAGTCTACAGCTGCAATACTGATGCTGTACTGACAGACAAGATGGTTATTACGTCCTCAACAGCAGTCTACAGCTGCAATACTGATGCTGTACTGACAGACAGGACAGTTATTACGTCCTCTACAGCAGTCTACAGCTGCAATACTGATGCTGTACTAACAGACAGGAGAGTTATTACGTCCTCTACAGCAGTCTACAGCTGCAATACTGATGCTGTACTGACAGACAGGACGGTTATTACGTCCTCTACAGCAGTCTACAGCTGCAATACTGATGCTGTCCTGACAGACAGGATGGTTATGTCGTCCTCTACAGCAGTCTACAGCTGCAATACTGATGCTGTACTGACAGACAGGATGGTTATTACTTCCTCTACAGCAGTCTACAGCTGCAATACTGATGCTGTACTGACAGACAGGACGGTTATTACTTCCTCTACAGCAGTCTACAGCTGCAATACTGATGCTGTACTGACAGACAGGACGGTTATTACTTCCTCTACAGCAGTCTACAGCTGCAATACTGATGCTGTACTGACAGACAGGACAGTTATTACGTCCTCTAAAGCAGTCTACAGCTGCAATACTGATGCTGTACTGACAGACAGGACGGTTATTACGTCCTCTACAGCAGTCTACAGCTGCAATACTGATGCTGTCCTGACAGACAGGATGGTTATTTCGTCCTCTACAGCAGTCTACAGCTGCAATACTGATGCTGTACTGACAGACAGGAGAGTTATTACGTCCTCTACAGCAGTCTACAGCTGCAATACTGATGCTGTACTGACAGACAGGACGGTTATTACGTCCTCTACAGCAGCAATACTGATGCTGTATTGGCAGACAGGACGGTTATTACGTCCTCTACAGCAGTCTACAGCTGCTATACTGATCCTATACTGACAGACAGGACAGTTATTACTTCCTCAACAGCAGTCTACAGCTGCAATACTGACGCTGTACTGGCAGACAGGATGGTTATTACGTCCTCTACAACAGTCTACAGCTGCACTACTGATGCTGTACTGACAGACAGGATGGTTATTACTTCCTCTACAGCAGTCTACAGCTGCAATACTGATGCTGTACTGACAGACAGGATGGTTATTACTTCCTCTACAGCAGTCTACAGCTGCAATACTGATGCTGTACTGAATGACAGGATGGTTATTACGTCCTCTACAGCAGGCTACAGCTGCAATACTGATGCTGTACTGACAGACAGGACGGTTATTACTTCCTCTACAGCAGTCTACAGCTGCAATACTGATGCTGTACTGACAGACAGGACGGTTATTACTTCCTCTACAGCAGTCTACAGCTGCAATACTGATGCTGTACTGACAGAGAGGACAGTTATTACGTCCTCTACAGCAGTCTACAGCTGCAATACTGATGTTGTACTGGCAGACAGGACAGTTATTACGTCCTCTACAGCAGTCTACAGCTGCAATACTGATGCTGTACTGACAGACAGGACGGTTATTACGTCCTCTACAGCAGTCTACAGCTGCAATACTGATGCTGTCCTGACAGACAGGATGGTTATGTCGTCCTCTACAGCAGTCTACAGCTGCAATACTGATGCTGTACTGACAGACAGGAGAGTTATTACGTCCTCTACAGCAGTCTACAGCTGCAATACTGATGCTGTACTGACAGACAGGACGGTTATTACGTCCTCTACTGCAGCAATACTGATGCTGTACTGACAGACAAGATGGTTATTACGTCCTCAACAGCAGTCTACAGCTGCAATACTGATGCTGTACTGACAGACAGGACAGTTATTACGTCCTCTACAGCAGTCTACAGCTGCAATACTGATGCTGTACTGACAGACAGGATGGTTATTACGTCCTCTACAGCAGTCTACAGCTGCAATACTGATGCTGTACTGACAGACAGGATGGTTATTACGTCCTCTACAGCAGTCTACAGCTGCAATACTGATGCTGTACTGACAGACAGGATGGTTATTACGTCCTCTACAGCAGTCTACAGCTGCAATACTGATGCTGTACTGACAGACAGGATGGTTATTACGTCCTCTACAGCAGTCTACAGCTGCAATACTGATGCTGTACTGACAGACAGGATGGTTATTACTTCCTCTACAGCAGTCTACAGCTGCAATACTGATGCTGTACTGACAGACAGGATGGTTATTACTTCCTCTACAGAAGTCTACAGCTGCAATACTGATGCTGTACTGAATGGCAGGATGGTTATTACGTCCTCTACAGCAGTCTACAGCTGCAATACTGATGCTGTACTGACAGACAGGACGGTTATTACTTCCTCTACAGCAGTCTACAGCTGCAATACTGATGCTGTACTGACAGACAGGACAGTTATTACTTCCTCTACAGCAGTCTACAGCTGCAATACTGATGCTGTACTGACAGACAGGACAGTTATTACGTCCTCTACAGCAGTCTACAGCTGCAATACTGATGCTGTACTGACAGACAGGACGGTTATTACGTCCTCTACAGCAGTCTACAGCTGCAATACTGATGCTGTCCTGACAGACAGGATGGTTATTTCGTCCTCTACAGCAGTCTACAGCTGCAATACTGATGCTGTACTGACAGACAGGAGAGTTATTACGTCCTCTACAGCAGTCTACAGCTGCAATACTGATGCTGTACTGACAGACAGGACGGTTATTACGTCCTCTACAGCAGCAATACTGATGCTGTATTGGCAGACAGGACGGTTATTACGTCCTCTACAGCAGTCTACAGCTGCAATACTGATGCTGTACTGACAGACAGGATGGTTATTAGTTCCTCTACAGCAGCAATACTGATGCTGTATTGGCAGACAGGACGGTTATTACGTCCTCTACAGCAGTCTACAGCTGCAATACTGATGCTTTACTGACAGACAGGATGGTTATTACTTCCTCTACAGCAGTCTACAGCTGCAATACTGATGCTGTACTGGCAGACAGGATGGTTATTACGTCCTCTACAACAGTCTACAGCTGCACTACTGATGCTGTACTGACAGACAGGATGGTTATTACTTCCTCTACAGCAGTCTACAGCTGCAATACTGATGCTGTACTGACAGACAGGATGGTTATTACTTCCTCTACAGCAGTCTACAGCTGCAATACTGATGCTGTACTGAATGACAGGATGGTTATTACGTCCTCTACAGCAGGCTACAGCTGCAATACTGATGCTGTACTGACAGACAGGACGGTTATTACTTCCTCTACAGCAGTCTACAGCTGCAATACTGATGCTGTACTGACAGACAGGACGGTTATTACTTCCTCTACAGCAGTCTACAGCTGCAATACTGATGCTGTACTGACAGAGAGGACAGTTATTACGTCCTCTACAGCAGTCTACAGCTGCAATACTGATGTTGTACTGACAGACAGGACAGTTATTACGTCCTCTACAGCAGTCTACAGCTGCAATACTGATGCTGTACTGACAGACAGGACGGTTATTACGTCCTCTACAGCAGTCTACAGCTGCAATACTGATGCTGTCCTGACAGACAGGATGGTTATGTCGTCCTCTACAGCAGTCTACAGCTGCAATACTGATGCTGTACTGACAGACAGGAGAGTTATTACGTCCTCTACAGCAGTCTACAGCTGCAATACTGATGCTGTACTGACAGACAGGACGGTTATTACGTCCTCTACTGCAGCAATACTGATGCTGTATTGGCAGACAGGACGGTTATTACGTCCTCTACAGCAGTCTACAGCTGCAATACTGATGCTGTACTGACAGACAGGATGGTTATTAGTTCCTATACAGCAGCAATACTGATGCTGTATTGGCAGACAGGACGGTTATTACGTCCTCTACAGCAGTCTACAGCTGCAATACTGATGCTGTACTGACAGACAGGACGGTTATTACGTCCTCTACAGCAGTCTACAGCTGCAATACTGATGCTGTCCTGACAGACAGGATGGTTATGTCGTCCTCTACAGCAGTCTACAGCTGCAATACTGATGCTGTACTGACAGACAAGATGGTTATTACGTCCTCAACAGCAGTCTACAGCTGCAATACTGATGCTGTACTGACAGACAGGATGGTTATTACTTCCTCTACAGCAGTCTACAGCTGCAATACTGATGCTGTACTGAATGACAGGATGGTTATTACGTCCTCTACAGCAGTCTACAGCTGCAATACTGATGCTGTACTGACAGACAGGATGGTTATTACTTCCTCTACAGCAGTCTACAGCTGCAATACTGATGCTGTACTGAATGACAGGATGGTTATTACGTCCTCTACAGCAGTCTACAGCTGCAATACTGATGCTGTACTGACAGACAGGACGGTTATTACTTCCTCTACAGCAGTCTACAGCTGCAATACTGATGCTGTACTGACAGACAGGACGGTTATTACTTCCTCTACAGCAGTCTACAGCTGCAATACTGATGCTGTACTGACAGACAGGATGGTTATTACTTCCTCTACAGCAGTCTACAGCTGCAATACTGATGCTGTACTGAATGACAGGATGGTTATTACGTCCTCTACAGCAGTCTACAGCTGCAATACTGATGCTGTACTGACAGACAGGATGGTTATTACTTCCTCTACAGCAGTCTACAGCTGCAATACTGATGCTGTACTGAATGACAGGATGGTTATTACGTCCTCTACAGCAGTCTACAGCTGCAATACTGATGCTGTACTGACAGACAGGACGGTTATTACTTCCTCTACAGCAGTCTAAAGCTGCAATACTGATGCTGTACTGACAGACAGGACGGTTATTACTTCCTCTACAGCAGTCTACAGCTGCAATACTGATGCTGTACTGACAGACAGGACAGTTATTACGTCCTCTACAGCAGTCTACAGCTGCAATACTGATGCTGTACTGACAGACAGGATGGTTATGTCGTCCTCTACAGCAGTCTACAGCTGCAATACTGATGCTGTACTGACAGACAGGATGGTTATTACTTCCTCTACAGCAGTCTACAGCTGCAATACTGATGCTGTACTGACAGACAGGACAGTTATTACGTCCTCTACAGCAGTCTACAGCTGAAATACTGATGCTGTCCTGACAGACAGGATGGTTATGTCGTCCTCTACAGCAGTCTACAGCTGCAATACTGATGCTGTACTGACAGACAGGATGGTTATGTCGTCCTCTACAGCAGTCTACAGCTGCAATACTGATGCTGTACTGACAGACAGGAGAGTTATTACGTCCTCTACTGCAGTCTACAGCTGCAATACTGATGCTGTACTGACAGACAGGACGGTTATTACGTCCTCTACAGCAGCAATACTGATGCTGTATTGGCAGACAGGACGGTTATTACGTCCTCTACAGCAGTCTACAGCTGCAATACTGATGCTGTACTGAATGACAGGATGGTTATTAGTTCCTCTACAGCAGCAATACTGATGCTGTATTGGCAGACAGGACGGTTATTACGTCCTCTACAGCAGTCTACAGCTGCAATACTGATGCTTTACTGACAGACAGGATTGTTATTACTTCCTCTACAGCAGTCTACAGCTGCAATACTGATGCTGTACTGACAGACAGGATGGTTATTACGTCCTCTACAGCAGTCTACAGCTGCAATAATGATGCTGTACTGGCAGACAGGATGGTTATTACGTCCTCTACAACAGTCTACAGCTGCAATACTGATGCTGTACTGGCAGACGGGATGGTTATTACTTCCTCTACAGCAGTCTACAGCTGCAATACTGATGCTGTACTGACAGACAGGACAGTTATTACGTCCTCTACAGCAGTCTACAGCTGCAATACTGATGCTGTACTGACAGACAGGATGGTTATTACTTCCTCTACAGCAGTCTACAGCTGCAATACTGATGTTGTACTGACAGACAGGGCAGTTATTACTTCCTCAACAGCAGTCTACAGCTGCAATACTGATGCTGTACTGGCAGACAGGATGGTTAATACGTCCTCAACAGCAGTCTACAGCTGTAATACTGATGCTGTACTGACAGACAGGATGGTTATTACGTCCTCAACAGCAGTCTACAGCTGTAATACTGATGCTGTACTGACAGACAGGACAGTTATTACTTCCTCAACAGCAGTCGACAGCTGCAATACTGATGCTGTACTGACAGACAGGACAGTTATTACTTTCTCTACATCAGTCTACAGCTGCAATAATGATGCTGTACTGGCAGACAGGATGGTTATTACGTCCTCTACAACAGTCTACAGCTGCAATACTGATAATGTACTGGCAGACAGGACAGTTATTACTTTCTCTACAGCGGTCTACAGCTGCAATACTGATGCTGTACTGACAGACAGGACAGTTATTACTTTCTCTACAGAAGTCTACAGCTGCAAAACTGATGCTGTACTGACAGACAGGATGGTTATGACTTCCTCTACAGCAGTCTACAGCTGCAATACTGATGCTGTACTGACAGACAGGATGGTTATGACGTCCTCTACAGCAGTCTACAGCTGCAATACTGATGCTGTACTGACAGACAGGAAAGTTATTACGTCCTCTACAGCAGTCTACAGCTGCAATACTGATGCTGTACTGACAGACAGGACAGTTATTACGTCCTCTACAGCAGTCTACAGCTGTAATACTGATGCTGTACTGACAGACAGGATGGTTATTATGTCCTCTACAGCAGTCTACAGCTGCAATACTGATGCTGTACTGACAGACAGGACGGTTATTACTTCCTCTACAGCAGTCTACAGCTGCAATACTGATGCTGTACTGACAGACAGGACGGTTATTACTTCCTCTACAGCAGTCTACAGCTGCAATACTGATGCTGTACTGACAGACAGGACAGTTATTACGTCCTCTACAGCAGTCTACAGCTGCAATACTGATGCTGTACTGACAGACAGGACGGTTATTACGTCCTCTACAGCAGTCTACAGCTGCAATACTGATGCTGTCCTGACAGACAGGATGGTTATTTCGTCCTCTACAGCAGTCTACAGCTGCAATACTGATGCTGTACTGACAGACAGGAGAGTTATTACGTCCTCTACAGCAGTCTACAGCTGCAATACTGATGCTGTACTGACAGACAGGACGGTTATTACGTCCTCTACAGCAGCAATACTGATACTGTATTGGCAGACAGGACGGTTATTACGTCCTCTACAGCAGTCTACAGCTGCAATACTGATGCTGTACTGACAGACAGGATGGTTATTAGTTCCTCTACAGCAGCAATACTGATGCTGTATTGGCAGACAGGACGGTTATTACGTCCTCTACAGCAGTCTACAGCTGCAATACTGATGCTTTACTGACAGACAGGATGGTTATTACTTCCTCTACAGCAGTCTACAGCTGCAATACTGATGCTGTACTGGCAGACAGGATGGTTATTACGTCCTCTACAACAGTCTACAGCTGCACTACTGATGCTGTACTGACAGACAGGATGGTTATTACTTCCTCTACAGCAGTCTACAGCTGCAATACTGATGCTGTACTGACAGACAGGATGGTTATTACTTCCTCTACAGCAGTCTACAGCTGCAATACTGATGCTGTACTGAATGACAGGATGGTTATTACGTCCTCTACAGCAGGCTACAGCTGCAATACTGATGCTGTACTGACAGACAGGACGGTTATTACTTCCTCTACAGCAGTCTACAGCTCCAATACTGATGCTGTACTGACAGACAGGACGGTTATTACTTCCTCTACAGCAGTCTACAGCTGCAATACTGATGCTGTACTGACAGAGAGGACAGTTATTACGTCCTCTACAGCAGTCTACAGCTGCAATACTGATGTTGTACTGACAGACAGGACGGTTATTACTTCCTCTACAGCAGTCTACAGCTGCAATACTGATGCTGTACTGACAGACAGGACGGTTATTACTTCCTCTACAGCAGTCTACAGCTGCAATACTGATGCTGTACTGACAGACAGGACAGTTATTACGTCCTCTACAGCAGTCTACAGCTGCAATACTGATGCTGTACTGACAGACAGGATGGTTATGTCGTCCTCTACAGCAGTCTACAGCTGCAATACTGATGCTGTACTGACAGACAGGATGGTTATTACTTCCTCTACAGCAGTCTACAGCTGCAATACTGATGCTGTACTGACAGACAGGACGGTTATTACTTCCTCTACAGCAGTCTACAGCTGCAATACTGATGCTGTACTGACAGACAGGACGGTTATTACGTCCTCTACAGCAGCAATACTGATGCTGTATTGGCAGACAGGACGGTTATTACGTCCTCTACAGCAGTCTACAGCTGCAATACTGATGCTGTACTGAATGACAGGATGGTTATTAGTTCCTCTACAGCAGCAATACTGATGCTGTATTGGCAGACAGGACGGTTATTACGTCCTCTACAGCAGTCTACAGCTGCAATACTGATGCTGTACTGACAGACAGGATGGTTATGTCGTCCTCTACAGCAGTCTACAGCTGCAATACTGATGCTGTACTGACAGACAGGATGGTTATTACTTCCTCTACAGCAGTCTACAGCTGCAATACTGATGCTGTACTGACAGACAGGACAGTTATTACGTCCTCTACAGCAGTCTACAGCTGAAATACTGATGCTGTCCTGACAGACAGGATGGTTATGTCGTCCTCTACAGCAGTCTACAGCTGCAATACTGATGCTGTACTGACAGACAGGATGGTTATGTCGTCCTCTACAGCAGTCTACAGCTGCAATACTGATGCTGTACTGACAGACAGGAGAGTTATTACGTCCTCTACTGCAGTCTACAGCTGCAATACTGATGCTGTACTGACAGACAGGACGGTTATTACGTCCTCTACAGCAGCAATACTGATGCTGTATTGGCAGACAGGACGGTTATTACGTCCTCTACAGCAGTCTACAGCTGCAATACTGATGCTGTACTGAATGACAGGATGGTTATTAGTTCCTCTACAGCAGCAATACTGATGCTGTATTGGCAGACAGGACGGTTATTACGTCCTCTACAGCAGTCTACAGCTGCAATACTGATGCTTTACTGACAGACAGGATTGTTATTACTTCCTCTACAGCAGTCTACAGCTGCAATACTGATGCTGTACTGACAGACAGGATGGTTATTACGTCCTCTACAGCAGTCTACAGCTGCAATAATGATGCTGTACTGGCAGACAGGATGGTTATTACGTCCTCTACAGCAGTCTACAGCTGCAATACTGATGCTGTACTGGCAGACGGGATGGTTATTACTTCCTCTACAGCAGTCTACAGCTGCAATACTGATGCTGTACTGACAGACAGGACAGTTATTACGTCCTCTACAGCAGTCTACAGCTGCAATACTGATGCTGTACTGACAGACAGGATGGTTATTACTTCCTCTACAGCAGTCTACAGCTGCAATACTGATGTTGTACTGACAGACAGGGCAGTTATTACTTCCTCAACAGCAGTCTACAGCTGCAATACTGATGCTGTACTGGCAGACAGGATGGTTAATACGTCCTCAACAGCAGTCTACAGCTGTAATACTGATGCTGTACTGACAGACAGGATGGTTATTACGTCCTCAACAGCAGTCTACAGCTGCAATACTGATGCTGTACTGACAGACAGGATGGTTATTACGTCCTCAACAGCAGTCTACAGCTGCAATACTGATGCTGTACTGGCAGACAGGATGGTTATTACGTCCTCAACAGCAGTCTACAGCTGTAATACTGATGCTGTACTGACAGACAGGACAGTTATTACTTCCTCAACAGCAGTCGACAGCTGCAATACTGATGCTGTACTGACAGACAGGACAGTTATTACTTTCTCTACATCAGTCTACAGCTGCAATAATGATGCTGTACTGGCAGACAGGATGGTTATTACGTCCTCTACAACAGTCTACAGCTGCAATACTGATAATGTACTGGCAGACAGGACAGTTATTACTTTCTCTACAGCGGTCTACAGCTGCAATACTGATGCTGTACTGACAGACAGGACAGTTATTACTTTCTCTACAGAAGTCTACAGCTGCAAAACTGATGCTGTACTGACAGACAGGATGGTTATGACTTCCTCTACAGCAGTCTACAGCTGCAATACTGATGCTGTACTGACAGACAGGATGGTTATGACGTCCTCTACAGCAGTCTACAGCTGCAATACTGATGCTGTACTGACAGACAGGAAAGTTATTACGTCCTCTACAGCAGTCTACAGCTGCAATACTGATGCTGTACTGACAGACAGGACAGTTATTACGTCCTCTACAGCAGTCTACAGCTGTAATACTGATGCTGTACTGACAGACAGGATGGTTATTATGTCCTCTACAGCAGTCTACAGCTGCAATACTGATGCTGTACTGACAGACAGGACGGTTATTACTTCCTCTACAGCAGTCTACAGCTGCAATACTGATGCTGTACTGACAGACAGGACGGTTATTACTTCCTCTACAGCAGTCTACAGCTGCAATACTGATGCTGTACTGACAGACAGGACAGTTATTACGTCCTCTACAGCAGTCTACAGCTGCAATACTGATGCTGTACTGACAGACAGGACGGTTATTACGTCCTCTACAGCAGTCTACAGCTGCAATACTGATGCTGTCCTGACAGACAGGATGGTTATTTCGTCCTCTACAGCAGTCTACAGCTGCAATACTGATGCTGTACTGACAGACAGGAGAGTTATTACGTCCTCTACAGCAGTCTACAGCTGCAATACTGATGCTGTACTGACAGACAGGACGGTTATTACGTCCTCTACAGCAGCAATACTGATGCTGTATTGGCAGACAGGACGGTTATTACGTCCTCTACAGCAGTCTACAGCTGCAATACTGATGCTGTACTGACAGACAGGATGGTTATTAGTTCCTCTACAGCAGCAATACTGATGCTGTATTGGCAGACAGGACGGTTATTACGTCCTCTACAGCAGTCTACAGCTGCAATACTGATGCTTTACTGACAGACAGGATGGTTATTACTTCCTCTACAGCAGTCTACAGCTGCAATACTGATGCTGTACTGGCAGACAGGATGGTTATTACGTCCTCTACAACAGTCTACAGCTGCACTACTGATGCTGTACTGACAGACAGGATGGTTATTACTTCCTCTACAGCAGTCTACAGCTGCAATACTGATGCTGTACTGACAGACAGGATGGTTATTACTTCCTCTACAGCAGTCTACAGCTGCAATACTGATGCTGTACTGAATGACAGGATGGTTATTACGTCCTCTACAGCAGGCTACAGCTGCAATACTGATGCTGTACTGACAGACAGGACGGTTATTACTTCCTCTACAGCAGTCTACAGCTGCAATACTGATGCTGTACTGACAGACAGGACGGTTATTACTTCCTCTACAGCAGTCTACAGCTGCAATACTGATGCTGTACTGACAGAGAGGACAGTTATTACGTCCTCTACAGCAGTCTACAGCTGCAATACTGATGTTGTACTGACAGACAGGACGGTTATTACTTCCTCTACAGCAGTCTACAGCTGCAATACTGATGCTGTACTGACAGACAGGACGGTTATTACTTCCTCTACAGCAGTCTACAGCTGCAATACTGATGCTGTACTGACAGACAGGACAGTTATTACGTCCTCTACAGCAGTCTACAGCTGCAATACTGATGCTGTACTGACAGACAGGATGGTTATGTCGTCCTCTACAGCAGTCTACAGCTGCAATACTGATGCTGTACTGACAGACAGGATGGTTATTACTTCCTCTACAGCAGTCTACAGCTGCAATACTGATGCTGTACTGACAGACAGGACGGTTATTACTTCCTCTACAGCAGTCTACAGCTGCAATACTGATGCTGTACTGACAGACAGGACGGTTATTACGTCCTCTACAGCAGCAATACTGATGCTGTATTGGCAGACAGGACGGTTATTACGTCCTCTACAGCAGTCTACAGCTGCAATACTGATGCTGTACTGAATGACAGGATGGTTATTAGTTCCTCTACAGCAGCAATACTGATGCTGTATTGGCAGACAGGACGGTTATTACGTCCTCTACAGCAGTCTACAGCTGCAATACTGATGCTGTACTGACAGACAGGACAGTTATTACGTCCTCTACAGCAGTCTACAGCTGTAATACTGATGCTGTACTGACAGACAGGATGGTTATTATGTCCTCTACAGCAGTCTACAGCTGCAATACTGATGCTGTACTGACAGACATGATGGTTATTACTTCCTCTACAGCAGTCTACAGCTGCAATATTGATGCTGTACTGACAGACAGGACAGTTATTATGTCCTCTACAGCAGTCTACAGCTGCAATACTGATGCTGTACTGACAGACAGGACGGTTATTACGTCCTCTACAGCAGTCTACAGCTGCAATACTGATGCTGTCCTCACAGACAGGATGGTTATGTCGTCCTCTACAGCAGTCTACAGCTGCAATACTGATGCTGTACTGACAGACAGGATGGTTATTACTTCCTCTACAGCAGTCTACAGCTGCAATACTGATGCTGTACTGACAGACAGGAGAGTTATTACGTCCTCTACAGCAGTCTACAGCTGCAATACTGATGCTGTACTGACAGACAGGATGGTTATTACGTCCTCTACAGCAGTCTACAGCTGCAATACTGATGCTGTCCTGACAGACAGGATGGTTATGTCGTCCTCTACAGCAGTCTACAGCTGCAATACTGATGTTGTACTGACAGACAGGACAGTTATTACGTCCTCTACAGCAGTCTACAGCTGCAATACTGATGCTGTACTGACAGACAGGACGGTTATTACGTCCTCTACAGCAGTCTACAGCTGCAATACTGATGCTGTCCTGACAGACAGGATGGTTATGTCGTCCTCTACAGCAGTCTACAGCTGCAATACTGATGCTGTACTGACAGACAGGATGGTTATTACTTCCTCTACAGCAGTCTACAGCTGCAATACTGATGCTGTACTGACAGACAGGAGAGTTATTACGTCCTCTACAGCAGTCTACAGCTGCAATACTGATGCTGTACTGACAGACAGGACGGTTATTACGTCCTCTACAGCAGTCTACAGCTGCAATACTGATGCTGTCCTGACAGACAGGATGGTTATGTCGTCCTCTACAGCAGTCTACAGCTGCAATACTGATGCTGTACTGACAGACAGGATGGTTATTACTTCCTCTACAGCAGTCTACAGCTGCAATACTGATGCTGTACTGACAGACAGGATGGTTATTACTTCCTCTACAGCAGTCTACAGCTGCAATACTGATGCTGTACTGACAGACAGGACGGTTATTACTTCCTCTACAGCAGTCTACAGCTGCAATACTGATGCTGTACTGACAGAGAGGACAGTTATTACTTTCTCTACAGCAGTCTACAGCTGCAATACTGATGCTGTACTGACAGACAGGACAGTTATTACGTCCTCTACAGCAGTCTACAGCTGCAATACTGATGCTGTACTGACAGACAGGACGGTTATTACGTCCTCTACAGCAGTCTACAGCTGCAATACTGATGCTGTCCTGACAGACAGGATGGTTATGTCGTCCTCTACAGCAGTCTACAGCTGCAATACTGATGCTGTACTGACAGACAGGAGAGTTATTACGTCCTCTACAGCAGTCTACAGCTGCAATACTGATGCTGTACTGACAGACAGGACGGTTATTACGTCCTCTACTGCAGCAATACTGATGCTGTATTGGCAGACAGGACGGTTATTACGTCCTCTACAGCAGTCTACAGCTGCAATACTGATGCTGTACTGACAGACAGGATGGTTATTAGTTCCTATACAGCAGCAATACTGATGCTGTATTGGCAGACAGGACGGTTATTACGTCCTCTACAGCAGTCTACAGCTGCAATACTGATGCTGTACTGACAGACAGGACGGTTATTACGTCCTCTACAGCAGTCTACAGCTGCAAAACTGATGCTGTCCTGACAGACAGGATGGTTATGTCGTCCTCTACAGCAGTCTACAGCTGCAATACTGATGCTGTACTGACAGACAAGATGGTTATTACGTCCTCAACAGCAGTCTACAGCTGCAATACTGATGCTGTACTGACAGACAGGATGGTTATTACTTCCTCTACAGCAGTCTACAGCTGCAATACTGATGCTGTACTGAATGACAGGATGGTTATTACGTCCTCTACAGCAGTCTACAGCTGCAATACTGATGCTGTACTGACAGACAGGATGGTTATTACTTCCTCTACAGCAGTCTACAGCTGCAATACTGATGCTGTACTGAATGACAGGATGGTTATTACGTCCTCTACAGCAGTCTACAGCTGCAATACTGATGCTGTACTGACAGACAGGACGGTTATTACTTCCTCTACAGCAGTCTACAGCTGCAATACTGATGCTGTACTGACAGACAGGACGGTTATTACTTCCTCTACAGCAGTCTACAGCTGCAATACTGATGCTGTACTGACAGACAGGACAGTTATTACGTCCTCTACAGCAGTCTACAGCTGCAATACTGATGCTGTACTGACAGACAGGATGGTTATGTCGTCCTCTACAGCAGTCTACAGCTGCAATACTGATGCTGTACTGACAGACAGGATGGTTATTACTTCCTCTACAGCAGTCTACAGCTGCAATACTGATGCTGTACTGACAGACAGGACGGTTATTACTTCCTCTACAGCAGTCTACAGCTGCAATACTGATGCTGTACTGACAGACAGGACGGTTATTACGTCCTCTACAGCAGCAATACTGATGCTGTATTGGCAGACAGGACGGTTATTACGTCCTCTACAGCAGTCTACAGCTGCAATACTGATGCTGTACTGAATGACAGGATGGTTATTAGTTCCTCTACAGCAGCAATACTGATGCTGTATTGGCAGACAGGACGGTTATTACGTCCTCTACAGCAGTCTACAGCTGCAATACTGATGCTTTACTGACAGACAGGATTGTTATTACTTCCTCTACAGCAGTCTACAGCTGCAATACTGATGCTGTACTGACAGACAGGATGGTTATTACGTCCTCTACAGCAGTCTACAGCTGCAATAATGATGCTGTACTGGCAGACAGGATGGTTATTACGTCCTCTACAACAGTCTACAGCTGCAATACTGATGCTGTACTGGCAGACGGGATGGTTATTACTTCCTCTACAGCAGTCTACAGCTGCAATACTGATGCTGTACTGACAGACAGGACAGTTATTACGTCCTCTACAGCAGTCTACAGCTGCAATACTGATGCTGTACTGACAGACAGGATGGTTATTACTTCCTCTACAGCAGTCTACAGCTGCAATACTGATGTTGTACTGACAGACAGGGCAGTTATTACTTCCTCAACAGCAGTCTACAGCTGCAATACTGATGCTGTACTGGCAGACAGGATGGTTAATACGTCCTCAACAGCAGTCTACAGCTGTAATACTGATGCTGTACTGACAGACAGGATGGTTATTACGTCCTCAACAGCAGTCTACAGCTGCAATACTGATGCTGTACTGACAGACAGGATGGTTATTACGTCCTCAACAGCAGTCTACAGCTGCAATACTGATGCTGTACTGGCAGACAGGATGGTTATTACGTCCTCAACAGCAGTCTACAGCTGTAATACTGATGCTGTACTGACAGACAGGACAGTTATTACTTCCTCAACAGCAGTCGACAGCTGCAATACTGATGCTGTACTGACAGACAGGACAGTTATTACTTTCTCTACATCAGTCTACAGCTGCAATAATGATGCTGTACTGGCAGACAGGATGGTTATTACGTCCTCTACAACAGTCTACAGCTGCAATACTGATAATGTACTGGCAGACAGGACAGTTATTACTTTCTCTACAGCGGTCTACAGCTGCAATACTGATGCTGTACTGACAGACAGGACAGTTATTACTTTCTCTACAGAAGTCTACAGCTGCAAAACTGATGCTGTACTGACAGACAGGATGGTTATGACTTCCTCTACAGCAGTCTACAGCTGCAATACTGATGCTGTACTGACAGACAGGATGGTTATGACGTCCTCTACAGCAGTCTACAGCTGCAATACTGATGCTGTACTGACAGACAGGAAAGTTATTACGTCCTCTACAGCAGTCTACAGCTGCAATACTGATGCTGTACTGACAGACAGGACAGTTATTACGTCCTCTACAGCAGTCTACAGCTGTAATACTGATGCTGTACTGACAGACAGGATGGTTATTATGTCCTCTACAGCAGTCTACAGCTGCAATACTGATGCTGTACTGACAGACATGATGGTTATTACTTCCTCTACAGCAGTCTACAGCTGCAATATTGATGCTGTACTGACAGACAGGACAGTTATTATGTCCTCTACAGCAGTCTACAGCTGCAATACTGATGCTGTACTGACAGACAGGACGGTTATTACGTCCTCTACAGCAGTCTACAGCTGCAATACTGATGCTGTCCTCACAGACAGGATGGTTATGTCGTCCTCTACAGCAGTCTACAGCTGCAATACTGATGCTGTACTGACAGACAGGATGGTTATTACTTCCTCTACAGCAGTCTACAGCTGCAATACTGATGCTGTACTGACAGACAGGAGAGTTATTACGTCCTCTACAGCAGTCTACAGCTGCAATACTGATGCTGTACTGACAGACAGGATGGTTATTACGTCCTCTACAGCAGTCTACAGCTGCAATACTGATGCTGTCCTGACAGACAGGATGGTTATGTCGTCCTCTACAGCAGTCTACAGCTGCAATACTGATGTTGTACTGACAGACAGGACAGTTATTACGTCCTCTACAGCAGTCTACAGCTGCAATACTGATGCTGTACTGACAGACAGGACGGTTATTACGTCCTCTACAGCAGTCTACAGCTGCAATACTGATGCTGTCCTGACAGACAGGATGGTTATGTCGTCCTCTACAGCAGTCTACAGCTGCAATACTGATGCTGTACTGACAGACAGGATGGTTATTACTTCCTCTACAGCAGTCTACAGCTGCAATACTGATGCTGTACTGACAGACAGGAGAGTTATTACGTCCTCTACAGCAGTCTACAGCTGCAATACTGATGCTGTACTGACAGACAGGACGGTTATTACGTCCTCTACAGCAGTCTACAGCTGCAATACTGATGCTGTCCTGACAGACAGGATGGTTATGTCGTCCTCTACAGCAGTCTACAGCTGCAATACTGATGCTGTACTGACAGACAGGATGGTTATTACTTCCTCTACAGCAGTCTACAGCTGCAATACTGATGCTGTACTGACAGACAGGATGGTTATTACTTCCTCTACAGCAGTCTACAGCTGCAATACTGATGCTGTACTGACAGACAGGATGTTTATTACGTCCTCTACAGCAGTCTACAGCTGCAATACTGATGCTGTACTGACAGACAGGATGGTTATTACGTCCTCTACAGCAGTCTACAGCTGCAATACTGATGCTGTACTGACAGACAGGACGGTTATTACGTCCTCTACAGCAGTCTACAGCTGCAATACTGATGCTGTCCTGACAGACAGGATGGTTATGTCGTCCTCTACAGCAGTCTACAGCTGCAATACTGATGCTGTACTGACAGACAGGGTGGTTATTACGTCCTCTACAGCAGTCTACAGCAGCAATACTGATGCTGTACTGACAGACAGGATGGTTATTACTTCCTCTACAGCAGTCTACAGCTGCAATACTGATGCTGTACTGACAGACAGGACAGTTATTACGTCCTCTACAGCAGTCTACAGCTGCAATACTGATGCTGTACTGACAGACAGGACGGTTATTACGTCCTCTACAGCAGTCTACAGCTGCAATACTGATGCTGTCCTGACAGACAGGATGGTTATGTCGTCCTCTACAGCAGTCTACAGCTGCAATACTGATGCTGTACTGACAGACAGGATGGTTATTACTTCCTCTACAGCAGTCTACAGCTGCAATACTGATGCTGTACTGACAGACAGGACGGTTATTACGTCCTCTACAGCAGTCTACAGCTGCAATACTGATGCTGTACTGACAGACAGGATGGTTATTACTTCCTCTACAGCAGTCTACAGCTACAATACTGATGCTGTACTGACAGACAGGATGGTTATTACGTCCTCTACAGCAGTCTACAGCTGCAATACTGATGCTGTACTGACAGACAGGACAGTCATTACTTCCTCAACAGCAGTCTACAGCTGCAATACTGATGCTGTACTGACAGACAGGATGGTTATTACGTCCTCTACAGCAGTCTACAGCTGCAATACTGATGCTGTACTGACAGACAGGACCGTTATTACGTCCTCTACAGCAGTCTACAGCTGCAATACTGATGCTGTACTGACAGACAGGACGGTTATTACTTCCTCTACAGCAGTCTACAGCTGCAATACTGATGCTGTACTGACAGACAGGACGGTTATTACGTCCTCTACAGCAGTCTGCAGCTGCAATACTGATGCTGTACTGACAGACAGGACAGTTATTACGTCCTCTACAGCAGTCTACAGCTGCAATACTGATGCTGTACTGACAGACAGGACAGTTATTACGTCCTCTACAGCAGTCTACAGCTGTAATACTGATGCTGTACTGACAGACAGGATGGTTATTATGTCCTCTACAGCAGTCTACAGCTGCAATACTGATGCTGTACTGACAGACATGATGGTTATTACTTCCTCTACAGCAGTCTACAGCTGCAATATTGATGCTGTACTGACAGACAGGACAGTTATTATGTCCTCTACAGCAGTCTACAGCTGCAATACTGATGCTGTACTGACAGACAGGACGGTTATTACGTCCTCTACAGCAGTCTACAGCTGCAATACTGATGCTGTCCTCACAGACAGGATGGTTATGTCGTCCTCTACAGCAGTCTACAGCTGCAATACTGATGCTGTACTGACAGACAGGATGGTTATTACTTCCTCTACAGCAGTCTACAGCTGCAATACTGATGCTGTACTGACAGACAGGAGAGTTATTACGTCCTCTACAGCAGTCTACAGCTGCAATACTGATGCTGTACTGACAGACAGGATGGTTATTACGTCCTCTACAGCAGTCTACAGCTGCAATACTGATGCTGTCCTGACAGACAGGATGGTTATGTCATCCTCTACAGCAGTCTACAGCTGCAATACTGATGTTGTACTGACAGACAGGACAGCTATTACGTCCTCTACAGCAGTCTACAGCTGCAATACTGATGCTGTACTGACAGACAGGACGGTTATTACGTCCTCTACAGCAGTCTACAGCTGCAATACTGATGCTGTCCTGACAGACAGGATGGTTATGTCGTCCTCTACAGCAGTCTACAGCTGCAATACTGATGCTGTACTGACAGACAGGATGGTTATTACTTCCTCTACAGCAGTCTACAGCTGCAATACTGATGCTGTACTGACAGACAGGAGAGTTATTACGTCCTCTACAGCAGTCTACAGCTGCAATACTGATGCTGTACTGACAGACAGGACGGTTATTACGTCCTCTACAGCAGTCTACAGCTGCAATACTGATGCTGTCCTGACAGACAGGATGGTTATGTCGTCCTCTACAGCAGTCTACAGCTGCAATACTGATGCTGTACTGACAGACAGGATGGTTATTACTTCCTCTACAGCAGTCTACAGCTGCAATACTGATGCTGTACTGACAGACAGGATGGTTATTACTTCCTCTACAGCAGTCTACAGCTGCAATACTGATGCTGTACTGACAGACAGGATGTTTATTACGTCCTCTACAGCAGTCTACAGCTGCAATACTGATGCTGTACTGACAGACAGGATGGTTATTACGTCCTCTACAGCAGTCTACAGCTGCAATACTGATGCTGTACTGACAGACAGGACGGTTATTACGTCCTCTACAGCAGTCTACAGCTGCAATACTGATGCTGTCCTGACAGACAGGATGGTTATGTCGTCCTCTACAGCAGTCTACAGCTGCAATACTGATGCTGTACTGACAGACAGGGTGGTTATTACGTCCTCTACAGCAGTCTACAGCAGCAATACTGATGCTGTACTGACAGACAGGATGGTTATTACTTCCTCTACAGCAGTCTACAGCTGCAATACTGATGCTGTACTGACAGACAGGACAGTTATTACGTCCTCTACAGCAGTCTACAGCTGCAATACTGATGCTGTACTGACAGACAGGACGGTTATTACGTCCTCTACAGCAGTCTACAGCTGCAATACTGATGCTGTCCTGACAGACAGGATGGTTATGTCGTCCTCTACAGTAGTCTACAGCTGCAATACTGATGCTGTACTGACAGACAGGATGGTTATTACTTCCTCTACAGCAGTCTACAGCTGCAATACTGATGCTGTACTGACAGACAGGACGGTTATTACGTCCTCTACAGCAGTCTACAGCTGCAATACTGATGCTGTACTGACAGACAGGATGGTTATTACTTCCTCTACAGCAGTCTACAGCTACAATACTGATGCTGTACTGACAGACAGGATGGTTATTACGTCCTCTACAGCAGTCTACAGCTGCAATACTGATGCTGTACTGACAGACAGGACAGTCATTACTTCCTCAACAGCAGTCTACAGCTGCAATACTGATGCTGTACTGACAGACAGGATGGTTATTACGTCCTCTACAGCAGTCTACAGCTGCAATACTGATGCTGTACTGACAGACAGGACCGTTATTACGTCCTCTACAGCAGTCTACAGCTGCAATACTGATGCTGTACTGACAGACAGGACGGTTATTACTTCCTCTACAGCAGTCTACAGCTGCAATACTGATGCTGTACTGACAGACAGGACGGTTATTACGTTCTCTACAGCAGTCTACAGCTGCAATACTGATGCTGTACTGACAGACAGGACAGTTATTACGTCCTCTACAGCAGTCTACAGCTGCAATACTGATGCTGTACTGACAGACAGGACGGTTATTACGTCCTCTACAGCAGTCTACAGCTGCAATACTGATGCTGTCCTGACAGACAGGATGGTTATGTCGTCC
Source organism: Salvelinus fontinalis (assembly GCF_029448725.1). Taxonomy (NCBI): domain Eukaryota; kingdom Metazoa; phylum Chordata; class Actinopteri; order Salmoniformes; family Salmonidae; genus Salvelinus; species Salvelinus fontinalis. Next base: position 90,007,419 of record NC_074665.1, on the reverse strand, counting down.
TCTACAGCAGTCTACAGCTGCAATACTGATGCTGTACTGAAGACAGGACGGTTATTACGTCCTCTACAGCAGTCTACAGCTACAATACTGATGCTGTACTGACAGACAGGATGGTTATTACTTCCTCTACAGCAGTCTACAGCTGCAATACTGATGCTGTACTGACAGACAGGACAGTTATTACGTCCTCTACAGCAGTCTACAGCTGCAATACTGATGCTGTACTGAAGACAGGACGGTTATTACGTCCTCTACAGCAGTCTACAGCTGCAATACTGATGCTGTACTGACAGACAGGATGGTTATTACTTCCTCTACAGCAGTCTACAGCTGCAATACTGATGCTGTACTGACAGACAGGACAGTTATTACGTCCTCTACAGCAGTCTACAGCTGCAATACTGATGCTGTACTGACAGACAGGACGGTTATTACGTCCTCTACAGCAGTCTACAGCTGCAATACTGATGCTGTCCTGACAGACAGGATGGTTATGTCGTCCTCTACAGCAGTCTACAGCTGCAATACTGATGCTGTACTGACAGACAGGATGGTTATTAGTTCCTCTACAGCAGCAATACTGATGCTGTATTGGCAGACAGGACGGTTATTACGTCCTCTACAGCAGTCTACAGCTGCAATACTGATGCTGTACTGACAGACAGGACGGTTATTACGTCCTCTACAGCAGTCTACAGCTGCAATACTGATGCTGTCCTGACAGACAGGATGGTTATGTCGTCCTCTACAGCAGTCTACAGCTGCAATACTGATGCTGTACTGACAGACAGGGTGGTTATTACGTCCTCTACAGCAGTCTACAGCAGCAATACTGATGCTGTACTGACAGACAGGATGGTTATTACTTCCTCTACAGCAGTCTACAGCTGCAATACTGATGCTGTACTGACAGACAGGACAGTTATTACGTCCTCTACAGCAGTCTACAGCTGCAATACTGATGCTGTACTGACAGACAGGACGGTTATTACGTCCTCTACAGCAGTCTACAGCTGCAATACTGATGCTGTCCTGACAGACAGGATGGTTATGTCGTCCTCTACAGCAGTCTACAGCTGCAATACTGATGCTGTACTGACAGACAGGATGGTTATTACTTCCTCTACAGCAGTCTACAGCTGCAATACTGATGCTGTACTGACAGACAGGACGGTTATTACGTCCTCTACAGCAGTCTACAGCTGCAATACTGATGCTGTACTGACAGACAGGATGGTTATTACTTCCTCTACAGCAGTCTACAGCTACAATACTGATGCTGTACTGACAGACAGGATGGTTATTACGTCCTCTACAGCAGTCTACAGCTGCAATACTGATGCTGTACTGACAGACAGGACAGTCATTACTTCCTCAACAGCAGTCTACAGCTGCAATACTGATGCTGTACTGACAGACAGGATGGTTATTACGTCCTCTACAGCAGTCTACAGCTGCAATACTGATGCTGTACTGACAGACAGGACCGTTATTACGTCCTCTACAGCAGTCTACAGCTGCAATACTGATGCTGTACTGACAGACAGGACGGTTATTACTTCCTCTACAGCAGTCTACAGCTGCAATACTGATGCTCTACTGACAGACAGGACGGTTATTACGTCCTCTACAGCAGTCTGCAGCTGCAATACTGATGCTGTACTGACAGACAGGACAGTTATTACGTCCTCTACAGCAGTCTACAGCTGCAATACTGATGCTGTACTGACAGACAGGACGGTTATTACGTCCTCTACAGCAGTCTACAGCTGCAATACTGATGCTGTCCTGACAGACAGGATGGTTATGTCGTCCTCTACAGCAGTCTACAGCTACAATACTGATGCTGTACTGACAGACAGGATGGTTATTACTTCCTCTACAGCAGTCTACAGCTGCAATACTGATGCTGTACTGACAGACAGGACAGTTATTACGTCCTCTACAGCAGTCTACAGCTGCAATACTGATGCTGTACTGAAGACAGGACGGTTATTACGTCCTCTACAGCAGTCTACAGCTGCAATACTGATGCTGTACTGACAGACAGGATGGTTATTACTTCCTCTACAGCAGTCTACAGCTGCAATACTGATGCTGTACTGACAGACAGGACAGTTATTACGTCCTCTACAGCAGTCTACAGCTGCAATACTGATGCTGTACTGACAAACAGGACGGTTATTACGTCCTCTACAGCAGTCTACAGCTGCAATACTGATGCTGTCCTGACAGACAGGATGGTTATGTCGTCCTCTACAGCAGTCTACAGCTGCAATACTGATGCTGTCCTGACAGACAGGATGGTTATGTCGTCCTCTACAGCAGTCTACAGCTGCAATACTGATGCTGTACTGACAGACAGGATGGTTATTACTTCCTCTACAGCAGTCTACAGCTGCAATACTGATGCTGTACTGACAGACAGGACGGTTATTACGTCCTCTACAGCAGTCTACAGCTGCAATACTGATGCTGTACTGACAGACAGGATGGTTATTACTTCCTCTACAGCAGTCTACAGCTACAATACTGATGCTGCACTGACAGACAGGATGGTTATTACGTCCTCTACAGCAGTCTACAGCTGCAATACTGATGCTGTACTGACAGACAGGACAGTCATTACTTCCTCAACAGCAGTCTACAGCTGCAATACTGATGCTGTACTGACAGACAGGATGGTTATTACGTCCTCTACAGCAGTCTACAGCTGCAATACTGATGCTGTACTGACAGACAGGACCGTTATTACGTCCTCTACAGCAGTCTACAGCTGCAATACTGATGCTGTACTGACAGACAGGACGGTTATTACTTCCTCTACAGCAGTCTACAGCTGCAATACTGATGCTCTACTGACAGACAGGACGGTTATTACGTCCTCTACAGCAGTCTGCAGCTGCAATACTGATGCTGTACTGACAGACAGGACAGTTATTACGTCCTCTACAGCAGTCTACAGCTGCAATACTGATGCTGTACTGACAGACAGGACGGTTATTACGTCCTCTACAGCAGTCTACAGCTGCAATACTGATGCTGTCCTGACAGACAGGATGGTTATGTCGTCCTCTACAGCAGTCTACAGCTACAATACTGATGCTGTACTGACAGACAGGATGGTTATTACTTCCTCTACAGCAGTCTACAGCTGCAATACTGATGCTGTACTGACAGACAGGACAGTTATTACGTCCTCTACAGCAGTCTACAGCTGCAATACTGATGCTGTACTGAAGACAGGACGGTTATTACGTCCTCTACAGCAGTCTACAGCTGCAATACTGATGCTGTACTGACAGACAGGATGGTTATTACTTCCTCTACAGCAGTCTACAGCTGCAATACTGATGCTGTACTGACAGACAGGACAGTTATTACGTCCTCTACAGCAGTCTACAGCTGCAATACTGATGCTGTACTGACAGACAGGACGGTTATTACGTCCTCTACAGCAGTCTACAGCTGCAATACTGATGCTGTCCTGACAGACAGGATGGTTATGTCGTCCTCTACAGCAGTCTACAGCTGCAATACTGATGCTGTACTGACAGACAGGATGGTTATTAGTTCCTCTACAGCAGCAATACTGATGCTGTATTGGCAGACAGGACGGTTATTACGTCCTCTACAGCAGTCTACAGCTGCAATACTGATGCTGTACTGCCAGACAGGATGGTTATTACTTCCTCTACAGCAGTCTACAGCTGCAATACTGATGCTGTACTGACAGACAGGATGGTTATTACGTCCTCTACAGCAGTCTACAGCTGCAAAAATGATGCTGTACTGGCAGACAGGATGGTTATTACGTCCTCTACAACAGTCTACAGCTGCAATACTGATGCTGTACTGACAGACAGGACAGTTATTACTTCCTCAACAGCAGTCTACAGCTGCAATACTGATGCTGTACTGGCAGACAGGATGGTTATTACGTCCTCAACAGCAGTCTACAGCTGCAATACTGATGCTGTACTGGCAGACAGGATGGTTATTACGTCCTCAACAGCAGTCTACAGCTGTAATACTGATGCTGTACTGACAGACAGGACAGTTATTACTTCCTCAACAGCAGTCGACAGCTGCACTACTGATGCTGTACTGACAGACAGGATGGTTATTACGTCCTCTACAGCAGTCTACAGCTGCAATAATGATGCTGTACTGGCAGACAGGATGGTTATTACGTCCTCTACAACAGTCTACAGCTGCAATACTGATGCTGTACTGGCAGACAGGACAGTTATTACTTCCTCTACAGCGGTCTACAGCTGCAATACTGATGCTGTACTGACAGACAGGACAGTTATTACTTTCTCTACAGCAGTCTACAGCTGCAATAATGATGCTGTACTGGCAGACAGGATGGTTATTACGTCCTCTACAACAGTCTACAGCTGCAATACTGATGCTGTACTGGCAGACAGGATGGTTATTACTTCCTCTACAGCAGTCTACAGCTGCAATACTGATGCTGTACTGAATGACAGGATGGTTATTACATCCTCAACAGCAGTCTACAGCTGCAATACTGATGCTGTACTGGCAGACAGGACATTCATTGCTTCCTCAACAGCAGTCTACAGCTGCTATACTGATCCTATACTGACAGACAGGATGGTTATTACGTCCTCAACAGCAGTCTACAGCTGTAATACTGATGCTGTACTGACAGACAGGACAGTTATTACTTCCTCAACAGCAGTCTACAGCTGCAATACTGACGCTGTACTGGCAGACAGGATGGTTATTACGTCCTCTACAGCAGTCTACAGCTGCAATACTGATGCTGTACTGACAGACAGGACGGTTATTACGTCCTCTACAGCAGTCTACAGCTGCAATACTGATGCTGTCCTGACAGACAGGATGGTTATGTCGTCCTCTACAGCAGTCTACAGCTGCAATACTGATGCTGTACTGACAGACAGGATGGTTATTAGTTCCTCTACAGCAGCAATACTGATGCTGTATTGGCAGACAGGACGGTTATTACGTCCTCTACAGCAGTCTACAGCTGCAATACTGATGCTGTACTGACAGACAGGATGGTTATTACTTCCTCTACAGCAGTCTACAGCTGCAATACTGATGCTGTACTGACAGACAGGACAGTTATTACGTCCTCTACAGCAGTCTACAGCTGCAATACTGATGCTGTACTGACAGACAGGACGGTTATTACGTCCTCTACAGCAGTCTACAGCTGCAATACTGATGCTGTCCTGACAGACAGGATGGTTATGTCGTCCTCTACAGCAGTCTACAGCTGCAATACTGATGCTGTACTGACAGACAGGATGGTTATTAGTTCCTCTACAGCAGCAATACTGATGCTGTATTGGCAGACAGGACGGTTATTACGTCCTCTACAGCAGTCTACAGCTGCAATACTGATGCTGTACTGCCAGACAGGATGGTTATTACTTCCTCTACAGCAGTCTACAGCTGCAATACTGATGCTGTACTGACAGACAGGATGGTTATTACGTCCTCTACAGCAGTCTACAGCTGCAAAAATGATGCTGTACTGGCAGACAGGATGGTTATTACGTCCTCTACAACAGTCTACAGCTGCAATACTGATGCTGTACTGACAGACAGGACAGTTATTACTTCCTCAACAGCAGTCTACAGCTGCAATACTGATGCTGTACTGGCAGACAGGATGGTTATTACGTCCTCAACAGCAGTCTACAGCTGCAATACTGATGCTGTACTGGCAGACAGGATGGTTATTACGTCCTCAACAGCAGTCTACAGCTGTAATACTGATGCTGTACTGACAGACAGGACAGTTATTACTTCCTCAACAGCAGTCGACAGCTGCACTACTGATGCTGTACTGACAGACAGGATGGTTATTACGTCCTCTACAGCAGTCTACAGCTGCAATAATGATGCTGTACTGGCAGACAGGATGGTTATTACGTCCTCTACAACAGTCTACAGCTGCAATACTGATGCTGTACTGGCAGACAGGACAGTTATTACTTCCTCTACAGCGGTCTACAGCTGCAATACTGATGCTGTACTGACAGACAGGACAGTTATTACTTTCTCTACAGCAGTCTACAGCTGCAATAATGATGCTGTACTGGCAGACAGGATGGTTATTACGTCCTCTACAACAGTCTACAGCTGCAATACTGATGCTGTACTGGCAGACAGGATGGTTATTACTTCCTCTACAGCAGTCTACAGCTGCAATACTGATGCTGTACTGAATGACAGGATGGTTATTACATCCTCAACAGCAGTCTACAGCTGCAATACTGATGCTGTACTGGCAGACAGGACATTCATTGCTTCCTCAACAGCAGTCTACAGCTGCTATACTGATCCTATACTGACAGACAGGATGGTTATTACGTCCTCAACAGCAGTCTACAGCTGTAATACTGATGCTGTACTGACAGACAGGACAGTTATTACTTCCTCAACAGCAGTCTACAGCTGCAATACTGACGCTGTACTGGCAGACAGGATGGTTATTACGTCCTCTACAGCAGTCTACAGCTGCAATACTGATGCTGTACTGACAGACAGGACGGTTATTACGTCCTCTACAGCAGTCTACAGCTGCAATACTGATGCTGTCCTGACAGACAGGATGGTTATGTCGTCCTCTACAGCAGTCTACAGCTGCAATACTGATGCTGTACTGACAGACAGGATGGTTATTAGTTCCTCTACAGCAGCAATACTGATGCTGTATTGGCAGACAGGACGGTTATTACGTCCTCTACAGCAGTCTACAGCTGCAATACTGATGCTGTACTGCCAGACAGGATGGTTATTACTTCCTCTACAGCAGTCTACAGCTGCAATACTGATGCTGTACTGACAGACAGGACAGTTATTACGTCCTCTACAGCAGTCTACAGCTGCAATACTGATGCTGTACTGACAGACAGGACGGTTATTACGTCCTCTACAGCAGTCTACAGCTGCTATACTGATCCTATACTGACAGACAGGACAGTTATTACTTCCTCAACAGCAGTCTACAGCTGCAATACTGACGCTGTACTGGCAGACAGGATGGTTATTACGTCCTCTACAGCAGTCTACAGCTGCAATACTGATGCTGTACTGACAGACAGGACGGTTATTACGTCCTCTACAGCAGTCTACAGCTGCTATACTGATCCTATACTGACAGACAGGACAGTTATTACTTCCTCAACAGCAGTCTACAGCTGCAATACTGACGCTGTACTGGCAGACAGGATGGTTATTACGTCCTCTACAGCAGTCTACAGCTGCAATACTGATGCTGTACTGACAGACAGGACGGTTATTACGTCCTGAACAACAGTCTACTCAGACCAAAAAATTGTCAAAGACTCCAGTCACCCAGGTCATAGACTGTTCTTTCTGCTACCGCATGGCAAGTGGTATCAGAGCGGCAAGTCTAGCTCCAAATGGCTCCATAACAGCTTCTCTCCCGAGGCCATAAGACTGCTGAATAATTAATCAAATGGCCACCCGGACTATTTACATTGACCCCCCCCCTTTGTTTTTACACTGCTGCTACTCGCTGTTTATTATCTCGCTGCTTCTACACCTGCATTGCTTGCTGTTTGGGGTTTTAGGCTGGGTTTCTGTACAGCACTTTGAGATATCAGCTAATGTAAGAAGGGCTATATAAATACTGATTTGATATGCATAGTCACTTTACCCCTACCTACATGTACAAATTAACTCGACTAACCTGTACACATACCCCTTGTAAATAGCCTCAATATTGTTATTTTATTGTGTAACTTTTTAGTACATTTTTTACTTTAGTTAATTTAGTAAATATTTTCTTAACTCTTATGTTACGGTTCTCCTCCTCCTCTACAACCGAAGAGGAGGAGTAGTGATTGAACCAAGGCGCAGCGGGTTGTGAATACATAATTTAATAAAGACACAAAACAATGAAGACAGAAAACGACCTATACTTGAATAAACTACAAAATAACAAAACCGAAATGTATAGACAGACCTGAACAAATACGAACTTACAAATAACGCGAAGAACGCACGAACAGGGAAAATAGACTACACAAAAGAACGATGAACAAACAAACCGAACAGTCCCGTATGCTGCGACAAACACTGACACAGGAGACAACCACCCACAACGAACACTGTGAAACAACCTACCTAAATATGACTCTCAATTAGAGGAACGCCAAACACCTGCCTCTAATTAAGAGCCATACCAGGCAACCCTTAAACCAACATAGAAACAGAAAACATAGAATGCCCACCCAAACTCACGTCCTGACCAACTAACACATACAACAAACTAACAGAAATAGGTCAGGAACGTGACATAACCCCCCTCCTAAGGTGCGAACTCCGGGCGCACCAGCACAAAATATAGGGGAAGGTCTGGGTGGGCATCTGACCACGGTGGTGGCTCAGGCTCAGGGCGAGGTTCCCACCCCACCATAGTCAATCCCAGCTTACATCTCCCCCTACAAATGACCACCCTCATATTACACCCACTTAATCCTTTGGGTAACATCGAGACAAGGGGCAGCACCGGGATAGAGGGATAGCTCAGGACAGAGGGAGAGCTCAGGACAGAGGGATAGCTCAGGATAGAGAGGTAGCTCAGGATAGAGAGGTAGCTCATGATAGAGGGGCAACTCTGGACTGAAAGGCAGCTCCGGACAGAGAGACAGCTCTGGACTGAGGGGCAGTTCTGGATAAATAGCCGCTCTGGGCTGAGGGACAGCTCATGACTGGCTGACGGCTCTGGACGCTCATGGCTGGCTGACGGCTCTGGACGCTCATGGCTGGCTGACGGCTCTGGACGCTCATGGCTGGCTGACGGCTCTGGACGCTCATGGCTGGCTGACGGCTCTGGACGCTCATGGCTGGCTGACGGCTCTGGACGCTCATGGCTCGCTGACGGCTCTGGCAGATCCTGTCTGGTTGGCGGCTCTGGCAGATCCTGTCTGGTTGGCGGCTCTGGCAGATCCTGTCTGGTTGGCGGCTCTGGCAGATCCTGTCTGGTTGGCGGCTCTGGCAGATCCTGTCTGGTTGGCGGCCCTGGCAGATCCTGTCTGGTTGGCGGCTCTGGCAGATCCTGTCTGGTTGGCGGCTCTGGCAGATCCTGACTGACGAATGGCTCTAGCGGCTCCTGACTGACTAACGGCTCTGACGGCTCGGGACAGACGGGCGGCTCTAATGGCTCGGGACAAACGGATGGCTCAGACGGCGCTGGGGAGACGGATGGCTCAGATGGCGCTGGGGAGACGGATGGCTCAGATGGCGCTGAGGAGACGGATGGCTCAGATGGCGCTGCGGAGACGGATGGCTCAGATGGCGCTGCGGAGACGGATGGCTCAGATGGCGCTGTGGAGACGGATGGCTCAGACTGATCCTGTCTGGCGGAAGGCTTTGGCTGCTCCTGTCTGGCGGAAGGCTCTGTAGGCTCATGGCAGACGGGCAGTTCATGCGGCGCTTGGCAGACGGACAGTTCAGGCGCCGTTGGGCAGACGGCAGGCTCTGGCCGGCTGAGACGCACTGTAGGCCTGGTGCGTGGTGCCGGAACTGGAGGCACCGGACTGGAGACACGCACTTCAAGCCTAATGCGGGGAGCAGGGACAGGGCACACTGGACTCTCAAAGCGTACTATATGCCTGGTGCGTGGTACCGGCACTGGTGGCACCGGGCTGAGTGCACGCACATCAGGACGAGTACGGGGAGAAGGAACAGTGTGTACAGGGCTCTGGAGACGCACAGGTGGCTTAGTGCGTGGTGCCGGAACTGGAGGCACCGGACTGGAGACACGCACCATAGAGAGAGTGCGTGGAGGAGGAACAGGGCTCTGGAAATGCACTGGAAGTCTGGTGCGTGGTGTAGGCACTGGTGGTACTGGGCTGGGGCGGGGAGGTAGTGCCGGAAATACCGGACCGTGCAAGCTTACTGGCTCCCTTGAGCACCGAGCCTGCCCAACCTTACCTGGTTGAATGCTCCCCGTCGCCCGACCAGTGCGGGGAGGTGGAATAACCCGCACCGGGCTATGTAGGCGAACCGGGGACACCAGGCGTAAGGCTGGTGCCATGTAAGCCGGCCCAAGGAGACGTACTGGTGGCCAGATATGTAGAGCCGGCTTCATGGCACTTGGCTCAATGCACAATCTAGCCCTACCAGTGCGGGGAGGTGGAATAACCCGCACCGGGCTATGCACACGTACAGGAGACACCGTGCGCTCTACTGCGTAACACTGCGTCTGCCCGTACTCCCGCTCTCCACGGTTAGCCTGGGAAGTGGGCGCAGGTCTCCTACCTGCCCTTGGCCCACTACCTCGTGGCCCACCACCTCGTAGCCCCCCCCCAAGAAATTTTTGGGTGGTACTCACGGGCTTTTCGGGCTTCCGTGCTAGACCCGTCCCCTCATAACACCGGTTCCCTTCTCCGGTTGCCTCTCCTCAGTAACTCCAGCTGTTCCCATGGGAGGCGATCCCTTCCAGCCAGGATCTCCTCCCATGTGTAGCAACCTTTCCCGTCCAAAACATCCTCCCAAGTCCATTCCTCCTTCTTGCGCTGTCCCTTCCTCCGATTTCCTCGCTGCTTGATTCTGGATTGGTGGGTGGTTCTGTAACGGTGGTCCTCCTCCTCTTCAACCGAAAAGGAGGCGTAGTTATGGAACCACAGCGCAGCGGGTTGTGAATACATAATTTAATAAAGACACGACAAAACAATGAAGACAGAAAACGACCTATACTTGAATAAACTACAAAATAACAAAACCGAAATGTATAGACAGACCTGAACAAATACAACTTACAAATAACACGAAGAACGCACGAACAGGGAAAATAGACTACACAAAAGAACGATGAACAAACAAACCGAACAGTCCCGTATGCTGCGACAAACACTGACACAGGAGACAACCACCCACAACAAACACTGTGAAACAACCTACCTAAATATGACTCTCAATTAGAGGAATGCCAAACACCTGCCTCTAATTAAGAGCCATACCAGGCAACCCTTAAACCAACATAGAAACAGAAAACATAGAATGCCCACCCAAACTCACGTCCTGACCAACTAACACATACAACAAACTAACAGAAATAGGTCAGGAACGTGACATCTTAACTATTCTTAACTCTTAACTATTCTTAACTCTTAACTATTCTTAACTCTTATTTGAACTGCATTGCTGGTAAAGGGTTTGTAAGTAAAAATTTCACAGTAAGGTAACCTATTGTATTCAAATATTTGTTGATTTATTTGATTTAATCATACAAACTATACTATATATATGATATTTCATAGACTGTCTGTTGATATTTCAATTACAATTAAGTGTAGTTTGTCTGTGATTTGATTTAATAACATTGCCATTATTGACTGAGTGAGTGAGTGAGTGAGTGAGTGAGTGAGTAGCATAAGGTTTGCACTGTGCATTGTCTGTCTATTTGTGTGTGTGTGTGTGTGTGTGTGTGTGTGTGTGTGTGTGTGTGTGTGTGTGTGTGTGTGTGTGTGTGTGTGTGTGTGTGTGTGTGTGTGTGTGTGTGTGTGTGTGTGTGTGTGTGTGTGTGTGAGTGAGTGAGTAGCATAAGGTTTGCACTGTGCATTGTCTGTCTATTTGTGTGTGTGTGTGTGTGTGTGTGTGTGTGTGTGTGTGTGTGTGTGTGTGTGTGTGTGTGTGTGTGTGTGTGTGTGTGTGTGTGTGTGTGTGTGTGTGTGTGTGTGTGTGTGTGTGTGTGTGTGTGTGTGTGTGTGTGTGTGTGTGTGTGTGTGTGTGTGTGTGTGTGTGTGAATGTGTGTGAAGCTTGATATGTTGTTGGAGTCATATCACATCTCTGCAGTGGAACGTAAAGATGCACCGTAAAATCTTATGCTGGCCTTAAGGATGAGTAGAAATATTTCAGCCATATTTGAAGAGGAAGAACACAACATTCTCTCAGAGCAGTTGGGTTGACATCGTTGAGTGTGTAAAGTTATAACCACAAAGTAGGATTAAAATCAGTGATGTGAAGCCAGATGGCCCTTAACACATTCTCATATACACACAGTAAAACTGTATCTGTCTGATAATGTAACAATATCTGGGCCATGTGGTGGGATAGATTATTCCAATTTACATCAGCAGTAGCTGCTGGAACGCTCCAACGCGTTAAGTTAGTCACATTATGTGGGCAATAGGGTGTGTGTGACTGGCAATGTGTGATATACAAGATATCTAGGCCTTTCTGTTCAACATTTCAGCTGTAATTCATATGCAGGGCCTGACAAAATTAATTTAATCGCAGAAAATCGCCGAGTGGCGGGCCGAGCAAAAGCCCTTGGGCGGCACATTCCTCCTCTGTGATAAAGAACCTGTCAGCATCCCAAATGGCACCCTATTTCCCACATAGTGCACTACTTTTGACCCGAGCGCTATGGGCCCTGGTCAAAAGTAGTGCATTAAATGGGGAATAGGTGTCATTTGGGACGTAAGGGAACAGAAAGTGTTTCTGTACTGACACAGTTGTCTCTCCTTCTGAGCATTTAACAGTTAAAACACATACGTGAGTGAATACAGTGAGATATAGTGTACTATAGGAACCAAGAGCACTGGGTGGTTGTTAAGCATGAGAACTTTGGATAGTGTGGCAGGTGTTGATTGAAAATTAAAGGAAAGTGTCTTCAGATAAGAATCAACCCTGTTCAAAACGTATTCAGTTGTCTGAAACCTGAACAGATCATTATTGGCAACAAGATGTACCTACAGTGCATTCAGAATGTATTCAGACCACTTGACTTTTCACACAGTTTGTTTACATTACAGCCTTATTCTAAGATTGCTTAAAAAAAAAACACACACCAACCTACACACAATACCCCATAATGACGAAGCAAAAACAGGTTTGCAAATGTATTGAAAATAAAAAACTGCTAAATCAAATGTACATAAGTATTCAGACCCTATACTCAGTACTTTGTTGAAGTAGCTTTGGCAGTGATTACAGCCTCGAGCATTCTTGGGTATGACGCTACAAGCTTGGCTATGGCTGGGCGATATGGCCAAAATCTTATATCTCAATATAGGTCATTTCATATCCCGGTAACGATACATATCACGATATAGCATATTTTCTGTAAATTTAATGAATAAATAGTTGATATAAAATGACCACATGTAAAGGCCTATTTCTCGTTACATTTTGAATTATACTCAACAAATAAAAGGAGGTGCTTACTCACATTTGATTATTTCTCCTTATCTAGAACCTTTGCGTAAATTTTTAAATAAGCATGTAACAAAATATTAAATATTAATGTATAAATATATATATATATATATATATATATATATATATATATATATATATATATATATTGTGGGCTTGCATGTTTTGCATGTTATTTTGGCATTAATATGTGTCACATAAATTTGCATTTGGTACCTTGGGTCGAGTGTTAGCACCAACTCACGAAACCCCCGTTTCTTGACTGTGTAAATTGGGGCCATGTCTTTGTAGATGTAAGTTGCAAGGTCAGCTGTTATCTCCTTCCATCTTCGTGATTCTGTGCCATATGGCATGCCATGTGCAAAAGCGTCTTGCAACGTCTGAGTCGGGGGTTTGTTTTAAACATCTCGACTGTACTTGGCCCCAGTGATGTACAGGGCCGTACGCACTACCCTCTGTAGTGCCTTGCGGTCAGAGGCCGAGCAGTTGCCACAACAGGCGTGCAACCAGACAGGATGCTCTCGATGGTGCAGCTGTTGAAACTTTTGAGGATCTGAAGACCCATGCGCAATCTTTTCAGTCTCCTGAGGGAGAATAGGTTTTGTTGTGGCTTCTTCACGACTGTCTTGGTGTGTTTGGACCATGATAGTTCGTTGGTGATGTGGACACCAAGGAACTTGAAGCTCTCAAACTGCTCCCCGACAGCCCCGTCAATGAGAATGGGGGGGTCCTCCTTTTCCTGTAGTACACAATCATCTACTTTGTCTTGATCACGTTGAGGGAGAGGTTGTTGTCCTGGCACCACACAGCTAGGTCTCTGACCTCCTCCCTATAGGCTATCTCGTTGTTGTTGGTGATCACGCCTACCACTGTTGTGTCGCTGGCAAACTTAATGATGGTGTTGGAGTCGTGCCTGACAGTGCAGTCATGAGTGAACAAGGAGTACAGGAGGGGACTGAGCACGCACCGCTGAGGGGCCCCCGTGTTGAGGATCAGCATGGCGGATGTGTTGTTACCTACCCTTACAACCTGGGGGCCCGTCAGGAAGTCCAGGATCCAGCTGCAGAGGGAGGTGTTTAGTCCCAAGGACCTTAGATTAGTGATCCAAGGGCCCATGGTGTTGAACACTGAGCTGTAGTCAATGAATAGCATTCTCACATAAGTGTTCCTTTTGTCCAGGTGGGAAAGGTCAGTGTGGAGTGCAGTAGAGATTGCATCATCTGTGGATCTTTTAGTGCAGTACGCAAATTGGAGTGGGTCTAGGGTTTCTCGGATAATGGTGTTGATGTGAGCCATTACCAGCCTTTCAAAGCACTTCACTGCTACAGATGTGAGTGCTACGGGTCGGTAGTCATTTAGTGTTCCTCGGCACAGGGACTATGGTGGTCTGCTTGAAACATGTTGGTATTACAGACTCAGACAGGGAGAGGTAGAAAATGTCAGTGAAGAAACTTGCCAGTTGGTCAGCGCATGCTCGGAGTACACGACCTGGAAATCCGTCTGGCCCCGCAGCCTTGTGAACTGTTTAAAGGTCTTACTCACATCGGCTGCGGAGAGCATGATCACACAGTCGACCAGAACAGCTGATGCTCTCATGTTATGTTATGTTATGTTTCAGTGTTACTTGCCTCGAAGCGAGCATAGAAGTGATTTTAGCTCGTCTGGTAGGCTCATGTCACTGGGCAGTTCTCGGCTGTGCTTCCCTCTGTAGTCTGTAATAGTTTGCAAAACCTGCCACATCTGAAGAGCGTCAGAGCCGGTGTAGTATGAATCGATCTTAGTCCTGTATTGACGCTTTGCCTGTTTGATGGTTCATCGGAGGGCATACGAGATTTCTTATAAGCTTCCATGTTAGAGTCCCTCTCCTTGAAAGAGGCAGCTCTACCCTTTAGCTCAGTGCAGATGTTGCCTGTAATCCATGGCTTCTGGTTGCGGTATGTACGTACAGTCACTGTAGGGATGACGTCATCGATGCACTTGTTGATGAACCGAGTGACTGATGTGGTGTACTCCTCAATGCCATCGGAAGAATCCCGGAACATATTCCAGTCTGTGCTAGCAAAACAGTCCTGTAGATTAGCATCTGCTTCATCTGACCACTTTTTTATTGACCGAGTCACTGGTGCTTCCTGCTTAATTTTTGCTTGTAAGCAGGAATCAGGAGGATGGAATTATGGTCAGATTTGCCAAATGGCGGGTGAGGGAGAGCCTTGTACGCGTCTCTGTGTGTGGAGTAAACGTGGTGTAGAATTTTTTTCCCTCTGGTTGCACATTTAAAAGGCCGGTGGAAATTTGGTAAAACGGATTTAAGTTTCCCTGCATTAAAGTCCCGGCCACTAGGAGCACCGCATCTGGATGAGCGTTTTCCTTTTCTTATGGCTCATTAAGTGCAGTCTTAGTGCCAGCATCGGTCTGTGGTGGTATGTCGATAGCTACGAAAAATACAGATGAAAACCCCCTAGGAAGATAGAGTATCTCATGAAAGCTGTAGACCACACTACCTCAGTCGAGCAAAACCTCGAGACTTCCTTAAATATCGTGCACCAGCTGTTGTTTACGAATATACATAGACCCCCACCCCTTGTCTTACCAGAGGCTGCTGTTCTATCCTGCCAATACAGTGTAAAACCTGTGAGCTGTATGATGTTCATGTTGTCGTTCGGCCACAACTCGGTGAAACATAAGATATTACAGTTTTTAATGTCCCGTTGGTAGTTTAATCTTGCTCGTAGGTCATCGGTTTTATTTTCCAATAATTACTTTTGCCAATAGAACGGATGGCAGAGGGGTTTTACTCTCTCGTCTATGAATTCTCAGTTGGCAGCCCGACCTCCACCCCCTTTTTCTCTGTCTTCTCTTCACTCAGATGACGGCATTTTGGGCCTGTTCCCGGAAAAGTAGTACATCCTTCACGTCGGAGTCGTTGGACTCATGAATGGAAAAAGCTTCTACCAGTTCGAGGTGAGTAATCGCTGTTCTGATGTCCAGAAGTTATTTTCAGTCATAAGAGACAGTAGCAGCAACATAATATACAAAATAAGTTTAAAAATAAGTTACAAACAATGCAAAAAACCAAACAAAATAACACAGTTGGTTAGGAGCATGTAAAACATCAGCCATCCTCTCCGGCGCCATTCTACAACGACATGCACATGCATCATGTCCAAACTCTGTACTTTTCTCCGTTCATCTTTCCCTTGATCCTGACTAATCTCCCAGTCCCTGCCGCTGAAAAACATCCCCACAGCATGATGCTGCCACCACCATGCCTCACTGTAGGGATGGTGCCAGGTTTCCTCCATACGTGACGCTTGGCATTCAGGACAAAAAGTTCAATCTTGGTTTCATCACACCAAAGAATCTTGTTTCTCATGGTCTGAGAGTTCTTTAGGTGCCTTTTGGCAAACTCCAAGCGGGCTGTCATGTGCCTTTTCCTGAGGAGTGGCTTCAGTCTGGCTCTCTACCGTAAAGGTCTGAATGGTGGTGCTGCAGAGATGGTTGTCCTTCTGGAAGGTTCTCCCATCTACACAGAGGAACTCTGGAGCTCTGTCAGAGTGACCATCAGGTTCTTGGTCACCTCACTGACCAAGACCCTTCTCCCCTGGTTGCTCAGTTTGGCCAGGCGGCCAGCTCTAGGAAGAGTCTTGGTGGTTCTAAACTTCTTTCATTTAAGAATGATGGAGGCCACTGTGTTCTTGGGGAGCTTCAATGCTGCAGAAATTGTTGATACCCATCCCCAGATCTGTGCCTCGACACAATCCTGTCTCGGAGCTCTACGGACAATTCTTTCGACCTCATAACTTCGTTTTTGCTCTGTCATGCACTGTCAAATGCGGGACCTTATATGGACAGGTGTGTGCCTTTCCAAATCATGTCCAAACAATTGAATTCACCACATGTGGACTACAATCAAGTTGAAGAAACATCTCAAGGATAATCAATGGAAACTGGATGTACCTAAGCTCAATTTTGAGTCTCATAGCAAAGGTTCTGAATACTTATGTAAATAAGGTATTTCTGTTTTCTACTTTTAATATATTTGCAAACATTTCTAAAAACATGTTTTCGCTTTGTCATTATGGTGTATTGTGTGTAGATTGATGTGGAAACATTTTTATTTAATTCATTCTGGAATAAGGCTGTTACGTAATAAAATGTATAAAAGAGAAGGGTCTGAGCACTACTACTGAAA
Source organism: Salvelinus fontinalis (assembly GCF_029448725.1). NCBI lineage: Eukaryota > Metazoa > Chordata > Actinopteri > Salmoniformes > Salmonidae > Salvelinus > Salvelinus fontinalis. The sequence goes on along the minus strand of NC_074665.1, from coordinate 89,990,026 downwards.
CCCAATGTAAGGCTATTGGTGTCTGACACAGTGTGACCCCGATGACAGGCATGTTGTTAATCATTGTTTACAGAGATCACAGGTTAAAGGTCAGGGGTCAGACTTACCACTGCTGCCGTTGCGGTTCTTGCGGTTGGCCTTGCCGCCCGTCAGCAGCATCTTCAAGCTGTTCCTAAACATGGTTACAGCAGCAGCAGATCGCCACGGCTACCACACAGAAACCTGAAGGAAACAAACAGAGAAAATAGAAGTCATGAAAAGGATTTCTCCAAGAAGTCCTAGTCCCTGTACTCCTGACCTTGGTTCTGAGAGCTATAGACAGGGAGGTAACTAAAGGCTTCTCTGTTCTCTATCTTCCTGCTATAATGACTCATCTTCTGTCAATAGAAAAATGGTAATCTGTACACTGCATTGCCAAGTGATTCCCTTCCTTAAGTCAGCTGTCTGTCTGTCTGGGTGAGAGAGAGAAAGAGAGAGAGAGAGAGAGAGAGAGAGAGAGAGAGACTGAAGCAACAGGAGTCTAGCTACCTGAATGGCTGGTGATGATGTTACAGTTTATATTGGATTTGGAGACCAAGGGCAGGGGTTAGGAGTGGGAGAACAACAGTTAGGTACATCACTGGTAGTGCACAGTACTGTATGTAGGAGGAGAGCTCAGAGGAGCTGACACTGAGGATATGTAGCATAGCAGGTATTGACCAATATATCAGCATTATACACAATAGCAGGGAGAGGCCAGTAAATCAGAATTATACACACTAGCAGTGAGAGGCCAGTATATCAGAATTATACGCAATAGCAGGGAGAGGCCAGTATATCAGAATTATACACAATAGCAGGGAGAGGCCAGTATATCAGAATTATACACGCTAGAAGGGAGAGGCCAGTATATCAGAATTATACACAATAGCAGGGAGAAGTCTGTATATCAGAATTATACACAATAGCAGTGAGAAGCCAGTATATCAGAATTATACACAATAGCAGGGAGAGGCCAGTATATCAGAATTATACACAATAGTAGGGAGAGGCCAGTATATCAGAAGTATACACAATAGCAGGGAGAGGCCAGTATATCAGAATTATATACAATAGCAGTGAGAAGCCAGAATATCAGAATTATACACAATAGCAGGGAGAGGCCAGTATATCAGAATTATACACAGTAACAGGGAGAGGCCAAAATATCAGAGTTATACACAATAGCAGGGAGAGGCCAGTATATCAGAATTATACACAATAGCAGTGAGAAGCCAGTATATCAGAATTAGACACAATAGCAGTGAGAAGCCAGTATATCAGAATTATACACAATAGCAGGGAGAAGCCAGTATATCAGAATTATACACAATAGCAGTGAGAAGACAGTATATCAGAATTATACACAATAGCAGTGAGAAGCCAGTTGTCAACGTCGTGTGTATAGGTGGCAGGGAAGTCAGGCGCAGGAGAGTAAACGACGTGTAGATGGAGATTTTTAATAAATGTCCATGACATGCTCCAAACACGAGAAATATACATACATCAAATAAAAATGGGTACGAGGACCCGTCGCGCACCTATACACCAATAAAACAACACTTGACATAAAACAATCTCTGACAAACACATGAAGGGAAACAGAGGGTTAAATACACAACAGGTAATGGATGGTATTGACAACAGGTGTGTGGGAAGACAAGACAAAACCAATGGAAAATGAAAAATGGATCGATGATGGCTAGAAGGCCGGTGAAGTCGACCGCCGAACACCGCCCGGACAAGGAGAGGCAACGACTTCGGCAGAAGTCGTGACACCAGTATATTAGAATTATACACAATAGCAGGGAGAAGCCAGTATATCAGAAGTATACACAATAGCAGTGAGAAGCCAGAATATCAGAATTATACACAATAGCAGGGAGAGGCCAGTATATCAGAATTATACACAGTAACAGGGAGAGGCCAAAATATCAGAGTTATACACAATAGCAGGGAGAGGCCAGTATATCAGAATTATACACAATAGCAGGGAGGGGCCAGTATATCAGAATTATACACAATAGCTGGTGATAAGATCAAAATATAAAATCTTAAATCCCCCAAGTCTCTCTCTCTCTCTCCATCACTATCCCCGTCTCTCTCCATCCCTCTCTCCCTATGTCTCCCTCTCAATCCCTTGTTCTCTGTTCAACCTAGAATGACTCAGCAGCCCAGCAGCACACAGCCAGGCTTTGGGGAGAGTGAGATAGAGAGAGAGAGAGATACAGAGAGATATAGCGAGATACAGAGAGATACAGAGAGATATAGCGAGATACAGAGAGAGATACAGACGGTGGTACAGAGAGAGACGATAGAGAGAGACAGAGACAGAGACAGAGACAGAGACAGAGAGAGAGAGAGAGAGAGAGAGAGAGAGAGAGAGAGAGAGAGAGAGAGAGAGAGAGAGAGAGAGAGAGAGAGCAGTCCACCCCATAGCCTCGACATCACAGCAGGACAGACAAATGAAGAACCCCAAGACCAGGGGATCCCAACCCCGCTGAGCACCCCCCGTCAGCCACCCTGATAGCCTTCCTGACAACCCCCCCACACCCACTGAGGACATACACAAACCCCAGATTGTACTCCTTATGGACTCAAATGGGAAATAAATACAAGAAAATAGATGTTTTCCCAAACACACAGTGTCTAATCTCTGGTGTCCAAACACCCAACATGCCCTAGACCTTCTATCTGAGGACCAACTAGGTTCACCCAGCCACATAATAATACACACAGGCACAAAGAACCTGCGAATACACCAGGAAAGGGTTGCCACAGCACTCAAGGGAGTGATTGAAAAATCTTCTTCTACTTTCCCCAAACACAAGTGGTTATCTCCACCTTGCTACCACGAAAAGACTTCCACACTGCTACCATACAACAGGTGAACGCAAGTACTTACCGCGACTGTGCCTCAAAACCAAATGTTTAACTGGCCCACCACACCAACCTGGACTTGAACAGCCTTTACGACCAGGTCCACCTCTACAAGGCAGCAATCCCACCTTCTTCCGGACCCTAAAGGACATCGCCCTCAACCGCAGCCCCAACACCTCACACAGGAGCAACAGATCAACAGACACTCTGCCCAGACCTGTGGAACACAAAGCCTTCACTACCTTATCCTGGAATATCCAAGGCCTGAGGTCATCTGCCTTTGATCTAAAGAGCAGGAACCTGGACTTCATCAAAGAAATACAGACATTGTCATCCTACATGAAACATGGTATAGAGGAGATGAACCCACTGGTTGCCCTCTAGGTTACAGAGAGCTGGTAGTCCCATCCACCAAACTACCAGGAGTGTAAAAGGGAGGGGACTCAGGGGGTATGCTAATTTGGTACAGAGCAGACCTAACTCACTCTATTAAATTCATCAAAACAGGAACACTTTACATTTGGTTAGAAATTCAAAAGGAAATGATCTCAACAGAGAAAAATGTACTCCTGTGTTCTACCTATATTCCCCCACTAGAATCCCCATTCCTTAATGAAGACAGTTTCTACATCCTGGAGGGGGAAATCAATCATTTCCAGGCCCAGGGACATGTACTAGTCTGTGACGACCTAAATGCCAGAACTGGACAAGAACCTGACACCCTCAGCACACAGGGCGACACACACCTACCTGGAGGTGACAGCATTCCCTCTCCCATATGCCCCCCTAGGCACAACTATGCCAACAAACAACAAAAACGGGTCACAACTCCGGCAGTTCTGTTGTACGCTGGGTATGTACATAGTCAATGGTAGGCTTCGAGGGGACTCCTATGTTAGGTAAACGTATAGCTCATCTCTTGGCAGTGGTACTGTAGACTACTTTATCACTGACCTCAACCCAGAGTCTCTTAGAGTGTTCACAGTTAGTCCACTGACACCCCTATCAGATCACAGCAAAATAACTTCTACATGAACAGAGCAATACTCAATCATGAGGCATCAAAGCCAAATTAACTGAATAATATTAAGAAACGCTATAGACGGAAGGAAAGTAGTTTGGAAACCTACCAAAAAACAATTAGGCAACAACAAATTCAATCCCCTTTAGACAACTTCCTGGACAAAACATTCCACTGTAATAGTGGAGGTGTAAACTTGGCAGTAGAAAAACTAAACAGTATATTTTACCTCTCAGCTTCCCTATCAAATCTAAATATTTCAAAGAGAAAACATAACAAAATCAACAATGATGAAGAATGCAAAAACCTAAGAAAGAAATTGAGAAACTTATCCAACCAAAAACATAGAGACCCAGAAAACCTGAGCCTACGCTTTCACTATGGTGAATCACTAAAACAATACAGAAATACACTACGGAAAAAGAAGGAACAGCACGTCAGAAATCAGCTCAAAGTAATTGAAGATTCCATAGACTCTAACCACGTCTGTGAAAATTGGAAAACACAAAACCAACAAGAACACGAAGAGTTTCTATCCAAAATGGAGATGTATGGGTAAACCACTTATCCAATCTTTCTTGCTCTATAACACATAAGAAATAGCAAAAATATATACATGATCAAATCCAAATCTTAAAATCAATTGTTAAAGACTCCCAGAACCCACTGGATTCTGAAATTACATTGAATCATCTACAGGACAAAATACAAACCCTCCAACCCAAAAAGGCCTCATTCAATGAAATGATAAAATATATAGACAACAAATTCCAATTGGCTAAACTTAAACCCTTTAACATCCTCCTTGGCTCTGACATCTTCCCCAATATTTGGAACCAAGGACTGATCACCCCAATCCAAAAGTGGAGAAACATTTGACCCCAATAAATACGGTGGGATATGCATCAACAGCAACCATGAGAAAATCTTCTGCATTATCATTAACAGCAGATTTGTACATTTCCTCAGTGAAAACAAAGTACTGAGCAGATGTCAAATTGGCTTTTTTACCAAATTACAATACGACAGACCACGTATTCACCCTGCACACCGAAATTGACGAACAAACAAATGAAAACAAAGGCAAAGTCTTTATCATGCTTTGTTGATTTCACAAAAGCTTTTGACTCATTTGGCATGCGGATCTGCGATACAAATTGATGGAAAGTGGTGTGCGACCTGGGCCCTGACTGTAAATCGCAGTAAGACAAAAAAGAATGGTGTTCCAAAAAAGGACCACAAATACAAATTCCACCTAGACACCGTTGCCCTAGAGCACACAAGAAAACGATACATACCTTGACTTAAACATCAGCACCACAGGCAACTTCCCCAGGGCTGTGAACGATTTGAAAGACAATGCAAGAAGGTCTTTCTATGCCATCAAAAGGAAGATAACATTTGACGTACCAATTAGAATCTGGCAAAAAATACTTGAATCAGTTATAGAACCCATTGCCCGTTATGGTTGTGAGATCTGGGGTGCACTCACCAACCAAGCATTCACAAAATGGGAAAAACACCAAATTGAGACTCTATATGCAGAAATCTGCAAAAATGTCCTCAGGGTACAACGTAAAACACCAAATAATGCATGCAGAGCATAATTAGGCCAATACCTGCTAATGATCAAAATCCAGAAAAGAGCCGACAACAACAACCTAAAAAGAAGCGATTCCCAAACCTTCCATAACAAAGCCATCACCTACAGAGAGATGAACCTGGAGAAGAGCCCCCTAAGCAAGCAGGTCCTGGGGCTCTGTTCACAAACACAAACAGACCCCACCGAGCCCCAGGACAGTAACACAATTAGACACAACCAATTCATGAGAAAACAAAAACTTGACACATTGGAAAGAATTAACAATAATACAGAGCAAACTAGAATGCTATTTGACCCTAAACAGAGAGTACACAGTGGTAGAATACCTGACCACTGTGGCTGACCCAAACTTAAGGAAAGCTTTGAATATGTACAAACTCAGTGAGCATAGCCTTGCTATTGAGAAAGGCCACTGTAGGCAGACCTGGCTCTCAAGAGAAGACAGGCTATATACACACTGCCCACAAAATGAGGTGGAAACTGAGCTACACTTCCTAACCTCCTGCCAAATGTATGACCATATTAGAGACATGTGTTTCCCTCAGATTACACAGACCCACAAAGAATTAAAAAACAAATCCAATTTTGATAAACTCCCATATCTATTGGGTGAAATACCACAGTGTGCAATCAATCAGCAATATTTGTGACCTGTTGCCACAGGAAAAGGGCAACCAGTGAAGAACAAACACCATTGTTAATACAACCCATATGTACAGTGGCAAGAAAAAGTATGTAACCCTTTGGAAATACCTGGATTTCTGCATAAATTGGTTTTCAAATTTGATCTGATCTTCATCTAAGTCACAACAATAGACAAACACAGTGTGCTTAAACTAATAAAACACAAATTATTGTATTTTTCTTGTCTATATTGAATACATCATTTAAACATTCACAGTGTAGGTTGGAAAAAGTATGTGAACCCCTAGGCTAATGCGAATTAGTTTCAGGAGTCAGATAACCTGGCGTCCAATCAATGCGACGAGATTGGAGATGTTGGTTAGAGCTGCCTTGCCCTATAAAAAACACTCACAAAATTTGAGTTTGCTATTCAAAAGAAGTATTGCCTGATGTGAACCATGCCTCAAACAAAAGAGATCTCAGAAGACCTAAAATTAAGAATTGTTGACTTGCATAAAGCTGGAAAGGGTAACAAAAGTTACTCTAAAAGCTTGATGTTCATCGGTCCACGGTAAGACAAATTGTCTATAAATTGAGAAAGTTCAGCACTGTTGCTCCTCTCCCTAGGAGTGGCCATCCTGCAATTGTCAGCTAAAGAGTGTCAGCTAAAGACTTACAGAAATCTCTGGAACATGCTATCATCTCTGTTGACAAGTCTATGATGCTTAAAACACTAAAGAATAAGGGAGTTCATGGGAAGACACCACAGAATATGCCATTGCTGTCCAAAAACAACATTGCTAGTCTGAACATTGCAAGTCTGAAGTCTGCAAAAGTGCACCTGGATGTTCCACAGCGCTACTAGCTAAATATTCTGTGGACAGATGAAACTACAGTTGAGTTTTTTGGAAGAAACACACAACACTATGTGTGGAGAAAAAAAGGCCCCATCACACCAACATCAAAACCTCATCCCAACTAAAGTATGGTGGCGGGAGCATCATGGGTTTGGGGCTGCTTTGCTGCCTCAGGGCCTGGACAGCTTGCTATCATCGACGGAAAAATTAATTCCCAAGTTTATCAAGACATTTTGCAGGAGAATGTTAGGCTATCTGTCCGCCAATTCAAGCTCAACAGAAGTTGGATGATACAAAAGGACAACTACACAAAACACAGAAGTAAACCAACAACAGAATGGCTTCAACAGAAGAAAATACGCCTTCTGGAGTGGCCCAGTCAGAGTCCTGACCTCAACCCGATTGAGATGCTGTGGAGGGTCAACCAGTTATTAAATCCAAGGGTTCACATACTTTTCCCACCTTGCACTGTGAATGTTTACACGGTGTGTTCAATAAAGACATGACAACGTTTAATTGTTTGTGTGTTTTTAGTATACGCAGACTGTGTTGTCTATTTTTGTGACCTAGATGAAGATCAAATCAAATGTTATGACCAATTTATGCAGAAATCCAGGTATTTCCAAAGGGTTCACATACTTTTTCTTGCCACTGTATGTTTATTTATTTTCCCTTTTGGACTTTAACCATTTGCACATCATTACAAGACTGTATATAGACATAATATGACATTTGAAATGCCTTTATTATTTTGGAACTTTTCTGAGTGTAATGTTTACTTTACAATTTTTTATGTTCATTTCACTTTTGTTTACTATCTATATGTAAACATATGTTTCCCATGCCAATAAAGCCCTTAAATTCAAATTGACAGAGAGACACACAAAGAGACAGAGAGAGACACAGAGGGAGGGGGGGGGGGGAGAGAGAGAGAGAGAGAGAGAGAGAGAGAGAGAGAGAGAGAGAAAGAACTGAACCAGCTCTCTGGATCCAAACTAAAACGATCAAACTAGAGGAACATGAAAAGCTCTCAACAATCTCCCGTACCTCTCCCTCTCCTAAACCCTCTAGACACTGGGGCCTCCCACTACTTTCAGGAACATTCGGGTACAGAACACCTGCTCACTGTGTGTAGACACTTGTCTTACATGGCACAACATAATAAGATACTTCTGAAGAAAGGAGTGATGTGGGGGTTTGGGACTCCTCTGTGGCTTTGGTTTTCTAGGAAAACATTTGGTTTTGGTTCTCTAGGAAATCATGGCTTTAAAGTGAAGTAATGCTGTCCTTCTCTCTGTACTCTCATTGTCCTGTTTTTCATGTTATCCAACATCTATTATGTTTCCCAAAGAGTGGGCCATGGTCAAAAGTAGCACACTATGTCGGGAATAGGGTGCCATTTGGGATGCAGGCATAGTGGGACTGTGACTGAGGGCTCAATCTTCTAAGAGTCAATAACAGTGGCAGTAAATGTCCCATCAATAAGCACATACCAGCACAGACCAAGGTTAGTGCTAGTGAAACATTCACAATGTCACAAACACAATGGTTCATCTTGGAATACAGTTAACAGTGTAGAGAGCTAGTGATTTTATTCTCAAATAAATAAAGTATCTGGACACCCCTTCAAATCAGTGGATTCGGCTATTTCAGCCACACCCGTTGCTGACAGGTGTATAAAATCGAGCACACAGCCATGCAATCTCCATAGACAAACATTGGCAGGTAGAATGGCCTGACTTAAGAGCTCAGTGACTTTCAACCTGACACTGTCATAAGATGCCATCTTTCCAACAAGTCAGTTCGTCATATTTCTGCCCTGCTAGAGCTGAGCGCACACAAGCCTAAGATCACCATATGCAATGCCAAGCGTCGACTGGAGTGGTGTAAAGCTCGCCTCCATTGGACTCTGTAGCAGTGGAAACGCTTTCTCTGGAGGGATGAATCACGCTTCACCATCTGGAAGTCCAAAGGAATCTGGGTTTGGTGGATAACAGGAGAACGCTACCTGCTCAAATGCATAGTGCCAAATGTAAAGTTTGGAGGAGGAGGAATAATGGTTAGGGGCTGCTTTACATGGTTCGGGCTAGGCTCCTTAGTTCCAGCATACAATGGCATTCTAGACGATTCTGTGCTTCCAACTTTGTGGCAGGCCCTTTCCTGTTCCAGCATGACAATGCCCCCGTGCACAAAGCGATGTCTGTACAGAACTGGTTTGTAGAGATCGGTATGGAAGAACTTGACTGGCCTGCACAGAGCCCTGAACTCAACCCCATCGAAACACCTTTGGGACGAATTGGAACACCGACTGCGAGCCAGGCCTGATCGCCCAACATCAGTGCCCGACCTCACGAATGCTCTTGTTGATGAATGGAAGCAAGTCACTGCAGCAATGTTCCAACATCTAGTGGAAAACCTTCCCAGAAGAGTGGAGGCTGTTATAGCAGCAAAGGGGGGACAAACTCCATATTAATGCCCATGATTTTTTATGAGATGTCTTTTCTAACTATGAATATTCTTCTAATCCTTCAATTTTCAAAGACTTCTCTTTCAAACTAAGGCATACTTTATTTTCCATTTTCATTGCAGAATGCTGAAATCTGTCTACATGATACCAGTCTTTTCATATTTACAGTCTAACCCAGACAGCATAATCCTAACCTCTCACATTATTTACCATGCACAGTCTAACCCAGACAGCATAATCCTAACCCCTCACCTTATTTACCAAGAACAGTCTAACCCAGACAGCATAATCCTAACTCCTCACCTTATTTACCATGCACAGTCTAACCCAGACAGCATATTCCTAACCCCTCACCTTATTTACCATGCACAGTCTAACCCAGACAGCATATTCCTAACCCCTCACCTTAGTTACCATGCACAGTCTAACCCAGACTGCATGGCTCGGCTGGTGTGTAGCCTAAATAACTGATGAGGTATTGAGGACACAACAGTGGTAGGCCCGATCACTGACAACAACGAGACAGCCTATAGGGAGGAGGTCAGAGACCTGGCCGGGTGGTGCCAGAATAACAACCTATCCCTCAACGTAACCAAGACTAAGAAGATAATTGTGGACTACAGGAAAAGGAGGACCAAGTACGCCCCCATTCTCATCGACGGGGCTGTAGTGGAGCAGGTTGAGAGCTTCAAGTTCCTTGGTGTCCACATCACCAACAAACTAGAATGGTCCAAACACACCAAGACAGTCGGGAAGAGGGAACGACAAAGCCTATTCCCCCTCAGGAAACTAAAAAGATTTGGCATGGGTCCTGAGATCCTCAAAAGGTTCTACAGCTGCAACATCGAGAGCATCCTGACGGGTTGCATCACTGCCTGGTACGGCAATTGCTCGGCCTCCGATCGCAAGGCACTACTGAGGGTAGTGCGTACGGCCCAGTACATTACTGGGGCTAAGCTGCCTGCCATCCAGGACCTCTACACCAGGCGGTGTCAGAGGAAGGCCCTAAAAATGGTCAAAGACCCCAGCCGCCCCAGTCATAGACTGTTCTCTCTACTACCGCATGGCAAGCGGTACCGGAGTGCCAAGTCTAGGACAAAAAGGCTTCTCAACTGTTTTTACCCCCAAGCCATAAGACTCCTGAACAGGTAATCAAATGACTACCCGGACTATTTGCATTGTGTGCCCCCCCAACCCCTCATTTACACTGCTACTACTCTCTGTTTATCATATATGCATAGTCACTTTAACTATACATTCATGTACATACTACCTCAACTGGCCCGATCAACCAGCGCTCCCGCACATTGGCTAACTGGGCTATCTGCATTGTGCCAACCGCTCTTTTACGCTACTCTCTGTTCATCATATATGCATAATCACTTTAACCATATCTACATGTACATACTACCTCAATCAGCCTGACTAACCGGTGTCTGTATGTAGCCTCGCTACTTTCATAGCCTCGCTACTGAATATAGCCTGTTTTTTTACTGTTGTTTTATTTCTTTACTTACCTATTGTTCACCTAATACCTTTTTTGCACTATTGGTTAGAGCCTGTAAGTAAGCATTTCACTGTAAGGTCTACACCTGTTGTATTCGGCGCACGTGACAAATAAACTTTGATTTGATTTGAGTTTTTGTCTGAGTGGAGCAGACTTTATGATGACAGAGATCGACAACTGATGATAAAATGTTACCATTAGGATGTGATATTTAGATGTGATGTGTTATTACCACTGAACAAAAATATATGAACTGAGTTACAGTTCATATAAGGAAATCAGTTAATTAAAATAAATCCAGTAGGCCCTAATCTATGGATTTCACATGATTGGTAATATCTGTTGGTCACAGATACCTTTAAAAAAATGTAGGGGCATGGATCAGAAAACCAGTCAGTGTGACCACCATTTGCCTCATGCAGCTTGACACATCTCCTTCGCATATGGAGTTCTTTATTTAACTAGGCAAGTCAGTTTAGAACAAATTCTTATTTTCAATGACAGCATAGGAACAGTGGGTTAACTGCCTCTTCAGGGGCAGAACAACAGATTTGTACCTTGTAAGCTCAGGGATTTGAACTTGCAACCTTTCGGTTACTAGTCCAAAGCTCTAACCACTAGCCTAACCTGCCGCCACAGATGATGACCTGGCTGTTGACTGTGGCCTGTGTAATGTTGTCCCACTACTCTTCAATAGCTGTGTGAAGTTGCTGGATATTGGCCGGAACTGGAACACGCTGTCTTACACATCGATCCAGAGCATCCCAAACATGCTCAATAGGTGACATGTTTGGTGAGTATGCAGGCCGTGGAAGGACTGGGACATTTTCAGCTTCCGGGAATTGTGTACAGATCCTTGCGACATGGGGCCATGCATTATCATGCTGAAACATGAGGTGATGGCGGCAGATGAATGGCACAACAATGGGAGTCAGGATCTCGTCACGGTATCTCTGTGCATTCAAATTGCCATCAAAAAATACAATTGTGTTTCTTGTCCGTAGCTTATGCCTGCCCAAACCATAATCCCACCACCACCATGGGGCAATCTGTTCACAACGTTGGCATCAGCAAACCGCTCATTCACATGACGCCACATGATGCCATCTGCCCGGTACTGTTGAAACCAGGATTAATTATTTATTTATTTTATTTAACCTTTATTTAAACAGAGAGTCACATTAAGATTAAAAATATTTTTCACAAGAGAGCCCTGTATACATTACTATAAACTGAATATTAAAACAACATGTGTATAAAGCAATATAATTTAGCACACAATAAACCAAAATAAACATTTTTAATAAAAGCAATCACATTCAACTACATGGAGGTCCTCAATCAATAATGTAAACTGCCTGAGTGGCACCAGCACATCTAACTGCAGTGAACTTTGGAGATTGTTCCACAAATGGCCATCGAAGGTGATTATTTGCCCACTGAAGTTGATTACGATGCTGAACTGCAGTCAAGTCAAGACCATGGTGAGGATGACGAGCAGACAGATTAGTTTTCCTGAGACGGTTTCTGACAGTTTGTACAGAACTTCTTCGGTTGTGCAAACCCACAGTTTCATCAGCTGTCCGGGTGGCTGATCTCAGACCATCCCGCAGGTCAAGAAGCCGGATGTGGAGATTCTCGGCTAGCATGGTTACACGTGATCTGCGGTTGTGAGGTCAGTTGGATGTACTGCCAAATTTTCTAAAACGACATTGGAGGCGTTTTATGGTCGAGAAATTAACATTGAATTGTCTAGCAACAGCTCTGGTGAACATGCCTGCAGTTTGCATGCCAATTGCATGCTTCCTCAAAACTTGAGACATCTGTGGCATTGTGTTGTGTGACAAAACTGCGCCTTTTATTGTCCCCAGCACAAGCTGCACCTCTGTATTGATCATGCTGTTTAATCAGCTTCTTGATATGCCACAGCAGTCAGGTGGATGGATTATCTTGGCAAAGGAGAAATGCTCACTAACAGAGATGTCACGTTCTGACCATAGTTCTTTTGTGTTTTCTTTGTTTTACGTGTTGGTCAGGACGTGAGCTGAGTGGGCATTCTATGTTGTGTGTCTAGTTTTCATGTTTCTATGTTTGGCCTGATATGGTTCTCATTCAGAGGCAGGTGTTGGTCATTGTCTTTGATTGGGAACCATATTTAGGTAACCTGTTTTGTGTTGGGGTTTTGTGGGTGGTTGTCTTCTGTCTTTGTGTCTATGCACTAGATAGGACTGTTTCGGTTTTTCACATTTATTGTTTTCGTATTTTGTAGTGTTCACGTTTATTGTCTTAATTAAAGTCATGATGAACACTAACCACGCTGCGCTTTGGACCGATCCCTGCTACACCTCCTCTTCAGACGAAGAGGAGGAAATCTGCCGTTACAGATGTAAACAAATTGAGAGATACATTTGAGAGAATAAGGTTTTTGGGATCTTTTATTTCATCTCATGAAACATGGGACCAGCACTTTACATGTTGCCTTTATATTTTTGATCAGTATAAGCTAATGTGATGATATCTTGTATATCTTGTGGTATATTTGAGGTCATTTTGGTTCGATGTGTGATGTTTTTTGGTTGGATATGTGGGTGGAGCATTTGATTTGTGAGATGACTGATGATAGCTTGACTGGACTTTGTTTGTTAGTGTTTTACCCGAGCTGATTGATCTCAACAATCAATCATTCATTAAAATCATGCTAGCTATACATTCAAACAACAGTGCAGACATAACCTCATCAGTCAGTGTTAACAAGCTGTATTAAAGCTGACTGCAGAAACTACAAGTGTTAGCGTTGCCTCACTGTATCGCCTTCCATGCTGATAAGGCCAATTCCGTGAACAGATCTTTAAAAAGTTTAAATGTGTTGTTCTCCCAAAGCAAACTTCACTCTCTTTTAATGGCCTCATAATTAAACTTACTGTGTGATTAGATGTGCTATTCTCTCTCTGCTCTCTAATCACTCACTGCTAGAGTCACTCAGTGAAATCTTTGCTATAGAAACAACTAATTTAAAATCTTCACTCCTCCTTAATCACTACAGTCATTAGAACTGCTGGAGTCTGATACACCAGACAGGACAATAACATCCTGTTAGGAGACAGAGAGATGTGGTTAAAGACCATATTCAGATGAAAGCAGAGGAAGTCCAACTTTACAATAAACAAAGTGTTGCAGATATGTATTCTATACAATTTGCGGTGGTTGCCTTTGTGGTGGTTGCCTTTCTGAAATGTGGATAACTGTGGATACTGTGGATACTGAAATGTGAATAACTGTGGATACTGTAGATACTGAAATGTGGATAACTGTGGATATTGAAATGTGGATTACTGTGGATACTGACATGTGGATTATAGTTGATACTGTACATACTGAAATGTGGACTTCCCCGAAAAGTTGCATATCGCGGGGGCTATACAATGCAGAACGCCACAGGATGTTTTGTGGTGGTCAAGGGCAGTCAAGTCTGGGGTGAACCATCTGTTCCTGGTTCTACATGTTTTGATTAGGCCATGCTTATTTAAGATGGAGAGGAAAGCACTTTTGAAGAGCAACCAGGCATCCTCTACTGACGGAATGAGGTCAATATCCTTCCTGGATACCCGGGCCAGGTCGATTAGAAAGGCCTGCTTGCTGAAGTGATTTAGGGAGCATTTGACAGTGATGAGGGTTGGTGGTTTGACTGCGGACCCAGTACACAAGCAGGCAATGAGGCAGTGATCGCTGATATCCTGGTTGAAGAAAGCAGAGGTGTATTTAGAGGGCAGGTTGGCCAGGATGATATCTAAGAGGGTGCCCAAGGTTATGGATTTAGGGTTGTACCTGGTAGGTTCCTTGATGATTTGTGTGAGATTGAGGGCATCTAGCTTAGATTGTAGGACGGCCGGGGTGTTAACTTCTCCAGGGTAGGGGGCAGCATTCGGAATTTTGGATGAAATTTTTTTGGGATGAATTTTTTTGATGAAAATTTTTGGATAAACTGCCAGCTTCTCGGGCCCAGAAGATATGATATGCATTTAACTGGTAGATTTGGATAGAAAACACTCTAATGTTTCCAAAACTGTTAAAATAGTGTCTGCGAGTATAACAGAACTGATTTGGCAGGCAAAAACCTGAGAAAAATCCATTCGGGAAGTAGTATTTATTTTGGTTTTGTAGTTTTCTATTCAATGCCATTACAGTATCCATTGACTTAGGACTCAAATTGCAGTTCCTATGCCTTCCACTAGATGTCAACAGTCTTTAGAAATTGTTTCAGGCTTGTATTCTGAAAAATTAGGAAGTAAGAGCAGTCTAAATGAGTGGACCCTAAAGTGTCACAGAGCTTTTTCATGCGCACGACCGAGAGAGTGCGTTTCTTGTTTGCCTTTTATATTGACGAAGTTATTGTCCGGTTGAAATAGTATCGATTATTTAGGCTAAAAACAACCTGAGGATTTAATATTAACATCGTTTGACATGTTTCTATGAACTTTACGGATACAATTTGGATTTTTTGTCTGCCTGTTTCGACTGCGTTTGAGCCTGTGGATTACTGAAAAAAACGTGCGATCAAAACGGAGGTTTTTGGATATAAAGAGACTTTATCGAACAAAAGGAACATTTATTGAGTAAATGAATATCTGCTGAGTGCAACCCTACGAAGATCATCAAAGGTAAGGGTTTATGTTTATCTCTATTTCTGACTTGTGTAACTCTTCTACTTGGCTGGTTACTGTTTGTAATGATTTGTCTGCTGGGCTATGTTCTCAAATAATCGTAAGGTATGCTTTCGCCGTAAAGCATTTTTTAAATCTGACACCGTGGTGGGATTCACAAGAAGTTCATCTTTAAACCTATGTTAAATATGTTTTGTTTTCACTGGCTGTTGAAGAGGTGGGACGCTAACGTCTCACGTACCCAAGAGAGGTTAAACATGTCCCAGATTAGTTCACCTAACAGTACAAACTCTGAAGATAAATGGGTGGCGATCAATTGACATATGGTGTCCTGGGCACAACTGGGGGCCGAGGGGGGTCTATAACAAGCGCCAACGGTGAGAGACTTTTTTCTGGAAAGGTGGATTTTTAAAAGTAGAAGCTCGATTTCTTTGGGCACAGACCTGGATAGTATGACAGAACTCTGCAGGCTATCACTGCAGTAGATTGCAACTCCGCCCCCTTTTTCTATCTTGTCGGAAAATGTTATAGTTAGTGATGGAAATTTCAGGATTTTTTCCTAAGCCAGGATTCAGACTCGGCTAGGACATCTGGGTTGGTGGAGTGTGCTAAAGCAGTGAATAAAACAAATTTAGGGAGGAGGCTTTTAATGTTAACATGCATGAAACCAATGCTTTTACGGTTACAGAAGTCAACAAATGAGAGCGCCTGGGGAATGGGAGTGATGCTGGGGGCTGCAGGGCCTGGGTTAACCTCTACATCACCAGAGGAACAAAGGAGGAGATAGGATAAGAGTACGGCTAAAGGCTAAAAGAACTGGTCATCTAGTGCGTTCGGGAACAGAGAGTAAAAGGAGCAGGTTTCTAGGCGCGTAAGAATAGATTCAAGGCATAATGTACAGACAAGGGTATGGTAGGATGTGAGTACAGTGGAGGTAAACCTAGGCATTGCGTGACGATGAGAGATTTTGTCTCTAGAGGCGCCATTTAAACCAGGTGCGGTCACCGCATGTGTGGGGGTGGAACATAAGGGCTAGCTAAAGCATGTTTAGCAGGACTGGAGGCTCTACAGTGAAATAAGACAAAAATTACTTACAAAAACAGCAATAGAAAATGCATATTGACATTAGGGATTACTGTGGCTCCTGAAATGTGGATTATTGTGGCTGCTGAAATTAGGATTACTGTAGATACTGAAATGTGGATTACTGTGGCTACTAAAATGTGGATTACTGTGGCTACTGAAATGTGGATTACTGTAGATACTGTGGATACTGAAATGTGGATTACTGTAGATACTGAAATGAGGATTACTGTAGATACTGTGGATACTGAAATGTGGATTACTGTAGATACTGAAATGAGGATTACTGTAGATACTGAAATGTGGATTACTGTGGCTACTAAAATGTGGATTACTGTAGATACTGAAATGTGGATAACTGTGGCTACTGAAATGTGGATTACTGCAGATACTGTGGATACTGAAATGTGGATTACCATAGCTACTGTAGATACTGTGGATAGAGTACTAGCTAGGACAGCTATCATAGGGTTTAATAGCGGGAACCAGGTTACCAAGATTTCCAGAGATTTCCCACCCAAACTGACAAGTGGTTGTCATTGAATTGTCATGGCATTTTGGATGATGGTCATTTGTTAGCCAAATGACCACGGTCTCCGGTATAACTGTTCGATTAGCAAAAACAACAATGAAAACAATTTTCTCCTCTCCTCCGCTCCTGACTGCATGTGCTCCTGGGCATTGCTTAAGACTCAAATCAGAAATGTGATGTTCTCTTTAGCCAAGCTGAATGACTGCTAGCTGGAGTAAGCAAGCCTAACTTGCTGACATTTCTCTGTCAAATTACAGTGCGCACTGCTTTTGGTAAACTATTGGGTGCATGTATATTACTCAATTTCATTTCTTAATTCCATGGAGATTTATTTTTTCCATTCTTTTACTTTTTTAGATTTGTGTGTAGTGTTGTGTATTGTTAGATGTTACTGCACTGTTGGAGCTAGGAACTAGAGGTCGACCGATTCTGATTTTTTAACGCCAATACCGACGCCGATTATTGGAGGACCAAAAAAAGCTGATGCCGATTAATCGGCCAATTTTTTAAATGTATTTGTAAAAATGACAATTACAACAATACTGAATGAACACTTATTTTAACTTAATATAATACATCAATCAAATCTATTTAGCCTCAAATAAATAATGAAACATGTTCAATTTGGTTTAAATAATGCAAAAACAAAGTGTTGGAAAAGAAAGTAAAAGTGCAATATGATAACTTAAGCTAACGTTTAAGTTCCTTGCTCAGAACATGAGAACATATGAAAGCTGGTGGTTCCTTTTAACATAAATCTTCAATATTCCCAGGTAAAAAGTTTTAGGTTGTAGTTATTATAGGAATTATAGGACTATTTCTCTCTATACGATTTGTATTTCATTAACTTCTCTAGGATATGTGGGATGGTAGCGTCCCACTTGACCAAAATCCAGAAAAAATGTAGCGCGCCAAATTCAAATATATTACTATAAAAATCTATCTTTCGTGAAATCAAACATGAAAGACACCAAATTAAAGCTACACATGTTGTGAATCCAGCCAACATGTCTAACTTCAAAAAGGATTTACGAGGAAAGCACACCAAACAATTATTTTAGCTCAGTACATAGCCACAGAAAAACACAGCCATTTTCCCAACAAAAGATACCTTTCACAAAAACCAGAAATAGAGATACAATTAATCACTAACCTTTGAACATCTTCATCAGATGACACTCATATGACATCATGTTACACAATACATTTATGTTTTGTTCGATAATGTGCATATTTATATCCACAAATCTCGGTTTACATTGGCGCCATGTTCAGAAATGTCTCCAAAATATCCGGAGTAATTACAGAGAGCCACGTCAAATAACAGAAATACTCATCATAAACGTTGATGAAAGATACATGTTTTACATATAATTAAAGATACACTTCTTTTTAATGCAACTGCGGTGTCATATTTTTTTTTAAACTTTACGAAAAAGCAAACCATGCAATAATCTGAGACGGAGCTCAGAACAATAGCCAAATTAGCCGCCATTTGGAGTCAACAGAAATACGAAATTACATCATAAATATTCCCTTACCTTTGATTATCTTCATCATAATGCAGTGCCAGGAATCCTAGTTCCACAATAAATCGTTGTTTTGTTCGATAATGTCCATTACTTATGTCCAATTAACTAATTTTGCTACCATGTGTAGAACAGTGTCCAAACGCTCGCGCAGATGCAGGCAAACGTTGGATGAAAACTTTAAAAAGTTATATTACAAGTGGAATAAACTGGTCAAATTAAGTAGAGAATCAATCTTCAGGATGTTGTTATCATTTATATCCAATAACGTTCCAACCGGAGAATTATTTTCAGTATCAATAACTAATGGAACGCAAGACGACACGATGAGGAAAGCGCCTGACCAGGAACTGGCCATCTGCCAGACCACTGACTCATTCCCCTCCCATCCGGTCCCACAACACAGCATAAGCTTCATTCCATATTCTACTGACTGTTGACATCTAGTGGAAGGCGTATGAAGTGCAAACAGATCCATAAATTACAGGGATTTGAATAGGCGATGACTTTCACAATGCCCACTCTCAGAATTTTCACTTCCTGTTTTGATTTTCTCTCAGGTTTTTGCCTGCCATTTGAGTTCTGTTATACTCACAGACATCATTCAAACACTTTTAGAAACTTCAGATTGTTTTCTATCCAATGGTAATAATAATAATATGCATATATTAGCATCTGGGACAGAGTAGGAGGCAGTTCCCTATGGGCACGAAATTCATCCAAAAGTGAAAATGCTGCTCCCTATCATAAAGAAGTTAACCTTTGACTATTGGATGTTCTTATAGGCACTTTAGTATTGCCAGTGTAACAGTATAGCTTCCATCCCTCTCCTCGCCGCTACCTGGGCTCGAACCAGGAACACATCGACAACAGCCACCCTCGAAGCAGCGTTACCCATGCAGAGCAAGGGGAACAACTACTCCAAGTCTCAGAGCGAGTGACGTTTGAAACGCTATTAGCGCGCACCCCGCTAACTAGCTAGCCATTTCACATCGGTTACTGAATGTTCCTGACCTGCCTAGTTACACTTTTGACTTAAAAATACTTAAATACTGTCTAGTAATGATCAACAAATAACTTGACAGAGCTTAAATAATTAAAAAAATTATAATGTGCAAATATTGTACAATCCAGGTGTGCAAAGCTCTTAGAGACTTACCCAGAAGATAGGTGAGATGTATGTGTATAGATGGGTGAGATTTTTAATTCAGGTTGTAATACAACAAAATGTGGAATAAGTCAAGGGATGTGAATACTTTCTGAAGGCACTGTACAGGGTGCCATTTGGAGGAAATTTAGCCCACTGGATTGACCAGAGGAGCAAAGCCCACTGTTTCGATCAGGAGGAGCAACACAAGGCCTAATTCTACAGCTAGTAGATTTAAATAAATGTATAAATATATACACCGGGGTCCGGAATTATTGACACCCTTGATGAAGATTAGCAAATTTTACAGTATAAAATAAATCATTCAAATTCTGATTAATAGTGTATGCATAAACAATTTCAATTCTATTATTTTATACTAATTCTCTTTCTCTGAGCAATTGTTTTTGTTAAACAATCCTTTTTTTCTCAAAAAGATAGGGGTCAAAATTATTGACACCCCTGTTTTCAATACCTTGCAATACCTTACCTTGCAAGGATAAAGTCTTTAAACCCATTGAAAACCTGTGGTTTGAATTGAAGGGGGCAGTTTATAAGCGCAGACAAAGGATATCAAGTATCTGGAAAGATTCTGTATGGAGGAAAGGTCTAAGATCTCTCCCAATGTGTTCTCTAATCTCATAAAACATTTTAGAAAAAGGCTCAGTGCTGCTATCCTCGCAAGTTGAGGTATTGAAATGTATCGAAAACAGGGGTGAATAATTTTGACTCCTACCTTTTTGAGAAAAAAAAGATTCCTTTTTAAACAAAATCTCTTTCTCTGAGGAATTGTTTTAGTATAAAATAATATAATTTCCCTTTTTTTGTGCATACAATATTTATCAGTATTTTAATTATGTATTTTAAACACACATGTTTTACTAATCTTTATAAAGGGTGTCAATAATTTCTGACCCCACTGTTTATTCCAGAGTAAAGGTATTTCTTTCATGCATCAATAAAATCCCCTTTAATCAGTCTGGAGATAGCAGAGGCCACAGGTATAGGCCAAGCCAATGGAATTAATCTGCTGGCCCAATTAAAACCCTGCATCTGTGAGAAAACACACACACACACAATTATAGAATGACACAAGTGAGGTCACAGCTTCCCGTGAGAGAGGGCACTTAATGTAATTACCTGTAACACATATGGAGGGTGAAATAAATGTGTAGCTGCTTCTGAAATGGCACACTATTCCCAATATACTGCACTACTTTGGACCAGAAGTACCCTCTAATGTTTGACCATGACCTCTGCTGCAGCTAATGATAATAAACATTGAATTAATTGATTCATTAATTGATTCATTTATTTAGCACTTCTAGATGCTCAAAGTAGCTCAATGTTAGGGGGAAAGTCCCCAATAGACCAAATCCTATTCCCAGTGAGAGTGGATTTATCCTACTAGGATTAGGAGTTCCCCCGTGTCAGAGGAACACAGCGAGAATAATTCACCACACATTTCCCATTCAACAATGACTAAAGTCCTGAGCTCTCCTAAAATAGTTTGTACATCAGAGCCAAAGACTGCCATTGTATAGGCTGACTTTGAGGAGCAGTAGTACACTGGGTAATAAGATAATACTTTGGGTTTGAATACAGATGTCCGATTCTAATCCAAGAAAAAACAGTGAAAGCATAGCAGAGAAAACATTGTTTTAAAAGTGTTGTTTGTCCTGAGCCAGCAGCCTATTAATTTCAGTGAAGGAGTCAGGAGCCATCCATAATGCATTGACTCTTCACTTCTCTCCTGACAGAGTACGTACTGTGTGTGTGTGTGTGTGTGTGTGTGTGTGTGTGTGTGTGTGTGTGTGTGTGTGTGTGTGTGTGTGTGTGTGTGTGTGTGTGTGTGTGTGTGTGTGTGTGTGTGTGTGTGTGTGTGTGTGTGTGTGTGTGTGTGTGTGTGTGTGTGTGTGTGTGTGATGTTGAGAGGGTTGCTCAGAGGGAGCAGACAGTCTGCTCATTAAGAAGCTGACATTCTGCTTTAGAAGCATGTCTACTGTAGCGAACAGTCTGGATTAGGAGGAAAAATAACTCCCAGTCAAGGTGGCCGTGACCTCGTACACCAGCCGTCTCTGTCATTTCAATTCAAGGGGCTTTATTGGCATGGGAAACCTATGTTAACATTTCGAAAGCAAGTGAAGCAGATAATAAACAAAAGTGAAAAAAAATAAAATGAACAGTAAACATTACACTCACAGAAGTTCCAAAATAATAAAGACATTACAAATGTCATATTATGGCTATATACAGTGTTGTAACGATGTGCAAATGGGTAAAGTACAAAAGGGAAAATAAATAAACATAAATATGGGTTGTATCTACAATGGTGTTTGTTCTTCACTGTTTTCCCTTTTCTTGTGGCAACAGGTCATAAATCTTGCTGCTGTGATGGCACACTGTGGTATTTCACCCAGTAGATATGGGAGTTTATCAAAATCAGGTTTGATTTCAAATTCTTTGTGGATCTGTGTAATCTGAGGGAAATATGTGTCGCTAATATGGTCATACATTTGGCAGGAGGTTAGGAAGTGCAGCTCAGTTTCCACCTCATTTTGTGGGCAGTGTGCACATAGTATGTCTTCTCTTGAGAGCCAGGTCTGCCTACGGTGGCCAATCGCAATAGCAAGACTATGCTCACTGAGTATGTACATAGTCAAAGCTTTCCTTAAGTTTGGGTCAGTCACAGTGGTCAGGTATTCTGCCACTGTGTACTCTCTGTTTAGGCCCAAAAGGCATTCTAGTTTGCTCTGTTTTTTTAGTTAATTCTTTCCAATGTGTCAAGTAATATTTTTTTTGTTTTCTCATGATTTAGTTGGGTCTGTGTTGCTGTCCTGGGGCTCTGTGGGGTCTGTTTATGTTTGTGAACAGAGCCCCAGGACAAGCTTGCTTAGGGGACTCTTCTCCAGGTTCATCTCTCTGTAGGTGATGGCTTTGTTATGGATGTAAGGTTCTGTATTTATTTTATTAGTCAACCTTATGTTCTTTTCATTGTGTTCTTGAACGTAGCCCTGTTTTTGAACGTAGCCCTGTCTTTCATTTTTGTTCATTGATTTCACCTGTGTTAGTTACTCACCTGGAATCATCAACTCCTTATTTAGTTCAGTTCATTCTGTTTGTGCATTTGTAAGGTATTGTTAGTTTTTCCTAGCTTGTTTGTGAGAACCAGATATAGCCTTCAGTCCTAGTTTTGATTCACCTGCCTGTTTGCCTACTACCTATGCATGACCATTGCCTGTAATCCATGGCTTCCGGTTGGGGTAGGTACGTACAGTCACTGTGGGCGGGACGTCCTCGATGCACTTATTGATAAAGCCAGTTACTGATGTGGTGTACTCCTCAATGCCATCGGAAGAATCCGGAAGCATCCATATTCCAGTCTGTGCTAGCCATTTGTATATGCTTTTGCTGTTTGTTCTTTGTTATAGAGCCATAAAGATTGGAGAAGTGGTTCACCCATACATCTCCATTTTGGATAGATAATTATTCATGTTGTTGTTTGTTTAGTGTTTTCCAATTTTCACAGAAGGAGTTAGAGTCTATGGATTCTTTAATTACATTGAGCTGATTTCTGACGTGCTGTTCCTTCTTTTCCCGTTGTGTAATTCTGTATTGTTTTAGTGACCGTCTATGTCTCTGTCAAACCATCTACATGTGTAGAGGTTATGGCCAGAGCCATAGATGGGGACATATGTACTGTATGGCCCTGAGACAGTCTGGTCGGGCCTTCTTCTTTGCCTGAAATCCAAACTCATTATAGTTCAGCTTCTTCTTCTTCTACTGTGGAGAGAAACAATAATGCAACAATGATATTTTGGTTTGGATGCCAGGATAGCCTGCCCTCTCCTAACTGGTGTCTGGCGTGTGTATGTGTGTGAGTTAGACAGGGATAAATCCCACAGTGGGCTAGGGGACGGCCAGCCAGGGGATCAATGGAACAGAAATCCTAATGATATCAAAAAGGGGAAGTATCTGCCCAGACCCATGATGCATCCTAAAATTGCAAATTGTCATCATAGGGCTCTGGTCAAAAGTAGTGCACTATATAGGGAAAAGGGTGCCATTTTGGACGCATGCCCAGACAAAGACCCAGGACAACAGGGCGAGAGGTATACGCATCCCCAGTCTCAGACCCAGGACGACAGGGTGAGAGGTATACGCATCCCCAGGCTCAGACCCAGGACGACAGGGTGAGAGGTATACGCATCCCCAGTCTCAGACCCAGGATGACAGGGTAAGAGGTATACGCATCCCCAGTCTCAGACCCAGGACGACAGGGTGAGAGGTGTACGCATCCCCAGTCTCAGACCCAGGACGACAGGGTGAGAGATGTACGCATTCCCAGTCTCAGACCCAGGATGACAGGGTGAGAGGTATACGCATCCCCAGTCTCAGACCCAGGATGACAGGGTGAGAGGTGTACGCATCCCCAGTCTCAGACCCAGGATGACAGGGTGAGAGGTATACGCATCCCCAGTCTCAGACCCAGGACGACAGGGTGAGAGGTATACGCATCCCCAGTCTCAGACCCAGGACGACAGGGTGAGAGGTATACGCATCCCCACCCAGGCTCAGACCCAGGACGACAGGGTGAGAGGTATACGCATCCCCACCCAGTCTCAGACCCAGGACGACAGGGTGAGAGGTATACGCATCCCCACCCAGTCTCAGACCCAGGACGACAGGGTGAGAGGTATACGCATCCCCACCCAGTCTCAGACCCAGGACGACAGGGTGAGAGGTGTACGCATCCCCAGTCTCAGACCCAGGACGACAGGGTGAGAGGTATACGCATCCCCAGTCTCAGACCCAGGACGACAGGGTGAGAGGTATACGCATCCCCACCCAGTCTCAGACCCAGGACGACAGGGTGAGAGGTATACGCATCCCCACCCAGTCTCAGACCCAGGACGACAGGGTGAGAGGTATACGCATCCCCAGTCTCAGACCCAGGACGACAGGGTGAGAGGTATACGCATCCCCAGTCTCAGACCCAGGACGACAGGGTGAGAGGTATACGCATCCCCACCCAGTCTCAGACCCAGGATGACAGGGTGAGAGGTGTACGCATCCCCAGTCTCAGACCCAGGACGACAGGGTGAGAGGTATACGCATCCCCAGTCTCAGACCCAGGATGACAGGGTGAGAGGTATACGCATCCCCAGTCTCAGACCCAGGATGACAGGGTGAGAGGTGTACGCATCCCCAGTCTCAGACCCAGGATGACAGGGTGAGAGGTGTACGCATCCCCAGTCTCAGACCCAGGACGACAGGGTGAGAGGTATACGCATCCCCAGTCTCAGACCCAGGACGACAGGGTGAGAGGTATACGCATCCCCACCCAGTCTCAGACCCAGGACGACAGGGTGAGAGGTATACGCATCCCCAGGCTCAGACCCAGGACGACAGGGTGAGAGGTATACGCATCCCCAGTCTCAGACCCAGGACGACAGGGTGAGAGGTATACGCATCCCCAGTCTCAGACCCAGGACGACAGGGTGAGAGGTATACGCATCCCCAGTCTCAGACCCAGGACGACAGGGTGAGAGGTATACGCATCCTCAGTCTCAGACCCAGGACGACAGGGTGAGAGGTATACGCATCCCCACCCAGTCTCAGACCCAGGACGACAGGGTGAGAGGTATACGCATCCCCAGTCTCGGACCCAGGACGACAGGGTGAGAGGTGTACGCCTCCCCACCCAGGCTCAGACCCAGGACGACAGGGTGAGAGGTATACACATCCCCACCCAGGCTCAGACCCAGGACGACAGGGTGAGAGGTGTACGCATCCCCAGTCTCAGACCCAGGACGACAGGATGAGAGGTATACGCATCCCCACCCAGTCTCAGACCCAGGACGACAGGGTGAGAGGTATACGCATCCCCAGTCTCAGACCCAGGACGACAGGGTGAGAGGTATACGCATCCCCACCCAGGCTCAGACCCAGGACGACAGGGTGAGAGGTATACGCATCCCCAGTCTCAGACCCAGGACGACAGGGTGAGAGGTATACGCATCCCCAGTCTCAGACCCAGGACGACAGGGTGAGAGGTGTACGCATCCCCCAGGCCTACTGAACCTACTGAAATAACATGTCAGCCTTTATCAGAGGGGAAAGAGTAAAGTAAACATAATTTATTGCCTTTAATTCCCTTGTTTGTTTTAGAGGGGGCGTCTGGGAAGGCACTATAATAACGTGATGAAATTCTGGGCTCTGCAGAGCCATGGAGGCAGGTGTATTCCCCTGGCTAGAGGGAGAGCTGGATAAATATAGGAACGTTCACAGGCTGCTTTCACTCCCATTTCTCAGTATCCCATCACAACAGTAGACTTGTAGTAAGTGACCATTAGGAGGAAAAAAATACGGGTGTCTGTTGTTGATTCAATTAAAAGGAGTTTTGCTAGGTGACATCAAAATGAAAGTGGTAGCAGAGTAGCCCAGATTTTAAATCATTTGAATGTGCTGCATTAGTGCCTCCTTCCTCTTGGTTTGGCTATAATCTTGAAAGTTGACAGCCAGATACTGTCTGTGGGGATGAATAGAGACAGAGAGACTAGTGTTGGCATCCCACCAAACCCTGCTGGGGATTAGGAGAGAAACAGAGAGGAGGATGGAAGCTAGTAAAGGAGAGACAGAGAGTAGGGTGGAAGCTAGGAAAGGAGAGACAGAAAGGAGGGTGGAAGCTAAGGGAAGGAGGGAAACAGAGTGGAGGATGAAAGCTAGAAGAGGAGAGAGACAGAGAGGAGGATGAAAGCTAGGGGAGGAGAGATACAGAGAGGAGGATGGAAGCTAGGGGAGGAGAGATACAGAGAGGAGGATGAAAGCTAGAAGAGGAGAGAGACAGAGAGGAGGATGAAAGCTAGAAGAGGAGAGAGACAGAGAGGAGGATGGAAGCTAGGGGAGGAGAGAGAGAGAGAGGAGGATGGAAGCTAGGGGAGGAGAGAGAGAGCGAGGAGGATGGAAGCTAGGAGAGAGAGAGAGGAGGATGGAAGCTAGGAGAGGAGAGGGACAGAGAGGAGGATGGAAGCTAGGGGAGGAGAGAGAGAGAGGAGGATGGAAGCTAGGGGAGGAGAGAGAGAGAGAGAGAGGAGGATGGAAGCTAGGGGAGGAGAGAGAGAGCGAGGAGGATGGAAGCTAGGAGAGGAGAGGGACAGAGAGGAGGATGGAAGCTAGGGGAGGAGAGAGAGAGAGGAGGATGGAAGCTAGGGGAGGAGAGAGAGAGAGGAGGATGGAAGCTAGGAGAGGAGAGGGACAGAGAGGAGGATGGAAGCTAGTAGAGGAGAGGGACAGAGAGGAGGATGGAAGCTAGGGGAGGAGAGACAGAGAGGAGGATGGAAGCTAGGAGAGGAGAGGGACAGAGAGGAGGATGGAAGCTAAGCTAGGGGAGAAGACCAAGGGAAATAAACTTCAGCTTAATTCACATGTGACTACAGTTTATGCATAATCTACATTCTGTATGTGTTGATACATTGACAGTCAAATGGCCAAAATGGCCCACAGTGAAATGTAATTAGGTGGTGAGACAGAACACAGCTGACAACAATGAGACTGAAAGTCAAGCAGAACAGAGCCTGTTTAACATACATAGCTGACCTGAACTGAGAGACATCTACAATCAAACACAGAATATCATTCATCTGACTAATGTAGTCACTTCTCCCATCAAACCTCTCACCCCTCCTCTAACTCCTCCGCTCCCCCCTCCTCTAACTCCTCCGCTCACCGCTCCTCTCACCCCTCCTCACCCCTCCTCTAACTCCTCCGCTCACCGCTCCTCTCACCCCTCCTCTAACTCCTCCGCTCTCCCCTCCGCTCACCGCTCCTCTCACCCCTCCGCTCACCGCTCCTCTCACCCCTCCTCTAACTCCTCCTCTCACCCCTCCTCTAACTCCTCCGCTCTCCCCTCCGCTCACCGCTCCTCTCACCGCTCCGCTCATCCCCCCTCTAACTCCTCCGCTCACCGCTCCTCTCATCCCTCCTCTAACTCCTCCGCTCACCGCTCCTCTCACCCCTCCTCTAACTCCTCCGCTCACCCCTCCTCTAACTCCTCCGCTCACCGCTCCTCTCACCCCTCCTCTAACTCCTCCGCTCTCCCCTCCTCTCACCCCTCCTCTTATCCCTCCTCTAACTCCTCCGCTCACCGCTCCTCTCACCCCTCCTCTAACTCCTCCGCTCACCGCTCCTCTCACCCCTCCGCTCACCGCTCCTCTCACCCCTCCTCTAACTCCTCCTCTCATCCCTCCTCTAACTCCTCCGCTCCTCTCACCCCTCCTCTAACTCCTCCGCTCACCGCTCCTCTCACCCCTCCGCTCACCGCTCCTCTCACCCCTCCTCTAACTCCTCCTCTCATCCCTCCTCTAACTCCTCCGCTCCTCTCACCCCTCCTCTAACTCCTCCGCTCACCCCTCCTCTAACTCCTCCGCTCACCCCTCCTCTAACTCCTCCGCTCCCCCCTCCTCTAACTCCTCCGCTCACCGCTCCTCTCACCCCTCCTCACCCCTCCTCTAACTCCTCCGCTCACCGCTCCTCTCACCCCTCCTCTAACTCCTCCGCTCTCCCCTCCTCTCACCCCTCCTCTAACTCCTCCGCTCACTGCTCCTCTCACCCCTCCTCTAACTCCTCCGCTCACCGCTCCGCTCACCCCTCCTCTAACTCCTCCGCTCACCGCTCCTCTCACCCCTCTAACTCCTCCGCTCACCGCTCCTCTCATCCCTCCTCTTATCCCTCCTCTAACTCCTCCGCTCACCGCTCCTCTAACTCCTCCTCTAACTCCTCCGCTCAACGCTCCTCTCATCCCTCTAACTCCTCCGCTCAACGCTCCTCTCATCCCTCTAACTCCTCCGCTCACCGCTCCTCTCATCCCTCCTCTAACTCCTCCGCTCACCGCTCCGCTCATCCCTCCTCTAACTCCTCCGCTCACCGCTCCGCTCATCCCCCCTCTAACTCCTCCGCTCACCGCTCCTCTCATCCCTCCTCTAACTCCCCCGCTCACCGCTCCTCTCACCCCTCCTCTAACTCCTCCGCTCACCCCTCCTCTAACTCCTCCGCTCACCGCTCCTCTCATCCCTCCTCTAACTCCTCCGCTCACCACTCCTCTCACCCCTCCTCTAACTCCTCCGCTCACCCCTCCTCTAACTCCTCCGCTCACTTGTCAATATTTTTGACAAGTTTATAATAGGCAAACTCAACCCTTAGTCTCGCTGCCACCATTCCCTCCAGCATTCCCACCACATCCACAGACCCTTGTCCCCGAATACTGTTCTTTCGGGTCTTCCATATTGCTAATTTTGCTGCCCCTAACACAAAATTAAGCAACACAACGACACCCTTTTGACTGAACCTGTACTTTGGCCCAAATATATACAGTTGGGAAGAGAAAACCTCTCCCAACGTTGAGAACCAGTCAGTGATCAGGTCAATCATCCCGACCAACCTGGGACACAGTAAAAACAGGTGTGCCAGACGTTCAGACTCTGCACAGAATGGACACCCTTCCCCAACAGTAGGGTCCAGGTGTACCAGATGCATGTTGGTGGCTATAGCTCCATGTATTATCCTCCATTGGAGGTCAGCTGTCCTTTTATCAATCGGCAGTTTATATAATGATCGCCAACAGCCTTTTGGGGAAGCACCTGGACCAAGCACACCCGCCCACCTCGTCGATTTTACCCCTTCCAGGGAAGAGGCATGGGACACCTTTACACATATTCTGTACATGGCCTTCTTTCCCACCTCCTTGAACTCCCGCAGCTCCGGGGTATCGAAGGAAAGCAGCATCCCCACGTCCTCCTCGAATGACCCCGCCGCAGCACTAACAATCAGTGCAGGGAACACATAATCCAGTCCCTCCTTCCACCGATCAGAATTGGAAGTGTCAATCACATACTGACGATGAAGCACTGACAAGGAGTCACAGACCTCAGCGACGACCTTCCTCAGTAGGCGAGATGATCGGATCCCCGCTCTTTCTCCCAGCTCCTCCAACGATCTGCTCCTGCTCTGCATCAGATGACCCAGCTTGGTGCACCCGACACCTAACAGGCATGAACGCAGGCTGGCTGAATCCAGAGCACTGGACTGGATGGCAGTTATAAAAAAGAGGCTCTTCAAAAAGCCACATCCCTGGTAGCGTGCCGGCCTTACGGGACTTGACAAAAACCCTCCAAACCAGCATAACAGACTCATAGAATGGAGTCAGGCCAGACAACTCACCCCCCTCTAGCTTTAACAGGAAAATGTGCTTGTCTAAGCCCAAACAGCCTGCTCTCCTCATCAGTGTGTAGGCTGTGTCGTCCCAGCTAGAACCGTCACTGTACAACAGTCTCCGGGCTGCTTGAAACCGGAAAGCCATGATCCTAGAGGAAATGTCTACCAGACCTTGCCCCCCCTCGTGCAGTGGCAGGTACAGGGCTGCAGCTTTGATACAGTGTTGTCCAGACCAGAAGAAATTGACAAGGGTCCTCTGAAGCTCTTGTATCAGACCCTTTGATGGCTGCAAAATCATTAGTCTGTGCCACAGAGTAGAGGCAGCAAGATTATTAATTACCAGTACCCTTCCCCTCTAAGACAACTGGGGTAGCACCCATTTCCATCTTGACAGTCTGGCACACACTTTCTCCTCTACACCCTCCCAGTTCTTTTTCTGAAAGACATCAGAGCCTAGAAAAACACCCAAAGTCTTCATCCCATCTCTGCCCCACTGAAGCCCCCCTGGTAAACATGGAGCGGACCCCGTCTGAAGCTGACCTGCCCACAGCGCTTCACTCTTTCCCCAATTGACTCTAGCTGAGGAGGCCCCCTCATACACCTTTAAAGCATTTGAGAGAACCTTAACATCCTCAGCCCCTGTAATAAAAATGGTCACGTCATCTGCATACGCAGACAGTGCTATCGTGGGACCCTTCATTACACCTGGCACAGAGAAACCAGTAAGCTTCGCTCTTAAAAAACAAAGCATTGGTTCAATCGCCAGACTATATAACTGCCCTGAAATTGGGCATCCCTGCCTGATTCCCCTTCGGACAGGGATGGGGCAACTCAAACCACCCCCCACCTTCACCATACACGAGGCCCCAGCATACAGTAAATTCATCCAAGACAAAAAAACATCCCCAAACCCAAAGGCTTTCATCGTTTTAAACAAGTACTGGTGGTCCACGAGGTCAAAAGCCTTCTCCTGATCCAAAGAAAGTAAACCCACATTTACATCAGACAGTTTACAAATGTCTAAAACATCTCTTATCAGAAACAAGTTGTCAACAATTGAGCGATCAGGTACACAGTAGGACTGGTCCTTGTGGACCAACAATCCCAGATACTCTTTCAACCTGTTTGAGAGACATTTATAAACTATTTTGTATTCTGCACACAGCAAAGCAACAGGTCTCCAATTTTTTATGAGCCAAATCCCCCTTTTTTGGCAACAGTGAAAGCACCGCACATTGACAGGATACAGGAAGAGGACCCTCATGAAAAGATTCACACACCACTTAAAATCCTCCCCAATAGATCCCCAAAAGTGCTTATAAAACTCAGATGGTAAACCATCAATGCCAGGGGCTTGACCTGTTGAGAGCTGCATAACTGCTGTGGACAGCTCTTGCAGTGTAATGTCAGAGTCCAATGAGACTCTCTGCTCAGGTCCCAATTGAGGAAGACCGTGTAACAACTGTTCAGTACACAGAGAGTCACAATCCTCCTCCTTATAGAGGGCAGAGTAGAAATCCACGGCATGTTGGCGCATTTCACTGTCATCCGTGGTCACCTTCCCATCAGAGAGACGAAGGCAGACCATCTGTTTACGTTGTAATGTCGACTGTCCAAGGTAAAAAAAAAAGCACTAGGAGCATCCATGTCCTTGAGGGAAGCGAAACGAGACCTAATCAAGGCACCTTTCACTCTTTCATGCAGAAACGACCTCAGTTCATGTCTCTTGTCCTGTAAGTTCATGACTAGTCCAGGGTCATTCTGAGTGAGCAGCTTCAATTCAATTGATTTGATGTCCTGTTCAAGGGCCTTGATAGTCTCTTTAACTTCAATTTGAGACAAAGCAGTATACTGTTGACAAAATAATCTTATTTGGGCCTTCCCAACATCCCACCATTGTCTCAAGGACTCAAAATTCCCTTTTTTAACCCTACATTTTTCCAAAAACAACAAAAACCTTTCACAAAACTTGACATCATATAACAACTTAACATTAAAATACCAGTAAGGTGATGACCTTCGTGGACAGGACAAGTGAATATCAACAGTAACAATATGATGATCAGAGAAACCCACAGGAGTAATGGCACACCTTCCAACCCTACTACAGTATTGATCAGATACGTACAACCTGTCTAACCTTGCTGCACTGACACGACCTTCATTAATTTTTAGCCATGTGTACTGCCTAACTTTTGCATTCCTTACTCTCCACACATCATAAAGCTCTAACTCAGTTAATAGGCCAGCCAGGAAAGTGGCTGACCGCAGGTGAGGTTCTTCAGCAGTGCGATCAACAGTAAAATCCACAGTACAGTTCCAGTCCCCCCCCCCTAAAACCCTACACCCCTCTTGGTCACACTGTCTTAAGGTTTCTTTTATTTGATCAAACACAACAAAACGCTCTGTACCCTCATTAGGAGCATAGACATTAAAAAAAAAATAAAAAAAAACATAACATCCACCTTGACCAATAAAACCCGACCCTTGACAATCTCTGTTGTAGATATCACAGTCACCCCTAAACCTGAGGAAAACAAGATGGCCACCCCAGCACTGAAATTAGTACCATGACTGAGTATATGCTGCCCCTCCCACCACATTCCCCAGTCAACCTCATTAGCCTCATCACTATGTGTTTCCTGAAGGAAAACTACATTAAGCCTTTTCTGTTTTATTACTTCTAATACCCAAGCCCTCTTATTCCTGTCCCTTCCCCCATTAATATTGAGAGAGCCCACCCTTAGTACCTCCATATAGAAAAGAGAAAGGAAAAGCAGAAGATACCACAGAGAAACCAAGGAGAAAAAAGACACCCTATGAAGCATGATCATCATCATTATTTAATTTTTTTCTTATTAACCTGACCACGTTTCCCACCACCTTTTGCTGCTGTAACAGCAGTAACAAATTTCCTCAAGCGAAACCGCTTCTTCTCACTCAACTGGTCTAACCCCACCGTCTTCTGTAACATCACAGCTGACCTCACAAACTTATCAACATCAAAATATTCTGCCAATTTGACAGATTTCCCAAAAGTCTGATCCAGAAAACCATTTACCTTCTCTAGATCATAAATTAAGTCCTCACCAGCTGCTGTCATATCAAAAGAGATATCCATATCCTTCTCCTGATCTTCCTCAGCTGAGGCCACAGACCACTGACTCCCCTCTACCACATCCCTTTCAACACTCCCCACTTGCACCCCATTACTCGTACCAGGCATCTCCTCCACTACCTGGGAGACTAGCCCCACCTGAACCCCATTACCCGTGGTGGGCATCTCCTCCACTACCTGAGAGCCTAGCTCCACATGAACCCCCTCCTGTACCCCATTACTTGTAGTGGGCATCTCCTCCACTCCCTGGGAGCCTAGCTCCACATGAACCCCCTCCTGTACTCCATTACTTGTAGTGGGCATCTCCTCCACTCCCTGGGAGCCTAGCTCCACATGAACCCCCTCCTGTACTCCATTACTCGTAGTGGGCATCTCCTCCACTCCCTGGGAGATTAGCTCCATATGAACCCCCTCCTGTGCCCCGGTACTCGTACTGGGCACCTCATCACCAGTCTGAGGAACTGGCTCTTCAGATCCATCCTTACCTTCTACAACAATATTTTCCTGCTGCATAACATTTCCCTCTAATAGAAGTTGCAAACCTGTGCCCTCAACACGGATAACTTGTTCTTCAGCAACAGGTGCTTGTGGCTGCTCAACCACTGTCGGCCCACCTCTCCCTACATCAGTGGGCCCAGGCGTTATGATGACCACCTGCGCCCCTCCCTCTGCCTTCTCCCTTTTCAGGCAAGCATGTCGCTTATGGCCAACATCCCCACACTCAAAACACCGTTGATTACCCGTACTAGCATAAGCCATATACAGTCTATTGTCATACTTGACTTTAAATGATAACTCTAAAGTCTGCTCCGGTGAGTCCAAAAACATAAACACCTGTTGCCGAAACGACATAACCTGTTTCAACGCCGGGTGTTTGCAACCCAACGGAACAACCTTAATTGAACTAGCAAACTTCCCAAAGCGCAATAACTCGCGCTCCAATAGCTCATTTGGAATAAACAGTGGTACATTTGAAATCGTTACCCTTGTTGACGGAGAAAAAAGTGGCATAACTTGAATAAACATTCCTTTAAGAAGTACGCCATGCTCAACCATACGATCAACAAGGCGCTCTTCTTTAAGAAATACTACCACCGCTTTATTCATCTGTGACGCACCTCACTTGCTCATATTGTATATAGACTTATTTTTCACTGTATTATTGACTGTATGTTTGTTTTACTCCATGTGTAACTATGTGTTGTTGTATGTGTCGAACTGCTTTGCTTTATCTTGGCCAGGTCGCAATTTGCCTACCTGGTTAAATAAAGGTGAAATAAATAAAAATAAATAAGAAACATTCTCATATCCTACCTTCTCTCCTACGGCGACCAGAAACTCCTCCACCGTGACAGTAGCTTCAGTAACACACCTAAAGCCATGCCAAAGTAACAGGGACGCCATCCCAATTCGGGCTGCCATCCCCGCCAAAATCAAGGTAATTTCGATACGGAAAAAAAACAACTAAATACTTAATTCTACCACACAAAAAAATATATAATAATCTTAATCATGCACAGAAGAAAACAAAGAATGCCACCAAGAAAGAGAAAACCGAAAGAAAGTTCTGAATATCTAACTCTACACAACACACGCACTCCCTCGATCATACACTTCCCAGCATGCACCAAACACTCCCAGCATGCAGAGAGAGAGAGAGAGAGATGGGCACATTTGCATTGAGATGGAGGCATTTAAAGTGTCAGTCAATGACTCCGGCCTGGTCGAGCATTCAAATTGAATTCCTACTGAATGAAATAGTTTGTGTAGTCTGATCTCAACCCTGCATTCTTCAGCCTTTCGAATTCTCATTTGATTTTCAATGGGGTTTTGGGGGGCTTTTTCCTCAAATGGCACCCTATTCTCTTCATAGTGACCTACTTTTGACCAGGGCACATAGCGAATAGGGTGGGACGCATACACCATGATACTGTAGCTGCCTTTTCATCATTCACAGGCATCATTCATCAAATTACATAAAAGATGACCGGTAGAGACTGAAAAAATGCTGCATTTCTGTATGAGAGAGAAAAAGTAAAGGAGGGAGCCTGAGGGTAAGTAAAAATTACTTATTACAGCAGAAAAGAGTCGCATTTTAAAGAAATCCTGGCATGTCTGTCTTGCTCTGAGCTCAAATGCCACATGGGGGCAGAATGGTGTCAGCCTGAAGCAGAGAGGGACGCACACGTCTGATGGTCACCACATAAAGATGGAGCTGACAGACATGCCAGCTCTGCTTCTAGCTCCTGAGCAACTTTTCAGTATTTAGTTTTTTTGTGTGTTATTTCTTACATTATTAGCCCAGAAAATGTTTTGTGTTATTACATACAGCCCAAAATAACTTTTAGATATCAGAGTGGCGGTAACTCACCAGCATTACGACCAGGAATACAACTTTCCCAAATTGGATCCTTTGTTCTTACCCCACAGGTCATATCCCAAAGGCTGCTCCAAGACACCGACTGTGGAGAAGAGGTATTCGGAGTGGACTTCTTGTCCGACTCAGGAGGCGTGCACACAATCCACCTCTTCCGAGTATATTACTCGCTAATGTTCAGTCTCTGGGCAATAAAGTAGACAATCCCAGGGTGAGGATCTCCATCCACAGAGACATCACGGACTGGAACATACTCTGTTTCACAGAATCATGTCCCTCTCGGGATATACTGTCCCTGTCCATACAGCCAGCTGGGTTCTCAGTACATCGCGCAGACAGGAATAAAGAACTCTCCGGGAAGAAGGAAGTAAGGGGTGTATGTTTCATGATAAACTACTCATGGTGTGATTGTGATAAATGTACAGAAACTCAAGTCCTTTTGTTCACAAGACCTAGAATACATCACAATCAAATGCCGACCATATTACCTCCCAAGAGAATTCTCTTCGGTTATAGTCACAGCCGTGTATATTCCCCATCAAGCCGACACCACGACGGCCCTCAAGGAACTACACTGGACTTTGTGCAAACTAGAAACCACATATCCTGAAGCCGCATTTGTTGTAGCTGTGGATTTTAACAAATCAAATTTGAGGAAAACACTACCGAAGATCTATCAACACATTGCACTGCTAAAACACTCAACCACTGCTACTCCAACTTCCGGGATGCCTACAAGGCCCTCCCCCGCCCTCCCTTTGGCAAATCAGATAATGTATACATTTTGCTCATCCCTTCCTATAGGCAGAAATTCAAACAGGAAGTACACGTGTTAAGGTCTATTCAATGCTGGTTATACCAATCGGAAACCATACATCAAGATTGTGTTAATCACGCGGACTGTGATATGTTCTGGGTAGCCTCTGAGAATGACATGGACGTTTACACTGATGTGGTGACTGGGTTCATCATGAAGTGTATAGCGGATGGTGTTCCCACAGTGACTATTAAAACCTGCCCAAATCAGAAACTGTGGATAGATGGTAGCATTCGCGCAAAACTGAAAGCGTGAACCACCACATTCAACCAAGGTGACTGGGAATATGGTTGAATACAAACAGTGTAGTTGTTCCCTCCATAAGGCAATCAAACAAGCAAAACGTCGGTACAGATACAAAATGGCGTCGCAATTCAACGGCTCAGATATGAGACGTACAGTGGGGAGAACAAGTATGATTTTTAAGTAATTCATTTGCATTTTATTGCATGACATAAGTATTTGATAACCTACCAACCAGTAAGAATTCCGACTCTCACAGACCTGTTAGTTTTTCTTTAAGAAACCCTCCTGTTCTCCACTCATTACCTGTATTAACTGCACCTGTTTGAACTCGTTACCTGTATAAAAGACACCTGTCCACACACTCAATCAAACAGACTCCAATCTCTCCACAATGGCCAAGACCAGAGAGCTGTGTAAGGACATCAGCGGTAAAATTGTAGACCTGCACAAGGCTGGGATGGGCTACAGGACAATAGGCAAGCAGCTTGTTGAGAAGGCAACAACTGTTGGCGCAAATGGAAGAAGTTCAAGATGACGGTCAATCACCCTCGGCCTGGGGCTCCATGCAAGATCTCACCTCGTGGGGCATCAATGATCATGAGGAAGGTGAGGGATCAGCCCAGAACTACACGGCAGGACCTGGTCAATGACCTGAAGAGAGCTGGGACCACAGTCTCAAAGAAAACCATTAGTAACACACTACGCCGTCATGGATTAAAATCCTGCAGCGCACGCAAGGTCCCCCTGCTCAAGCCAGCGCATATCCAGACCCGTCTGAAGTTTGCCAATGACCATATGGATGATCCAGAGGAGGAATGGGAGAAGGTCATGTGGTCTGATGAGACAAAAATATAGCTTTTTGGTCTAAACTCCACTCGCCGTGTTTGGAGGAAGAAGAAGGATGAGTACAACCCCAAGAACACCATCCCAACTGTGAAGCATGGAGGTGGAAACATCATTCTTTGGTAATGCTTTTCTGCAAAGGGGACAGGACGACTGCACCGTATTGAGGGGAGGATGGATGGGGCCATGTATCTCGAGATCTTGGCCAACCACCTCCTTCCCTCAGTAAGAGCATTGAAGATGGGTCGTGGCTGGGTCTTCCAGCATGACAACGACCCAAAACACACAGCCAGGTCAACTAAGGAGTGGCTCCGTAAGAAGCATCTCAAGGTCCTGGAGTGGCCTAGCCAGTCTCCAGACCTGAACCCAATAGAAAATCTTTGGAGGGAGCTGAAAGTCCGTATTGCCCAGCGACAGCCCCGAAACCTGAAGGATCTGGAGAAGGTCTGTATGGAGGAGTGGGCCAAAATCCCTGCTGCAGTGTGTGCAAACCTGGTCAAGAACTACAGGAAACGTATGATCTCTGTAATTGCAAACAAAGGTTTCTGTACCAAATATTAAGTTCTGCTTTTCTGATGTATCAAATACTTATGTCATGCAATAAAATGCAAATGAATTACTTAAAAATCATACAATGTGATTTTCTGGATTTTTGTTTTAGATTCCGTCTCTCACAGTTGAAGTATACCTATGCTAAAAAAATTACAGACCTCTACATGCTTTGTAAGTAGGAAAACCTGCAAAATCAAGGGGGGTATCAAATACTTTTTCTCCCCACTGTATGTGTCACGGTCTACAGACAATCACGGATTACAAAGGGAAAACCAGACAAGTTGTGGACACCAATGTCTTGCTCCAGGAAAAGGTAAACACCTTCTTCGCCTGCTTTGAGGATAACACAGTGCCACCGACGCGACCTGTTACCAAGGACTGTGGACTCTCCTTCTCCGTGGCTGATGTGAGTAAGACATTTAAGTGTTAACCCTCACAAGGCTGTCAGCCCAGACGGAATCCCTAGCCGCGTACTCAGAGCATGCGCAGACCAGCTGGCGGGAGTGTTTACGGACATATTCAATCTCTCCCTATCCTAGTCTGCTGTCCTCACTTGCTTCAAGTTGTCCACCATTGTTCCTGTACCCAAGAAAGCGAAAGTAACTGAACTAAATGACTATCGCCCCATAGGACTCACTTCTGTCATCATGAAGTGCTTTGAGAGGCTAGTTAATGATCACATCACCTCTACCTTACCTGACACCCTAGACCCACTTCAATTTGCATACCGTACCCAATAGATCCACAAACGATGCAATCGCCATCGTACTGCACACTGCCCTATGTAAGAATGCTGTTCATTGACTATAGCTCAGCCTTCAACACCAGTCGCTATCCATATCGACGGGACCGCAGTGGAGAAGGTAAAAAGCGTCAAGTTCCTGGGCGTACACATCACCAACGATCTGAAATGGTCCACCCACACAGACAGTGTGGTGAAGAAGGTACAGCAGTGTCTTTTCAGCCTTAAGAGGCTGAAGAAATTTGGCTTGGCCCCTAAGACCCTCACACACTTTACAGATGCACAATTGAGAGCATTCTGTCGGGCTGTATCACCGCCTGGTGCGGTCTGCCCAACGCATCACCGCAGGACACCTACAGCACCCGATGTGACAGCAAGGACAAAAAGATCATCACGTACCTCAACCACCTGACCCACGGCCTGTTCATCTCACTACCGTCCAGAAGGCAAGGTCAGTACAGGTGCATCAAAGCTGGGACCGAGAGACTGAAAAACAGCTCCTATCTCAAGTCCTTCAGACTGTTAAATAGCCATCACCAGCCGGGTACCACCCGGTTAACCAACCCTGCACCTTAGAGGCTGCTGCCCTATATAGACTTGGAATCACCGGTCACTTTAAAAATGGAACACTCATCACTTTAATAATGTTTAAATAATGTGTACATACTGCTTTACTCATCTCATATGTATATACTGTATTCTTTTCTACTGTATTTTAGTCAATGCCACTCTGACATTGCTCAATCTAATATTTATATGTCTTAATTTAATTAATTTACTTTTAGATGTGTGTGCATTGTTGGATAATACTGCACTGTTGGAACTAGGAACACACGTATTTCGCTACACAAGCAATAATATCTGCTAAATATGTGTATGCGACCAGTAAAATGTGATTTGATCACCACACAGCCTGTCAGAAGTGGGTCTGGCTGTGTAACACAGCTCTGCCTCAGATTATACCCTGCTGGCTTTCGTGTGCCAGTAGGAATGCACTGACATTTGCTTCATAAACCTTGGCTATACCAGCACTGTCTGGCTCTCATTTTGTTTCAATATATGTCAAAATTAGATCTGATCTTGTTTCAGAGTATATGACCACTTTTCTCTCATAAGGCTCTGAGTGACTTGTCTGAGATATAAATGGAAACATATTTGATGTAATGCCCCCTTTTCCCAGGGCTGTACACATACTACAAGGTTCTCTTTTACTGTAATCTGTATCAACAGACTGGGCAAAGAGGTTCTACTCTTAATGTAATCTTTATCAACGGAGTGGGCAAAGCGTCAACTCTTTTACTGTAATCTTTATCAACAGACTGGGAAAAGATAGTCTACTCTTTTACTTTAACCCTGGTCTTTAGACAACAAGGACATACTGACTAATGCAACAACACTACAGTGAATAGAGACAAGCATCTGTGGCTCTGTGATGTCTTCGTCTGGTGAAGGTGAGAGAGATGTCCGGCATCGTTTTCTGTTTCTATTCCACATGGACTTCATAAGGTTTCACAGGGACACTGTAGTCTATTTATGACATCGCCAGGGAGCGCCAGTGACATCAGTAAGCAGTAGATGCGTTCAAAGTGGCACCCTATTCCCTTTAAAGTGAACTACAAAAGTAGTGCACTATATAAGGAATAGGGTGCTATTTGGGATGCATCCTTGGTTGCAAGGTGCATTTCCACCCCACAGATCACATGGCTCGAGGGTACGGGCCTATCAAATATACAGGAGGTATAGATCTAAAAAATCTCAGGACGAGAATGGCACGGTTCAATAACTATTCCAGTCGCACCAAACTGCAGGGTAGAGAGAGAAACTGGAGTCTTTCATGTGTCAAAATGGCTCTGATAATAACGTCTGACACTAGCAACCAAATGAGTTTCTGCCAATCAGTTTCTGGGCCTCTTGGTACTGAACAAGAGAGGGAAAACAGGTCAAATTTTCAAAGTGATTTGTTTACGATGGGTTGAGTCTCTATTTCAGCCAACAGTCGTAACAAAATACCTGCGGAAATAAGTATGCGGATTGCAGCCTCAGAACAGCTCTGGCCTTGGCTATGAGTGGGGTTGCATTGAAGGGGTGGAGGAAGAAAAGGAGAGATGATTCATGTCTCTCTGTTTCTGATGAATAATACATTCTTCAAGCTAGTCCGACAGCAAAATCTAGTCCCAAATGGCATCCTATTCCCTATGGGCACTGGTCAAAAGTAGTGGACAAATAGGGAATAGTGTGCCATTTGGGACACAATCCTGGTCTATCTCTCCTTTAACATTCACTCAGGAGGAGAACTACCTTGCTGCTCGGTGAATCAGCAGGACCTCTCACCTAGCTTCCCTTCCATCCAACTCAACTTCTAGTCGACTAATAGAGTAAGAGAACTTCTTGGAGAGCGTATGTGTCCCAAATGGCACCCTATTCCCTATATATGACACTATGTAGGGAATAAAGTGCCATTTGGTGCACAGCCCTGGTATAGTTTAGTGCCATGAGATTACTTTTAGCATGCAAAAAGATTCATGTTAAAGGGATATTTGGGGATATTGGGGTCCAGTATGAAGAAAGTTACAAAGGTAGTTTCGAGAGCCAACACTAACTAGCATTAGCGCAATGACAAGTCTACAGGAACTATCACTTTAAACAGTGAATAATGACGTGGAGGTGACAGAGAGTTTGTGGGGAATAAAAGCTGCTTTTTTGTGTAATTAGTCTTGCTTGTGCCACACAGATTTTTTTTTATCACCAGCTTCGTGATAAATGACTATAGGTATTTTTATTTGTGTTTATTGAGACGTATTCCAGATTTGAACATTGTAATACTCCTCTCTTCATTGTCTCTACACTACAGGG
Source organism: Salvelinus fontinalis (assembly GCF_029448725.1). Taxonomy (NCBI): domain Eukaryota; kingdom Metazoa; phylum Chordata; class Actinopteri; order Salmoniformes; family Salmonidae; genus Salvelinus; species Salvelinus fontinalis. Next base: position 89,948,337 of record NC_074665.1, on the reverse strand, counting down.
GTGGGCAATTCCAGTCCTCAAGGGCCTGATTGGTCTCACAGTTTTGCCCCAGCCCCAGCTAACACACCTGACTCCAATAATCACCTAATCATGATCTTCAGTTTAGAATAACATTTGATTAATCAGCTGTGATTAATTGCTAGGGATGGAGAAAAGGTGTGACACCAATCAGGCCCTCGAGGACTGGGATTTCCCACCCCTGTGCGGATTTAAAGGGACAACTATACATGTTCAACCTTGTAATACCGTTCTCTTTTTTTCTGTGTTCGGAGACGCTGTTTATGGTTTTTACATCGGCCACAATAAGCACTGCATTGTAAAGGAGTTTGAGTGTGAGTTTGAGTGTGAGTTTGAGTGTGAATGAAACAGGCCACTGTAATCTAACAAATATCTTTTTGATATAATGGGCACTGGCGAAGAAGCACCATAGAGATCAGTGGGCGGTTATTAACAGCATAATTGGGTCTCTCTCTCTCCCAGGCTTTAATTTGGCCACAGCTTTCCATCACGCGCCAGTCAGTCAGTCTATGTAAAGAGAAATCTATGAGTCAGTCAGTCAGTCCAGCCTGTCAGGAGTTGGAGAGTGACAGACAGGCTGCACTGAGAGAACTTGCTATTAAGACCGTGTCTTTCCTTCTCTAACCCAGAGACACGATTCACATCCCAAATGGCACCGTATATCCTACATAGTGCATTACTTTTGACTCGTTTGGGACGCAAGCCCAAAATCTTGTGAAGAAATGAGGACCTGGGACTCTCATAGATACAAGCAGTCATTTAGTGCATCATTTCCGCTTTAGTGACAATGACAACAATGAGTTTGAACGGTAAACAAAGCATGAAGCAAGCAGATTGTTGTCATTTGTGAGATGTTTAGGCTTATATTGTTTTCAAGTCCTGCTGCAGCAGTCAGACCTACGTGACTACTAATAGAGAGGGCTGAACCCATCACAGCTGATGAGGAATTGTGCTTTGAGTATTAATGAACTGCTATCCACAGGAAGTAGTGTCTTCGTCATATCCTATAATCAAGACATATGTCAAAAACACAAACATCAATATCCTACTATATATTAAGATACTTCTACCAGGAATAATGGTGCAGCACTGCAGTGTGACAAAGCAGGCATTATGCACAATCAAACAGGTACGTACCGGAATATCTATGTCTATCCATCTTCAGAGCTCGTGCTGCGAGGTCACCTAAACTATGACATGCTACAATCTAAGCTTGATGCCCTCAATCTCACACAAATGATCAATGAACAAACCAGGTACAACCCCAAATCCGAAAACACGGGCACCCTCATAGATATCATCCTAACCAACTTGCCCTCCAAATACACCTCTGCTGTTTTAAACCAAGATCTCAGCGATCACTGCCTCATTGCCTGCATAAGTAATGGGTCTGCGGTCAAACGACCACCTCTCATCACTGTCAAACGCTCCTTGAAACACTTCAGCGAACAGGCCTTTCTAATCGACCTGGCCCGGGTATCCTGGAAGGATATTGACCTCATCCCGTCAGTAGAGGACGCCTGGTTATTCTTTAAAAGTGCCTTCCTCACCATCTTAAATAAACATGCCCCATTCAAAAAATGTAGAACCAGGAACAGATATAGCCTTTGGTTCTCTCCAGGCATGACTGCCCTTGACCAGCACAAAAACATCCTGTGGCGTTCTGCATTAGCATCAAATAGCCCCTGTGATATGCAACTTTTCAGGGAAGTTAGGAACAAATATACACAGGCAGTTAGGAAAGCTAGGGCTAAGTTTTTCAAGCAGAAATTTGCATCCTGTAGCACAAACTCAAAAAAATTCTGGAACACTGTAAAGTCCATGGAGACTAAGAGCACCTCCTCCCAGCTGCCCACTGCACTTACGCTAGGAAACACTGTCACTACTGATAAATCCTCTATAATTGAGAATTTCAATAAGCAATTTTCTACGGCCCTCCACCCCCCACAGCAACTCGCCCAAGCCTGACGTTCTGAAAGACCTGCAAAATCTGGACCCCTACAAATCAGCCGGGCTAGACAATCTGGACCCTCTCTTTCTAAAATGATTTGCCGAAATTGTTGCAACCCCTATTACTAGCCTGTTCAACCTCTTTCGTATCGTCTGAGATTCCCATAGATTGGAAAGCTGCCGTGGTTATCCCCCTCTTCAAAGGGGGAGACACTCGAGACCCAAACTTCTACAGACCTATATCTATTCTACCCTGTCAAGGTCTTTGAAAGCCAAGTTAACAAACAGATTACCGACCATTTCGAATCCCACCGGACCTTCTCCGCTATGCAATCTGGTTTCAGAGCTGGTCATGGGTGCACCTCAGCTACGCTCAAGATCCTAAACGATATCATAACCGCCATCGATAAGAGGCATTACTGTGCAGCCGTATTCATTGAACTGGCTAAGGCTTTCAACTCTGTCAATCACAACATTCTTATTGGCAGACTCAACAGCCTTGGTTTCTCAAATGATTGCCTCGCCTGGTTCACCAACTACTTCTCTGATGGAGTTCAGTGTGTCAAATCGGAGGGCCTGTTGTCCGGACCTCTGGCAGTCTCTATGGGGTGCCACAGGGCTCAATTCTCGGGCCGACTCTTGTCGCTCTTGCTGCTGGTGATTCTTTGATCCTCTACGCAGATGACACTATTCTGTATACCTGTCTTTGGACACTGTGTTAACTAACTTCCGGACGAGCTTCAATGCCATACAACTCTCCTTCCGTAGCCTCCAACTGCTCTTAAATGCAAATAAAACTAAATGCATGCTCTTCAACCGATCGCTGCCCGCACCTGCCCACCCATCCAGCATCACTACTCTGGACGGTTCTGACTTATGTGGACAACTACAAATACCTAGATGTCTGGTTAGACTGTAAACTCTCCTTCCAGACTCACATTATACATCTCCAATCCAAAATTAAATCTAGATCGGCTTCCTATTTCGCAACAAAGCATCCTTTACTCATGCTGCCAAACATACCCTCGTAAAACTGACCATCCTACCGATCCTCGACTTCGGCGATGTCATTTACAAAATAGCCTCCAATACTCTACTCAACAAATTGGATGTAGTCTATCACAGTGCCATCCGTTTTGTCACCAAAGCCCTATATACTACCCACCACTGCGGCTTGTATGCTTCCGTTGGCTGGCCCTCGCTTCATACTCGTCGCCAAACACACTGGCTCCAGGTCATCTACAAGTCTCTTCTAGGTAAAGCCCCGCCTTATCCCAGCTCACTGGTCACCATAGCAGCACCCACCCGTAGCACGCGCTCCAGCAGGAATATCTATCTCACTGGTCCCCCCCAAAGCCGATTCTTACTTTGGCCGTCTCTCCTTCCAGTTCTCTGTTGCCAATGAATGGAATGAACCGCAAAAATCATTAAAGCTGGAGACTCTTATCTCCCTCATTAGCTTTAAGCACCAGCTGTCAGAGCAGCTCACAGATCACTGCACCTGTACATAGCTCATCTGTAAATAGCCCATCCAATCTACCTCATCCCCAAACTGTATTTATTTATTTATCGTGCTCCTTTGCACCCCAGTATCTCTACTTGCACATTCATCTTCTGCACATCTATCATTCCAGTGTTTAATTTCTATATTGTAATTACTTCGCCACCATGGCCTATTATTGCCTTATCTCCCCTATCCTACCTCATTTGCACATGCTGTATATAGACTTCTCTACTGTATTATTGATTGTATGTTTGTTTATTCCATGTGCAACTCTTTGTTGTTGTATGTGTCGAACTGCTTTGCTTTATCTTGGCCAGGTCGCAGCCGCAAATGAGAACTTGTTCGCAACTAGTCTACCTGGTTAAATAAAGGTGAAATAAATACAATTAACATTTTTAATGTGGCAGATTCATACAGTACTTAAAACTTCTCTGGGATATATATGGGGCGCTAACGTCCCACTTGGCCAAAAGCCAGTAAAAATGCAGAGCGCCAAATTCAAATAAATTACTATAAAATCTAACTTTCATGAAATCACACATGAAAGATACCAAATTAAAGCTACACTTGTTGTGAATCCAGCCAACATGTCAGAATTCAAATAGGCTTTACGACGAAAGCACACCTTGCGATTATGTTAGGTCAGAGCCAAGTCACAGAAAAAGACTAAAAAAGACCTTTGATGATCTTCATCAGATGACACTCATAGGACTTCATGTTACACAATACATGTATGTTTTGTTAGGTAAAGTTCATATTTATATCCTAAAATCTGAGTTTAGGCGGGACACTACTGTCTCACTTGGTCAAAAGCCAGAGAAAATGCAGAGTGACAAATTCAAAGAAATTACTATAAAAATCTAACTTTGCTTAAATCACACATGAAAGACACCAAATTAAAGCTACACTTGTTATGAATCCAGCCAACATGTCAAAATTCAAATAGGCTTTTCGGCAAAAGCAAACAATGCTATTATCTGATGATAGCAAAAGAGTAAACAAAGAGAGAGAAGCATATTTCAACCCTGCAGGCGCAACACAAAACGCAGAAATAAAAATATTATTCATGCCTTACCTTTGACGAGCGTCTGTTGTTGGCACTCCAATATGTCCCATAAACATCACAAATGGTCCTTTTGTTCGATTAATTCCGTCGATATATATCCAAAATATCCCTTTATTTGGCGCATTTGATCCAGAAAAACACCGGTTCCAACTTGTGCAACGTGACTACAAAATATCTCAAAAGTTACCTGTAAACTTTGCCAAAACATTTCAAACTACTTTTGTAATACAACTTTAGGTATTTTTTACGTAAATAATCGATAAAATTGAAGACGGGATGATCTGTGTTCAATACAGGATTAAAACAAACTGTAGCTAGCTTACTGGTCACGTGCATCTATCTAACAGTACACTTCAAGTGACCCTCGTTCAAGATGGCCGTACTTCTTCATTACACAAAGGAAAAAACCTCAACCAATTTCTAAAGACTGTTGACATCCAGTGGAAGCGGTAGGAACTGCAAGAAGGTCAATTAAAAATCTGGATACCCAATGAAAACCCATTGAAAAGAGAGTGACCTCAAAAAAAAGAACATCTGAATAGTTTGTCCTCGGGGTTTCTCCTGCTAAATAAGATATCTTATACTCACAGACATGATTCAAACAGTTTTAGAAACTTCAGAGTGTTTTCCATCCAAATCTACCAATAATATGCATATCGTATCTTCTGGGGATGAGTAGCTGGCAGTTGAATGTGGGTATGCTTTTCATCCAAACGTGAAAATGCTGCCCCCTATCCTAGAGAAGTTAAGACATCTTAAACTGTCACTCTGAGTAAATGAACCCAATAGCAGCTACGTCTCAGTAAAGGAGGCGAGGTGCAGGCGAGGTGCAGGGGCTGATATACTGTAGCTAGCTAGAGACATGCAGGGCTGATATAATGTAGCTAACTGGAGGCATGCAGGGCTGATATAATGTAGCTAGCTGGAGACATGCAGGGCTGCCAGGGCAGGGAGAGAATAGAAGGGGAGGGGTGTGTGTGTGTGTGACTGTGTGTGTGACTGTGTGTGTGTGTGTGTGTGTGTGTGTGTGTGTGTGTGTGTGTGTGTGTGTGTGTGTGTGTGTGTGTGTGTGTGTGTGTGTGTGTGTGTGTGTGTGTGTGTGTGTGTGAGAGAGAGAGAGAGGGCGAGAGAGCAAACGGGAGGGTGTGAGAGAGAGAGAGAGAGAGAGAGAGAGAGAGAGAGAGAGAGAGAGAGAGAGAGAGAGAGAGAGAGAGAGAGAGAGAACACTGTATACATCATTACAACACTGTATATAGACATAATATTAACAGTAAACATTACACATTACACACAATAATGTCTTTATTCTTTTGGTACTTTTGTGAGTGTAATGTTAACTGTTAATTTTGTATTGTTTATTTCACTATTATTTATTATCTATTTCACCCACTTTGGCAATGTAAACATATGTTTCCCATGCCAATAAAGCCCTTAAATTGAATTGAGAGAGAGGGAGGTTGTGAGCCATTGGGCTCCTGAGTCCTTCTGCAAAAATATAGGATTAGAGTTGGATAAATGTAGATAAAGAATTTTCATAAGGACTTACAGGATACAAACCTCAACATCAAAACATTAAATCAAAATCTAATTTCCATGCCTTGATTTCGACTAAATTAAAAGACAATCGTCTCTAGGTAATTGTGTTATAGAAAGCTTGATAAATAAGGCTACTAAGCTACCAAAATGCCAGGACAGAACTGACCTGGCTGGAACTTCAATTAGCACTGAAGTGTGAAGTGAGAACATTATTGAGCCTAACAATGGCAGTGGAGTTTCACAGCCCCCCCCCCCCCCCCCCCCCCCCCCCACACACACACACACCCAAATGCAGAGGCCTTTGGAGCCCCAATGGCTTATCCCTGTCCAGAGGTCATTACAATACAGTACTCCATGGATATAAAAATAACACTGCAAGGAATAAGTACAAAAATAGCTCCTCAATGACAATCCAGAGACACTATTTGCTGACTGCTACAAAGAGGGGGATGTAAGCAACTTCAATTTCCACACAGACCATCCCCTGGCATGGCACAGTGGTATAAGAGGACACTAACCCTATATCAAGAGAGAAGGATTTGGCCCAGAATACTAGACATTGAGGAAATGGAAACAACCTCTGTCAACATGTACAAGTCTGGGACAGTAATGGTGCAGGGCATCCATGCAGTTCCAGCAGGACTTTTACGGGATCAGAGAGAGAGCACAGCAGGAAAAGCTCTCTCTCTGTGACGACTCCCCCATCCTGAGTGAGTCTGATCACACCTCTTCAAACTGTCCTGCAGACGAGAATAGCCACAATGGGACAGACAACACAGGACCCACCAACCCAACAGACTCCACCCCCTCCTAACAGCCACCCTGTCAGCTCCCCTGATAGCCCTCCTGAGAACCCCCACACGTCCACTGAGGACACACAAAAGCCAGAGATTGTGCTCCTCATCGACTCAAATGGCAAATACATTCAAGAGGATACACTTTTTTCCAAACACAAAGTGGCTAAACTCTGGTGCCCAATCACTAGGCATGCCCTGGAGCTGTTGTCAGAGGACAAACTAGGGTCCACCAGCCACATAATAACACATGCACAAATGACCTGAGGGCCCAGCAGGACAGGGTGGTCACAGCACTCAAGGGAATGATTGAAAAAGCTTCTTCCACTTCCCCAACACACAAGTGGTTATCTCTACCCTGCTAACTCAAAAATATTTTCACCCTGACACCATACAGCGGGTGAATGCAAGCATTTTGCGAGACTGTTACTCAAAACCTAATGTCTACCTGGCCCACCACTCCACCCTGGACTTGAGCAGCCTTTATGACCAGGTCCACCTCTACAAGGCAGCAATCCCAATTTCTGCCAGGACGCTGAAGGACGTCACCCTCAACATTAGCCCCAGCACCTCACACAGGAGCAACAGAGCAACGGACACCCCGCCCAGACCAGTGAGACACCCTCCCAGACCTACAAGACCCACTCCTGAAGGACCTGCACAGAGAGAACCCACGCCAAGAGGACCTACACCCAGACCACAGCATCACCAGCCACACCCCAACCAGCTAAGACCACCCCAAGCAAATCCTGGCCACACCCTATATGCACCCCCATTTCAGACCTATGCCCCATGCCCCACGCCCCTGCGGCAAGGACCTCAACATGACAGCAGGACATATCCCCAGGACGTGAGCAGAGCAACAAGTTCAACCTCCACTATTTCACCCACCCAAGCCCCATCCTGCGATCTAAGAAGTATATATCAGTTGCTCAACATGCAATGCTCAAATCTACTGTGAGGTCATCTGCCTTTGGCCTTAAGAGCAAAAACCCAGACTTCAAAGAAATTGGAAATACAGATATTGTCATCCTACAAGAAACATGGTATAAAGGAGAAGGACCCACTGGTTGCCCTCTAGGTTACAGAGAGCTGGTAGTCCCATCCACCAAACTACCAGGTGTGAAACAGGGAAGAGACTCAAGGGGTATACTAATTTGGTATAGAGTAGACCTAACACTCAATTAGATTAGTCAGAACAGAAACATTTTACATCTGGCTAGAAATTAATAAGGAAAGCATCTCAACAGAGAAACATTTCCTCATGTGTGCTACCTATATCCCCCCACTAGAATACCTTTACTTTAACAATTTCCAAGCCCAGGGACATGCACTAGTCTGTGGACACCTAAATGCCAGAACTGGAGAAGAACCTAACACACTCAGCACACAGGGGGACAAACATCTACCTGGAGGTGACAGCCTTCCCTCCCCCATATACCCCCCTGGGCACAAATACGACAACATAACCAACAAAAATGTATCACAACTCCTGCACCTCTGTCGTATGCTGGGTATGTACATAGTACATAGTCAATGGTAGGCTTCGAGGGGACTCCTACGGTAGGTACACCTATAGCTCATCTCTTGGCAGTAGTACTGTAGACTACTTTATCACTGACCCCAACAAAGACCCCAAATTTATCACTGACCACCCCCTTAGAGTGCTCACAGTCAGTCCACTGACACCCCTATCAGAAAACAGCAAAATCACACTCTACTTGAATAGAGCTGTGCTCAATCATTAGGCATCAAAACCAAAGGAACTGAATAATATTAAGAAATACTATAGATGGAAGGAAAGTGGTGTGGAAATCTTCCAAAAAACAATTGCCAAATTGAATTGAAAGCTTTTTTGAAATCAACAAAGCATAAGAAGACTTTGCCTTTGTTTTCATTTGTTTGTTTGTCAATTAGGGTGTGCAGGGTTAATACGTGGTCTGTCGTATGGTAATTTGGTAAAAAAACAATTTGACATTTGCTCAGTACATTGTTTTCGCAACATTTCTGTTTGAGCGTCACTAATCTGTAGAGAGTGAGCTAATGTCACTGGACTACAGCTCAATTACTCACTGTCCAGACTGGCCAATGTTGTTAGACCTACGCTGCTAGAGAATACATGTGTAGGATGAGGATGTGCCATCATGCAGACAGGACAGGACAGAACCATTAGGACAGAGCTGGCGAAGTTGTCAGTCAAACAATATAAATAACAACCAATCATTCTACTATAGTGATCATCAAGCTATACACATATTTTTCAGTTTACATTTGTGTTCACATAATTAAACCTTTATGTATGTATTATGAATTACCAAAGGTGTCTGACTTTGTATTAAGTACAGTGTCAAATGCAGTGCTTAATTTGGAAATCAGGATGGTGCCCGAACAAAAAGTGAGCAGAAAGGGGGGTGACCTGGGGAGTTCTGAGGTAGCGGAATGCATGAGAAACAAAATCACCTTCAATAAAGCATTGCATGCATATCATCACATTTGCATAATGGCATAGAGCACAGAGAGAAGGTCCACACATGGGGAACATATTAGTAGCCTAGGGTCTGGGGGGGGGGGGGGGGTGTGACCTTTTATAAACGCATTTCAAGCAATTCATGAGTCACTGCACAAATGATCGAAAAGACAGGCTACTTTGACACTGGCAAACTGAGATCAATAAAAGCGACCTTGTCTTGAATTTATCAATAGACTAGGCTGAAGTGTGTGGAGAAATACACTGCTCAAAAAAATAAAAGGAACACTAAAATAACACATCCTAGATCTGAATGAATGAAATATTCTTATTAAATACTTTTTTCTTTACATAGTTGAATGTGCTGACAACAAAATCACACAAAAATTATCAATGGAAATCAAATTTATCAAACCATGGAGGTCTGGATTTGGAGTCACACTCAAAATTAAAGTGGAAAACCACACTACAGGCTGATCCAACTTTGATGTAATGTCCTTAAAACAAGTAAAAATGAGGCTCAGTAGTGTGTGTGGCCTCCACGTGCCTGTATGACCTCCCTACAACGCCTGGGCATGCTCCTGATGAGGTGGCGGATGGTCTCCTGAGGGATCTCCTCCCAGACCTGGACTAAAGCATCTGCCAACTCCTGGAGAGTCTGTGGTGCAACGTGGCATTGGTGGATGGAGCGAGACATGATGTCCCAGATGTGCTCAATTGGATTCAGGTCTGGGGAACGGGAGGGACAGTCCATAGCATCAATGCCTTCCTCTTGCAGGAACTGCTGACACACTCCAGCCACATGAGGTCTAGCATTGTATTGCATTAGGAGGAACCCAGGGCCTACCGCACCAGCATATGGTCTCACAAGGGGTCTGAGGATCTCATCTCGGTACCTAATGGGAGTCAGGCTACCTCTGGCGAGCACATGGAGTGCTGTGCGGCCCCCCAAAGAAATGCCACCCCACACCATGACTGACCCACCGCCAAACCGGTCATGCTGGAGGATGTTGCAGGCAGCAGAACGTTCTCCACGGCGTCTCCAGACTCTGTCACATCTGTCACATGTGCTCAGTGTGAACCTGCTTTCATCTGTGAAGAGCACAGGGCGCCAGTGGCGAATTTGCCAATCTTGGTGTTCTCTGGCAAATGCCAAACGTCCTGCACGGTGTTGGGCTGTAAGCACAACCACCACCTGTGGACGTCGGGCCCTCATACCACCCTCATGGAGTCTGTTTCTGACCGTTTGAGCAGACACATGCACATTTGTGGCCTGCTGGGCTCTGGCAGTGCTCTGGCAGTGCTCCTCCTGCTCCTCCTTGCACAAAGGCGGAGGTAGCGGTCCTGCTGCTGGGTTGTTGCCCTCCTACGGCCTCCTCCACGTCTCCTGATGTACTGGCCTGTCTCCTGGTAGCGCCTCCATGCTCTGGACACTACGCTGACAGACACAGCAAACCTTCTTGCCACAGCTCGCATTGATGTGCCATCCTGGATGAGCTGCACTACCTGAGCCACTTGTGTGGGTTGTAGACTCCGTCTCATGCTACCACTAGAGTGAAAGCACCGCCAGCATTCAAAAGTGACCAAAACATCAGCCAGGAAGCATAGGATCTGAGAAGTGGTCTGTGGTCACCAAAACAGAGAGGTGCTGGATCCTGTTCCGGCTGGGTCCAGTTCAAATTAAGCACTGGATATGATACAAGGCATTTATAGATGTGTTATGAAGGACCGAAGGGGTCTCACTTCAAACTAAGTATTACAGGACATTACATTAAGTTTCAATAAATAGGTTAGTAACGTTCTGCTGATTTATGAGGGTTCTCTCATGATCCACAGGCCACTGTAGGGTGTGAGAGGTAGTGAAATTGGTTGATGGACCTTCAAAGCTTGCATTTGTGTGTGTGTGTGTGTGTGTGTGTGTGTGTGTGTGTGTGTGTGTGTGTGTGTGTGTGTGTGTGTGTGTGTGTGTGTGTGTGTGTGTGTGTGTGTGTGTGTGTGTGTGTGTGTGTGTGTGTGTGTGTCAGAACCAAGATGATTTGGAGTAGTCCTACCTGAGACTACTGCACCAGATATTCCTCCTCTGTTCCCATGCTGGAGACCAAGCCTTGATTACAACCTGTTACAATGGTGCCAACATTTTGTGGCTGATCTTTCAGCAGGGGAGTGGATGAATGTGTCAAAGATCTGAATGGGTCCAGCATCGTGCGGTATGGCTCGTTTTGTTGTGTACTGAGGAACATGTAACTTAGCTCCAGAAGAAAGTCACTTTCAATTTCTTTAGGTTGGGGGCTTTTATCAAGGTAAGTGTTTCTTGGTATAATGTCGGCCCCAGGCTACTGCACACAGCACATATAAGCCTGGGATATCAACCATTCAAAGTTGGCCTTAATGGGAGTGACCATATAATTCTGTAGGAGTGACCTTATGAGTAAAACATTTGTCATCGTCACTACTTAACACAGTAAAAAAGTCATAATTATTGCTAGACCCTGCCCATTTCCACAATGTATCTTCTAAAAATGTCATTTGAACCCTAACCCTAACTAATGAAGACCAAGTGTGATGTGTTGATCCACCAGACCGTTGGCGCATTTGGGCAGAAGTGTCTGGGAATGAGATTAGGTGTAGTGTGACTAGAGCTAGAGCCATCCTTCAGCACAACATGTCACCCTTTATAATGCACATGTATATATCATATTCGACAGTGGGTTATGTCACATTTGACATTGGTGATCATGTCACACAGTTATGTACATTATGAACCCTTTATAAAGCATGACATACTTGCATGATGTTTTGTAACACATTTATGTAGTGCTTATGAATGTATTATGAAGGCTTTATAAACTGAACATCACGTAAAGCGGGACCGAAAACATAAATAAAGTTCCAAAATAAGCACTTGTCGTCTCTCAAATACATCGTTACAGTTGTTGGTTAGCTTGCTAGCAAATTTTAGCTATATTAGCACAGACAAGAAAGAAAGAAAGAAAGAGTAACGATTCTGTAATTACAGACGCTGGGAGAACAACATCTGGACAAGAGAAACAAAGTAACATCAGTGTAGACACGGGAATGAAACGGAGGAAGTGAGAGATAAAGGGGAGGCAATCAATGACGTGATGAGTCCAGGTGAGTTCGATGAAGCGCTGGTGCGCGTAACGATGGTGACAGGTGTGCGTAATGATGAACATCCTGGCGACCTCGAGCGCCAGAGAGGGGGAGTGGGAGAACACGTGACAGAAAGAAAAAAGAAAGAAGAAAGAAAGATTCCTCCCACTGCCCCTCTGACGGTCGTGGGTGTCCACAAGAAAATAATCAAGGGGCCACCACTCGTTATCATTACAAAGTGTGCTTGAACAACTGAGGGAGGGAAGAAGCTTATGATCACAAGCAACGTATCTGTCTGTTTTAAATCAATTTATTTGAATCTGAGGAGAGGAAAGTAAAGGGGGAGGCAGATGCTGACGGGGCACAGCTGGCAATGACTGCTGGCACAGGAACAGGAGAGGAAAGGGGGTAGGAAGTGGAGGAGGAGAGGATTTGAACAAACCTGTGCACCCATTCTGGTTCCCTACTTGAGGAAATCCCTCAAAAGCCCCAGTGTACAATCTGATGTCTGTGTTTAGCTTTCCATCACCATCCATTTTGTTGAGCGATGTGAAGATGAATATGAAAGCCTGTCTGTGATGTCTTCAGCTGAACAGAAGGTACTATGATGAGCCTTCTGTTGGAACCTGGAACATTCTGTTGGAACCTGGAAGTGTCCTACCAAACCAGGCAAAGGTTTCTATGCTAGTCCAAACTTGCAACGTAGCATTCATGCAAACTAATCAACAAACTCTTACAGAAAATATGATGATGTCCATTGATAGTAGCAGTATGGGAGTGTGACAACATGCATGCATGGTAAAGCCTCGAACCTTAGCTACCTAAACCAATTCAAATTAGCTTGAAAAAAAGTGAATAATGGCAACCTTTATATTGTTTTTTGTCACAACAGCGCGAGAAAAACAAAGCAAAAATAGAGAACCGTTCTAATTGAGCGAGGCGTCAAAGTGGACAACTCGCCCACCCGGCTTTGGTTTGGTCATTATAATTCAAAACATTGCACTCCAAAATAAATCACACATGCCTGGCATGCTCACCTTTGGTGAGTATAGGCCATAAGTGAAGGGGACACAGGTCTGACCTGGCCAACTTCAACTGCTTTAATGTGCAGCTCCAGCATTTGCTCTCAGAATACGCAATATACACCTTAGTAGTGAGAATACATGACCCTGCTACACAATGGAAACAGGACCCTTTCCTATTACAGCCGGTGTGATTGACCCATTGCATGGGGACATTGTAGCATAAAAGCTGGCTGAACCCTGTGGTGGCATATTTCTGCTTTAGCAAATGAGGAGAAACAAACTTCACACACCAGTCAGAGTTATACTTAAACTACATTTTTAATAATAATAAGAGCTTTGCATTAGCACTTGACTTTCAACGATTCGCCATTTCTAATGAACAGTTGAGTGTCATCACAATGGCTACTGAGATCATTTATAGCAAAGATCCACCCCCATTTGACATGACAAACCACAGATATTTAGGAACTGTTCACAAAGAAAGACTTTTACTTGAGAGAGGAGTATCCCATAGCCAGATAGCATTCGCTATAAATTATCGTTCAGTTTGGTCCCTAAGACGAGGTTCTAATCTCATTCATGGTACTTCATAGTACAAAAACACCAACTCATCCAATTGCATATATCAATTGTCAACTTTAGATATTCCCATCTCAAGTAAACCCCCTCTTGACCCCACTCCTGGACAAGCTCACTGAGGGGAGTGAGCCTCTAGGTCATACACTATCCCATGATAAGTGTAAGATCAGAGGACATACAATGGTTCCAGACACTGCCATACACCTCCCCCCAATGGAAAAGAAGGGAGTGACTGGCGCACAGACATTGTGGAGACAAGTAATTGGTTCCCCATTAATCACGCTATCCCTTCACATGGTTTAAGAATAGGTAAAGACACATTCACATATGAAGACAATGTTCCATTCTGTCCACTTCCCTTTCTGATATTCTGCATAGCACCAGGGACATGTGAAAGACAAGCCTGACCTCTCCCCTCTCTGGGCCCCAAGTGACTGAGCCCCAACTGAGGGAAAAGTGCAACTGCCAACAGTAGAGTCTAAAGGGATACATTCTAATGACAAGTATCTCACATAAGTCTAATTCTGATTCATCCGCCACAACCCCAACATTTATCTGACAAGATTTAGGGAGACAGAAGGAGGTAACAGCTCTCCAAACAAGAGCAAAAAATGATTTAAAAACAATCTCTGAGCCCTAGCTGAGGGAAAAGTGCAACTGCCAACAGTAGAGTCTAAAGGGATACATTCTAATGACAAGTATCTCACATAAGTCTAATTCTGATTCATCCGCCACAACCCCAACATTTATCTGACAAGATTTAGGGAGACAGAAGGAGGTAACAGCTCTCCAAACAAGAGCAAAAAATGATTTAAAAACAATCTCTCACCAGCCCATATCTCACACTCCTGTAGACAATTATGTGCAGTGTCTGAGACTCACAGAAAAGGAAAGATGTAGCGAAATAGAGAAAAGCACTCAGTCTAGTGTAGCTCAACGCTTTGCATGTCCAGTAACTGTGTCCCAAATGGCACCCTATTCATTATAAAGTGGACTATATTTGACGCGAGCCCTATGGGCCCTGGTCAAAAGTAGTGCACTACAAAGGAAATAAACTGCCATTTGGGACACATTCAATGCTAAATACGCCCAAACAGCTATTTCTCAAAGGTTGGCAGAGAGAGACAGGTCTCAATGCTGTGCTCTTGATTTCTGCGGTTTGACTTGACCAGTTCATAATCACACTATTTTACACAATGACAGACTAAGACTGTCTTGGTGTTTGACATTGCACTGGCCCAATCTCATTATAATACATTGTCTCATCCAATAATGTCTGATGAATATAAATGTATTCATTCCAAAAGGTTAACGAGAGCAACGTGAATTTAAAAGGTACGATGATCCGTCTGCTATAACTCATGTAAGTGGAGATATTTTATTATTAGGTTTTTAATGAAGGCCTTTTGAAGTACGGCCCTGGGAGAGCTTCAAAGTAAGTACCTCCATTTGGCCTGGCATTCACAAAAACCACTCCAATCGAAAATAAAAAGCCAATGGATGTGAAGTGTTGTCGTCACTAAAGCCTTATGGTCCCTGGTCAAAAGTAGTGCACAATGAAGGGAATAGGGTGCCATTTGGGACGCATACAACGTGACAGGTGTCCTCTCTATCTACCTACTGCTTGGCATAAGGCACCAAGCTTTTAGTGACGACAACACTTCACTTCAGCCTTTAGTGACGACTACATTTCAGCCTTCAATGACAACTACACTTCACTTCAGACTTTAGTGACAACTACAGTTCACTTCACTAGTCATCATATGATGGAGCCCCTCACTGCTGCTCGATCATCCTATTTTTCCAACTTAATTGAGGAAAATAAGAACAATCCAAAATGTATTTTTGATACTGTCGCAAAGCTAACTAAAAAGAAGCATTCTCCAAGAGAGGATGGCTTTCACTTCAGCAGTGATAAATTCATGAACTTCTTTGAGGAAAAGATCATGATCATTAGAAAGCAAATTACGGACTCCTCTTTAAATCCGCGTATTCTTCCAAAGCTCAGTTGTCCTGAGTCTGCACAACTCTGCCAGGACCTAGGATCAAGGGAGACACTCACATTTTTAATACTATATCTCTTGACACATTGATGAAAATAATCATGGCTTCTAAACCTCCAAGCTGCATACTGGACCCTATTCCAACTAAACTACTGAAAGAGCTGCTTCCTGTGCTTGGCCCTCCGATGTTGAACATAATAAACGTCTCTCTATCCACCGGATGTGTACAAAACTCACTAAAAGTGGCAGTAATAAAGCCTCTCTTGAAAAAGCCAAACCTTGACCCCAAAAAATATTTAAAAAACGAATCAGCCTATATCGAATTTCCCATTCCTCTCAAACATTTTAGAAAAAGCTGTTGCGCAGCAGCTCATTGCCTTCCTGAAGACAAACAATGTATACAAAACGCTTCAGTCTGGTTTTAGACCCAATCATTGCACTGAGACTGCACTTGTGAAGGTGGTAAATTACCTTTTAATAGCGTCAGACCGAGGCTCGGCATCTGTCCTCGTGCTCCTAGACCTTAGTGCTGCTTTTGATATCATCGATCACCACATTCTTTTGGAGAGATTGGAAACCCAAATTGGTTTACACGGACAAGTTCTGGCCTGGTTTAGATCTTATCTGTTGGAAAGATATCAGTTTGTCTCTGTGGATGGTTTGTCCTCTGACAAATCAACTGTAAATTTCGGTGTTCCTCAAGGCTCTGTTTTAGGACCATTATCGTTTTCACTATATATTTGACCTCTTGGTGATGTCATTCGGAAACATAATGTTAAGTTTCACTGCTATGCAGACAACACAGCTGTACATTTCGATAAAATATGGTGAAGACCCAAAATTGCCCTACCTGGAAGCCTGTGTTTCAGACATAAGGAAGTGGATGGCGGCAAATGTTGTACTTTTAAACTCGGACAAAACAGAGATGCTAGTTCTAGGTCCCAAGAAACAAAGAGATATTCTGTTGAATCTGACAATTAATCTACAGTCATCTCAAATAAAACTGTGATTGACCTAGCCTGAACCTTGATCTCTCTTTTGACGAACATATTAAGACTGTTTCAAGGACAGCTTTTTCCTTGCAAAAATCAGAAACTTTCTGTCCAAAAATGATGCAGGAAAATGTATCCATGCTTTTGTCACTTCTAGGTTAGACTACTGCAATGCTCTACTTTCCGGCTACCCGGAAAAAGCAATAAATAAACTTCAGTTAGTGCTAAACACGGCTGCTAGAATCTTGACTAGAACCTAAAAATGTGATCATATTACTCCAGTGCTAGCCTCTCTATACTGACTTCATGTTAAGGCAAGGGCTGATTTCAAGGTTTTACTGCTAACCTACAAAGCATTACATGGGCTTGCTCCTACCTATCTTTCTGATTTGGTCCTGCTGTACACACCTGCACGTATGCTACGGTCACAAGACGCAGGCCTACTTATTGTCCCTAGAATTTCTAAGCAAACAGCTGGAGGCAGGGCTTTCTCCTATAGATCTCCATTTTTATGGAATGGTCTGCCTATCCATGTGAGAGACGCAAACTCAGTCTCAACCTTTAAGTCTTTATTGAAGACTTATCTCTTCAGTAGGACCTATGATTGAGTGTAGTCTGGAGTGTGTGGAAAGGCACTGGAGCATGTCTCTGCCTGGCCGGTTCCCCTCTCTCCACTGGGATTCTCTGCCTCAAACCCTATTACAGGGGCTGAGTCACTGGCTTACTGGTGCTCTTCCATGCCATCCCTGGGTGGGGTGTGTCACTTGAGTGGGAAGAGTCACTGATGTGATATTCCTGTCAGAGTTGGCGCCCCCCTTGGAATGTGCCGCGGGGAGATCTTTGTGGGATATACTCGGCCTTGTCTCAGGATGGTAAGTTGGTGGTTGGAGATATCCCTCTAGTGGTGTGGGGGCTGTGCTTTGGCAAAGTGTGTGGGGTTATATACTGCCTGTTTGGCCCTGTCCGAGGGTATCGTCGGACGGGGACACAGTGTCTCCCGACCCCTCCTGTCTCAGCCTCCAGTATTTATGCTGCAATAGTTTATGTGTCGGGGGGCTAGGGTCAGTCTGTTATATCTGGAGTATTTCTCCTGTCTTATCCAGTGTCCTGTGTGAATTTAAGTATGCACTCTCTAATTCTCTCTCTCTAATTCTCTCTTTCGCTCTCTCTCGGAGGACCTGAACCCTAGGACCATGCCTCAGGACTACCTGGCCTGATGACTCCTTGATGTCCCCAGTCCACCTGGTCATGCTGCTCCAGTTTCAACTGTTCTGCCTGTGGCTATGGAACCCTGACCTGTTCACCGGACATGCTACCTGTCCCAGACCTGCTGTTTTCAACTCTCTAGAGACAGCAGGAGCGGTAGAGATACTTTGAATGATCGGCTATGAAAAGCCAACTGACATTCACTAATGAGGTGCTGACCTGGTGCACCCTCGACAACCACTGTGATTATTATTATTTGACCATGCTGGTCATTTATGAACATTTGAACATCTTGGCCATGTTCTGTTATAATCTCCACCTGGCACAGCCAGAAGAGGACGGGCCACCCCTCATAGCCTGGTTCCTCTCTAGGTTTCTTCCTAGGTTCTGGCCTTTCTAGGGAGTTTTTCCTAGCCACCGTGCTTCTACACCTGCATTGCTTGCTGTTTGTGGTTTTAGGCTGGGTTTCTGTACAGCACTGTGACATCCGCTGGTGTAAGAAGGGCTTTATAAATACATTTGATTGATTGATTGATTGAGATGGCTTACCTCCAAATGGCCACTTCCAGTCTTTCAGATTTGTAGTTTGCAGCTGTGACATGGGTCTTAAATGGCACTCAATTTCAAAAGTAGTGCACAATAAAGGGAATAGAGTGCCATTTGGGTCTCACTCACAACCGGTTCTCAACATTTGAAAATAAGGGTTTTGTTCCGGAACAATAGTGTTCCCGTTTCTGTTTCCGTTCCTCAGAAAATGTAGTTATTTTCAAGTTTTTGGTTCTGTTCCTTGAACCGGTCCCAGTCCCTGTCTCCAAACCCACATTTTTGTAACATATCTTATAACCTAACCAATAAACCCAAATAGATATGTAGCCTAGCTGTATTCCCTCACCTTCCCTCCCCTACTACTGAGGGCTACCCAGCTCAACAAGGCAGGTAAGCGTTTTTCGTCATGAACAATGTTTTGGAGGCAGCTCTAGTGGTCACTTGCTGGCACAGCCACAAAGTCATTAAATGTTTTTAACCTAACCTTAACCACACTGCTAATCCTGATGCTTAAATTTAGACCAAAAAGCTAATTTTTGTTTTCATAAATATTCACAATATAGCCCATTTTAACATTGCAGCTGGCCAGGACAAGACTCATGACAATAAACGTCAAGCTGCCCCAACAAGGTCCATCGGATTTAAAGCCACCAGTCTCTGTTTAATGAGCTGCTGCATGACAGTTAGATGATCTTAGCTTTAGCATGCAGGCCAGTGACCAATCGGTAAAGAGTGAGAGAAAGAGGGAAAGAGAGGAGAGAGAGACAGGAGAGAGGGGAAGGAGAGAGATAGAGAGGCAGGAGAGAGGGGAAGGAGGGAGAGAGATAGAGACAGGAGAGAGGGGAAGGAGAGAGAGGAGAGAGAGACAGTAGAGAGGGCAAGGAGAGAGGGGAAGGAGAGAGAGAGGCAGGAGAGAGGGGAAGGAGAGAGAGAGGCAGGAGAGAGGGGAAGGAGAGAGAGAGGCAGGAGAGAGGGGAAGGAGAGAGAGGGGCAGGAGAGAGGGGAAGGAGAGAGAGGGGCAGGAGAGAGGGGAAGGAGGGAGGGAGATAGAGGCAGGAGAGAGGGGAAGGAGCGAGAGAGGCAGGAGAGAGGGGAAGGAGGGAGAGAGATAGACAGGAGAGAGGGGAAGGAGAGAGAGGAGAGAGACAGGAGAGAGGGGAAGGAGAGAGAGGAGAGAGAGACAGGAGAGAGGGGAAGGAGAGAGAGGAGAGAGAGACAGGAGAGAGGGGAAGGAGAGAGAGGAGAGAGAGACAGGAGAGAGGGGAATGAGAGAGAGAGGCAGGAGAGAGGGGAAGGAGGGAGAGAGATAGAGACAGGAGAGAGGGGAAGGAGAGAGAGACAGGAGAGAGAGACAGGAGAGAGAGACAGGAGAGAGAGGCAGGAGAGAGGGGAAGGAGGGAGAGAGATAGAGACAGGAGAGAGGGGAAGGAGAGAGAGACAGGAGAGAGAGACAGGAGAGAGAGACAGGAGAGAGAGACAGGAGAGAGGGGAAGGAGAGAGAGGAGAGAGAGACAGGAGAGAGGGGAAGGAGAGAGAGAGGCAGGAGAGAGGGGAAGGAGAGAGAGAGGCAGGAGAGAGGGGAAGGAGAGAGAGAGAGGCAGGAGAGAGGGGAAGGAGGGAGAGAGATAGAGACAGGAGAGAGGGGAAGGAGAGAGAGGAGAGAGAGACAGTAGAGAGGGGAAGGAGAGAGGGGAAGGAGGGAGAGAGATAGAGACAGGAGAGAGGGGAAGGAGAGAGAGAGGCAGGAGGGAGGGGAAGGAGAGAGAGAGGCAGGAGAGAGGAGAGGAGAGAGAGACATTAGAGAGGGGAAGGAGAGAGGGGAAGGAGGGAGAGAGATAGAGACAGGAGAGAGGGGAAGGAGAGAGAGAGGCAGGAGAGAGGGGAAGGAGGGAGAGAGATAGAGACATGAGAGAGGGGAAGGAGAGAGAGGAGAGAGAATGGAGAGAGAGAGAAAGAGGGAGATGGAGAGGGAGAGGCGAAGGGAGAGGGAGAGAGAGGCAAAGGAGAGGGCAAGAGAGCGAGAGGGGCAAAGGGAGAGGGAGAGAGCGAGCAAGAGACTCCACAGCTCAAAACTGTCTTACACCAGACTACACAAGACAGACAGGAGGACTCACATGTCCCATGCTTCAACACACCACAATCTGGTATTGGACAGCTGAGCTGAGCTGAGCACCCAGAAAGAATGGCACATTTGAGTTCTGTTCTGAAGTGCTGTTCTGACGTGCTGTTCTGAAGACAAGTTGAAATAGATTATGCGACAACTGCGGTGGAAATGATTGTATGCGCTAATATTGATATAAAAACCATCATATAGTAGAAAGATATGTTTTATTGTATTACCATTGTACTACCACCACAACGTGGAAAAGCATTTTATAGGCAGATGGAATAAGTTTAACTTTTTAGAATATTTGTATAAAAATCTGTTGCCAATTGGATGGAAACCTAGCTAATGGCAAGGGAAATTAAGTCATTCACCAGGACCACAATTTATTTTGACATGGCCTTGAATGTGAAAATGTACATCACAGAGCACATTCTGAACACCTTGTGACTGTGTCCATCTCCACTGTTACAGTCTATATTTTTTTCTATATATTTTTTATTTTATTTAACTAGGCACGTCAGTTAAGAACATATTCTTATTGACAATAACGGCCCACCAAAAAGAAAAGGCCTCCTGCAAGTACTGGGGCCTGGGATATATATTTTTTTAAATGAATACAATATAAATATAGGACAAAACACACATCACAACAAGAGAGACAACACAACACTACATAAAGAGAGACCTAAGACAACAACATAGCAAGGCAGCAACACATGGCAACTCAGCATGGTAGCAGCACAAAACATGGTACAAACATTATTGGGCACAGACAACAGCACAAAGGGCAAGTAGGTACAGACATAAAATACATCACACAAAGCAGCCACAATTGTCAGTAAGAATGTCCATGATTGAGCCTTTGAATGAAGAGATTGAGATACAACTGTCAAGTTTGAGTGGTTGTTGCAGCTCGTTCCAGTCGCTGGCTGCAGTGAAGAGAAAAGAGGAGCGACCCAGGGTTGTGTGAGCTTTGGGGACCTTTAACAGAATGTGACTGGCAGAATGGGTGTTGTATGTGGAGGATGAGGGCTGCAGTAGATATCTCAGGTGGGAGTGAGGCCTTAGAAGGTTTTAAAAATAAGCATCAACCAGTTGGTCTTGCAATGGGTATACAGAGATGACTAGTTTAAAGAGGAGTATAGAGTGCAGTGATGTACAGTCAATAACACAACAGAAAAGTCTATATAAGTGTGTGTTATGTCTCTGTAAGCGTGGGAAGGATGGTCATCTGAATCAGGGTTAGTTTGGCAGCTGGGGTGAAAGAAGAGCGATTACGATAGAGGAAACCAAGTCTAGATTTCACTTTAGTCTGCAGTGTTGATATGTGCTGAGAGAAGGACAATACTCCCAAGTACTTGTATGAGGTGACTACCTCAAGCTCCAAACCCTCAGAGGTAGTAATAACACCTGTGGGAGTAGGGGCATTCTTCTTACCAAACCACATGACCTTTGTTTTGGAGGTGTTCAAAACAAGGTTAAGGGTAGAGAAAGCTTGTTGGACACTAAGAAAGCTTTGTTGTAGAGCATTTAACACAAGGTCTGGGGAGGGGCCATCTGAGTATAAGACTGTATCATCTGCATATACGTAAATGGATGAGAGAGCTCCCTACTGCCTGAGCTATGTTGTTGAGAGGTAATTAGCAAACCAGGCCAAAGACCCCTCAGAGACCAGAATGGAATGGTCTACCGTATCAAAAGCTTTGGCCAAGTCAATAAAAATAGCAGCACAACATTCCTTAGAATCAAGGGCAATGGTGACATCATTGAGGACCTTTAAGGTTGCAGTGACACATCCATAACCTGAGCGGAAACCAGATTGCATACCATAGAGAATACTATAGACATCAAGAAAAGCCAGTCAGTTGATTATCTGACAAGTTTTTCCAGCACTTTTGATTAAACAGAAAAAAAATAGAAATAGGCCTATTACAGTTAGGATCAGCTTGATCTCCCCCTTTAAATAAAATGAACTGTGACTGCCTTCCAAGCAATGGGAACCTCCCCAGAAAGGAGAGGCAGGTTAAAAAGGTCAGAGATAGGCTTGGCGATGATAGTGGCAGCAACCGTAAAGACGAAAGGGTCTAAACCATCTGGCACAGATGGTTTTTGAGGTCAAATTTCAGGAGCTCATTTAGCACCTCGGAATCAGTGACTGCCTGCAGGGAAAAACTTTGTAGTGGGGCAGGGGAAAAAGAGGGAGAAGCATTGGGGCTCTTCGCATTAGAAGGGGTGGGAGATGTTGGATTGGCAAGGAGGCATGGCTAAGTCAAATAGGAATCCTGACTTAATGAAGTGGTGATTAAATGGCCCAGCCATGTGCTTGTAACAACCACATCATCAACATTATGGGACATGGGCAGCTGTTAGGAGGAGGGTTTATTCTCCAGGTCATTAACGGTTTTCCAGAACTTCTTGGGGTTAGACCCAAGGAGAAAGAACTGCTCCTTAAGTAACTAACTTTGGCCTTCCGGATAGCCTGAGGGCACTTATTTCTCAATTGCCTGAACGATAATCAGTCAGCCTGAGTACGTGTGTGCCGAGCCTTTCGCCAAATGCAATTCTTAAGGTGGATTAATTCTGCAAGATCAAGGTCAAACCAGGGGCTGAACCTGTTTTAAATTATCATTTTCTTTATGGGAGCGTGTTTGTTAAAAATACCACTGAAAATATCAAAAAAGAAGGTCCAAGCGTCTTCGACAGAGAGGATCAAGCTGATTCTATACCATTTTACAGAGGCCAGTTCGTGAAGGAAGGCTTGTTCAGTCAAGTTTTTTAGCAAGCGTCTATAACAAATCAGGACAGGTCGTTTCACTGTGCAGCCATTACGAACACAGGCTGTAAAACAGTGATCACTAAGGTCATTACAGAAAACACCAGACTGATACCTATCAGGATTATTTGTGAGGATAACTTCGAGGAGCGTAGCCTTTTCTGGGTTTTTGGAGTCATACCTTGTGGGATTGGTAATAATCTGAGAAAGATGTAACGAGTCCCATTGCTTTATGACTTGTTCAGGTGGTTTAAGCCTGTTCCAGTTTAGGTCACCTAGCAGGAAAAATTCAGACTTAGTGTAAGGGGCCAGGAGAGAGCTTCGGGCAGGTAGGGTACAGACCGGTGCTGATGGAGGACGATAGCACCCAGCAACAGTCAACAAAGAGCTATTTGAAAGTTGAATGCTTAGAACAAGCAAATCAAATTCTTTGCGGACAGACTACATGGAGACAACCCGAGCACTGAAGGTGATCCTTGGTAAAGATTGCCACCTTTGGAATATCTGTCTTGCCGAAAAAGGATATAACCAGAAAGGTTAACATCAGTTTCAAAACACTCTTCCTTAACCACGTCTCCGTAATAACCAACACATCTGGATTGGAGCTGTGAACCCACACTTTAAATTGTTCCATTTTAGGTAATAAGCTTCTAGTGTTAACGTGCAGAAAACGCAGGCTTTTACGAGAGCAGAAATCAGTAAAGCAGATATCAGAACACAAGTCAGAATTTGGACTAGCAACAGTTGATGGGCCAGGGTGTACATGCACATTTCCAAATATCATCAGCAGTAATACAATCAAGGCACGGCAGAGGACAGGGAGAGCTCAGCAGTGCTGATCTGTTACATCTGGATGGGCATTAGATGGGAACAAGATCATACTGTACAGCAATTTCATCAGGTATGACGAATACAAAGCCGGTGAGAGGTGATTAGAATAGGATGGGAAATCAAAAGTCTGTGTAACCAAGAGAGAGTCAGAGTCCAGAGTGTGTGAACAAACATAGTCTGTCCCACAGCTGGGTAAACAAGAAAGTTCATAGTCAACAAAGCAAGTTGATCGGGGACTTCAGGAAACAGCAGAGGGAGCACCACCCTATCCACATCGACGGGACAGTAGTAGAGAGGGTAGTAAGTTTTAAGTTCCTCGGAACCTCAAGAGGCTGAAGAAATTCAGCTTGTCATCAAAAGCACTCACAAACATTTACAGATGCACAATCGAGAGCATCCTGTCGGGTTGTATCACCGCCTGGAACGGCAACTGCTCCGCCCACAACGGCAAGGCTCTCCAGAGGGTAGTGAGGTCTGCACAACGCATCACCGGGGGCAAACTACCTGCCCTCCAGGACACCTACACCACCCGATGTCACAGGAAGGCCATAGAGATCATCAAGGACAACAACCACCCGAGCCACTGCCTGTTCACCCCGCTATCATCCAGAAGGTGAGGTCAGTACAGGTGCATCAAAGCAGGGACCGAGAGACTGAAAAACAGCTTCTATCTCAAGGCCATCAGACTGTTAAACAGCCACCACTAACATTGAGTGGCTGCTGCCAACATACTGACTCAACTCCAGCCACTTTAAAAATGTAAAAATTTATGAAAAAATGTATCACTAGCCACTTTAAACAATGCCACTTCATATAATGTTTACATACCCTACATTACTCATCTCATATGTATATACTGTACTCTATACCATCTACTGCATCTTGCCATCTTGATGTAATACATGTATCACTAGCCACTTTAAACAATGCCACTTTATATGTTTACATACCCTACATTACTCATCTCATATGTATATACTGTACTCGATACCATCTACTGCATCTTGCCTATGCCGTTCTGTACCATCACTCATTCATATATTTTTATGTACATATTCTTTATCCCTTTACACTTGTGTGTATAAGGTAGTTGTTGTGAAATTGTTAGGTTAGATTACTCGTTGGTTATTACTGCATTGTCGGAACTAAAAGCACAAGCATTTCGCTACCCTCGCATTAACATCTGCTAACCATGTGTATGTGACAAATAAGATTTGATTTGATTTGAAGCAGGAGTTATGATCCAAAGAGCCAAAAATGAAATATATAACAACGTGGGGCTAGTGTCACACCCACTTGGGAGAAGCTTTTATTTCTGGAGACAGATTTCTTGTAGAAAATGCAAGTGGATGGTCTTTGAACAGCGGGAGGGGGCTTCAAAGGGGGCTTCAAAGACTCCTGCCACTTGTTGGGCCCAAAGGCCTCGACATCTCTTACTTCACACCTCAGTGCTAATTGAAGTTGTATCTGGTCTGTCCTAGCAAGCCTTAACTCAGCATTCATTCCCCATAAAGTCAAATATATTATTGTAATAACTAAACTTTATTTTTATTTTTTTCTTCTTGGCTTTCAAAATAGCATCAGACCAAAAACTACTCACTCAGTTCCAGGTTGGACAGTGTCCTGAATGAATAGTGGTTCTGTCAGTCAGGGAATGTGTTTCAGTGGCATACTGAATGAATAGTGGTTCTGTCAGTCAGGGAATGTGTGTTTCAGTGGCATACTGAATGAATAGTGATTCTGTCAGTCAGGGAATGTGTGTTTCAGTGGCATACTGAATGAATAGTGATTCTGTCAGTCAGGGAATGTGTTTCAGTGGCATACTGAATGAATAGTGGTTCTGTCAGTCAGGGAATGTGTGTTTCAGTGGCATACTGAATGAATAGTGGTTCTGTCAGTCAGGGAATGTGTTTCAGTGGCATACTGAATGAATAGTGGTTCTGTCAGTCAGGGAATGTGTTTCAGTGGCATACTGAATGAATAGTGGTTCTGTCAGTCAGGGAATGTGTTTCAGTGGCATACTGAATGAATAGTGATTCTGTCAGTCAGGGAATGTGTTTCAGTGGCATACTGAATGAATAGCCCCCCCCCCCCCCCCCCCCCCCCCCCCGCTGCTGCTCGCCCAAGCCTCCCCAGCTTCTCCTTTACCCATATCCAGATAGCAGATGTTCTGAAAGAGCTGGAAAACCTGGACCCATACAAATCAGCTGGGCTTGACAATCTGGACCCCCTATTTCTGAAACTGTCCGCCGCCATTGTCGCACCCCCTATTACCAGCCTGTTCAACCTCTCCTTCGTATCATCTGAGATCCCCAAGGATTGGAAAGCTGCCGCTGTCATCCCCCTCTTCAAAGGGGGAGACACCCTGGACCCAAACTGTTACAGACCTATATCCATCCTGCCCTGCCTAGCTAAGGTCTTCGAAAGCCAAGTCAACAAACAGATCACTGACCATCTCGAATCCCACCGTACCTTCTCCGCTGTGCAATCTGGTTTCCGAGCCGGTCACGGGTGCACCTCAGCCACGCTCAAGGTACTAAATGATATCATAACCGCCATCGATAAAAGACATTACTGTGCAGCCGTCTTCATCGACCTGGCCAAGGCTTTCGACTCTGTCAATCACCATATTCTTATCGGCAGACTCAATAGCCTCGGTTTTTCTAATGACTGCCTTGCCTGGTTCACCAACTACTTTGCAGACAGAGTTCAGTGTGTCAAATCGGAGGGCATGTTGTCCGGTCCTCTGGCAGTCTCTATGGGGGTACCACAGGGTTCAATTCTCGAGCCGACTCTTTTCTCTGTATACATCAATGATGTTGCTCTTGCTGCGGGCGATTCCCTGATCCACCTCTACGCAGACGACACCATTCTGTATACTTCCGGCCCTTCCCTGGACACTGTGCTATCTAACCTCCAAACGAGCTTCAATGCCATACAACACTCCTTCCGTGGCCTCCAACTGCTCTTAAACGCTAGTAAAACCAAATGCATGCTTTTCAACCGTTCGCTGCCTGCACCCGCACGCCCGACTAGCATCACCACCCTGGACGGTTCCGACCTAGAATATGTGGACATCTATAAGTACCTAGGTGTCTGGCTAGACTGCAAACTCTCCTTCCAGACTCATATCAAACATCACCAATCCAAAATCAAATCTAGAGTCGGCTTTCTATTCCGGAACAAAGCCTCCTTCACTCACGCCGCCAAACTTACCCTAGTAAAACTGACTATCCTACCGATCCTCGACTTCGGCGATGTCATCTACAAAATAGCTTCCAATACTCTACTCAGCAAACTGGATGCAGTTTATCACAGTGCCATCCGTTTTGTTACTAAAGCACCTTATACGACCCACCACTGCGACCTGTATGCCCTAGTCGGCTGGCCCTCGCTACATGTTCGCCGTCAGATCCACTGGCTCCAGGTCATCTACAAGGCTATGCTAGGTAAAGTGCCGCCTTATCTCAGTTCACTGGTCACGATGGCTACACCCACCCGTAGCACGCGCTCCAGCAGGTGTATCTCACTGATCATCCCTAAAGCCAAAACCTCATTTGGACGCCTTTCCTTACAGTTCTCTGCTGCCTGCGACTGGAACGAATTGCAAAAATCTCTGAAGTTGGAGACTTTTATCTCCCTCAACAACTTTAAAAATCTGCTATCCGAGCAGCTAACCGATCGCTGCAGCTGTACATAGTCCATCTGTAAACTACCCACCCAATTTACCTACCTCACCCCCATACTGCTTTTATTTATTTACTTTTCTGCTCTTTTGCACACCAGTATCTCTTCTTGCACATGATCATCTGATGATTTATCACTCCAGTGTTAATTTGCTAAATTGTAATTATTCGATTTATTGCCTACCTCATGCCTTTTGCACACATTGTATATAGATTCTCTTTTTTCTACCATATTATTGACTTGTTTATTGTTTACTCCATGTGTAACTCTGTGTTGTTGTCTGTTCACACTGCTATGCTTTATCTTGGCCAGGTCGCAGTTGCAAATGAGAACTTGTTCTCAACTAGCATACCTGGTTAAATAAAGGTGAAATAGAAAAAATAAAAAAATAGTGGTTCTGTCAGTCAGAGAATGTGTTTCAGTGGCATACTGAATGAATAGTGGTTCTGTCAGTCAGGGAATGTGTTTCAGTGGCATACTGAATGAATAGTGGTTCTGTCAGTCAGGGAATGTGTTTCAGTGGCATACTGAATGAATAGTGGTTCTGTCAGTCAGGGAATGTGTTTCAGTGGCATACTGAATGAATAGTGGTTCTGTCAGTCAGGGAATGTGTTTCAGTGGCATACTGAATGAATAGTGGTTCTGTCAGTCAGGGAATGTGTGTTTCAGTGGCATACTGAATGAATAGTGGTTCTGTCAGTCACGGAATGTGTGTTTCAGTGGCATACTGAATGAATAGTGGTTCTGTCAGTCAGGGAATGTGTTTCAGTGGCATACTGAATGAATAGTGATTCTGTCAGTCAGGGAATGTGTGTTTCAGTGGCATACTGAATGAATAGTGGTTCTGTCAGTCAGGTAATGTGTTTCAGTGGCATACTGAATGAATAGTGGTTCTGTCAGTCAGGGAATGTGTTTCAGTGGAATACTGAATGAATAGTGATTCTGTCAGTCAGGGCATTCTGCAACTAGCTCCAACTGAATATTGTGCTTTTCTAATCGGGGTGGACAACGTATTTAATACTGGGCTCTTGTAATCACGGTGGAATACGTTTTTAAAGCTATTCTGCTAAATTAAATTATATTCCAAACGTTGATTTTGTTTAGCAGTGATGTTTGCAAATGTTTTATTTTAGTAGTATACTGGTAAAGACACAGCCGTTGTAGTAATGCCTACCTGTTTTTTTCAGGTAGTGAGAGGAGGTTGGGTGCCACTGCCTCAAAATAGTTTTTATGTTGCTTACCAAGGCAGAAATAGAGAGCCCATCAGCAAAGATTAATAATGTATTATTCTATAATCCTTTTTCAAAGACTTGTCTTAAGACTAGCAGTGGCAGATAGGTAGCTTCTCACAAAATTAATGAATAGCACTATCATAAATGCGCTCTTATTTTGGAGAGAGGTACAGAGTGCTGATCGATGTGTCTGCTTGGGGGCCTCATAATTATTCTGCGACTGCCCAGCCATGAAATTGTTGTTTGGACCCAAAGTAATTTTGTGAGAACAAGTTTCACTGGGCAAGGCCTTCAGAGAGAGAGAGAGAGAGAAAGAGAGTCTTCCTGCGGGTGGGTGGGGTCATCCTGCGGGAGGGCAGTGGATGTGGTCTTCCTGGGGTATAAATCTAAACATCTACATTATAAAAATTGATATAATAATAAATAAATATTTGGTTGCCACAATTTAGCTGCAAAGTTACCAGACTTTAAGTAGCCTGTACAGTATCTGCTCTGATGCGTCATGACTGGGTCGTGTGTGTTGTTTTGAACAGTGTGTCTGACTCAGTAGCACAACGTCATGACTGGGCCGTGTGTGTGTTGTTTTGAACAGTGTGTCTGACTCAGTAGCACAACGTCATGACTGGGCCGTGTGTGTGTTGTTTTGAACAGTGTGTCTGACTCA
Source organism: Salvelinus fontinalis (assembly GCF_029448725.1). Lineage (NCBI taxonomy): Eukaryota > Metazoa > Chordata > Actinopteri > Salmoniformes > Salmonidae > Salvelinus > Salvelinus fontinalis. The sequence goes on along the minus strand of NC_074665.1, from coordinate 89,918,246 downwards.
GTAGCACAACGTCATGACTGGGTTTTGTGTGTGTGTTGTTTTGAACAGTGTGTCTGACTCAGTAGCACAACGTCATGACTGGGCCGTGTGTGTGTTGTTTGAACAGTGTGTCTGACTCAGTAGCACAACGTCATGACTGGGCCGTGTGTGTGTTGTTTTGAACAGTGTGTCTGACTCAGTAGCACAACGTCATGACTGGGTTGTGTGTGTGTTGTTTGAACAGTGTGTCTGACTCAGTAGCACAACGTCATGACTGGGCCGTGTGTGTGTTGTTTTGAACAGTGTGTCTGACTCAGTAGCACAACGTCATGACTGGGCCGTGTGTGTGTTGTTTTGAACAGTGTGTGCGCCTCTGTCTGAACTGCTTCTGTCAGCTGTTTAAGGGGTGTTGAGCTGTTGTCGTGGTGCCCCTGCAGAGCTGTATCTGTAGTGACAGGAGCATGGTCCACTACTATGCGGTGTGGTCCCTAACATCTACTGCAGCAGAGCAGTATATGGAGTGGAAGCATAGGTTCATTAAACCGTAGCTCTCCTCAGAGGGGACAGCTAACAGCCTCTCCAGGTTTTTTTATGAATTAAAAAGGGGCTTAGGTGGTGCCCTCTTTCCTTCTGAATGCGTTTGAGCCAATTATTTGTGTTGTGACAAGGTAGGGTTGGTATACTTTAGATATCCCTATTTGGTAAAAAGAAAGTCCATACATGCCCAATAATGTTTGTACCATGTTTTGTGCTGCTACCATGTTGTGCTGCTGCCATGTTGTGTTGCTACCATGTTGTTGTAATGTTGTGTTGCTACAATGCTGTGTTGTCATGTGTTGCTGCCTTGCTATGTTGTTGTTTTAGGTCTCTCTTTATGTAGCATTGTGTTGTCTATCTTCAAATCAAATCAAAGTTTATTTGTCATGTGCGCCGAATACAACAGGTGTACACCTACAGTGAAATGCTAACTTACAGGCTCTAATCAATAGTGCGAAAAAAAGGTGTGTGTGTGTGTGTGTGTGTGTGTGTGTGTGTGTGTGTGTGTGTGTGTGTGTGTGTGTGTGTGTGTGTGTGTGTGTGTGGTTGGCGGTTGGTGGGACACAATGCAAATAGCCCGGTTAGCCAATGTGCGGGAGAACTGGTTGGTCGGGCCAATTGAGGTAGTATGTACACGGATGTATGGTTAAAGTGACTATGCATATAAGATAAACAGAGAGTAGCAGCATCGTAAAAGACGGTGAGGGGGCACACAATTTAAATAGTCCGGGTAACCATTGGTTACATGTTCAGAAGTCTTATGGCTTGGGGGTAAAAACTGTTGAGAAGTCTTTTTGTCCTAGACTTGGCACTCCGGTACCGCTTGCCATGAGGTAGTAGAGAGAACAGTCTATGACTGGGGTGGCTGGGGTCTTTGACAATGTTTGGCGCCTTCCTCTGACACCACCTGGTGTAGAGGTCCTGGATGGCAGGCAGCTTTGCCCCAGTGATGAATTTGGCCGTACGCACTACCCTCTGAAGTGCCTTGCGGTCAGAGGCCGAGCAATTGCCGTACCAGGCAGTGATGCAACCTGTCAGGATGCTCTCGATGTTGCAGCTGTAGAACCTTTTGAGGATCTCAGGACCCATCTTTTTAGTTTCCTGAGGGGGAATAGGCTTTGTCGTGCCCTCTTCACGACTGTCTTGGTGTGTTTGGACCATTCTATTTTTTTTGTTGATGTGGACACCAAGGAATTTGAAGCTCTCAACCTGCTCCACTACAGCCTCGTCGATGCGAATGGGGTCGTGCTCGGTCCTCCTTTTCCTGTAGTCCACAATCATCTCCTTAGTCTTAGTTACGTTGAGGGATAGGTTGTTATTCTGGCACCACCCGGCCAGGTCGCTGACCTCCTCCCTATAGGTTGTCTCGTCGTTGTCGGTGATAAGGCCTACCACTGTTGTGTCGTCTGCAAACTTAATGATGGTGTTGGAGTCTTGCCTGGCCATGCAGTCGTGGGTGAACAGGGAGTACAGGAGGGGACTGAGCACGCACCCCTGGGGAGCTCCAGTGTTGAGGATCAGTGTGGCAGATGTGTTGCTACCTACCCTCACCACCTGGGGGCGACCCGTCAGGAAGTCCAGGATCCAGTTGCAGAGGGAGGTGTTTAGTCCCAGGTTTCTTAGCTTAGTGATGAGCTTTGAGGGTACTATGGTGTTGAACTCTGAGCTGTAGTCAATGAATAGCATTCTCACATAGGTGTTCCTTTTGTCCAGGTGGGAAAGGGCAGTGTGGAGAGCAATAGCTGTCCTAGACGACCAATTCTCATAGTTTGTAGCCGTACCCTTATCCTACTCCTCCTCTGTTCCTCTGGTGATGTAGAGGTGAATCCACGCCCTGCAGTGCCTAGCTCCACTCCTATTCCCCAGGCACTCTCTTTTGATGACTTCTGTAACCTTAATAGCCTTGGTTTCATGCATGTTAACTTCTTCACAATAGGGGGGCGCTGTTTTCACTTTGGAAAAAATCGTGCCCAAATTAAACTGCCTCATACTCTATTCTAGATTGTATAATATGCCTATTATTATTCCTATTGGATAGAAAACACTCTCAAGTTTCTAAAACTTTTTGAATTATATCTGTGAGTAAAACAGAACTAATTTTGCAGCAAACTTCCAGACAGGAAGTGAAAAATCTGAAAAGGAGGCTCTGTTTCAGGGCCTGCCTATTCAATTGCCTAATATTTATCGATATGCATGCACTTCATACGCCTTCCAGTAGATGTCAACAGGCAGTGGAAGGTGGAATGGGGTGTCGAGCTTGATCTGAGGTCGAACAAGAGCCTTTGGAGTGGGAGGTCAGGAATTTACTTTGTCTACCAAGGCGCGAGGAGGAGCTCGACATTGGCTTCTGAAAAGCGTTCGGTATACACGGCGGATATCTCCGGCTCTGTTTTTATTTGATACATATTAGAAAAACATCATAAAGTAGGTTTTTTCAACCGAGTTTCATCAGTTTATTCAACGTTTATTGAGACTTTTGGAGTTTTCCGTTCTTTGCGTCGAGAGAAACTGGGAACGTCATCAACATTGGCTAGCATTGTGGCACGAATTCGACAGGAGAAAAGGACATTCTAAAACCAAACAACGATTTATCCTCGACCTAGGACTCCTTGTACAAGATTCTGATAGAAGCTCAACAAAAGTAAGAACAATTTATGATGTTATTTCGTATTTCTGTAGAAAATGTTGATTCCTATTCTCTGCCGTTTTGGCGGGCGCTGTCTCGCAATAACGCAAGCTGCTTGTTATGGTAAAGTTATTTTTAAAAATCTAACACGGCGGTTGCATTAAGAACCAGTGTATCTTTCATTTGCCATACAACAAGTATTTTTATGTAAAGTTTAAGTTTCTTTAGTCAGATTAGGTGAGTGTCCAAAATAGCTCCGGACATTCTGGTGAATCGATGCTACATATTCACAATGTATAACCACGGTTTGCAGCTTTAAATATGCACATTTTCGAACAAAACATAAGTGTTTTGTATAACCTGATGTTATAAGACTGTCATCTGATGAAATTGGTCAAGGTTAGTGATTAATTTTATATCTTTTGCTGGTTTTTGCGAATGCTATCTATGCAGTGAATAAATGCGGTTGTGTGTTTGGCTATTGTGGTAAGCTAATATAATGCTATATTGTGTTTTCGCTGTAAAACTAAAAAAAAATCGGAAATATTGGCTGGATTCACAAGATGTTTATCTTTCATTTGCTGTACGACATGTATTTTTCATAAATGTTTTATGATGAGTATTTAGGTATTTCCCGTTGCTCTCTGTAATTATTCTGGCTGCTTTGGTGATATTTTTGATGGTAGCTGCAATGTAAAACTATGATTTATACCTCAAATATGCACATTTTCGAACAAAACATAAATTTAGTATATAAAGGTTAACATTAGAAGCCTCCTCCCTAAGTTTGTTTTATTCACTGCTTTAGCACACTCTGCCAACCCGGATGTCCTAGCCATGTCTGAATCCTGGCTTAGGAAGACCACCAAAAACTCTGAAATCTCCATCCCTAACTACAACATTTTCAGACAAGATAGAACGACCAAAGGGGGCGGTGTTGCAATATACTGCAGAGATAGCCTGCAGAGTTCTGTCCTACTATCCAGGTCTGTACCCAAACAATTTGAACTTCTACTTTTAAAAATCCACCTATCTAAAAACAAGTCTCTCACCGTTGCCGCCTGCTATAGACCACCCTCTGCCCCCAGCTGTGCCCTGGACACCATATGTGAACTGATTGCCCCCATCTATCTTCAGAGCTCATGCTGCTAGGTGACCTAAACTGGGACATGCTTAACACCCCAGCCATCCTAAAAATATAAGTTTGCCCTCAATCTCACACAAATGATCAATGAACCTACCAGGTACCACCCCAAAGCCGTAAACACGGGCACCCTCATAGATTTCATCCTAACCAACTTGCCCTCTAAATACACCTCTGCTGTTTTCAACCAAGATCTCAGCGATCACTGCCTCATTGCCTGCATCCGTAATGGGTCAGGGGTCAAACGACCTCCACTCATCACTGTCAAACACTCCATGAAACACTTCAGCGAGCAGGCCTTTCTAATCGCCCTGGGCCGGGTATCCTGGAAGGATATTGACCTCCTCCCGTCAGTAGAGGATGCCTGGTTATTTTTTTTTAAATGACTTCCTCACCAACTTAAATAAGCATGCCCCATTCAAGAAATTTTGAACCAGGAACAGATATAGCCCTTGGTTCTCTCCAGACCTGACTGCCCTTAACCAAAACAAAAACATCCTATAGCGTTCTGCATTAGCATCGAACAGCCCCCGTGATATGCAACTTTTCAGGGAAGTCAGAAACCAATATACACAGGTAGTTAGAAAAGCCAAGGCTAGCTTTTTCAAGCAGAAATTTGCTTCCTGCAACACAAACTCAAAAAAGTTCTGGGACACTGTAAAGTCCTTGGAGAATAAGAACACCTCCTCCCAGCTGCCCACTGCACTGAGGTTAGGAAACTCTGTCACCACCGATAAATCCACTATAATTGAGAATTTCATCAGCATTTTTCTACGGCTGGCCATGCTTTCCACCTGGCTAACACTACCCCGGTCAACAGCACTGCATCCCCCACAGCAACTCGCCCAAGCCTTCCCCATTTCTCCTTCTCCCAAATCCAGTCAACTGATGTTCTGAAAGAGCTGCAAAATCTGGACCCCTACAAATCAGCCGGGCTAGACAATCTGGACCCTTTCTTTCTAAAACTATCTGCCGAAATTGTTGCAACCCTTATTACTAGCCTGTTCAACCTCTCTTTCGTGTCTTCTGAGATTCCCAAAGATTGGAAAGCAGCTGAGGTCATCCCCCTCTTCAAAGGGGGGGACACTCTTGACCCAAACTTCTACAGACCTATATATATCCTACCCTGCCTTTCTAAGGTCTTCGAAGGCCAAGTCAACAAACAGATTACCGACCATTACGAATCCCACCATACCTTCTCCGCTATGCAATCTGGTTTCAGAGCTGGTCATGGGTGCACCTCAGCCGCGCTCAAGGTCCTAAACGATATCATAACCGCCATCGATAAGAAACAATACTGTGCAGCCTTATTCACTGACCTGGCCAAGGCTTTCGACTCTGTCAATCACCACATCCTCATCGGCAGACTCGATAGCCTTGGTTTCTCAAATGATTGCCTCGCCTGGTTCACCAACTACTTCTCTGATAGAGTTCAGTGTGTCAAATCGGAGGGCCTGTTGTCCGGGCCTCTGGCAGTCTCTATGGGGGTGCCACAGGGTTCAATTCTTGGACCGACTCTCTTCTCTGTATACATCAATGATGTCGCTCTTGCTGCTGGTGAGACTCTGATCCACCTCTATGCAGACGACCCCATTCTGTATATATATATATATATATGTATGTATATTCTTCTGGCCCTTCTTTGGACACTGTGTTAACAACCCTCCAGACGAGCTTCAATGCCATACAACTCTCCTTCCTTGGCCTCCAACTGCTCTTAAATACAAGTAAAACTAAATGCATACTATTCAACCGATCGCTACCCGCACCTGCCCGCCCGTCCAACATCAACGGTTCTGACTTAGAATATGTGGACAACGACAAATACCTAGGTGTCTGGTTAGACTGTAAACTCTCCTTCCAAACTCATATCAAACATCTCCAATCCAAAGTTAAATCTAGAATTGGCTTCCTATTTCGCAAGACAAAGCATCCTTCACTCATGCTGCCAAACATACCCTCATAAAACTGACCATTCTACCAATCCTCGACTTCGGCGATGTAATTTACAAAATAGCCTCCAACACTCCACTCAACAAATTGGATGCAGTCTATCACAGTGCCATCTGTTTTGTCACCAAAGCCCCATATACTACGCGACCTGTACGCTCTCGTTGGCAGGCCCTCCCTTCATACTCGTCGCCAAACCCACTGGCTCCAGGTCATCTACAAGACCCTGCTAGGTAAAGTACCCCCTTATCTCAGCTCGCTGGTTACCATAGCAGCACCCACCTGTAGCACGCGCTCCAGCAGGTATATCTCTCTGGTCATCCCCCAAAACCAATTCCTCTTTTGGCCGCCTCTCCTTCCAGTTCTCTGCTGACAATGACTGGAACGAATTACAAAAATCTCTGAAACTGGAAACACTTATCTCCCTCACTAGCTTTAAGCACCAGCTGTCAGAGCAGCTCACAGATTACTGCACCTGTACATAGCCCATCTATAATTTAGCACAAACAACTACCTCTTCCCCTACTGTATTTATTTATTTATTTTGACCCTTTGCTCCCCATTATTTCTATTTCTACTTTGCACATTCTTCACTGCAAATCTACCAGTCCAGTGTTTTACTTGCTATATTGTATTTACTTCGCCACCATTGCCTTTTTTTGCCTTTACCTCCCTTATCTCACCTAATTTGCTCACATTGTATATAGACTTATTTTTCTACTGTATTATTGACTGTATGTTTGTTTTACTCCATGTGTAACTCTGTGTTGTTTTATGTGTCGAACTGCTTTGCTTTATCTTGGCCCTATCTTGGCAATTGTAAATGAGAACTTGTTCTCAACTTGCCTACCTGGTTAAATAAAGGTGAAATAAATAAAAATTTATTTAAAAAGCACTTACACAAATGACTGATGATTGGCTGAGAGAAATTGATGATAAAAAGATTGTGGGTGCTGTTTGGTTAGACTTCAGTGCATCTTTTTACATATCGATCATAGTCTGCTGCTGGAAAAACGTATGTCTTATGGCTTTACACCCCCTGCTATTTTGTGGATAAAGAGTTGCCTGTCTAATGGAAGCCTCTCCAACAAAATCCAGGTAGAATGAAGAATTCCACAGGGCAGCTGTCTAGGCCCCTTACTTTTATAATTTTTTACTAATGACATGCAACTATGAGTAAAGCCAGTGTGTCTATGTATACGGATGACTCAACATTAGACACGTCAGCGACCACAGCGACTGAAATGACTGCAACACTGCAACAAAGAGCTGCAGTTCGTTTCAGAGTGGGTTGCAAGGAATAAGTTAGTCCTAAATATTGAAAGAAAACTAAAGGCATTGTATTTGGGACAAATCATTCACTAAACCTAAACTAAATATTGCAATAAATAATGTGTAAATTGAGCAAGTTGAGGTGACTAAACTGCTTGGAGTAACCCTGGATTGTAAACTGTCATGGTCAAAACATATTGAAAGAACAGTAGCTAAGATGGGGAGAAGTCTGTCCATAATGAAGCTCTGCTCTACCTTCTTAACAGCACTATAAACAAGGCAGGTCCTACTGACCCTAGTTTGGTCGCAACTGGACTACTGTTCAGTCCTGTGGTCAGGTGCCACAAAAAGAGACTTGCAATCGGCTCAGAACAGGGCAGCACGGCTGGCCCTTGAATGTACACAGAGAGCTAACATGAATAATATGCATGTCAATCTCTCCTGGCTCAAAGTGAAGGAGAGATTGACTTCATCATTACTTGTATTTGTGAGAGGTATTGACATGTGGTGTCCACCGAGCTGTCTGTTTGAACTACTGGTGCATAGCTCGGACACCCATGCACCCATGCTTTTATTGTTGCACTCAAATCTCAAAACGTTTTTTCCCAAATTCCACCAAAATGTCTCCTGCCCCACTAGATGAGACAATACACTAGACCACGTGTATACAAACATTCCGGAGGCTTACAAAGCCATTCCCCTCCCCCACATGGGACAGTCTGATCACCTTCACTGTTCCTACTCAAAGTATTTACCCCTCATTAAATGCGTGAAACCATCAGTGAGGACAGTCAAAGTGTGGCCAGAGGGGTCAGACTCATTACTACAGCACCAGTTTCAACACACAGACTTGAGATTGTTTGATACTCAGGCCACCCTTGACTCCCATACGGACATTGAAACATATGCTTCTTCCGTTCTGGATTACATCAACATCTGCATCAACAATGTCATCACCCATAAACTAATAAAGACCTTCCCCCAACCAGAAGCCTTGGATGAACAGAGAGGTCCGACTACTACTAAAGGCATGCAATGCTGCTTTCAGGTCCGGCGATGCGGAAGCCTACAGCTCATCCAGGGCCATCCTGAAAAAGGGCATCAAGATGGCTAAACATGATCACAAACTGCAGATTGAGGAGCACTTCAACAACAACTCTGAGCCTCGACGCATGTGGCAGGGCATCCAAGCCATCACAGACTACCGGCCAAATAACCCTACCCCCACAGCCAGCGACATCTCCATCGCCGACGAGTTAAACAAGTTCTATGCTCGCTTCGACAAGGACAACAAAGATCCAGCCATCAAAGCTGAGCTCACCCCAGACGACCTGCCCCTCAGACTATCCATCGCAGGTGTGTAGGGTGCAGGGTGGATGCACGCAAGGTTGCTTGTCCTGATGGCGTCCCCGGTCGTGTGCTCAGAGCTAGTGCTGGGCAGCTGGCCGAGGTTTTCACTAACATTTTCAACCTGTCACTGGCCCAGGCGGTTGTCCCCACGTGCTTCAAGACCGCAACCATTGTGCCAGTGCCGAAGCAGTCGACTGCATCAAGCCTGAATGACTTCCGACGTCTTGCACTCACCCCAACGATCATTAAGTGCTTTAAAAACTGGTTTTGGCCTACCTTAAGTCCTGCCTCCCTCCAACAATGGATCCCCACCAGTTTCCCTACCGACCGAACAGGTCTACAGAGGACGCCATCTCCGCAGCTTTACAATATGCCCTGACCCACCTGGACAAAACCAACACCTATGTGAGAATGCTGTTCATAGACTTTAGCTCAGCATTCAATACGGTCATTCCCTCTAGGCTGGTCACCAAACTTTATGACCTAGGGATCAGCCCCTCTCTCTGTAACTGGACTTTGGGCTTCCTAACCAACAGACCCCAGTCTGTCAGGTTAGACAACTTCACCTCCTCAACCCTGAACCTGAACACCGGTGTGCCACAGGGCTGCGTGCTGAGCCACCTCCTGTACTCCCTTTTCACCTACGACTGCGTTCTTTTACACGGTTCCAACACCATCGTCAAGTTCGCAGACGACACCATGGTGGTAGGCCTGATCAGTGACAATGACGAGTCAGACTACAGAGAGGAGGTCAAGCACCTGGTTGCATGGTGCGTTGACAACAACCTGGCCCTCAATGCAAAGAAAACCAAGGAGCTCATTGTGGATTACAGGAAGTCTAAAAGCTGCAGCCACGCCCCAGTTCTCATTGATTGCACTGAGGTGGAGCGTGTGCCCAGCTTCAAATTCCTGGGTGTCTACATCTCCGATGACCTCTTCTGGACCCTCAACACCTCAACCCTGGTCAAAAAGGCACAGCAGCGCTTGTACTTTTTGAGGTGGCTGAAGAAGGCCCGCCTGTCTCCCAAGATCCTGGTGAATTTTTACAGCTGCACGGTCGAGAGCATTCTGACTAACTGCACGACAGTGTGAATGCTCCATGGCTGACCGGAAGACCCTGCAACGGGGGGTGAAAACCGCCCAGCACATCACTTGTGCCCAGCTCCCTGCCATCGTAGACCTCCAGCACAAGCAGTGTCTGCGTAGGGCGCGCGGCATCATCAGGGACCCTTCACATCCATCCCACAAACTGTTTGTCCTCCTACCATCAGGCAGGCGGTACAGGTTTCTACGTTCCCGCACTAGCAGGCTCAAGAACAGTTTCTTTCCAGCTACTGTAACCCTGCTGAACTCTGTGACGCGGCACTAGCCATATCCACCCGTCCACCGCTTAGTAGTGCCTCTCAGGGACCTTGTTGCACTACTCTCTTTGCACTCCTCACAGTACTATTGGACGCTGACATTGCTTTGCAAAGTCTGATGAAGGACATTAGTCAGTTGTACATGTACATGTCTACCTCGGTAACCTCATTGCTGCTATCCCTGCATTTCAGTCGCATGCCTCCTTGCACTTTCAATTTGCCTTCATTGCACATTTAGACTTGCCATTCGTACTTGCCATTTGCCTTCAATGCACATTTATACATCCCACTTAATAATATACATTGTACTTAATTGTTTTACTTGTAAATGTTTTGCACTCTTTTATTTGCACTTCTGGACAGATGCTAACCTCTTTTTGTTGTACTGTACTTGTACTTGTTCAATGACAATAAAGTTTAATCTAATCTAATACCCCACAAGACATAACACCAGAGGTTTCTTCACAGTCCCCAAGTCCAGAACAGACAATGGGAGGCGTACAGTACTACATAGAGAAATTACGTCATGGAACTCTACGCCACATCAAGTAGGAGATAAAAATAATCACTAACCTTTGATGATCTTCAGATGACACTAATAGGACTTCATGTTACACAATACATGTATGTTTTGTTCGGTAAAGTTCATATTTATATCCAAAAATCTGAGTTTAGGCGGGACGCTACTGTCTCACTTGGCCAAAAGCCAGAGAAAATGCAGAGCGCCAAATTCAAAGAAATTACTATAACAATCTAACTTTCATTAAATCACACATGAAATATGCCAAATTAAAGCTACACTGGTTGTGAATCCAGCCAACATGTCAGAATTCAAATAGGCTTTTCGGCGAAAGTAGAACACCAAATCAGTCACTGGCTTCATCAATAAGTGTCGATGACGTCTTCCCCACAGTGACCATATGTACATACCCCAACCAGAAGCCATGGATTACAGGCAACATTCGCACTGAGCTAAAGGGTAGAGCTGCCACTTTCAAGGAGCAGGACTCTAACCCGGAAGCTTATAAGAAATCCTGCAATACCCTCCGACGAACCATCAAACAGGCAAAACCTCAACACGGGACTGAGATTGAATCGTACTACACTGGCTCCGACGCACGTCGGATGTGGCAGGGCTTGCAAACTATTACAGACTACAAAGGGAGGACAGCCACGAGCTACCCAGTGGTACGACCCTACCAGACAAGCTAAGTTACTTCTATGCTCGCTTCGAAGCAAGTAACACTGAAGCATGCATGAGAGCATCAGCTGTTCCGGATGACTGTGTGATAACACTCTCAATAGCTGATGTGAGTAAGACCTTTAAAGAGGTCAACATTCACAAGGCCGCAGGGCCAGACAGATTACCAGGACGTGTAATCCATGCATGCACTGACTAACTGGCAAGTGTCTTCACTGACATTTTTAACCTGTCCCTGAATGAGTCTGTAACACCAACTTGTTTCAAACAGACCACCATAGTTCCTGTGCCCAAGAACACAAAGGTAACCTGCCTAAATGACTACCGACCCGCAGCACTCACGTCTGTAGCCATGAAGTGCTTTGAAAGTCTTGTCATGACTCACATCAACACCATTATCCCAGAAACCCTAAACCCACTCCAATTTGCATACCGCCCCAACAGATCCACAGATGATGCAATCTCTATTGCACTCCACACTGCCCTTTCCAACCTGGACAAAAGGAACACCTATGTGAGAATGCTATTCATTGACTGCAGCTCAGCGTTCAACAACATAGGGCCCTCAAAGCTCATCACTAATCTAAGGACCTTGAGACTAAACACCTCCCTCTGCAACTGGATCCTGGACATCCTGACGGGCCGCCCCCAGGTGGTAAGGGTAGGTAACAAGACATCCGCCACGCTGATCCTCAACACGGGAGCCCCTCAGTGGTGCGTGCTCTGTCCCGTCCTGTACCTCCTGTTCATTACATTTACATTTAAGTCATTTAGCAGACGCTCTTATCCAGAGCGACTTACAAATTGGTGCATTCACCTTATGATATCCAGTGGAAACAACCACTTTACAATAGTGCATCTAACTCTTTTAAGGGGGGGGGGGTTAGAAGGATTACTATCCTAGGTATTCCTTAAAGAGGTGGGGTTTCAGGTGTCTCCGGAAGGTGGTGATTGACTCCGCTGACCTGGCGTCGTGAGGGAGTTTGTTCCACCATTGGGGTGCCAGAGCAGCGAACAGTTTTGACTGGGCTGAGCAGGAACTGTACTTCCTCAGAGGTAGGGAGGCGAGCAGGCCAGAGGTGGATGAACGCAGTGCCCTTGTTTGGGTGTAGGGCCTGATCAGAGCCTGAAGGTACGGAGGTGCCGTTCCCCTCACAGCTCCGTAGGCAAGCACCATGGTCTTGTAGCGGATGCGAGCTTCAACTGGAAGCCAGTGGAGAGAGCGGAGGACTGCATTGCCAAGCACGACTCCAACACCACCATCAAGTTTGCTGATGAGACAACAGTGGTAGGCCTGATCACCAACAATGATGTGACAACCTATAGGAGTTCAGCAACCTGGTCGTGTGGTGAAAGGACAACAACCTCTCCCTCAAATTGATCAAGACAAAGGAGATTATTGTGGACTACAGGAAAAGGAGGACCGAGCACGACCCCATTCTCATCGACAGAGCTGCAGTGGAGCAGAACTTCAAGTTCCTTGGTGTCCACATCACTAACAAATTATCATGGTCCAAACACACTAAGACAGTCGTGAATAGAGCACGACAAAGCTTATTCCCCCTCAGGAGACTGAAAAGATTTGGGTCCTCAGATCCTTAAAAGGTTCTACAGCTGCACCATTGAGAGTATCCTGACTGGTTGCATCACTGCCTGGTATGGCAACTGCTCGGCCTCTGATCGCAAGGCACTACAGAGGGTAGTGTGTACAGCACAGTACATCACTGGGGCCAATCTTCCCACCATCCAGGACCTCTATACCAGGCGGAGTCAGAGGAAGGCCCTAAACATTGTCAAAGACTCCAGCCACCCTAGTCATAGACTGTTCTCTCTGCTACCGCACAGTAAGTGGTACCGGAGCGTCAAGTGTAGGACCAAAAGGCTTCTTCACAGCTTCTACCACCAAGCAATAAGACTCCTGAACAGCTAATCAAAGAGCTTCCCATATCCCTCTTTTAAACTGCTGCTACTCTCTGTTTATTATCTAGGCATGGTCACTTTAACTGTACCTACATGTACATATTACCTTGACTAACCAGTGCCCACGCACATTGACTCTGTACTGGTACACCCTGTATATAGCCTCACTATTGTTATTTTACTGCTGCTGTTTAATTATTTGTTATTCTTATTTTCATTTATTTTTTTCCTTAACACGTTTTTCTTCTTGACTTCTTAAAGCATTGTTGGTTAACTTCTTGTGGGCAGGGGGCAGCATTTTCACTTTCGGATAAATAGCATGCCAAAATTCAACTGCCTGCTACTCATCCCCAGAATATAAGATATGCATATTATTAGTAGATTTGGATAGAAAACTCTCTGAAGTTTCTAAAACAGTTTGAATCATGTCTGTGAGAATACAATAACTTATGTAGCAGGCAAAACCCTGAGGACAAACCATTCAGAATTTTTTTTATTTTTATGTCACTGTCTTTTCAATTAGTTTTCTTAGACACCAGATTTCTAATGGACTTGCTTGCAGTTCCTACCGCTTCCACTGGATGTCACCAGTCGTTGGAAATCGGTTGAGGTTATTCCTTTGTGTAATGAAGAAGCAGGGCTAACGTAAATGAGGGTCACATGAAGTACATTTTTTGAGAGAGGTACGTTACGAAAAAAGTTGCGTCAGTTTGTTTTCTTTTTGTATTGAACACAGATCATCCCGTCTTCAAATTGATCGATTATTAACGTTTAAAAATACCTAACGTTGTATTACCAAAGTAGTTTGAAATGTTTTGGTAAAGTTTACATGTAACTTTTGATATATTATGTAGTGAAGTGGCGAAAGTTGGAAGCTGTGTTTTTCTGGATGAAACGGTCCAAATAAATTGACATTTTGGATATATATCGACGGAATTAATCCAACAAAAGGACCATTTGGAATTAATCCAACAAAAGAATTTTGTCAATGGTAAGGCATGATTTATATTTTATTTCTGCGTTTTGTGTCGTGCTTACAGTGTTGAAATATGCTTCTCTCTTTGTTTACTGTTGTGCTATCATCAGATAATAGCATCTTATGCGTTCGCCGAAAAGCCTTTTTGAAATCTGACATGTTGGCTGGATTCACAACGAGTGTAGCTTTAATTTGGTATCTTACATGTGTGATTTAATGAAAGTTTGATTTTATATCATTTTATTTGAATATGGCGCGCTGTATTTTCCCTGGCTATTACGATTGCGTCCCACCTGCCCCAGAAAGGTTAATAAATCCTTTCTGGACTACCCATCCCAGATCCAGGATCATTGTCATCAGAAACGCTGACTAGCATAGCCTAGCCTAGCGCCACAGGGATATAATATAATATAATTTCATGAAATCACAAGTCCAATACAGCAAATGAAAGATAAACATCTTGTGAATCCAGCCAACATTTCCGATTTTTAAAATGCGAAAACACAACATATATTTATGTTAGCTCACCACCATATCTCAAAAAACACAGCAATTTTTTCACAGCAAAGATAGCTTTCACAAAACCGACAAATAGAGATAAAATTAATCACTAACCTTTGAACAACTTCATCAGATGACAGTCATATGACATCATGTTATACAATACATTTATGTTTTGTTCAATTATGTGCATATTTATAGCCACAAATCGTGGTTTTACATTGGCGCCATGTTCAGAAATGGCTCCAAAATAGCCAGAATAATTACAGAGAGCAACGTGAAATACAGAAATACTCATCATAAAACTTTGCACAATACATGTTGTACATATAATTAAAGATAAACATCTTGTGAATCCAGTCAACATGTCCGATTATTAAAATGTTTTACAGCGAAAATACAACATATATTTATGTTAGCTCACCACAATATCCAAAAACACACCGCCATTTTTTCACAGCAAAGATAGCTTTCACAAAACCCACAAATAGAGATGAAATTAATCACTAACCTTTGAACAACTTCATCAGATGACAGTTATATGACATCATGTTATACAATACATTTATGTTTTGTTCGATTATGTGCATATTTATAGCCACAAATCATGGTTTTACATTGGCGCCATGTTCAGAAATGGCTCCAAAATAGCGAAAGTAATTACAGATAGCCACGTGAAATACAGAAATACTCATCATAAACTTTGATGAAAGATACATGTTTAACATATAATTAAAGATACACTGGTTCTTAATGCAACCGCTGTGTTAGATTTATAAAATAACTTTAGTAAAAAGCACAGCATGCAATAATCTGAGACAGCGCTCAGCCATTCTCTGCCATGTTGGAGTCAACAGAAATACGAAATTACATCATAAATATTCCCTTACCTTTGATGATCTTTCATCAGAATGCAGTGCCAGGAATCCTAGTTCCACAATAAATCGTTTTTTTGTTTTATAATGTCCATTACTTCTGTCGAATTAGCAACTTTGGCTAGCATGTGTAGTTCACGTGTCCATAGAACTTTACGCTAATGAACGAAAACTTCAAAAAGTGATATTACAAATCGAATAAACTGGTCAAACTCAGTTGAGAATCAATCTTCAGGATGTTCTTCTCATATATCCAATAACGTCCCAGACGGAGCATTTCTTCATATCTCTATAACCGATAGCAAGGAAGGACATCACATGCGTAGTGTGCATGGCCAAGAACTGGCAATATGCCTGACCAGTCACTCCAATGGCTCTCATCCGGTCCCACATCAAGCTATACGCTTCATTCCACGTTCTACTGCCTGTTGACATCTAGTGGAAGGCGTATGAAGTGCATACAGATCCATAAATATAGGAGAATTGAATAGGCGATGCCTTTCACAGCGACCCATTTCAGAATTTTCACTTTCAGGAATTTTGCCTGCCATATGAGTTCTGTTTTACTCACAGATATAATTCAAACAGTTTTAGGAACTTCAGAGTGTTTTCTATCCAATAATAATATGCATATCATATGATCTAGGACAGAGTACGAGGCCGTTTAATTTGGGCACCAATTCATCCAAAAGTGAAAATGTCGCCCCCTACCCCTAAGAAGTTAACCTGTCTAGGATCAGCGTGCCGCTAGCGGCACTCCCCCCCCCCCCCCCACTGAAAAACCAGTGCCGCGAAATTCAAAAAAAATATTTTTTTAAAATATTTAACTTTCACACATTAAAGTCCAATACAGCTAATGAAAGACACAGATCTTATGAATCCAGTCAACATTTCCGATTTTTAAAATGTTTTACAGGGAAGACACAATATGTAAAGATGTACATCTATTACCTAAAAACACATTAGCATATTCCACCATCTTTTATTTGTCCACCAACACCAGTAGCCATCACCAATTCGGCTAAACTAAGATATTTATAGCCCCTAACCAACAAAAAAACTCATTAGATGACAGTCTGATAACATATTTATGGTATGGGATAGGTTTTGTTAGAAAAAAGTGCATATTTCAGGTATATGGCATAGTTTACAATTGCACCCACCATCACAAATGGACTAGAATAATTACAATGAGCAACGTGTTTACCTAACTACTAATCATCAAACATTTCGTAAAAATACACAGCATACACGAATCGAAAGACACAGATCCTGTGAATACAGACAATATTTCAGATTTTCTAAGTGTCTTACAGCGAAAACACAATAAATCGTTATATTAGCTTAGCACATAGCAATTAGCAGCCCAGCATTGATTCTAGCCAAAGTGAGCGATAAAAGTCAACATCGCCAAAAGATATTAATTTTTTCACTAACCTTCTCAGAATTCTTCCGATGACACTCCTGTAACATCACATTACAACATGCATATACAGTTTGATCGAAAATGTTTATATTTAGCCACCAAAATCATGGTTAGACAATGTGAAATGTAGACAAGCTGGTAAAGAAAACGTCCTTGCGCCACTTAGACAGTGATCTACTCTTATACATAAATACTCATAAACGTGACTAAAAAATATAGGGTGGACAGGGATTGATAGACAATTTAATTCTTAATACAATTGCGTTATTACATTTTTTAATTTATCCTTACTTTTCAATACAGTTTGCGCCAAGCGAAGCTACGTCAAAAAACATGGCGTCCTAAGCCACTAAAATGTTTCGACAGAAACACGATTTATCATAATAAAAATGTCCTACCTTGAGCTGTTCTTCCATCAGTATCTTGGGCAAAGGATCCTTTCTTGGGAGAAATCGTCTTTTGGTGGAAAGCTGTCCTCTTGCCATGTGGAAATGTCAACTACGTTCGGGATGAACTGAAAAGCGTTCCCAACTTTTCACATCGTTGCAAAAATAAATGTCCCAAAATCGCACTAAACGGATATAAATTGCTATAAAACGCTTTAAATTAACTACTTTGTGATGTTTGTAACTCCTATAACGAGTGAAAAGATGACCGGAGAAATATAACAGGCTAAACTAATGCTTGGAACAGGAGAGGGTCGGTGTCTTCCACGCGCGTTACGCAGCAAGAAAAGACTTGCTAGCTAAAGGTTTTTTTCATTTGTAGTGCCTGTGAACGAGCAATCGAGCCCGTTGGAATCGTCATCACGTAAAGGCATCCAGGGGAAGACGTAAGAAGTGTCCGTATAGTCATAGCAACGACAGTGCCCGTTTAAATGACTTCAGAAAAGTGGCCAACGTTTCTCAAATCTGACTCCATGTCAGGGAAATTGCTGTAGAATGGGCTCTGTTCCACTTAGAGACAAAATTTCAACTCCTATAGAAACTATAGACTGTTTTCTATCCAATAATAATAATAATATGCATATTGTACGATCAAGGATTTTGTGGGAAGCCGTTTAAAAAATTAGCCACATTAGCATAAATAGTCTAAACAGCGCCCCCATCCCCAACAGGTTAAGGGATTGTAAGTAAGCATTTCACTGTAAGGTCTACCTACACATGTTGTATTCGGTGCATGTGACAAATACAATTTGATTTGAAGTAACTCATGCAAGCAGTAAAATTTGATTGAAAAAATAGATAAAAATACACCTAATGGA
Source organism: Salvelinus fontinalis (assembly GCF_029448725.1). Classification (NCBI taxonomy): domain Eukaryota; kingdom Metazoa; phylum Chordata; class Actinopteri; order Salmoniformes; family Salmonidae; genus Salvelinus; species Salvelinus fontinalis. Next base: position 89,899,864 of record NC_074665.1, on the reverse strand, counting down.
ACAGCAGGGACTTTGAAGTAACACAAACATAGGCACAGACACATGCATACACACACACGATAACATACACACACTATAAACACTGGAGGTCGACCGATTAATCGGCATGGCCGATTAATTAAGGCCGATTTCAAGTTTTCATAACAATCGGTAATCTGCATTTTTGAATGCCAATTGTGGCCGATTACATTGCACTCCAAGAGGAGACTGCGTGGCAGGCTGACCACCTGTTACGCTAGCTAGCATTAAACTTATCTTATAACAAACAAAGACTGTAATTAATTTGCCAGAATCTTATATAATTCTGACATAACATTGAAGGTTGTGCAATGTAACAGCAATATTTAGACTTAGGGATGCCACCCATTCGATAAAATACGTAAAGGTTCCGTATTTCACAGATAGAATAAACGTTTTGTTTTTGAAATGATAGTTTCTGGATTTGACCATATTAATGACCAAAGGCTCATATTTCTGTGTGTTCATTATATTACAATTAAGTCTGATTTGATATTTGAAAGACCAGTCTGACTGAGTGGTGGTAGGCAGCAGCATGCCTGTAAGCATTCATTCAAACAGCACTTTCCTGCATTTGCCAGCAGCTCTTTGCAATGCTTGAAGCACAGCTCTGTTTATGACTTCAAGCCTATCAACTCCCTAGATTAGGCTGGCAATACTATAGTGCCTATAAGAACATCCAATAGTCAAAGGTATATGAAATACAAATGGTATAGAGAAATAGTCTTATAATTCCTATAATAACTACAACTTAAAACTTCTTAACTGGGAATATTGAAGACTCATGTTAAAAGGAACCACCAGCTTTCATATGTTCTCATGTTCTGAGCAAGGAACTTAAACGTTAGCTTTTTTACATGGCACATATTGCACTTTTAATTTCTTCTCCAAGACTGTTTTTGCATTATTTAAACCAAATTGAACATTATTTATTTGAGACTAAATGTAACGTCCTGAACAGAGTTCTTATGTGTTTTGCTTGTTTAGTGTTGGTCAGGACGTGAGCTGGGTGGGAATTCTATGTTGTGTGTCTAGTTCGTCTGTTTCTGTGTTCAGCCTAATATGGTTCTCAATCAGAGACAGCTGTCAATCGTTGTCCCTGATTGAGAATCATATATAGGTGGCTTGTTTTGTGTTGGGGATTGTGGGTGGTTGTTTCCTGTCTCTGTGTTTGTGTTCTTCACCAGATAGGACTGTCTTGGTTTTTTCACGTTTGTTGTTTTTGTATTGTTGTAAGTGTTCACAGTTCATTATATTAAACATGTTGAACACTAACTGCGCTGCATTTTGGTCCTCTCCTTCATCCCAGGAAGAAAGCCGTGACACTAAATAGATGTTATTTATGTATTATATTAAGTTAAAATAAAATTGTTCATTGTTCATTCAGTATTGTTGTAATTTTCATTATTACAAATATATATATGTATATATATAAAAATCAGCCGATTAATCGGTATTGGCTTTTTTTGGTCCTCCAATAATCGGCATCGGTGTTGAAAAATCATAATCGGTCGACCTCTAATAAATCGACCTCTAATAAATACACATACACATTGATTTTGTACTGCAGATATGTGGTAGTGGTGGAGTAGCGGCCTGAGGGCACACCTTTTGTTGTGAAATATGTGAATGTATTGTAATGGTTTTAAAATGGCTGCAGCTAAATGGCAGCAGCTAAAGGGGGCCATAATAAATACAAACAGCAGTCTGAAAAAGGTTTGAGAATGGCAGTTGGAGAAATAGGTTACATTTACATTTACATTTAAGTCATTTAGCAGACGCTCTTATCCAGAGCGACTTACAAATTGGTGCATTCACCTTATGACATCCAGTGGAACAGCCACTTTACAATAGTGCATCTAAATCTTTTAAGGGGGGGGGGGTCAGAAGGATTGCTTTATCCTATCCTAGGTATTCCTTAAAGAGGTGGGGTTTCAGGTGTCTCCGGAAGGTGGTGATTGACTCCGCTGTCCTGGCGTCGTGAGGGAGTTTGTTCCACCATTGGGGTGCCAGAGCAGCGAACAGTTTTGACTGGGCTGAGCGGGAACTGTACTTCCTCAGTGGTAGGGAGGCGAGCAGGCCAGAGGTGGATGAACCAGGATGAACCAGGTTCTCGGATAAAGTGGTCGACTTTATATCTCTGTGCACTGTTGGAAGCTTGGGGATTCCCTAACCGACTCCTGCTCTCATTCGCTTTTCTCTAGAAGAATAGTTTCCTTGAAATAAAGCAGAAGACGCTTTTCCCATTACTCTCTAAGATGTCAGGAGGACTGGAATCAGATTTCTAATGTTGCCTGCCATATGTCTGGCTTCTCCTGAAGAACATGAGGCGATGATCTAGGTTTTACTGCTCCTCCAGCTTAACTTGGCGGCAGGTAGCGTTGGGCCAGTAACCGGTTCGCTGGTTCGATTCCCTGAGCCGACTTGGTGAAAAATCTGTCTATGTGCCCTTGAGCAAGGAACTTAAGCCTAATTGCTCCTGTAAGTCGCTCTGGATAATTACTAAAATGAAAAGGCACCCTATTGCTTGTCTTTATTTACTAAGATGGAATGCTTCAGTGACAGGTGCCTCAGTCTCTACATTGACAAGTGCAGATTCTACTGGCCAAGCGGCGAGTTGCATTACTACAGGTGTTTGCCAGAGCACTAAGTATTCCACAGTGTGTCAACACAAACACCCTCAACATCACAACATATTAAGCACTTTGTGACAACTGCTGATGTAAAAAGCGCTTTACAAAACATATTTGATGGAATTGTATTGTATTACAGTCCAGTTAGTAACAATTTTAGAAGGATCCACATGGAGTGCTCTGTGGTAACGGTAACAAGCAGCCCTTTCCTACGTGGTTCTGCCCACACAGTGGAACTCCAGCAATGACAGTATGGTAGTGGGAGTATAGTATCATAAACCCCACTCACTCGACAAAACAATGCACAGTATGTCAACGGACTCCTAGGGTGTTCCTCTTCAAAAGGGGATATTTTCCCTTCCATGGACTTCCCAGTGAGATTCCATGGGGTGGTCTGTGTATTGCTGGATAGCAATTAGCAGCTCATTAGAAGCATTAGAACAGCAAAAGACCCCGTGGCTTCCTGTATCCCACAGAGTCTCATTGACCCTGACCTCAGAGGAGGAGTTTTCTTTAGTCTGTCTGTCTGTCTGTCTGTCTGTCTGTCCCGCACGCACGCATACACACACAAATCTAATTTGAGGGAAACCCATTGTCCCCGAGTAAGGCAGTGAGCTATGAGAGATAGCAGCCGAAAGATAACCACCTCACTTCAAAGGGTGAAGTACAGAATGGCCACCGTGTGTCTGAGAGACCATTAAGACTTGGCTACACCAAATAAAAGCAATGAGGGAAGACAGAAAGACTTCCTGAAAGCAATTTACTATTCAGTCAACGGTATAGTACTCTGGGACTTTCAAGATAACAGCTTACTGTACCTGCAGTTCGCTCACATGAAATGTGTAGTCCATCAGAAATACCAAACCTATGACCTATTAATGGCCTGGTAATGATTTAGTAATGACCTCAACTTCTCACACTTTGCAACAGGGCAATTTCACAGTAATGGAATTATGCTTTAAATCCGGGGGGTTTTCGACTTTAAAATGTATGCCGAACAAAAACCACTGATTTCAAAGTTTAACAAACTTATGCACAATGACTACTTTTAACGATCTCCACTGTAAAATTTAGAAAAACTAATTTAGTGGAACAAATGTGTAGATGCAAACTTTGTTAATGGAATTTCAGTGAAATATCCCTCAGGCTTTTATGCGACCACATTTTCCAAAAACTCTTAAATATCTGCTCCGAATTAAGATTCAAAGATGTCTGCAGAAGGAATGGGGTGTGAACTATGATATGACACCTTGAGTTTGAAAAACCTATTTTGCTATTGAACTGCAGTAAGTGATGTGGATTTCCACCTGGTAACAGAACTACAGTAAGTGGCGTGGATTTACACCCGGTAACAGAACTGCAGTAAGTGACGTGGATTTACACCTGGTAACAGAACTGCAGTAACGGAATTCCATCATGGATCCCTGATCTGTACTACACCGACATGCATGATTATGGATATGAATGTCATTCTCTTCACGTTTCACAAGCGCAGCGCAGCACAGCACAGCAGTGTAGAGTATAGCTCAGTACATTACAATATACTGTACTATACTCTACTGTACTACTTTAATCTACTCACTGTACTGCATTGTACTGCACTGTACTGTGGTATCCAAACTTGTAAAACATAGGTCTATGATAGATTCAAACTGGTCCAGTCCGGTCCGTCTGTGGACGTTAACATCGTGGCCAGGGTGGACTGGCAAAATGTCAACTTATTTTCAACGTTCATGGATGTCCGGTGTCGGTCGATGCTCAATTGGTGAGAATGCTGGTTACAGTAAATGGAAAGAGAGGGGGCTCATGGATAGGATGCTGGTTACAGTAAATGGAAAGAGAGGGGGCTCATGGATAGGTCGGTGCCAGTATGATCCAGGACAGGTGACATTAATTGGAGAGAGAGAAACAGGCAGAGAGAGGGAGGGGTTGTCCAGAGAGACTGTTTTAACAGAAGGAGAAAGAAAACAGTTATGAGCTGAACATAACAGTATGCCAGTGGAAGGGAGGACAGTAGCAGGAGACCCTATGAGCAGATCATAACAGTATGTCAGTAGAAGGGAAGACAGTGGCAGGAGACCCTATGAGCTGAACATAACAGTATGTCAGTAGAAGGGAGGACAGTAGCAGGTTTCCCAACTGTGGATCGTGACTATTATGATTTCCCATTTTAGCCAATTCAGTTGCAGTAATTCGGTTACAGATTTTTTGTTAATCTCGTTACCAATTTGGTAATGGAATTATGATATTTAATCACTTAATAATTCATAAACAAAATGTATATCAGTAAAATCCCTATAATTAATTGATAGGCCTACCATAAGTTGTTACTTCTGTGAAATGTCATAATCCTCACACTTCTTTTTCTTAAATATGTGGGTTTTTGGTAACGGAATTACAAGGCACAAGGCAATTTTTCTTAAACGTTTAGAAGGTAAACAATTTCACCAAAACTAAATCTAAGTGTTGATATTAATTGTCAGGGGTCTTTACATCCACATTATTGTGTTGGTGTATTTATCCCGAAATCAAAGCCTTTACTTATGCCTAATTCTTTAGATATAAAATGGTTGAAAAATATATCTATGCCTTCAGTTCACACAAATATAGACTCTTAGCTTTCATTTGACATGCTCCAATGAACTTCACATGTTGCTGCTCATGGGATCTTTTACATGGAAATGACCTGCTAGGACTATTGTGCGGAAGCCAGCATATCCATTGGTTGCTTTTGACCAATGTATGTATGTGGCACCTTTGAGAGAATCTCAATTGCATACTCCTCGCATCCTCTCTCCTCACCTCAAAACCCATTGGTCCCTCCCCTCTGACCTTCTCCTCCAATTGGTTTTGAGAAGGAGACCAGGAGTATGCAATTGATATTCTCCCTGTGTGTTTCTGAAGATCCTTGCTTAGAGCTGCATACTCTTTATTCCTGCCCCTTCATGTGTATTTTGGGCCAGAGGCGCCAGGGTATTTATACCTGGCTTTAGAAGTCTCTCTGTCTGTACCATGCCTGAACAAGGACAATTTTGGCAACTGAACTTGAAGCAGCAGGGCAGCTAAATACATCTGCGTCCTAAATTGCACCCCATTTCCCTATGGGCCCTGGTCCAAAGTAGTGCACTATATAGGGTGACATTTGGAACATAATCTACTACTACTCACTCCCCTATTGGATACTAATACTAGCAAAGAACAGTTCACTTAGTAGGCTTGCTGCCATTCCATTTCCCATGTCAACTTGCAGTATAATTCTATCTGCGCTCCACAGCTGATTATAATATTTTTTTAAACAACATTTTTCCCTAAACAATCACAATCCACAATTCAATGTGAGGATGCTCATCCCCAAACCTAGATTACTCCTACACTAGTTCAGGCATGAGTGGTTAGTATGATCGTCCCCGAACCTAGATTACTCCTACACTGTCAGTCACACCCTTTATTTCCTCACAGCTCATCATAATACCAGCTGTGGGAATGACAATACATCCCCTTCATCCTCTACAAACACAGGTGTTTCAGCCAAACAACATAGCAATGAAGTTATTAACCTGATAGAATACTTAAATAGATGAAACTCTATTAAACCATATTGAGAAACTTTTTGGGAGGACAATGGAAGTTCACTTCAAAAAAAAATGGATAATTGTTAAAACCATTTGTTTTGGTGTATAGCTCTTCAGGGTATTTCAATAAAACACTTAACAAGACCCAGGCCATATGCCATATGGTATTCTATTCCCCTGGCATCCACCAAACCCAGATTAGTCCGTCGGACTGCCAGATGGTGAAGCGTGATTCATCCTTCCAGTGAACGCATTTCCACTGCTCCAGAATCCAAAGGTGGTGATCTTTACACCACTCCAGACAATGCTTGGCATTGCACATGATGATCTTAGGCTTGTGTTTCAGCTGCTCGGACATGGAAACCCATTTCATGAAGCTCCAGTTTTTGTGCTGATGTTGCTTCCAGAGCCTGCAACCGAGGACAGGCGATTTTTACACGCTACACGCTTCAAGCACTCGGCAGTCTCATTCTGCGAACTTGTTTAGTCTACCACTTTGTGGCTGAGCCGTTGTTGCTCCTAGACGTTTCCACTTCACAATAACAGCACTTGACCGAGGCAGCTATTGCAGGGCAGAAATGTGATGAACTGACTTGTTAGAAAGGTGGCATCCTATGACGGTGCCACGTTGAAAGTCACAGATCTCTTCAGTAAGGCCATTCTACTGACAATGTTTCTCTACGGAGAATGCATGGCTGTGTGTTCGATTTTATACACCTGTCAGCAACAAGTGTGGCTGAAATAGCCAAATCCCCTAATTTGAAGGGGTGTCCACACACTGTATATATAGTGTATCTTAAAGACGTGGTTTTTGATAACAGAATGACAGGACACTATGCAAATAATTTCTCCAAAACTAAATAGAGGTGTTGATATTAGTCTGCAGGGGTCTTTACTTCAACATTATTGTGTTTTGATGTATTTCTAATACCTTAAGAATTTTTCTGGTGGATGTTTTCTAAGACCCCTTTTCTATATGTTTGACCAGAAATCAAAGCCTTCGATTATTCCTAACTTTTAGGATAAAACTTTTTTGAAAAAGGTTATATGTCCCTTAATTTCTCCAGAATATAGACTTTTGACACCAAATTTGATATGCTCCTATGAACTTCAAATGTTGGTGGTCATGGGACCTTTTAAATGGAAATGCCTATACATACTGACAACGACAGCTCTCTTTTTAGTCCCCTCTATAACGCTGTATGATTACATTCTGACTGAGACAACTGCAGTACTACTTGATACACTATAATTCTTTATCAGATGTTTTAAGACTTAGGTCCCTGGTAATGTGCCCAACAGAAAGCAGAGAGGTGAAATAACTAAGCCCTGCCCTGTCAATGTAAATATAGGAGTGCTACTGCACTGGGAGGTCAGGGGTCAGCGGTTACTCCTGACCCTGGGGGAGAGGGAGGTAGGCGGGAGGGCGAGCAAAGTTTTTCCCACTCTGCTGTCCCTGCAGACTGGGAAACAGAGAAGAGAGACAGAGGAGGTGTCCCAAAGGCATCCCTGGGCTCTGGTCAAAAGTAATGGACTAAATAAGGAATAGATTGCCATTTGGGATGTAGCCAGTCAAAGTCAGAGCTCTCAGCCCTGATGAATCCACAGTCTGTTATTTATCTACCGTCAGCAGCTGGGGCCGGCACACACAGTACATGCAGCTGCTTAATTGGCTAACAGCGATCCCAGGTCCCCCAGAAGAGGCTTTGGAGCAGCAGACTAATTGGCTACGGCCGCATATCTCCTCTTTGTTTACACAACAACCACCTGGATGCATGGCCATCTACTTTAAAATCAGACAGAATCAGAGAGCTCTGTCATGTAGACAACCACACATAGGCACAGATACAAACAGACACCCACACACAATTGCACACTCACAATTACACACTCACAATTACACACTCAAGCTTGTCCAGAAGAAATATTAATTACATTTCATTACATCAGGATGCAGCAACAGAGGCCCTACTCCAATCACATTAGTCACTGACTGACTGGAAATATAACTGCTGTCATTGGTTGTCTATTTTAGGGATATGGCCTATTGGCTACAGTATACTGTGCTGCAGACTCTACTGAGAGAGCAGAGAGGTGAGTTCTGGCTGTCTGAAGGAATTAAGGGACTGGCCTGGCAGCCTCTCCAGATGTCTGCACTGTGCCGTAGCAGAGAGGTGACGTCTGGCTGTCTGAAGGAATTAGGGGACTGGGCTGGCAGCCTCTCCAGATGTCTGCAGGGTCAGTCATACAGTGGTGATAGAACAGCGTGTGCAGCCTGAAGCAAGGAACAGAGCACAAGCTTTTCTTTGCAACTTTCTCAAATCATGAATCATGAGAGGGACAGGAGTACAGGGGGCTGAAAGGGACAAGAGGACAGTGAGGAGGAGTGGAGGGGACATGTGGCTGAGAGGGACAGGGGGAGAGGGGGCTTAGAGGGACAGGAGGACAGGGGGCTTAGATGGACAGGGTGCTGAGAGGGACAAGAGGACAGTGAGGAGGAGTGGAGGGGACAGGGGGGTGAGAGGGACAAGAGGACAGGGGGCTGAGAGGGACAGGGGGCTGAGAGGGACAAGAGGACAGGGGGCTTAGAGGGACAGGGGGCTGAGAGGTACAGGAGGAGAGGGGGTTTAGAGGGACATGGGGCTGAGAGGGACAGGAGGACAAGGGGCTTAGAGGGAGAGGAGACTGAGGCTATGAACGGAACACTGGACACGTCAGGCCAGGCATGAGGCATCATCAAGATGTGCAGTACGCCACTCATACTCAATCAGTCAACGCTGCATGATGCATTTTACTGAGCTCTACTGCGGTATCCAATCCCTACCCACATACTGTAGAAATACTAGCCTTAGTTACTCTACCATTACAGGAACTATGATCATATTTGTTACAACAGTAATTATGTTTGTATGGCTTCAGCTGTGTTTCAGAATGAAACACTGAAGTGCTTTGATAATGTGTCAGTAATATTTGGTTGTACTGCTGGATTCTCCCTTTAAGGGTATAGGGCCTGGTCCTTTGAAGAAAGATAAGCAGCATTAGTTCTCATACAAAACCAGTCTGATGTCAGTCGCTGTCTCACAACTATTGAAACTTCAACACCGGTCAAAAGTTTTAAAACACCTATTTATTCCAGGGTTTTTCTTTTTTTTTTACTATTTTCTACATTGTAGCATAATAGTGAAGACATCAAAACTATGAAATAACACATATGGAATCAAGTAGCAAGTAGCAGAACAGAGCAAGAGGACAAGTACCGACACCTCACAAGTCCTCAAATGGCAGCTTCACGAAATAGTACCCGCAAAACACCAGTCTCAACGTCAACAGTGAAGAGGCGACTCCGGGATGCTGGCCTTCTAGGCAGAGTTCCTCTGTCCAGTGTCTGTGTTATTTTGCCCATCTTAATCTTTTCTTTTTATTGGCCAGTCTGAGATATGGCTTTTTCTATGCAACTCTGGCTAGAAGGCCAGCACCCCAGAGTCGCCTCTTCACTGTTGACGTTGAGACTGTTGTTTTGCGGGTACTATTTAATGAATCTGCCAGTTGAGGACTTGTGATGCATCTGTTTCTCAAACTAGACACTCTTGGCTAAAATGGCACCAGAAGAAATGGCAGCAGTTTTACGGGCGCCCAACCAATTGTGCTATTATGAGGGGTTTTTCGCGATATTTGTAAATTATTTTGTACATAATGTTTCTGCAAACGTATCTTACGGCAGAAAAGAGCTTCTGGAAATCTGGGCAGCGATCACTCACCTCGGATAAGACAAAGATTTCTTCAACAACAAGCAAGACTTACATGATATTCTCCAAACACCCGGCAGGTCCGACATTCACGTAAGAGGAAGCGACGCAGGTACAGAGGACAAAGAGCCGGATGCCTCGTCAGGACCTGCAGAACGCGAGTAGGAAAGCTGCCGTTACCGTCAATATTACTCGCCAACGTGCAATCATTGGACAATAAACTAGACGAGGTACGATCACGAATATCCTAACAACGGGACATCAAAAACTGTAATATCCTATGTTTCACGGAATCGTGGCTGAATGACGACATGGATATTCAGCTAGCGGGATATACGCTACACCAGCAGGATAGAACAACACACTCCGGTAAAACAGGGGGGGGGGGCGGTCTGTGCATATTTGGAAACAACAGCTGGTGCACGAAATCTGGTGCACGAAAGGAAGTCTCTCGATTTTGCCCGCCTAAAGTAGAGTATATTGTGATAAATTGCAGGCCACACTGCTTGCCCAGAGAGTTCTCAGCTATACTTTTCGTGGCTGTTTATTTACCACCACAGACAGATGCCGGCACTAAGACCGCACTCAGTCAGCTGTATAAGGAAATAAGCAAACAGGAAACCACTCACCCAGAGGCAGCATTCCTAGTGGCCAGAGACTTTAATGCAGGGAAACTTAAATCAGTTCTACCAAATCTCTATCAACATGTTAAATGTGCACTCAGAGGGAAAAAAATTAGAGATCACCTGTACTCCACACACAGAGTACAAAGCTCTCCCTCGCCCTCCATTTGGTAAATCCGATCACAACTCTATCCTCCTAATTCCTGCTTACAAGCAAAAATTAAAGCAGGAAGCTAATCAAAGGGAAGCTAATCCGCGAGCTGCCCGGTAACACGAGCCTACCGGACGAGTTAAATCACTTCTATGCTCGCTTCGAGGCAAGCAACACTGAGGCATGCATGAGAGCATCAGCTGATTCCGGACGACTGTGTGATCACGCTCTCCGTAGCCGACGTGAGTAAGACCTTTACACAAGGCTGCGGGGCCAGACGGATTACCAGGACGTATGCTCCGGGCATGTGCTGACCAACTGGCAGGTGTCTTCACTGACATTTTCAACATGTTCCTGATTGAGTCTGTAATACCACCATGTTTCAAGCAGACCACCACAGTCCCTGTGCCCAAGAACACAAAGGCAACCTGCCTAAATGACTACAGACCCGTAGCACTCACATCTGTAGCCATGAAGTGCTTTGAAAGGCTGGTTATGGCTCACATCAACACCATTATCCTAGAAACCCTAGACCCACTCCAATATGCATACCGCCCAAACAGATCCACAGATGATGCAATCTCTATTGCACTCCACACTGCCCTTTCCCACATGGACAAAAGGAACACCTATGTGAGAATGCAATTCATTGACTACAGCTCAGCGTTAACTTCTTATGGCTGCAAGCCCGAGGCCGCCCACAATATGACAACAGCCAGCTCAAGTGCAGGGCGCGAAATTCAAAATATATATTTTTTAAATATTTAACTTTCACACATTAACAAATCCAATATAGCAAATGAAATGTACACATCTTGTGAATCCAGCCAACATGTCCGATTTTTAAAATGTTTTACAGCGAAAACAGCACGTATATTTATGTTAGCTCACCACCAAATACAAAAAAAGGACAGACATTGTTCACAGCACAGGTAGCATGCACAAAGCCAACCTAACTAACCAAGAACCAACCAAACTAACCAACAAACAACTTCATCAGATGACAGTCTTATAACATGTTATACAATAAATATATGTTTTGTTCGGAAAAATTTGCATATTTCAGGTATAAATCATAGTTTACATTGCAGCTACAATCAGAAATTGCACCGAAAGCAGCCATAATAATTACAGACACCAACGTCAAATACCTAATTACTCATCATAAAACATTTCTGAAAAATACATAGTGTACAGCAAATGAAAGACAGGCATCTTGTGATTCCAGCCAACATTTCTGATTTATTAAGTGTTTTACAGCGAAAACACAATATAGCGTTACCACAATAGCCAGAAACACAAGCCATTTCCCAGTAGCAAAAGTTAGCAATCTTAACAAACCAGTAAAATATATATATTTTTTGACTAACCTTGATATTCTTCATCAGATGACAGTCCTATAACATCAGGTTATACATACACTTATGTTTTGTTCGAAAATGTGCATATTTAGAGCTGAAATCAGTGGTTATCCATGTTGCTATCGTAGCTACTTTTTCCACAACGTCTAAACAGCAACAATATTTTTCTGACACTTTTTCAGACACACATATTCTGACCAAATAGCTATTCATAAACATAACTAAAAAATACATGTTGTATAGGAAATGATAGATCCATTAGTTCTTAATGAAATCGCAGTGTTAGAATTCTAAAAAATAACTTCATTACGACATCCAGCTTCGGTATAGCTAGAGTACCCCAAAGTTGGGCGCCGGCGACTAGTTCACATGCACGACAGATATATGAAATAGCATCATAAAATGTTTTTTACTTTTGCTGATCTTCCATCAGAATGTTGGACAAGGTGTCCTTTGTCAAGAACAATCGTTGTTTGGATTTAGAACGTCCATTTTCCCTCTTGAATTAGCAAGCGCACTAGCCAAGTGGCACAAAGCTCTCCATGTCAACAAACGGAAGAGAACGGAACACGGCAAAACTCCCAAAAATTTTTCAATAATCTGATGAAACTATATTGAAAAAACATACTTTACGATGATATGGTCACATGTATCAAAATAAAATCAAAGCCAGAGGTATTAGTCGCCTATAACGGCAGCTAAAGAGAAGGCAAATCCAGGTCCCCCTTCGCGCTCTCCAGAAAACAGGAAATGGGCGGACACGTCATACAAAGAGCTTGTATTCCACTTCAGACCAAGATAAACACTAAATTTCTTCTCTCACCGCCTCTTGACATCCAGGGGAAGGTCTACGAAGTGCACGTATACTAATACGTATCATGTACATTTATAGGCAGGAAGTAGAACAGAGCCTCTATTTCAGACTTTCCACTTGCTGGTCAGGAAGTTTGTGCCAAATGAGTTCTGTTAGAATCACAGATATCATTCAAACGGTTTTAGAAACTAGAGAGTGTTTTCTATCCAATAGTAATAATAACATGCATATTGTACGAGCAAGAATTGAGTACCAGGCCGTTTGAAATGAGCACCTTTTATCTGGCTACTCAATACTGCCCCTGCAGCCCAAACAGGTTAAACACCATAGTACCCTCAAAGCTCATCACTAAGCTAAGGAGCCTGGGACTAAACACCTCCCTCTGCAACTGGATCCTGGACTTCCTGACGGGCCGCCCCCAGGTGGTGAGGGTAGGTAGCAACACATCTGGCATGCTGATCTTCAACACCGGAGCTCCCCAGGTTTGAGTGCTCAGTCCCCTGCTGTACTCCCTGTTCACCCACGACTGCATGGCCAGGCACGACTCCAACACCATCATTAAGTTTGCAGACGACACAAAAGTTGTAGGCCTTATCACAGACAACGACGAGACAGCCTATAGGGAGGAGGTCAGAGACCTGGCCGGGTGTGTAACGATCTGAGTGTCGGGAGGTGCGAAGTCAGACGCAGGAACAGCAGAGCTTCAATATGTTGAGTCTTTTAATACTCAACTTGCAAACACAATGTCCAACACGGACATACTGGGTGTCACACACAACGGTCCAACGACACGAATAAACGAACCCAGTCCACAATAATAATATCCACTCCCGAAATCGAAAAGCCACAATGAAACAATCCCGCACAAAGAAGCATACGGGCTGGCTGACTAATAAAGCCACACTAATTAACAATTAACTGAACACAGGTGATACAAATAAACACATAAGGAGGGGGAGGAAAAAGAGTCAGTGGCAGCTAGTAGGCCGGTGACGACGACCGCCGAGGGCCACCCGAACGGGAAGGAGAGCCTGCCTCGGTTGTAGTCGTGACAGTACCCCCCCTCTGACGCGCGGCTCCCGCAGTTTTAATCGATAACACACCTCGTTTATTGTCCTCAGGACTTTGAAGGGCCCTACACACTGCGGCCTCAGCTTCCGGCAGGGCAAGCGGAGGGGTAGGTTTCGGGTCGAGAGCCAGACCCTTCCCCCGGTACAAACACGGGAGCCTCACTGCGGTGGCGGTCAGCGCTCCTCTTCTGCCTCCTAGTGGCTTGTTGAAGGGACTCCTGGACGGCCCTCCAGGTCTCTTTGGAGTGCTGTACCCACTCCTCCATCGCAGGAGCCTCGGTCAGGCTCGGATGCCATGGTGCCAGGACCGGCTGGTACCCCAACACACACTGAAAGGGGGACACATTAGTAGAGGAGTGGCGTAGTGAGTTCTGGGCCATCTCGGCCCAGGGAATGTATCTCGCCCACTCCCCTGGCCGGTCCTGGCAATAGGACCGCAGAAACCTACCCACCTCCTGGTTCACTCTCTCCACCTGCCCATTACTCTCGGGGTGAAAACCGGAAGTCAAGCTGACCGTGACCCCCAGACGCTCCATGAACGCCCTCCATACTCGGGACGTGAACTGGGGGCCCCGATCAGAAACGATGTCCTCTGGCACCCCGTAGTGCCGGAAGACGTGAGTGAATAAGGCCTCCGCAGTCTGTAGGGCAGTAGGGATACCGGGCAACGGGAGGAGACGGCAGGACTTAGAAAACCGATCCACAATTACCAGAACCATAGTGTTTCCCTGAGAAGGGGGAAGATCGGTCAGGAAGTCCACGGACAGATGAGACCATGGCCGTTGTGGAACGGGGAGGGGTTGCAACTTCCCTCTAGGAAGGTGCCTAGGAGCCTTACTCTGAGCGCATACCGAACAGGAGGAGACATAAACCCTAACATCCCGAGCTAAGGTAGGCCACCAATACCTTCCCCGAAGGCTCCCCACTGTCCTCGTCACCCCAGGGTGACCCGAGGAGGGTAGGACATGAGCCCACCGAATCAGTCGGTCCCGAACACCAAGCGGTACGTACTTACGGCCCGCCGGGCACTGAGGCGGTGCGGGTTCCGCCCGTAACGCCCGCTCGATGTCCGAGTCCACCTCCCATACCACTGGCGCTATCAACCTCGAGGCGGGGATGATGGGAGTGGGCTCAGTGGTCCTATCCTCCGTGTCGTAAAGGCGAGACAGTGCGTCAGCCTTTACGTTTTGGGAACCGGGTCTGTAGGACAACGTGAACCTAAACCGGGTGAAAAACATGGCCCACCTTGACTGACGCGGGTTCAGTCTCCGAGCTGCCCGAATATACTCCAGATTCTGGTGGTCGGTCCAGATGAGAAAAGGGTGCTTAGCCCCCTCAAGCCAGTGTCTCTACACCTTCAGAGCCCTGACCACCGCTAACAACTCCCGATCACCCACATCATAGTTACGCTCCACTGCACTGAGCTTACTAGAGAAGAAAGCGCAGGGGCGGAGTTTTGGTGGCGTACCCGAGCGCTGTGATAGGACGGCACCCACCCCAGCCTCGGACGCGTCCACCTCCACTATGAATGCTAAAGAGGGATCCGGATGCGCCAACACGGGAGCATCCGTGAACAGAGCCTTCAACCTGTTGAAAGCTCCGTCCGCCGCCGCTGACCACCGCAACCGCACCGGGCCCCCCTTTAGCAGTGAGGTAATGGGAGCCGCTACCTGACCAAAACCCCGGATAAATCTCCAGTAGTAGTTGGCAAAACCCAAAAACCGCTGCACCTTTCACCGTGGTTGGAGTCGGCCAATTACGCACGGCCTTTATGCGGTCACTCTCCACCACCACCCCCGAGGTGGAAATGCGATAACCCAGGAAGGAGACGGCTTGTTTGGAGAACACACACTTCTCAGCCTTGACGTATAGGTCATGCTCCAGCAGTCTGCCAAGCACTTCGCGCACCAGAGATACATGCGCGGCTTGAGTAGTTGAGTAGATCCGAATGTCATCGATATACACAACTACCCCCTGCACGTGCAGGTCCCTGAGAATGTCGTCTACAAAGGATTCGAAAACAGCTGGAGCATTCTTTAACCCATACGGCATGACGCAGTACTCATAGTGGCCCGATGTGGTACTAAATGCGGTTTTCCACTCGTCTCCTTTCCGAATACGCACCAGACTGTACGCGCTCCTGAGGTCCAGTTTTGTAAAGAACTGCGCTCCGTGAAATGATTCCACCGCCGAAGCGATGAGAGGTAGTGGGTAACTAAACCCAACTGTGATGGCATTTAGACCTCTATAATCAATACACGGACGCAAACCTCCCTCCTTCTTCTTTACAAAAAAGAAACTCGAGGAGACGGGTGAGATGGAGGGCCGAATGTACCCCTGTCCCAGAGACTCCGCGACATATGTCTCCATAGCCAACGTCTCCTCTTGGGACAACGGGTACACGTGACTCTTGGGAAGCGCAGCGTTAACCTGGAGATCTATCGCACAATCCCTACCCGGTCGATGTGGTGGTAATTTCGTCGCTTTCTTTTTACAGAAAGCGATTGCCAAATCGGCATACTCGGGGGGAATGCGCACCGTGGAACCCTGGTCTGGACTCTCCACCGACGTGGCACCAATGGAAACTCCCAGACACCTTCCAGAACACTCCTCTGACCACCCCTGGAGAACCCCCTGTCTCCACGAAATACTGGGATTGTGCCGGGCCAACCAGGGAATACCCAGCACCACTGGAAACGCAGGCGAATCAATAATAAAGAGACTGATACGTTCCCTATGATTCCCCTGCGTCACCATGTCCAGGGGAACTGTGGCCTCCCTGACCACCCCTGACCCTAATGGCCGGCTATCTAGGGAGTGCACGGGAAAGGGAGAATCTATCGGCACAAGCGGAACGCCCAACTCTCGGGCGAGTCCGCGATCCATAAAGTTCCCAGCTGCACCTGAATCGACTAGTGCCCTATGCTGGGAAGAGGGGAAAAAATCAAGGAAAAAAATTGAGACAAACATGTGACCGACAGGGGGTTCTGAGTGAGTTTGGTGCTGACTCACCTGGGGTGATCGAGAAGCGTTCCGCCTGACATCTCGACTCCCAGACAGACCCCCCCAGCACCGATCGGCCGTGTGTCCTCTCCGACCACAGCTGGTGCAGGGGAGGCCTCCTCCTCCGATACCCCTAGGCGCGGCCCCTCCCAACTCCATCGGGATGGGAGCCGGGGCGCTGGGTGGTGGAACGCACAGGACCCTCTCCGAACGCCCGCGGGCAGCCAGCAGATTGTCCAGTCGGATGGACATGTCGATAAGCTCATCCAAAGACAGAGCGATGTCCCGACACGCTAGCTCCCTGCGGACGTCCTCCCGGAGACTACACCGGTAGTGGTCAATAAGGGCCCTGTCGTTCCACCCTGATCCCGCGGCCAAGGTCCGGAACTCCAGCGCGAAATCCTGTGCGCTCCTCTTCTCCTGCCTGAGATGGAATAGTCTCTCACCCGCCGCTCGGCCTTCTGGGGGGTGGTCAAACACGGCACGAAAACGACGGGTAAACTCCGGGTAGTGCTCCTTCGCTGAGTCCGGGCCATTCCAGACTGCGTTGGCCCACTCCAGAGCACGACCCGTTAGGCAGGAGACGAGGACACTCACCCTCTCCGCTCCCGAGGGAGTGGGGCGAACAGTGGCCAGGTATAGCTCCAGCTGGAGTAGGAACCCCTGGCACCTGCCGCCGCTCCATCATAATCCCTCGGGAGCGTAAGACGGAGCGCGCTGGAGCCGGGGGATGGAGAGTCCTGAGGAAGGGGAGCCGAAGGTGGAGAGAGGAGCCCACTCCTCTCCCATCGCTCCATTCTCTCCATCATCTGGTCCATGGCTGATCCGATCCGATGGAGGACGGTGGTGTGGTGGAGAACCCGTTCCTCCATCGATGGGAGAGGGTTGGCTGCTGCTCCTGCTGACTCCATTTAGTGGGTGCGGGATTCTGTAACGATCTGAGTGTCGGGAGGTGCGAAGTCAGACGCAGGAACAGCAGAGCTTCAATATGTTGAGTCTTTTAATACTCAACTTGCAAACACAATGTCCAACACGGACATACTGGGTGTCACACACAACGGTCCAACGACACGAATAAACGAACCCAGTCCACAATAATAATATCCACTCCCGAAATCCAAAAGCCACAATGAAACAATCCCGCACAAAGAAGCGTACGGGCTGGCTGACTAATAAAGCCACACTAATTAACAATTAACTGAACACAGGTGATACAAATAAACACATAAGGAGGGGGAGGAAAAAGAGTCAGTGGCAGCTAGTAGGCCGGTGACGATGACCGCCGAGCGCCACCCGAACGGGAAGGAGAGCCTGCCTCGGTTGAGGTCGTGACAGGGTGGTGCCAGAATAACAACCTATCCCTCAACGTAACCAAAACTAAGGAGATGATTGTGGACTACAGGAAAAGGAGCACCGAGCATGCCCCCATTCTCATCGACGGGGCTGTAGTGGAGCAGTTTGAGAGCTTCAAGTTCCTTGGTGTCCACATCAACCATAAACTAGAATGGTCCAAACACACCAAGACAGTCGTGAAGAGGGTACGACAAAGCCTATTCCCCCTCAGGAAACGAAAAAGATTTGGCATGGGTACTGAGATCCCCAAAAGGTTCTACAGCTGGAACACCGAGAGCATCACTGCCTGGTACGGCAATTGCTCGGCCTCCGACTGCAAGGCACTACAGACGGTAGTGCGTACGGCCCAGTACATCACTGGGGCAAAGCTGCCTGCCATCCAGGACCTCTACACCAGGCGGTGTCAGAGGAAGGCCCTAAAAATTGTCAAAGACCCCAGCCACCCCAGTCATAGATTGTTCTCTCTACTACCGCATGGCAAGCGGTAGCGGAGTGCCAAGTCTCGGACAAAAAGGCTTTTTAACATTTTTACCCCCAAGCCATAAGACTCCTGAACAGGTAACCAAATGGTTACCCGGACTATTTGCGTTGTGTGCCACACCAACCCCTCTTTTATGCTGCTGCTACTCTCTGTTTATCTTATATGCATAGTCACTTTAACTATACATTCATGTACATATTACCTCAATTGGGTCGACCAACCAGTGCTCCCGCACATTGGCTAACCGGGCTATCTGCATTGTGTCCCACCACCCGCCAACCCCTCTTTTTACACTACTGCTACTCTCTGTTCATCATATATGCATAGTCACTTTAACCATACCTACATGTACATACTACCTCAATAAGCCTGACTAACCGGTGTCTGTATATAGCCTTGCTACTGTTATTTTCAAATGTATTTTTACCGTTGTTTTATTTCTTTACTTACACACACATACATACACACACACACACACACACACACACACACACTTTTTTTATTGCACTATTGTTTAGAGCCTGTAAGTAAGCATTTCACTAAGGTCTACACCTATTGTATTCGGCGCACGTGACAAATAATCTTTGATTTGATTTGATAATGTACTTGTCCTCTTGCTCTGTTGTGCACCGGGGCCTCCCACTCCACTTTCTATTCTTGTTAGAGCCAGTTGCGCTGTTCTGTGAAGGGAGTAGTACAAAGCGTTGTAAGAAATCTTCAGTTTTTTGGCAATTTCTCGCATGGAATAGCCTTCATTTCTCAGAACAAGAATAGACTGACGAGTTTCAGAAGAAAATGCTGTGTTTCTGGCCATTTTGAGCCTATAATCGAAACCACAAATGCTGATGCTCAAGATACTGTCACGACGTTGCCCTCTTTTGGTACAGCAAGCCCCATCCCCCTCTCCCTGTCTCCTACACCCAGGCTGCTGTGGTCAGAGAGAGGTCAAAAATTCATGGAGGAGATTATCTCCTCATGGCCACAGTATAGAGACAGAGAGAACAAAGGAATTTCTTCCACCTCACAGAACTTGAGGTCCGAACAACATGTATGGAGAAGGTATAAAAGATCGGTGAAGAATCCAGCTACGAACTGGTCCGTTTGGTAAAATTTTGTGACACTCATGGGAGACAATACGGCCACATTGCCATAATGCTGTTTATATAATAGCCTCAGATATGAGGTTTACATTTAATTGTTGTATAAGATGAATGAGTGAAGATGATACTGTTTGTAAAATTGTGTAATGTGATTTTGGACTGTTTAATGAAGGAAACTCCAATTCCCTTTTGAGTTGAACTAAATCAGAGGACCGCCCATGAGCCCAGTTCGGACCTGGCGTCATGAGACAGCCTTTTTCTGCTCTCCCGAAGAAAACCCCCACTTTGAGAATTTCTCAACAGACCATGTTGCTCTCAATAACGAGAGGGCCAAGGTTTGAGACCTGACTGCTGAATCTTTTAACCATCCCACGTGGTTAAACTCTTAGACTATCGATACCAACAGAATAAGAACAAGTCTTTGATATTAATTACTAGTCTGCAGCTAGGAATTCGGTATCATTGAACGCGAAGACCGACAACCGCCGAAACATCTATTCATAACGACATGAATGAATGTCACTCTGAACTATCCATTCTGTAACGGGTGTCATAATCCTCCTCCTCAAACGAGGAGAGGAGAGAAGGATCGAAAGACCAAAATGCAGCGGGTTGTGAATACATAATGAATTTTAATAAACAAGACGAAACTAAACACACGAAGAACACTTGATACTTTACAAAACAACAAAACGAAGTAAACAGACCTGGACACGAACTTACATACAACGTGAAGAACGCACGAACAGGAACAGACTACAAATACCTAACGACAATGAAACAGTCCCGTATGGTGCACACATACACTGACACGGAAGACAATCACCCACAAACAAACAGTGAAAACACCCTACCTTAATATGACTCTCAATTAGAGGAAAACGCAAAACACCTGCCTCTAATCAAGAGCCATACCAGGCAACCCAAAACCAACATAGAAACAGAAAACATAGACTGCCCACCCAAAACTCACGCCCTGACCATCACACACATAAAAAACAACAGCAAACAGGTCAGGAACGTGACACGTTCTAACCACGACAGAGAGGGCGGACAAACTCTCCAAAAGAAACAAACTTTTCAACAGAGACCCTGATGACACACTGAGCGTAAATATATATATTGATTGCAACTGTTTGCGAATGAGTGAGCGTTCATGTGCAAAGGATTAGCATTTCAATTGTTATAATTATCAACTCTGTAGTGACTTCTCAGCTGACCCCCACTCTCCTTTTGTCTAACAAGCCGTCATAACCGGTTTAGCCCACTAGGGCACATTCCTCTATCATTTCTTGTAACCTTATTTACTTTGTTTGTTTGTGTGTGCACTTCTGTGATTGTTTAGTTACTTAATAAATAAATGATTTAAGACAATTGATGTATGGATGACTCATAGTGAAGACTGGGTTCGTGCAGATAACCAACAATTTAAGACGTTTGGAATGAGACAAACGTGAGGTAAAGAAGAATTCAGTAATCATAAGACTATTGATCAGATATGAAAATATCTGAAAAGTTATATTAGGAAAATTATAACTTTGTAATCTGAATATTTTCCTTGGTGCCCCGACTTCCTAGTTAATTACAGTTACATGATTAATCAGTTTAATCGCGTAATAATAATTACTATCATTAACTGAAGTCTTCAGTTGATGATAGTAAAGACACGACAATACTCAACTAGTCTAAAGAAGGCCAGTTTTATTGCTTATTTAATCAGCACAAGTTTTCAGCTGTGCTAACATAATTGCAAAAGGGTTTTCTAATGGTCAATTAGCCTTTTAAAATGATACACTTGGATTAGCTAACACAACGTGCCATTGGAACACAGGAGTAATGGTTGCTGATAATGGGCCTCTGTACGCCTATGTAGGGGCTGAGTCACTGGCTTACTGGTGCTCTTTCATGCTGTCCCTAGGAGGGGTGCGTCACTTGAGTGGGTTGAGTTACTGGCGTGATCTTCCTGTCTGGGTTGGCACCCCCCCCTTGGGTTGTGCCGTGGCGGAGATCTTTGTGGGCTATACTCGGCCTTGTCTCAGGATGGTAAGTTGGTGGTTGAAGATATCCCTCTAGTGGTGTGGGGGCTGTGCCTTGGCAAAGTGGGTGGGGTTATATCCTTCCTGTTTGGCCCTGTCCGGGGGTATCATCAGATGGGGCCACAGTGTCTCCTGACCCCTCCTGTCTCAGCCTCCAGTATTTATGCTGCAGTAGTTTGTGTCGGGGGGCTAGGGTCAGTTTGTTATATCTGGAGTACTTGTCCTGTCTTATCCGGTGTCCTGTGTGAATTTAAGTATGCTCTCTCTAATTCTCTCTTTCTTTCTCTCTCTCGGAGGACCTGAGCCCTAGGACCATGCCTCAGGACGACCTGACATGATGACTCCTTGCTGTCCCCAGTCCACCTGTCCCCAGTCCACCTGGCCAACTGTTCTGCCTGCGGCTATGGAACCCTGACCTGTTCACCGGACGTGCTACCTGTCCCAGACCTGCTGTTTTCAACTCTCTAGAGACCGCAGGAGCGGTAGAGATACTCTTAATGATCGGCTATGAAAAGCCAACTGACATTTACTCCTGAGGTGCTGCACCCTCGACAACTACTGTGATTATTATTATTTGACCATGCTGGTCATTTATGAACATTTGAACATCTTGGCCATGTTCTGTTATAATCTCCACCCGGCACAGCCAGAAAAGGACTGGCCACCCCTCATAGCCTGGTTCCTGTCTAGGTTTCTTCCTAGGTTTTGGCCTTTCTAGGGAGTTTTTCCTAGCCACCGTGATTCTACACCTGCATTGCTTGCTGTTTGGGGTTTTAGGCTGGGTTTCTGTACAGCACTTTGAGATATCAGCTGATGTACGAAGGGCTATATAAATACATTTGATTTGATTTTGATTTGATTTGATATTCCATAAAAACATATGCCGTTTTCAGCTACAGTAGTCATTTACAACATTAACAATGTCTACATTGTATTTCTGATTACACGTCGACCGATTATGATTTTCCAACAGCGATACCGATTATTGGAGGAGCAAAAAAAGCCGATACCGATTAATCGGACAATTTTTATATATATTTGTAATAATGACAATTACAACAATCAATACTGAATGAACACTTTTATTTTAACTTAATATAATACATAAATAACATCTATTTAGTCTCAAATAAATCATAAAACATTTTCAATTTGGTTTAAATAATGCAAAAACAAAGTGTTGGAGAAGAAAGTAAAAGTGCAATATGTGCCATGTAAAAAAGCTAATGTTTAATTAAGTTCCTTGCTCAGAACATGAGAACATATGAAAGCTGGTGGTTCAATATTCCCAGTTCTTCAATATTCCCAGTTAAGAAGTTTTAGGATGTAGTTATTATATGAATTATGACGCGTTGACTATTTCTCTCTATACCATTTGTATTTCATATACCTCTGACTATTGGATGTTCTTATTGGCACTATATTATTGCCAGCCTAATCTCAGGAGTTGAAAGACTTAAAGTCATAAAAAGCGCTGTGCTTCAAGCATTGCTAAGAGCTGCTGGCAAACGCTGTAAAGTGCTGTTTGAATTAATGCTTACGAACCTGCTGCTGCCTACCACCGCTCAGTCACACTGTTCTATCAAATATCACATCATAGACTTAATTATAACATAATGGACACAGAAATATGAGCCTTTGGTCATTAATATGGTAAAATCCAGAAACTGTCATTTCGAAAACAAAACGTTTATTCATTCAGTGAAATACGGAACCGTTCGATTTTTTATCAAACGGGTGGCAACCTTAAGTCTAAATATTTGTAACGCTCGTCTATTTCTTCCTCCTCCTCGAATGAGGAGAGGCGAGAAGGATCGGACCAAAATGCAGCGTAGGTGGAATACATGATGAAATTTATTTAAACAAGACGACGAACACGAAGAACACTTGAATAACTACAAAACAATAAACGATGTGAACAAACCTGAACTAGAGAACATAATGCACTAACAGGAACGAACACATACACGAACGAAAACAGTCCCGAGTGGTGCGACATACACAGACACAGGAACAATCACCCACAAACAAACAGTGTGAACAACCTACCTTAATATGGTTCTCAATCAGAGGAAACGTAAAACACCTGCCCCTGATTGAGAACCATATCAGGCTAATAGACAATGAACCTAAACATAGAAACACATAACATAGAATGCCCACCCCAACTCACGCCCTGACCATACGAAACAAATACAAAAACAAGGAAAACAGGTCAGGAACGTGACAGAACCCCCCCCCCCCCCCCCCCCCCCTCAAGGTGCGAACTCCGGGCGCACCACCTAAAGTCTAGGGGAGGGTCTGGGTGGGCATCTGTCCGGCTCTGGCTCAGGACGTGGTCCCCACCCCACCATAGTCAATCCCCGCTTTCGTAACCTCCTCCTAATGACCACCCTCCAAATTAACCCCACTGGATTAAGGGGCAGCACCGGACTAAGGGGAAATACCGGAATGAGGGGCAACACCGGAATGAGGGGCCACACCGGAATGAGGGGCAACACCGGAATGAGGGGCAACACCAGACTGAGGGGCAGCTCCGGACTGAGGGGCAGCTCCGGACTGAAGGGCAGCTCCGGACTGAGGGGCAGCTCCGGACTGAGGGGCAGCTCCGGACTGGCTGATGGCTCTGGCTGGTCATGGCTGGCTGACGGCTCTGGCTGCTCATGGCTGGCTGACGGCTCTGGCTGCTCATGGCTGGCTGACGGCTCTGGCTGCTCATGGCTGGCTGACGGCTCTGGCTGCTCATGGCTGGCTGACGGCTCTGGCTGCTCATGGCTGGCTGACGGCTCTGGCTGCTCATGGCTGGCTGACGGCTCTGGCTGCTCATGGCTGGCTGACGGCTCTGGCTGCTCATGTCTGGCTGACGGCTCTGGCTGCTCATGGCTGGCTGGCGGCTCTGGCTGCTCATGGCTGGCTGGCGGCTCTGGCTGCTCATGGCTGGCTGGCGGCTCTGGCTGCTCATGGCTGGTTTGCGGCTCTGGCTGCTCATGGCTGGCTTGCGGCTCTGGCTTCTCATGGCTGGCTGGCGGCTCTGGCTGCTCATGGCTGGCTGGCTGCTCTGGCTGCTCATGGCTGGCTGGCGGTTCTGGCTGCTCATGGCTGGCTGGCGGCTCTGGCTGCTCATGGCTGGCTGGCGGTTCTGGCTGCTCATGGCTGGCTGGCGGCTCTGGCTGCTCATGGCTGGCTGGCGGCTCTGGCTGCTCATGGCTGGCTGGCGGAAGGCTCTGGCTGCTCCTGTCTGGCGGAAGGCTCTAGCGGCTCCTGTCTGGCGGAAGGCTCTAGCGGCTCCTGTCTGGCGGAAGGCTCTAGCAGCTCCTGTCTGGCGGACGGCTCTAGCAGCTCCTGTCTGGCAGACGGCTCTGAAGGCTCAGGACAGACGGGCGGCTTTGAAGGCTCAGGACAGACGGGCGGCTTTGAAGGCTCAAGACAGACGGGCGGCTTTGAAGGCTCAGGACAGACGGGCGGCTTTGAAGGCTCAGGACAGACGGGCGGCTTTGAAGGCTCAGGACAGACGGGCAGCGCAGGCAGCGCTTGGCAGACGGACAGCTCAGACGGCGTTGGGCAGACGGGCAGTTCAGGCGCCGCTGGGCAGACGGCAGACTCTGGCCGGCTGAGGCGCACTGTAGGCCTGGTGTGTGGTGCCAGAACTGGAGGTACCGGGCTAAGGACACGCACCTTCAGGCTAGTGCGGGGAGCAGCAACAGGACGCACAGGACTCTGGAGACGCACAGGAGGCTTGGTGTGTGGTGCCGGAACTGGTGGTACCGGGCTGGAGACACGCACCATAGAGCTAGTGCGTGGAGGAGGAACAGGGCTCTGGAGACGCACAGGAGGCTTGGTGCGTGGTGCCGGAACTGGTGGTACCGGGCTGGAGACATGCACCCTAGGGCTAGTGCGTGGAGGAGGAACAGGGCTCTGGAGACGCACAGGAAGCCTGGTGCGTGGTGTAGGCACTGGTGGTACTGGGCTGGGGCTGGGAGGTGGCACCGGATATACCGGACCATGCAGGCGTACTAGCTCCCTTGAGCCTGGAGCCTGCCCAACCTTACCTGGTTGTATGCTCCCCGTAGCCCGACCAGCGCGGGGAGGTGGAATAACCCGCACTGGGCTGTGTAGGCGAACCGGGGACACCATGCGTAAGGCTGTTTCCATGTATGCCGGGCCGAGGAGACGCACTGGAGATCAGACGCGTTGAGCCGGCTTCATGGCACCTGGCTCAATACTCAATCTAGCCCTGCCAGTGCGGGGAGTTGGAATAACCCGCACCGGGCTATGCACACGTACAGGAGACACTGTGCGCTTTACCGCATAACACGGTGTCTGCCCGTACTCTCGCTCTCCACGGTAAGATCGGGAAGTTGGCGCAGGTCTCCTACCTGACTTCGCCACACTACCCTTTAGCCTTGAACCTAAACATAGAAACACATAACATAGAATGCCCATCCCAACTCACGACCTGACCATACTAAACAAATACAAAAACAAGGAAAACAGGTCAGGAACGTGACAATATTGGTGTTACATTGCACAACCTTCAATGTTATGTCATAAATATGTAAAATTCTGGCAAATTAATAACGTTCACACAGTTTGCAATGAGCCAGGCGGCCCAAACTGTTGCATATACCCCGACTCTACTTGCACTGACAGCCAGTGATTTCCCTAGGTAATATTTTTTTACCTTTATTTATCCAGGTTTTTGAGAGAACATGTCTTTTCCAAGAGAGACCTGGTCCAATAGCAGCAGGGGGAACAACGTTTCAGACAAAACAACTTACATACACTAACATAACATTAAACAAAACTATAAACACACATACAGTAAAACAAAAACATTTTACGTTAAAAACACGAAAGTCTTGACTAAAAACAGCTAGCCTAAAGAGAATTACACTCTTCTATGATATATACATCGATCAAGTGTTTAAACGCCACTAACGAAACTAGATGATCACATTTTTAAATGTTCAAGAGAGAATTCCAGGACCACGGAGCTAAGTAACTAAAACTATTTCTACCATGACCTGTTCTAATTTTTGGTATTTTTTGGAATATTGCCTGCTAACATGAATTTCTTTTAACTAAATACGCAGGTTTAAAAAAATACACTTCTGTGTACTGATTTTATGAAAGGCATTGATGCTTATGGTTAGGTACATTTGTTGAACGATTGTGGTTTTCTAGCGAACGCGCTTTTGTTACCCGTTTGGCGAAGTTACCCGTTTGGCGTAGTTGAGGTAGGGTGATGATTCGATGATAATTAACAGGCACCGCATTGATTATATGCAACGCAGGACAAGCTAGTTAACCAAGTAATATCATCAACCATGTGTAGTTAACTGGTGATTATGTGAAGATTGATTGTTTTTATAAGATAAGTTTAATGCTAGCGAGCAACTTACCTTGGCTCCTTGCAGCCAAAAGGTCCGTGTGATGCTGCACTCGCGTAACAGGTGGTCAGCCTGCCACGCAGTTCCTCGTGGATTGCAATGTAATCGGCCATAATTGGCATCCAAAAAGGCAGATTACCGATTGTTATGAAAACTTGAAATCGGCCCTAATTAATCGGCCTCTATTTCTGATTAATTCAAAAGCAAAAAAATTTGCTTTTCTTTCAAAAATAAGGACATTTCTAAGTGACCCCAAACTTTTGAACGGTAGTGTATATTGGGAGAATTATTATTATTTCAAGTATAATTCACTGTAATTCCAGTGGGTCAGAAGTTGACTGTGCCTTTAAACAGCTTGGAAAATTCCAGAAAATTATGTCATGGCTTTAGAAGCTTCTGATAGGCTAATTGACATTATTTGAGTCAATTGGAGGTGTACCTGTGGATGTATTTCAAGGCCTACCTTCAAACTCAGTGCCTCTTTGCTTGACATCATGGGAAAATCCAAACAAATCAGCCAAGACCTCAGGAAAAAAATTGTAGACCTCCACAAGTCTGGTTCATCCTTGGGACCAATTTACAAACGCCTGAAGGTACCACGTTCATCTGTACAAACAATAGTATGCAAGTATAAATACCATGGGACCACGCAGCTGTCATACTGCTCAGGAAGGAAACGCGTTCTGTCTCCTAGAGATGAACGTACTTTGGTGCGAAAAGTGCAAATCAATCCCAGAACAACAGCAAAGGACTTTGTGAAGATGCTGGAGGAAACAGGTACAAAAGTATATATATCCACAGTAAAAACGAGTCCTATATCGACACAACCTGAAAGCCTGCTCAGCAAGGAAGAAGCCACTGCTCCAAACCCGCCATAAAAAAAGCCAGACTACGGTTTGCAACTGCACATGAGGACAAAGATCGTACTTTTTGGATAAATGTCCTCTGGTCTGATGAAACAAAAATAGAACTGTTTAGCAATAATGACCATAGTTATGTTTGAAGGAAAAAGGGGGAGGCTTGCAAGCTGAAGAACACCATCCCAACCGTGAAGCACGGGGGTGGCAGGATCATGTTGTGGGGGTGCTTTGCTGCAGGAGGGACTGGTGCACTTCACAAAATAGATGGCATCATGAGGCAGGAAAATTATGTGGATATATTGAAGCAACATCTCAAGACATCAGTCAGGAAGTTAAAGCTTGGTCGCAAATGGGACTTCCAAATGGACAATGACCCCAAGCATACTTCCAATGTTGTGGCAAAATGGATTAAGAACAACAAAGTCAAGGTATTGGAGTGGCCATCACAAGGCCGTGACCTCAATCCTATAGAAAATGTGTGCGCAGAACTGAAAAAGTGCGTGCGAGCAAGGAGGCCTACAAACCTGACTCAGTTACACCAGCTCTGTCAGGAGGAATGGGCCAAAATTCACACAACTTATTGTGGGAAGCTTGTGGAAGGCTACCCGAAACGTTTGACCCAAGTTAAACAATTTAAAGGCAATGCTACCAAATACTAATTGAGTGTATGTAAACTTCTGACCCACTGGGAATGTGATGAAAGAAATAAAAGCTGAAATAAATCATTCTCTCTACTATTATTCTGACATTTCACATTCTTAAAATAAAGTGGTGATCCTAACTGACCTAAGACAGAGCATTTTTACTCTGATTAAATGTCAGGAATTGTTAAAAACTGAGTTTAAATGTATTTGGCTAAGGTGTATGTAAACTTCCAACTTCAACTGTATACTGTAGCTAAGAAAGCAATACTAAGTGTATGTTGTGTAGTAAGCGGTTTGTAGCCCATGTGCCTAACCCTAATCATTTGGTCTGCTTACCTCTCCAATGTGCTGCACATGTAGCCTATAACTTTTTATTTATTTTTTATGTCATCATCTAATATTGCCTTAGCTGTCATTGTCTGCTTCTATGCCCCCTTTATTTATCCTATCGTTCTGACTTGATGTACAGGGAAAATACTGTAAGAGCAGCCCATGTTCTGCATTCTGTCCCTGTACAGCAAAAGTGCTGAACACACAGTTATATTGACTACGTCCGTCTTACTGTAGCTCGCTCATTAATGTCTTAATCAAAATTGCGGAATGCCTCTCATCCGCTCATCCTTCCTTTATGCCATAGTGTGTACATCTCAATTGTCAGTAGAAACCACATTTGTTTAAACAAGCCAGCCATGTTTTTTAAAAGGGTTGAATGAACTGTTTTGCTGCCAGACAAGGCTCCGCTGATAGGCAGGTGTAGCGGTGGTAAGGATTCACTCCATGGTGCTGGAAAGAAAACTCTGCTTTTGGGACAGCTTTATGTAGGCCCTAACAGTTTGTGAGCACCGCTTGTCGGCGTTGAAGTGCAATTAATGTATTGTTTAGTGTTGTGTAGTGTCTTTGCTGGCATGCATCTAAACATTTTTGGGGGAGTTTGCCCTACCAAGATTTACATACTAAAATAAGGCTCCTAAAGTTTCCGGTAATAGGCTACACCAGGGTCAGCAACCTTTTCCATTTGGAGTGCCAAGTTATCGTACCATTTCTACTGATCTGTGTGCCAGTTATGGTTTTCATATGCACATTTGCATGGAACAGTTTCATTTAATTTATAATAAAGTCTTCATATCTCAAAATCAATGTCATGTGGTTACTCAAAATTCAATACAATACAAATCTAAAAGTAACTTCTATTGCCAATATGTAAAAATAGCCTTCATAAACCAACAAATAAAAACATTGCAGCATGCAGGTAGAAAATATCCTGATAAAAATAAATATCCTATTAAATACATTGGCTACACATGGCCTGTCTGCAAGGCACTTGTATCAACTATTAACTTGGTCAGCCCAAGCTCATGATAGAAAACTCGCAACATTGTATGAAATATTCTGGGCCCTCAGAGTTTCGTGCAAGGGATAAGAAGTAATCAGGTAGGCCTACTTTTTTCATTCGGATCAGAGCATCATATTTTTTCCCCCTTTCATGCTGAGTGGTTAACGAAAGAGAGAGCTGTAAAGCATTTTCAAATAGGCAACGTTGAGGAACTATTGTCCTTCTCAATGGATGTTAAAAAATACTTTGTTTACTTGCTGTTTGAGGCAAAGAAAAAAATACTTTGAGAAGCTCCACAGTTATGGTGAGCTAAGACAATCAGAAATAGTATCAGATCTCCAAATGGGCACATTTATAGGCCTACATTTGTGCACAGGCCAGGTAGCATAGATCTACTTCTATGCCTAATAAGGTGCGTTTCTTTACTGAATATTGACAAGAGCGCTTCAAACAAAAGACAATAAATGGACAACTCGTAAATGGTATGAAATAAACCAAAATTTCTCACAAAAAATGAAAATCGGGTACTTTCACACAAATTTATGGTGAACAAAGCGACTTCAATGGCTAATTTCTCTAAACAGTGAGAAAAAACAGCACCAGATTCACAAGAAATAAATTACAATGAAGAAGCAATACTCCAAACCTCATCTTTATAAACCTAGAGAACTGATACTGTATACTGGTTGTTGGGGTGGGATTGGCGTGGGGAGTCTGTGGGTGGCTTTTGACCATTTTATTGGATTCCTCATGTCTTACTCAATGGTAGGAAAAGTTTGGTTCAAATCGGATGTTGGGTAATATATTGGTGTAATATCACGCACATCCTATAAATTAAAAGGGCCAATTAGCTTATTTTATTTGATCTATGCGAAATTGTCAACAAAATAGTGTTTCAGGAATGCTAATCTTACGTTTCTAACTACAGAACCTATTTCAGAACAATCTGAGATTGTGGGTGTCATGGCTTGCTGAAATGACATGGAATGACCCGTCTCCAACGCGCGGCAGCACAGCTGACAAAGGAGAAGACAGCCCACCGCAGCCAGCCCACAAACTGCTTTGACAGACACACAACCCACAGCAGCCTTTGACAGACACACAGCTCAGAGGCTGAGCAAAAAGGCCTTGTTGTTTATCTCTATCAGAATCTCTATGTGTGTGTCCCAAATAGCATCATATTCCCTTTATAGTGCACTCCTTTTGACCAGAGCCCTATCAGCCCTGGTCGAAAATAGTGTACTATATAGGGAATAGGTGCCAATTGGGATGTACCCAGGATCTCTATAAAAGGACGACTAAGAAGCTGTAAGGACACTTCATCTGCAGCACTGTATTTACAGAATCAAAGCAGAATAGATGAATGTGTGTGGTAAAGCCTGTGGAGAATCCTTAGCTCATTAAAGGAGTTCAGCTCAGTGTCTAATCCACACAGGGCTATCATATCAGAAATCAGATCTGTAACATATTCCACCATGGATGTTCTGTCTGATGTTTCCTATGGGGAGAGGTGATTTCTGCTGCCTAATATACATGTATGACGGTAGTACTCTTCCACTTGCCTGGCTTGCATTAAATAGATTGCTTTTGCATACAAATGTAGTTACTCGTCCGGGAGGGTGGATTTGCGCAACAACAAAAAATACATAAAAAATTCCCTCGCAAAACAAATTATGCTTCTATACTAAAGATTCAAAACCCATCCCACCCAAAAATGTAACTATAAAGCACCCATCTGAGATTATTTCCATGACAACCGACCTCGCTTTCTCTATGATTTCCATGACTGCTCTTCCTGATTAAAGGAGCATAAAGAGTTGCCATTTACCTCAGAGCTGAGGGAAATGAATCACAATATCCCAGATAATGACACCTTTAATACCTCGCCAGGAAAACGCCTCACATTTTCACTGCTGATAACATTCAGAGAGAGAAAGAGACAGGGAGAGCATAGAGCATGAGAGAGAGGGCCTGCGTCCCAAATAACACCCTACTCCTTACATAGTGCAATGCTTTTGCCATTTGAAATGCATCCAGAGGGACTCCCACAGTCTTAGGAAAAAAAGTTGCTATCTAGAAGCTAACATGCTGACCACACCGCTAACGTCGCGTGTGTGAGTGTTGCAAAATAAATGTACATATACATGTTATTCAATCAGTGACGCTAGCCGTGCTGCAAGTCCCGCCTCTCCCATCTCCTCATTGGTTTTTAGGAGCATATAACCACGTGCCATCTTCTCATTGGTTTTTAGAAGCATATACCCACGTGGGTGATTGAAAGATGAACTGAGGTCCATTCTCCAGTCCAGTTGGTAGTGGTAATGCACTTTAAAGTTGATTGCGAACCACCATACAAAGTCCAAAGAAGAAGAAGAAGCCTGAAGAAGGAGAGATTACCAGAAACAAACTCTGCTTACCCATTTATCTGTGGATTAATTAGTAGAGGACCTTGTGCATTTCAGGTAAAATAACAACAAAATGTTTATATCCCAGGAAAATTATCTAGCAACAGCAAGCTAGCTAGCTAAATTGCCATAAATGTTTAATGCTTTTCGACCTGTCCCCAAATTAATATAGTTGGTTCAGAGTTCATTTTGATATTTCAACCCACAGAGGGTTCTACATGGAACCAAAAAGAGTTCTGCCTGGAAACAAAAAGGGTTCTACCTGTAACCAAAAAGGGTTATCCTATGTGGACAGCCGAAGAACCCTTTTGGAACCCTTTTTTCTAAGAGTGCACCCGCAGCTCTCCTCTCCGGCTGGTGGCTGATAAAATGCAGCAGAAAGTGCAGCTTTGCTGTACCTAGACAACAGACAGTCTCAAACCTGACAGAGCAATATTATTACATTTCTTGTGTCGGCAGAAATCCCTAAATCCATTCTAACCACTCCAAGTAAGACCTACTCCTGGTGAAGCATAAAATATCCACTAGTACCCTGTTGTGTAGCAAAGCTACTGTAGATTCCAATGCCCGGCAGCAAATAGTCACACAATTCTTGTGTAGTTCGATCCAGAAAGGGGGCCAATTCAATTGTAATGCAATTACGCTGAGACTCAAATTTTTCACTTCAAAATGTATACCAAACAAAAAAACATGAATTTCAAAGCTTAACAAACCATAGAACTCTATGCACAAGGACTACTTTCAACAAGTTCCACTGAAAATGTGTAAAACACATTTACAGGAAGATCTGTGCAGATACAAAGTTTGGTAAGAGAATAAAACTGAAGGGGATTTTACCCTGATTTTGTTAAAAAAGCTGTGTAAAATAAAAAAGCTGTGTCAAAGCATAATTCTGTTCCAGTGGAATTGCCCAAGGGTGACCAAGAATGACCTTACATGTGACTGAATAAGATTTCTGAAATGATATAAACTGATTTACTGTTGTATCTTAAAACAAATCTGTCCATTCCAACCCCACGGTTCCATCCATGACCTGTCTTTGGGATGGTGTCTGGCTGGGTCGGTGGAAACTAAGGCCTTGACACTCCTGGTGGACAAAGATAACACAGTGAAATGACAGTTAAACACTAGACAACAGAAAACATTACCTCATAATGGAAACCAATCCTCATAACACCCTCACTGTCTCCAGCCTACTAAAATCACAGATGTGAGTGTGGGATGGAGATAGAGGGAGAGAGGGAGAGAGAGGGAGAGAGAGAGAGAGAGAGAGAGAGAGAAATAGAGAAAGAGAGAGAGAGAGAGAAAGAGAGAGAGAGAGAGAGAGTGTGAGAGAGAGAGACAATTAGAGAGTGTCATTTCCCCAAATTTGAAACTCTTATTCAAGGTTTCAAAGACCTCTCTGATGAGGATAGGCTACCCGTCCTGTTGGGGGAGGACGCAGAGAGCTGTGGGTTGGCAGCGCACTACATTGCTGCCTGCCATAAGTTGAGGGACAGTGTCTGACAGACCAATCAACCTGCACATGTCCTCTACTGTATGTTTATTGTTATTGTTGAATGTAAGGTTATTTTGACCCTTGGTTATTGTTGTTACTATTGTCCCGTTGACCATTTTGATTCTCATTTTTATATTGAAAATAAGCTTTGGCAATATGTACATTGTTACGTCATGCCAATAAAGCAAATTGAATTGAATTGAAAGAAAGAGAAAGAGAAAGAGAAAGAGAAAGAGAAAGAGAAAGAGAAAGAGAAAGAGAGAGAGAGAGAGAGAGAGAGAGAGAGAGAGAGGAGAGAGAGAGTTTTTTTGAGTTTTTATAAAACCTTTATTTTCTACTCAATTGTTAACATAAATACTGACACACTGCCTTTTCAGAAATGAAACAATAAATGTAATTCCTACACAAAATAAATAAAATAAAAATACAAAAGAACATATACATTCAACTTATTTCATCAACAAAAAATAATTTCCCCTCCTCTACAAAACAAAGCGCTCTTTCGTATGCCCACTTCTCCTCAAACAATGGGAGATCTTTTACAGCTGAGAAGAACTCAAAATCCACTTTTATTCTTGATTTCACTAATCCTTTAAAAACACATCTTATATCCTTTCCATATCCTGTGTCTATCTTATGTTTCCTACTCAAAAAAATTGACATCTTAGCTTGTCCCAAAATAAAATTTAACAGTTGACATTTTCTTTTCTGTTGCTTACTATATTGAAACCCCAAAATAAAAACATTGTTATTGAAAATCTCACCTACAGCTCTAAACAAAGATTCCAGTATGTCTAATAGAGGTTTTATCCTCTCACACTCCATAAAACAGTGAAAAATGGTTTCTCTTATATTACAAAAAGGACATCCATCTCCAACATCTGAGTTAATGACAGATACAAAAGCATTAACTGCAAAAATGCCATGTAAAACCCTCCATTGCATATCACCAGTACCCTTTTGTAACGGTGGTTTGTACAGTGCTCTCCATGCTGGCTTTACCTTGTCATCAATTCCCAATTTTACCCTCCATGGAGTGTCTTTTCTATTTTTCAATTTCTCTTTATTTAACACCTTGACACACCCCCTATTCAAGTCCTTCCCATTCACCTCATCCAAACCCACCTCCTCTAACCCTCTCAAATCCAACAATAAACCCTTTCTCTCTGACTCTGGGATATTTGGTGTAATCCCTAGTCTTGGAAATGAGACGTCTTCATCTTGTACCTTCTTCTTGTGGCTATTAAGCATTCCCCACTCTTCCCCTGACAGAGCCTTCCTGCAGATTCCCAGCATTTGTCCGACAATCCTTTCCGACCTCACCCCCAAATGTTCAGCCACCCGTCTTCCATCCATTAAGGCGGGCCCGGCCATGGCCATTAACTGTTTTAAGGTGATGATTTTGCCCTTCACCAGAATCTTGGAGAAATGTGGAACAGCTGCAGTTGTACAATCCAGTCTTGCCCCATACACCAGAGGTTCCTCCAACAACCAATGCACTGACTCCGCTGAAGTTCGTCTGGACACCTTCATTATGCTCCACACTCTGAGAAGACCTCTGTAAAACGGAGGTACTCCCTCCCTAGAAATCTGGATATTATCAACTAGAAATAAAGCCTTCTTTAAACCTAATCCTCCAACCCTCTGTAATACAAGACCTGCTACCCCTCTCCACACCACATTTTCCTGTCCATAAAGCAACCTTTGAATAAACTGCAACTGGAAAGCAGCAGCCCTACTAGCAAGATGTACAAGACCTTGTCCCCCCTCCTCTTTTGACAAATACAAAACACTTTGTGGAACCCAGTGATATTTATCCCAAAAGAAATCCACAATAATTACCTGTATCTTAGCTAGAAGGCCAGATGGTGGTTCTAAAACTGACAACCGATGCCATAGTGCAGAGGCAATCACATTGTTAACTATAATGGTTCGCCCCCTATATGACATTCGAGATAACAACCAACACCATCTCTTCATCCTCCCTTCCACCATTTCAACCACCCCAATCCAATTTTTTTCCATAGTCCCCTCATCTCCTAGGTACACTCCAAGATACTTAAACCCTCCCTTACACCATTCCAGCCCCCCTGGCAAAGCCATGATCCCTCCAGACCATTCTCCAATCTGTAAAGCACAACTCTTTTCCCAATTTACTTTTGCAGAGGATATTCCCCTAAAACGATCAACCATTAGACTCAAACTATCCACCTCCGCTTGATTTTTCACTAAAACAACTACATCATCAGCATAGGCTGAGAGACGAATAGGAGGAATATCCTCTGAAAGGCACACCCCTTCAATCCGACTTCTAATGCTATTTAGTAGTGGCTCTATAGCAATGGCATATAACATCCCTGATAAAGAACATCCGTGCCTAATACCTCTACACACTTTAAAAGGAGCACTCAACCCACCGTTAACTTTCAATACACTTTCAATGTCACCATATCCTGCGTCTGTGTCTCCCGCAACACAACACCTCTCTCCACCATTATATTCACCTTTTCAATGGAATCTAAGAATATCACTACTGCGCTATTCATCCTCGAGGCTGATTTGATGCTATCATACCCAACAATAGTTCCAACCCCCAAACTACACTCCTCCACCGAACACCCAGCCGCCGCCGGAATCTTTATTCCATTGCGCCGACTAAGTTTTTCATACTCCAAACTTCCACGAGTGGCCATTTCAACCAGCCCCACCCGCTGGTTGTGCCCTCGCGAAAAAAAACCTACCTCAAACGATCCCACCACCCCTATACTTGCTTAGTAATAGTTAGAAAAGATACCCTTAAACCAACTAAACTAATCAATATATATATATTTACATACCAAAACCCAATAGAGTGAAAAGAAATCCAGTCGCTCTCACAATAACTCCTGCTTAACGACTCACTCCCAGCATGCACTCCGACGAGAGAGAGAGAGAGAGAGAGAGAGAGAGAGAGAGAGAGAGAGAGAGAGAGAGAGAGAGAGAGAGAGAGAGAGAGAGAGAGAGAGAGAGAGAGAGAGAGAGAGAGAGAGAGAGAGAGAGAGAGAGAGAGAGAGAGAGAGAGAGAGAGAGAGAGAGAGAGAGAGAGAGAGAGAGAGAGAGAGAGAGA
Organism: Salvelinus fontinalis; assembly: GCF_029448725.1. Classification (NCBI taxonomy): domain Eukaryota; kingdom Metazoa; phylum Chordata; class Actinopteri; order Salmoniformes; family Salmonidae; genus Salvelinus; species Salvelinus fontinalis. The sequence continues at coordinate 89,862,667 of NC_074665.1, read as the reverse complement.
GAGAGAGAGAGAGAGAGAGAGAGAGAGGAGAGAGAGAGAGAGGAGAGAGAGAGAGAGAGAGAGAGAGAGAGAGAGAGAGAGTGTGAGAGAGAGAGACAATTAGAGAGACGAAATAGAAAAAAATCGAGAGAGATGGGTCCAACATGTGAAGTTCATAGGAGCACATCAAATTGGGTGTCAAATGAAAGCTAAGAGTCTATATTTGAGTAATTAAGGCATATACTTTTCAACTATTTTCCATCCCTTATCCCATAATGTTGAATAAGCAAATGCTTTGATATCTGGTCAAACAGATGGAAAATAAGTATTCTACAAGTATTCCACCAGAAAAAGTTTTAAAAGGTTTTAGAAATACATCAAAACATAATGCTGAAGTAAAGACCCCTCCAAACTAATATCAACACTATTTAGTTTTGCCTTCTGTAAGTTTAAGAAACATTGCCTTGTGCCTTGAGATTCAGCTACCAAAAACCCACATACTGCATCTGTCAGGTTCCTGGCCTGTTTTTCCTTTCTCTTGTATTTATTTAGTTGGTCAGGGCGTGAGTTGGGGTGGGTTGTCCATGTGTTTGTTCTATGTTGGGATGTTTGTGTTCGGCCGGGTATGATTCTCAATCAGAGACAGCTGTCAATCGTTGTCCCTGATTGAGAATCATACTTGCTGTTGCTGTGGGTGGTTGTATCGTGTGTCTGTGTATGTACCACACGGGACTGTTTGCGGTTTGTCACGTTTGTTGTTTTTGTATGTTAAGTGTTCTGTCTATTTTTATTAAAGATGAACACTAACCACTCTGCATATTGGTCTGATCCTTCTCGCCTCTCCTCCTTGTCCGAGGAGGAGGATTACGACGATCGTTACAGCATCTTGAAGATATTTTCACATAAGTAATAAGTAAAGGTAAACCTATCAATTAGTTGTTGTGTTTTTACTGATATCAAGTTTGTTTATCTCCCGAGTAGTGCAGGGGTTTAAGGGACTGCATCGCAGTGCTTGAGGCGTCACTACAGACCCGGGTTCGATCCCAGGCTGTGTCACAGCCGGCCATGACCGGGAGACACATGAGGCGGTGCACAATTGGCCAGGTTAGAGGAGGGTTTGGCCGGCCGGGATTTCCTTGTCCAATTGCGCTCTAGCAACTCCTTGTGGCGGGCCAGGTGCCTGCAAGCTGACTTACGGGTTAAGTGAGCAGTGTGTCAAGAAGCAGAAAAATTAGCGAGATTTTTCAAAACTAGTCAGGTGTCCTCTGATTAGTTCCTGCGCGCGAGAGGGTAGCTCTCCATTTTTTTTTTCTCTCTTATTGAATAGGTTACGGTCCGGTTGAAATATTATCCATTATGTTTGTTAAAAACAACCTGAGGATTGATTATAAAAAACATTTGACATGTTTCTACGACCATTACGGATACTTTTTGGAATTTTCATCGAGCGGAACGAGGCTCTGGTTTTCTGAACATAACGTGCAACCCAAATGGCGTTTTTTTGTTATAAAAGTAATATTTATCGAACAAAAATAATATTTGTTGTGTAACTGGGAGTCTCGTGAGTGCAAACATCCAAAGATTATCAAAGGTAAGCGATTCATTTTATTGCTTTTCTGACTTTCGTGACCAAGCTAACCACCCTAATATAAGGCTAACTGTTCTAGCATTGATTGATACACTCACAAAAGCTTGGATTGCTTACGATGCAAAGTATATTTTCAAAATCTGACACGATAGGGGGATTAACAACTAGCTAAACTGTGTTTTGGTATATTTCACTTGTGATTGCATGATTATAAATATTTTTTGTAATATTTTTGAATCTGATACGTTTGGGAATTTTCTTCTGCCTTTCAGGACCGGAACGAAGCTGTAGTTTTCTGAACATAACGCGCAACCCAAATTGTGTTTTTTTGTTATAAAAGTAATATTTATCGAACAAAAATAACATTTATTGTGTAACTGGGAGTCTCGTGAGTGCAAACATCCGAAGATTATCAAAGGTAAGCGATTAATTTATTGCTTTTCTGACTTTCGTGACCATGCTAATTTGGGGCTAGCTGTTCTAGCATTGATTGATACACTCACAAAAACATCGATTTCTTTCGCTGTAAAGCATATTTTCAAAATCTGACACGATAGGTGGATTAACAACAAGCTAAGTTGTGTTTTGGTATATTTCACTTGTGATTGCATGATTATAAATATTTTTAGTAATATTTTGCACCCTGCATTTCAGCGGTTGTTTAGGAAAATGATCCCGTAAAAGGGATCCGTAGCGCAGAAAAGATAAGTGTCATTGTTTAAAGTGGCTAGTGATACATTTTTTATCAATTTCCATTATTAAAGTGAGCTGGAGTTGAGTCAGTATGTTGGCAGCAGCTACTCGATGTTAGTGGTGGCTGTTTAACAGTCTGATGGCCTTGAGATAGAAGCTGTTTTTCAGTCTATCGGTCCCTGCCTTGATGCACCTGTACTGACCTCGCCTTCTGGATGATAGCAGGGTGAACAGGCAGTGGCTCGGGTGGTTGTTGCCCTTGATGATCTTTATGGCCTTCCTGTGACATCGGGTGGTGTAGGTGTCCTGGAGGGCAGGTAGTTTGCCCCCAGTGATGCGTTGTGCAGACCTCACTATCCTCTGGAGAGCCTTACGGTTGTGGGCGGAGCAGTTGCCGTACCAGGCGGTGATACAGCCTGACAGGATGCTCTCGATTGTGCATCTGTAGAAGTTTGTGAGTGCTTTTGGTGACAAGCCGAATTTCTTCAGCCTCCTGAGGTTGAAGAGGCGCTGCTGCGCCTTCTTCACACCGCTGCCTGTGTGGGTGGACCAATTCAGTTTGTCCGTGATGTGTACACCGAGGAACTTAAAACTTTCCACCTTCTCCACTACTGTCCCGTCGATGTGGATAGGGGGGTTGCTCCCTCTGCTGTTTCCTGAAGTCCACAATCATCTCCTTTCTTTGTTTATGTTGAGTGTGAGGTTATTTTCCTGACACCACACTCCGAGGGCCCTCACCTCCTCCCTGTAGGCCGTCTCGTCGTTGTTGGTAATCAAGCCTACCACTGTAGTGTCGTCCGCAAACTTGATGATTGATTTGGAGGCGTGCATGGCCACGCAGTCGTGGGTGAACAGGGAGTACAGGAGAGGGCTCAGAACGCACCCTTGTAAGGCCCCAGTGTTGAGGATCAGCGGGGTGGAGATGTTGTTACCTACCCTCACCACCTGGGGGCGGCCCGTCAGGAAGTCCAGGACCCAGTTGCACAGGGTGGGGTCGAGACCCAGGGTCTCGAGCTTGATGACGAGTTTGGAGGGTACTATGGTGTTGAATGCTGAGCTGTAGTCGATGAACAGCATTCTCACATGGGTATTCCTCTTGTCCAGATGGGTTAGGGCAGTGTGCAGTGTGGTTGCGATTGCGTCGTCTGTGGACCTATTGGGTCGGTAAGCAAATTGGAGTGGGTCTAGGGTGTCAGGTAGGGTGGAGGTGATATGGTCCTTGACTAGTCTCTCAAAGCACCTCATGATGACGGAAGTGAGTGCTACGGGGTGGTAATCATTTAGCTCAGTTACCTTAGCTTTCTTGGGAACAGGAACAATGGTGGCCCTCTTGAAGCATGTGGGAACAGCAGACTGGGATAAGGATTGATTGAATATGTCCGTAAACACACCAGCCAGCTGGTCTGCGCATGCTCTGAGGACGCGGCTGGGGAGGCCGTCTGGGCCTGCAGCCTTGCGAGGGTTAGCACGTTTAAATGTTTTACTCACGTCGGCTGCAGTGAAGGAGAGTCCGCAGGTTTTGGTAGCGGGCCGTGTCAGTGGCACTGTATTGTCCTCAAAGCGAGCAAAGAAGTTATTTAGTCTGTCTGGGAGCAAGACATCCTGGTCCGCGACGGGGCTGGTTTTCTTTTTGTAATCCGTGATTGACTGTAGACCCTGCCACATACCTCTTGTGTCTGAGCCGTTGAATTGCAACTCTACTTTGTCTCTATACTGACGCTTAGCTTGTTTGATTGCCTTGCGGAGGGAATAGCTACACTGTTTGTATTCGGTCATGTTTCCGGTCACCTTGCCCTGGTTAAAAGCAGTGGTTCGCGCTTTCAGTTTCACACGAATGCTGCCATCAATCCACGGTTTCTGGTTTGGGAATGTTTTAATAGTTGCTGTGGGTACGACATCGCCGATGCACTTTCTAATGAACTCGCTCACCGAATCAGCGTATTCGTCAATGTTGTTGTTGGATGCAATGCGGAACATATCCCAATCCACGTGATCGAAGCAGTCTTGAAGCGTGGAATCAGACTGGTCGGACCAGCGTTGAACAGACCTGAGCGCGGGAGCTTCTTGTTTTAGTTTCTGTCTGTAGGCTGGAAGCAACAAAATGGAGTCGTGGTCAGCTTTTCCGAAAGGAGGACGGGGGAGGGCCTTATATGCGTCGCGGAAGTTAGAATAACAATGATCCAGGGTTTTACCAGCCTTGGTTGCACAATCGATATGCTGATATAATTTAGGGAGTCTTGTTTTCAGATTAGCCTTGTTAAAATCCCCAGCTACAATGAATGCAGCCTCAGGATATGTGGTTTCCAGTTTACATAGAGTCAGATAAAGTTCGTTCAGGGCCATCGATGTGTCTGCTTGGGGGAGAATTACTGTTATGTTCAGCTCATAAGAGTTTTTTTATGGCTATGTTTGGACAGTACAGTTCAGTACAGTACACTAGAGTAAAGTACAGTATAATGTACTGTATTATACAATGGGTGGGTCTAATCCTGATGATTGGTTAATGATGATTGGTTAAAACCGCATTCCAGCTGGTGTCTATTCCACAAGTTACCACTAGCTAAATCTATGACGTTAAAATGCCTATTTACTCTGTTCCATCTGATTGTGCAATCCACTCTCACCAGCCCAGCCAGGAAATGTATAATCTTGATCTCTACTATAAAAAGCATCAAGACATTATCTCACAGTTCTTTTCGAATAACATTCAGTTTTCAACAGTGGAGATTTGTATAATCCTTGCTGTCTGTCTCTCTGACATTTGCAACATTGTTTCAATATTCAAATTCGATTTCCAGCTGTCCCATAGTAATGAACATGTCGGGAAGAGACAGACAGACAGCCAGCGTTTCTCAGCCAGTCGAAATCATGAATCAGCTGGCATCATTTTTATGGATAAATACAAATAAATGTCAATTGAAAAAAGCTAGCACGTAAGGGATAAGTACGTTGCCAGCCAGTATTTGCTTGGAACATTTAGAACGAATGGCTGGGTCACGTCCATAGATACAGAACAAAAAGACTAAACGACTTGGTCGCGTCTCTGGCAACCGAACCGATAGAACAAACAATCAGCCGGCTTGGGTAGCAACCCTAGATTTGTGTCGGGACTATATCTTGTGGAAAGATTAACAATTCAAGCAAAGCCAATATGGGGTGATAATGTATTGGGCCTATAGCTTTCTGCACAAACCTCATTGCTACAGTACAGTTTTTAATTGATTGATGTTGCATAGGCTTACGGTTTTTAAGTCATGTACAACAACAAAAAATCTGAGTGGTAGATCTCAGCTTGCATTTTGGCTCAACGTGATCTTGACTCAGAAAAGGTTGGTACCACTGTTCTATAGTTTTCCCTGTTAACAATATCAACGTTTCCCTTTACTGTGATCGAGTCGACGCAATATTAGCCACTTTCAATGCAACATACCGAAACAAAACAAACTATGCAAGAAATTTTGCAGAACGCATCGGAGTAGAATTCTATTGCATTGACACGCACTAATCGGCCAGTACTCTACACATATCGGAGCGGCATAAACAATCAGAGCTGCTGTAGGCCTATATGCAAATAGACAATTGTCATACATGGTTCTGTGCCATTTCCTTTGAACTTGACTGTGTTTACAGCAATAGCGGTAGTTAGGAGATGTGCTTGTTTTGATATTAAAGCGAGAGCTGCAGGTAGCAACATGTGCACATTTTGTTCATATCGTTGGCTAGTTAGTGAGTTATTAGCCCAGTTATAGATCATTTGTAGTCAGCAATAGGGGAGTGAGCATAAAACGTGTACATTTCTAGGCATCTTTGAAAAGTGAGTCAGGTAAAGAGCTTTTTTTTGTTTTAAAGGGGCAGTGTTGTATTTTGAGACAAGTTTGAATAAGCTAAGTAGCCAATAGGCAGAGGGTAGCATAATTTGTCTGATTCTCTGTAATAATGGCATGGGAATAATAATGTATTTCATTTTGTAAAGTGGTTTCTCGTATCAAACACGACAACATTTTCAGTCACCTCCTTGAGCGAAGGACAAGTGCATAAACAGGGCAATGTCAAGACCTGCATGTTTTTTTCAAAAGTCTCATGGAATGTAGGCCTACATTGAACACCACACATTGGCTGCTACTGTAGGCTGAATGACAGAACAGCAATTTCCATGTTAAAATGTTATGGGATGCATTTTCCCCATTGTTTTTTATGGTATGCCACTCTGGTAGTCTAACATTATGATCAAATAGCCACAGTAGCCTACTTGGCCACTGTTAAAATGTTGACTTAAATCAGGTACAGCCTCAGTGTTCACTGTAAATGCATGCTGGAAGTTGCAAAGAATTTTTACAAAATTGAAGTTTGCGCTCAGCAGACTTGAAATTTGCTCAGTGACTAAATTGTTTTGAGGGAACATTGGTTGCAGCCGATAGTATTTTTCAGTGACAAGTTTCTGGCAGCTTTCTTTCATTACACATAGGTGTTCGGAACATGCTACTGTAGATAGCTAACTAACACAGGTCGTCCCTTTGTCTTCCGTCTGTCTTCAGTAAACATGCACTGTAACATGCAGATATAGCCGTGTGGGAACAATAACCCTATAAAGGTGTGTTTTAAGATTTTGTTTTTTAGAAAATTAATAATCGCTAATATGAAAGATAAGGTCCTTATGCTTCCAAATCCGTAACGCAAGTGTTGCATGTTAATGTTCAGACCAAGAGTCAGGGCTCTTAACAACAACAAAACATACAGAAGACCCCTTCGTCCAATGACTCTTAAGTGTAATGTAATGGAACTGAGAGTCATGATCAAGGGCTATGTTGAACCATCATTAGCATATAAGACCCTGTCAGGAGGAACCAACCAGATGTCAGATAAGAGGCAGAATGAGGTAGGTACTGGGCTGAAGCCACACACCAAGAAAGAACAGCTCTTTATTATGAACTAGTGACATTATCATTGAAAGCTGTTTACCATGAACTAGTGACATTATCCTGGACAGCTCTTTACCATGAACAAGTGACATTATCGTGGACAGCTGTTTACCATGAACTAGTGACATTATCCTGGACAGCTCTTTACCATGAACTAGTGACATTATCATTGACAGCTGTTTACCATGAACTAGTGACATTATCCTGGACAGCTCTTTACCATGAACTAGTGACATTATCATGGACAGCTCTTTACCATGAACTAGTGACATTATCCTGGACAGCTCTTTACCATGAACTAGTGACATTATCATTGACAGCTGTTTACCATGAACTAGTGACATTATCCTGGACAGCTGTTTACCATGAACTAGTGACATTATCCTGGACAGCTGTTTACCATGAACTAGTGACATTATCGTGGACAGCTCTTTACCATGAACTAGTGACATTATCATGGACAGCTCTTTACCATTGAACTAGTGACATTATCCTGGACAGCTCTTTACCATGAACTAGTGACATTATCATTGACAGCTGTTTACCATGAACTAGTGACATTATCCTGGACAGCTCTTTACCATGAACTAGTGACATTATCCTGGACAGATCTTTACCATGAACTAGTGACATTATCATTGACAGCTGTTTACCATGAACTAGTGACATTATCCTGGACAGCTGTTTACCATGAACTAGTGACATTATCCTGGACAGCTCTTTACCATGAACTAGTGACATTATCATGCACAGCTCTTTACATTGGATTAGTGACATTATCCTAGACAGCTATTTACCATGAACTAGTGACATTATCATGGACAGCTCTTTACCATGAAATAGTAACATTATCCTGGACAGCTCTTTACCATGAACTAGTAACATTATCCTGGACAGCTCTTTACCATGAACTAGTGACATTATCATGGACAGCTCTTTACCACGGATTAGTGACATTATCCTAGACAGCTATTTACCATGAACTAGTGACATTATCATGGAAAGCTCTTTACCATGAACTAGTGACATTATCCTGGACAGCTCTTTACCATGAACTAGTGACATTATCCTGGACAACTCTTTACCATGAACTAGTGACATTATCATTGACAGCTGTTTACCATGAACTAGTGACATTATCCTGGACAGCTCTTTACCATGAACTAGTGACATTATCCTGGACAGCTCTTTACCATGAACTAGTGACATTATCCTGGACAGATCTTTACCATGAACTAGTGACATTATCATTGACAGCTGTTTACCATGAACTAGTGACATTATCCTGGACAGCTGTTTACCATGAACTAGTGACATTATCCTGGACAGCTCTTTACCATGAACTAGTGACATTATCATGGACAGCTCTTTACCATGAACTAGTGACATTATCCTGGACAGCTCTTTACCATGAACTAGTGACATTATCATGGACAGCTCTTTACCATGAACTAGTGACATTATCCTGGACAGCTCTTTACCATGAACTAGTGACATTATCATTGACAGCTGTTTACCATGAACTAGTGACATTATCCTGGACAGCTGTTTACCATGAACTAGTGACATTATCGTGGACAGCTCTTTACCATGAACTAGTGACATTATCATGGACAGCTCTTTACCATTGAACTAGTGACATTATCCTGGACAACTCTTTACCATGAACTAGTGACATTATCATTGACAGCTGTTTACCATGAACTAGTGACATTATCCTGGACAGCTCTTTACCATGAACTAGTGACATTATCCTGGACAGCTCTTTACCATGAACTAGTGACATTATCCTGGACAGATCTTTACCATGAACTAGTGACATTATCATTGACAGCTGTTTACCATGAACTAGTGACATTATCCTGGACAGCTGTTTACCATGAACTAGTGACATTATCCTGGACAGCTCTTTACCATGAACTAGTGACATTATCATGGACAGCTCTTTACCATGAACTAGTGACATTATCCTGGACAGCTCTTTACCATGAACTAGTGACATTATCATGGACAGCTCTTTACCATGAACTAGTGACATTATCCTGGACAGCTCTTTACCATGAACTAGTGACATTATCATTGACAGCTGTTTACCATGAACTAGTGACATTATCCTGGACAGCTGTTTACCATGAACTAGTGACATTATCGTGGACAGCTCTTTACCATGAACTAGTGACATTATCATGGACAGCTCTTTACCATTGAACTAGTGACATTATCCTGGACAGCTCTTTACCATGAACTAGTGACATTATCATTGACAGCTGTTTACCATGAACTAGTGACATTATCCTGGACAGCTCTTTACCATGAACTAGTGACATTATCCTGGACAGCTCTTTACCATGAACTAGTGACATTATCCTGGACAGATCTTTACCATGAACTAGTGACATTATCATGGACAGCTGTTTACCATGAACTAGTGACATTATCCTGGACAGCTGTTTACCATGAACTAGTGACATTATCCTGGACAGCTCTTTACCATGAACTAGTGACATTATCATGGACAGCTCTTTACCATGAACTAGTGACATTATCCTGGACAGCTCTTTACCATGAACTAGTGACATTATCATGGACAGCTCTTTACCATGAACTAGTGACATTATCATGCACAGCTCTTTACATCGGATTAGTGACATTATCCTAGACAGCTATTTACCATGAACTAGTGACATTATCATGGACAGCTCTTTACCATGAAATAGTAACATTATCCTGGACAGCTCTTTACCATGAACTAGTAACATTATCCTGGACAGCTCTTTACCATGAACTAGTGACATTATCATGGACAGCTCTTTACCACGGATTAGTGACATTATCCTAGACAGCTATTTACCATGAACTAGTGACATTATCATGGACAGCTCTTTACCATGAACTAGTGACATTATCCTGGACAGCTCTTTACCATGAACTAGTGACATTATCCAGGACAGCTCTTTACCATGAACTAGTGACATTATCATTGACAGCTGTTTACCATGAACTAGTGACATTATCCTGGACAGCTCTTTACCATGAACTAGTGACATTATCCTGGACAGCTCTTTACCATGAACTAGTGACATTATCCTGGACAGATCTTTACCATGAACTAGTGACATTATCATTGACAGCTGTTTACCATGAACTAGTGACATTATCCTGGACAGCTGTTTACCATGAACTAGTGACATTATCCTGGACAGCTCTTTACCATGAACTAGTGACATTATCATGGACAGCTCTTTACCATGAACTAGTGACATTATCCTGGACAGCTCTTTACCATGAACTAGTGACATTATCATTGACAGCTGTTTACCATGAACTAGTGACATTATCCTGGACAGCTCTTTACCATGAACTAGTGACATTATCATGGACAGCTCTTTACCATTGAACTAGTGACATTATCCTGGACAGCTCTTTACCATGAACTAGTGACATTATCATTGACAGCTGTTTACCATGAACTAGTGACATTATCCTGGACAGCTCTTTACCATGAACTAGTGACATTATCCTGGACAGCTCTTTACCATGAACTAGTGACATTATCCTGGACAGATCTTTACCATGAACTAGTGACATTATCATTGACAGCTGTTTACCATGAACTAGTGACATTATCCTGGACAGCTGTTTACCATGAACTAGTGACATTATCCTGGACAGCTCTTTACCATGAACTAGTGACATTATCATGCACAGCTCTTTACATTGGATTAGTGACATTATCCTAGACAGCTATTTACCATGAACTAGTGACATTGTCATGGACAGCTCTTTACCATGAAATAGTAACATTATCCTGGACAGCTCTTTACCATGAACTAGTGACATTATCCTGGACAGATCTTTACCATGAACTAGTGACATTATCATTGACAGCTGTTTACCATGAACTAGTGACATTATCCTGGACAGCTGTTTACCATGAACTAGTGACATTATCCTGGACAGCTCTTTACCATGAACTAGTGACATTATCATGGACAGCTCTTTACCATGAACTAGTGACATTATCATGGACAGCTCTTTACCATTGAACTAGTGACATTATCCTGGACAGCTCTTTACCATGAACTAGTGACATTATCATTGACAGCTGTTTACCATGAACTAGTGACATTATCATGGACAGCTCTTTACCATTGAACTAGTGACATTATCCTGGACAGCTCTTTACCATGAACTAGTGACATTATCCTGGACAGATCTTTACCATGAACTAGTGACATTATCCTGGACAGCTCTTTACCATGAACTAGTGACATTATCATGCACAGCTCTTTACATTGGATTAGTGACATTATCCTAGACAGCTATTTACCATGAACTAGTGACATTGTCATGGACAGCTCTTTACCATGAAATAGTAACATTATCCTGGACAGCTCTTTACCATGAACTAGTGACATTATCCTGGACAGATCTTTACCATGAACTAGTGACATTATCATTGACAGCTGTTTACCATGAACTAGTGACATTATCCTGGACAGCTGTTTACCATGAACTAGTGACATTATCCTGGACAGCTCTTTACCATGTACTAGTGACATTATCGTGGACAGCTCTTTACCATGAACTAGTGACATTATCATGGACAGCTCTTTACCATTGAACTAGTGACATTATCCTGGACAGCTCTTTACCATGAACTAGTGACATTATCATTGACAGCTGTTTACCATGAACTAGTGACATTATCCTGGACAGCTCTTTACCATGAACTAGTGACATTATCCTGGACAGATCTTTACCATGAACTAGTGACATTATCATGGACAGCTGTTTACCATGAACTAGTGACATTATCCTGGACAGCTCTTTACCATGAACTAGTGACATTATCATGGACAGCTCTTTACCATGAACTAGTGACATTATCATGCACAGCTCTTTACATCGGATTAGTGACATTATCCTAGACAGCTATTTACCATGAACTAGTGACATTATCATGGACAGCTCTTTACCATGAAATAGTAACATTATCCTGGACAGCTCTTTACCATGAACTAGTAACATTATCCTGGACAGCTCTTTACCATGAACTAGTGACATTATCATGGACAGCTCTTTACCACGGATTAGTGACATTATCCTAGACAGCTATTTACCATGAACTAGTGACATTATCATGGACAGCTCTTTACCATGAACTAGTGACATTATCCTGGACAGCTCTTTACCATGAACTAGTGACATTATCCAGGACAGCTCTTTACCATGAACTAGTGACATTATCATTGACAGCTGTTTACCATGAACTAGTGACATTATCCTGGACAGCTCTTTACCATGAACTAGTGACATTATCCTGGACAGCTCTTTACCATGAACTAGTGACATTATCCTGGACAGATCTTTACCATGAACTAGTGACATTATCATTGACAGCTGTTTACCATGAACTAGTGACATTATCCTGGACAGCTGTTTACCATGAACTAGTGACATTATCCTGGACAGCTCTTTACCATGAACTAGTGACATTATCCTGGACAGATCTTTACCATGAACTAGTGACATTATCATTAACAGCTGTTTACCATGAACTAGTGACATTATCCTGGACAGCTGTTTACCATGAACTAGTGACATTATCCTGGACAGCTCTTTACCATGAACTAGTGACATTATCATGCACAGCTCTTTACATTGGATTAGTGACATTATCCTAGACAGCTATTTACCATGAACTAGTGACATTATCATGGACAGCTGTTTACCATGAACTAGTGACATTATCCTGGACAGCTCTTTACCATGAACTAGTGACATTATCCTGGACAGCTCTTTACCATGAACTAGTGACATTATCCTGGACAGATCTTTACCATGAACTAGTGACATTATCATTGACTGCTGTTTACCATGAACTAGTGACATTATCCTGGACAGCTGTTTACCATGAACTAGTGACATTATCCTGGACAGCTCTTTACCATGAACTAGTGACATTATCATGCACAGCTCTTTACATTGGATTAGTGACATTATCCTAGACAGCTATTTACCATGAACTAGTGACATTATCATGGACAGCTCTTTACCATGAAATAGTAACATTATCCTGGACAGCTCTTTACCATGAACTAGTGACATTATCCTGGACAGCTCTTTACCACGAACTAGTGACATTATCATGGACAGCTCTTTACCACGGATTAGTGACATTATCCTAGACAGCTATTTACCATGAACTAGTGACATTATCATGGACAGCTCTTTACCATGAACTAGTGACATTATCCTGGACAGCTCTTTACCATGAACTAGTGACATTATCCAGGACAGCTCTTTACCATGAACTAGTGACATTATCATTGACAGCTGTTTACCATGAACTAGTGACATTATCCTGGACAGCTCTTTACCATGAACTAGTGACATTATCCTGGACAGCTCTTTACCATGAACTAGTGACATTATCCTGGACAGATCTTTACCATGAACTAGTGACATTATCATTGACAGCTGTTTACCATGAACTAGTGACATTATCCTGGACAGCTGTTTACCATGAACTAGTGACATTATCCTGGACAGCTGTTTACCATGAACTAGTGACATTATCGTGGACAGCTCTTTACCATGAACTAGTGACATTATCATGGACAGCTCTTTACCATTGAACTAGTGACATTATCCTGGACAGCTCTTTACCATGAACTAGTGACATTATCATTGACAGCTGTTTACCATGAACTAGTGACATTATCCTGGACAGCTCTTTACCATGAACTAGTGACATTATCCTGGACAGCTCTTTCCCATGAACTAGTGACATTATCCTGGACAGATCTTTACCATGAACTAGTGACATTATCATTGACAGCTGTTTACCATGAACTAGTGACATTATCCTGGACAGCTCTTTACCATGAACTAGTGACATTATCCTGGACAGCTCTTTACCATGAACTAGTGACCTTATCATGGACAGCTCTTTACCATGAACTAGTGACATTATCCTGGACAGCTCTTTACCATGAACTAGTGACATTATCATGGACAGCTCTTTACCATGAACTAG